>NC_091537.1:60772500-61397500 GCF_042242935.1 Bactrocera oleae | reverse complement strand
CAACGGATGGACCCTCTGAGACGGAGCCGCGGCCAAAATTTTAAAGAGATAATTTTCAAAAAATAAATGCCAAAGAATGTTCTTTCTGTTGGCATAAGTATACATATTCAAATATATACACACGTATGTATATACATACATATATATTTTTAAGTAATGAACAAGTTTAATAAGTGAGTTAGAAGTAGTAAATGCATGTGACACTAAATACGATTTTAAATGCAACACGATAATAATGGATTAAGTACTTTAATATCAGTCAGAAGATACTGATATATCGGCATTTGTAGTATCTCCAAGCTAGGCACAAGGTCCTTCATTTATTTCTTATGCATATGTAACTAAACAGAGACAAACTTTCGTGTCTTATTACCTGTATATATGCAGCAAACAGTCCGAAAATGGTACAATTTAAGTTGGTTAACACATTCTGATAGCGGTGTTGTTTTTGTCGTCTCGTCTATTTTAAGACCAGATCCGACGTGCCTTCACCTATACGTTGGAATTGTTTTTTACATTGAGTTTGATAACATTTTGCCGTGCTAAGAGATTTCGTACCGAAATATCCATTGCATGCGTGAACTGTGAACATCTTTCCATGTGAGCATCTACAAGAGATGGCAACAGTGTGTTTTCAGGCGGTGATATGGCGCAACAATGAGAGACTCCCACAAATGTGCCACGTTTCGTTTTGCCTGATTTCCACATCTTGTCATCGTTGCAGGTCAAGAAATGATGCCACTCTTTGCATTGTGACAGTACCGGATGCTCCACAAATTGATCTTCGAAACGTCCAGAAAATATCTTATTTGGCAACGGTGGTATGGGAATGAGGCTAAATTTCTCCACCAAACGTTCGTGTAACCAATCAAAATGCTTGTATCGTCTTTAAATTTAGAGTCCTTTTTTTGAACTGGCCACTATTACAGTGTAATGTTGATGGTTAGTTTGCCAATAGCAACAATTTTCCACATATGCAATATACACAATTTCATGTTCAGAAAGCTTTTCCTAATTTCCCAATCCCAGTATATACGAATCCGAACTTTTAGCGAACGAAATCGTGTTTTATCTATGTAAATATTTAAATTATTTTTCATTTAGTAGTTATAGTTATTAAAAAATAACTTACCTGTTGAAACGCAAAAAGTGTTGTTAAGGCTATTTAAAGAAAGAAAGTAAAAAACAGGGTATATTAAGTTGCCACGAACTTTATAACATTTAGAAGTAAACGTCGGAGACCATATATATAAATGACTGACTGACCTGGCGAACTTCGTACCGCCATAGCGTAGCTTTGATGTACTACATTATTTTGTATAGCTGACAGTTGTCCTATTTTAGGTATGAGTACCTATTCAATTTAAACTGGAATCTATAATATCCTCCATATAAAAATGAATCCCTATTTCCCTGGTCTCGCCATAACTGAGAAGGCGATAGAATTTAATTAAGTAACCACATTTCCGAACAAACTATGCACTTTCAATATATTCTATGGCTGTGAATGACGATGACATTCGTTACGTTTTTCAATCTTTCTGAGACATTTTCTTAATACGTAATTACGTAAGAACCTTCTACAGAGTATTAGAAAACTATAAAAAAACCAGCCAAATCGGTCTAGCCGTTCTCAAGTTATGGCGTGACAACGGAAAAACAACGGGTTTCATTTTTATATACCAACGCAAAACGAGACTTTATCCATAACTCGACAAGGACATGACATATGGCCATACTTTTTTTGCTTAGGTTGGCAGGACTGTTATATGTTTACATGTCAAATTTGAGCGCGATCTGTCACATAGTTTTTTTTAAGGCACTATAAACAAGTCAACCTCGAGTGTGTTTTTCGAATTTTACTATGGAAATTAACGTTCAGCAAAAAGTGTTTGTTTGAAATTTTGTTATTCCAATGGAATAAGTGCGACGGACGCAATGAAAATGTTGCAGAAGGCATATGGGGAGTCTTGCCTATCGCGTGCACGTATTCGTCGTTCAAGGACGGCCGTACATCGCTGGAGAACTTTCCCCATGATCGTCGTCCAGGAACGTCAATAAACGAAGAAAACGTCGAAAAAATAAAGAAAATTGTGTTGGAAAATCGTCGTGTGACTGAAAGAGAGATAGCTAGTGAGCTCAACATATCAAATGGATCCGCTCACAGCATTATTCACGATGTTTTGGGCATGAGACGTGTGTCTGCTCGACTTGTTCCAAAATCCAGCTCATACGTCTCGTCTTGTACGCGATTATTTGACCAAAAACAACGTAAATATTGTTCCGCAAGCACCGTATTCACCCGACATGGCACCGTGTGACTTTTTTCTTTTCCCTAAACTCAAATTGCCGCTTCGTGGAAAGCATTTTCAGTCGATTGAAGTCATAAAAGAGAATTCGAAGAAGGAACTAAAAGCCATACCTAAAGCGGCCTACCAGAAGTGTTATGAAGATTGGAAAAAAAGGTGGCATATGTGTATCGCCTCTAATGATGACTATTTTGAAGGGGATAAAATAAATATTGAAGAATAATGAACCGTTTTTGTTGTTTGAGCCAGTCTCGTTTATATTTCCATCTGTCTGTATATACTCGAACTAGTGCGTACTACATCATAGAGCTGCCATAAAAACTGAGCAATCAAAATCAAATTCACGAAATTTAGCATATAACTGCCATACAAACTGCAACCGAAGTTAACACTTTTTCTTCTTTTTAATCATGCTCAACAGTCTGAAACAAGCAGAAATGTTAAACATTCGAATACACATTTATGTTCACTTGTATTTTATTCATTATTATTATATTGAACACAATATTATATTAAACATTCTGCACACGAGCAGAAATGAAAAACGCCCAAACGCACATTCATGCATATACATACAATATGTATGTATAATGAAAACCAAATCCAAATTATTGAATGCACTAAAAATCCAACTGCGTTATGATACTTAAAATAAGATATTAAATTATAATAAACTCACGTGAATTGCTGATTTGTTTAAATTACTTGGTTTTTGGTTAGAACTTCTCTGCGTCTTTCTCGTCTTCTTTATCTGTAATAATAAAAGATTTAGTTATAAAAACAAAACTCAAGTCAGAAAGCTTACCTTTGTTTGTTATTTTTTACGTGTTTGAGTTACTTCCAAAAAAAAAACGGAAATCGATTAATATCTATGATGATCTCTATAAGTGAAGCGTCAGTATATTAAAAATGGAAAACAAGATTTCTTACTGTTATTAGGTTTATGCCCTGGTGAAAAATTTGAGACAGTATTTTGTGATTGAAGACTGTCATTTTCACTCATTTACTTATATTTGTTTGTTTAATCTTTATCACTTTAGCAGTTTGTTGTGTCAAAATCAACAAAATGTGACAAACAGATGGCGCTAAATTAGAGTCACACAGGTAGATTTCGAGTAGATTAGATTAAAATCACCTCCGTTGTTTGATTAACTAGGGTCATTTTTGTATGGGAAAATCTTGCAAAATCTAGTAGATTAGTCAGATAATCTACACGACAGCCTAAACCTCATGACTTCGTGTCGGTTAAAAAATGGTATTAGGGATTAAACATAGGGTTGGAAATTTTTATTAAAAGCCATAATTAACAGATAATTAATATATTTCAATGAACGTGTTGCTACAGCTTTAAAATCTTTGCTAATAAAAATATAGGGTATCTTATATTTTCGGTTTAATATTTATTTCTAATATAATTCGTTATACAAATCACGTAAATTTTAAGGTCAAAAGTTAGAAAAAATTATGAGCAAAAACTAAATTTCCTCATTTATTCAAAAACAATTTTTATTTAAACTGCGGTCCAAGATATGTATGGCACTAATCTGAAGATAAATCTTAGTAAGTATTCTTTATATTTTGGAAAAATTTTATTGAAAATGGGAACACCACTTCTGGTTTCTTTTGTAGCAAGCTGTGTATGTAATCGTAAAATAAATCCACGATTTCGGGGTGGTTGTGTAAATAGCACTGGACATTCTCTAACGTGAGTTTCTTCTTCTTTTGATAATGCTTAAATAGCAAATTATCAGATTTCCACATTAATTCCAGTTTCGGTAAAATTCGTTCAATAGGTTTCGGAGGTGAACGTATCGCATGTAATAAATAATTATATCTGGGCCAAAAATGCAAAACTATTTTTCCATTGGATGCAAAGTACGTTTCCGATGTTTCTTCAGCCACTTCATTAAAATATTTAACATTCTTAACAACTATAACGTTATTGAAGTTGCGATAGAATATGCGCACTTTTTTGCGTTCTTTTTCTACAGTGATCATACCACGCAACACTTTTCCTGAAATCAAATTTTGAATGATTGAAATTAGTTTTCTAAGTTTTATTCTGATACATTGAGCTAAAAGTGACATAAGTATGTACATATATATTTTTACACTCTCGCAACATGTTGCTACAGGCTGGTTGAAAAGTTTCTGCGCTCGAAATGAAAAAATACTGTTTTTGGTAAGAAATAAATTTTTTTATTCAATATAATATTCCTTAACTTCATTTTATGCCAATGATCCTACAATAATTTTATGCCATCCCTATAATGACTTTCCGGAAGATATGCAAAATACCCGTCTACGGCTATAATAGCTTCTAAATTCGACGAAAAACGCTTTCCACGAATAAATTGTTTCAGGTTTCTGAAGAGGTAGTAGATGCTGGGGGCCATATCTGGTGAATACGGTGGATGCTTAAGCAATTTGTACTTTAATTCGTTTTTTTTTATATAAAATGATGCTGCCTAGTTTATCTTCTCACGAATACCTAGTTTATCTTCTCACGATTTCTTTCATCCAGCTGATCCAATACTCAGAGTTGATTGTTTTATCTTTCTGCAGATAATCAATCATCAAAATTCCTTTTGCATCCCAAACAACTGATGCCATAATTCTTGCTGATCGTTGTGACTTCAAATGCTTTGAAACTTAACAACCAGCTTCGGTCCACTGTAAACGCTCTTATTACAATTTAGGATTCAAAGTGGTGGTAGATCCAAGTTTCATCCATAGTTATAAAACGACGCAAGATATCAGTTGTATTTTGCTTAAATCGCTCCAAATTATGCCAATAAATTTGTTTTCGATCCAGTTTTTGTTGAATTGTTAACGTGTGCGGCACAACTTCCAAACCAACTATTTCATATGTAAATCTCCATGTAAAATATGAAGAACTCGTTCGTCTGAGATGCCTATGGCATTAGCAACTTCACGCTTAGTCAAACTTGGATCTTCACTAACAATATTATCAACTTGCTCAATGATTTCTGGTATGGTTGCGGTGTCTGGTCGTCCTTCGCGTGGATCGTCTTCAAGTCTAGTATGACCGCGTTTAAATTCACCAGCCCAAAATTCAACGGTGCGTTTTGAAGGTGAGGACTCCTTATACACTCCTAACAATTGTTCATACATTTTCTTTGCTTTTAACCCTTTCAAAACAAGATTCACTGCGCAATATTACATATAATATTTTCCATATTAAAAAAATACTCTGACATGTCAACTTCAAATGACTTGTAAACAAAGAATTAATTGACAGAAGACTTGTAACTTTGCATGTGTTCTCACGACAGATGTACCAACTTGAGAAAAAAAATTGGATATTTCTTGGTTGAAAAGATGGTTTTCAACCAACCTGTAATCGAGCAAGATATTGAGTTACATATACATATGTATGTACTTGTAAATAAATGATATATTTTGATGAAATTTGGTAAACGGTATTGCAGATAGCGCCATTAATCGAAAACTTATAAAGTATCATAATTAAGCCAAAAAGTAAAAGAGAAATCTGTAATTTGGTTCATTGAATCGCAATTTGAAGAGGCATCTATGGTTTGCAACTTTTTTAAAAGTGGGTATGGCACCGTCCCTAATAATGTTAATGTACATATCTAAATACCACTAAATCTACATTTAATTATTAAAAAAAATCTCCTTCCACACAGTGTAAATGAGTAAAATCGGGTAATAACCCTGTCCGCTTTCCATACAACGGTTGTGTTAAAAACTTCTAAAAGTGCGATAACTCACTAAATAAATACGCCAGAAGCATTAAATTTTACATCTTATACGGTACGGAAGAGCTTTATAGGAGCGAGTATCAAAATCGGACAATGAGCACCGCCCATTTTTAGGTAAAATTACATATCTAAGGACGTACTCAACCAATTTCAACAAAATTCAGTACAAAACAATATTTTGACAGTTTTATCTTATAGTGAGAACACCATATATAACCACTTTAATTTCCATCTGAAATCTAAAAACGAACATTATTATTTCGTATAACTAGCTTCTATAACGGCTTTGATTCTTCTTGGCAGATTTAAACACAAATTTGCACGAAATAGAATTCCACGCCTGCTGCACCTTAGGCTATAATTCGCTCAATGAGCCGATTTCACCTGCGACCCATTTTTTTAATATACCCTACAGGTGCTTGATGGGGTACTTATATTATTGTCCTGGAGCCATTTGCGAGTTGGAGATAACCATGTTCTTTTATTGTCTGCAAAAAATATCAGCAACTATAACGACGGAAAAACGTATATATTTTTCCTCTTACCTTTTAAGCTATGTATTAGAAAAAATTAAAATTATTATATTTATTTTATGAATTCACTATTTTGCACACGTCCGAACTCTTCGGGCGAAACTCTCAAAATTGATCACGCTTGCCTTCGGCACATTGTACATTGGACGGAATGACTAAATAAATGGATTCTCAACAGAAGTGTCATCAATTTTGTGAGGCACTTTATATGGGGATACAATTTTGCACGAGTAGTGTTTTTAAGTTATGCTACCTCTTGACTAAAAATTGTCAAAACGGCCTATTACGTGCAAGCCCCAGATGCCGAATATGTGGACGACAGTGCCTATACCTGACTTTTTACCGAAAATATCGATTAATCTGTGATTTATATTATTGAAATACGGAGAGAATCTTTTTTATGATAAAAGCAGGCATGCGTAAAAACGGGTTAGCCCCTATCTAATATAAATATTTTTATATCAGGGCAAAGAATAATAATGAATAGAAAAGGCGCAAATGTTAGCTGTTCTAAAATGTAAATTACTATGCGGAAACATCAAAAACGCGCAAGCTCGAAAATAAAATTTCACCAACCTATCAGGGAACGGAACGAACTTCACGACTTCATAAGGGAACCAAACAAAATGTTCATATGCACAGATTTTCTTTGGCATGCGCATTAAAAAATCAAAATAATAAAATGGAAACTAATTGACTTATGAAAAGAAAAAGTAAATAATGAAGGAAATAATAATCAAAATGGAATTAGAATAACATTTAATAAAAAAGGTTTATAAAAATAAAAAAAAAATCTGTGATAGGATTTGAACTTAGGCAAAATGATTGATGTTGCAATAAGGAATTCTGCTATACTAGCAGCACCACAGGCAATATATTGACAAATGAGTTTATTGTGTGTACTCAAACTCGTGTACTTCTTTCAAATTAACAATTTGTATGTGAATATTCTCGAAATTGCCTATTCTTCATTCGCATGTCCTTGTACTTGTATGTACATATGTACAGGGCATGGTTGTTTAGAGAATATCTCTACAAATATGGCCATGACGACGAGACGAAATGTTCCTTCCACGACAACAGCGTAGAAAACGCGCTGCACATCTCCTTTCCTGCCAGCGGTATGAAATCGAGATAGCCGATCTAGAGAATCTGACACTGGAACGAGTGGCACCGGATAGCAAAGTGCGGCTTATGTTTGAGAAGAAACTAGTGTGGGATAGAGTGAGAGCGTGCTGTGTTATAGCTCTGCATGAGTTGAGGAGAAAATAATGGCAACGCAACGAAAGCAGAAAAATGAATGAGGTGTAGGGCAGAAAGGCGTGACCGACGAGACGAATGGCTAAGCTTGACCTCACGATGTAATGCTTAACGGCGGTTCCGTGGGGGCGAATATCAAGCAATGACGATGGAGTTAAGGTTAGTACGTAGGTGTATTGGTTCTTAGCGGCCAATACGAATCGTGCATATCGTTCGGAAAAATGACTGTATTTTCTGAAGATTATCCCTCCCAAAAAAAAAAAAACAAAAAAAAAATTGATATACATATGTATCTCAATATGCCTTTTGTAAAAAATCAAACATTCGCGCAAGTGAAAAAAACAACGTAGATGCACCATCATCGACTAATACTAATCAAGCAAACTCGCGCCCCATTTTCTAAGTATATTATATTACAATGACAACAAATTCAATCATAAGGAATGTGCGTCTGCTATAAAGCAAAGTGCATTCGTTCATAACTCTGCGATGGGCTATTTTTTCTGCGCCTGGTAAACCACATTAGGCAAATACGCTAAAAATAAGTTTATGAAATGAATGAATGAAATTGAATTTGAATATTGTAGTTTCAGGAAAACGAGAAAAATTCAATTTTACAATTTGACAGCCACCACTGAAAATCCTACCTCGCGCTTGCATGTTGTCCACAAGCTGCTTCCCCACGACGATGCTAAAAATTAGAATTTCTTCAGAAAGGAGAATTGGCAACATGGCTTATTAGAGAGTTAAAATATTATTTTAATTTATTTCATATAATGCACTATATATGGCATTAAATTATACAATTTCTGTACAACTACCGCTCATGTGAAATCTTTAACTACTTCTATATGTAATATGCTTCGATTTAGTCCATTTTATCCAAAAACGACGCAACGGAAATGCAGCCCAATCGGTAATCGCAGTACTTCAAAAGAGTATAACTCAAATTTCAATAGCAAAGCACTACAAAAATGACAAACGTGACAGCATAGCCGACCGACATTGTCGCAACATTGTCGATTGAAACAAATTTTGTCAACTCCGCGGCGATTCGCACAATTCGATGTTAATATGTATGCGAGCTCATATGTATGTTTGTCAACAAAGTCGTCATTTGGTTTTTTTCAACAACACAATATCCGCGAGATCTCGCCGTTACTTCCATAGCATGCTACCATACACAGATGCGTTTTAACTGAGGATGCCTATTCTATTATTATGTTGCATAAATTGTATTGAAATATTAATTAATTAATCCCTCCTTACTTGCGATCGTTCAACTTGCTTCTTGCAAAAAGCAAAAGGTGCAGACAAAAGTCATTGTGTGTGCGGGGCAACAAGAAGCAAGCATCAACGTACGTGTATTTAAGAGTGTATGTGTGATTGTCACATTTGTGTTAATTATTAAAGTGATGGAATTGAGATATGCTAAGATTTGAATTAACAAAATAAAAAAATTAAATAAAATTTAAGTTTCATGAGTTTTAGGATTTGAACGTATATGCTCGTATGCGGATTGAGCTTAACTCTTTCACGCTTACAACCTGAGCCACCACAAAAGTGGAAACGCGGCCACTTTAGCCATAGTTTTATTATTATCCTTTGTTCAATAAGCATAGCGCTTACGCAACGCACATACAAAAGTTGGAAAATTTACATATTAAATGTTTATTTTATTAGAAATTCTGGAGTTTTTGCCAGTAATCCTCCTTTTTAATTCGAAAGGTTTTTCATAATCATAAATTTTGTCATATCATTGAAATTTAAAATACAAATCTAAATAGGTATGCGGAGAGGGAACATCGAAAAAGCGCTAGTTTGAAAATAAAATTTTACCACTCTATCAGGGAACTCAACGAACTATACCACTCTATAAGGAAACCAAGCAAAACGTATGCGCTGCTGCTCTTTGGCATACATGTACATATTAGTAAACGAAAATTAAAATAACAAAATGAAAATGAATTGACTTGGAAATAATAATAAAAATAGAATTAAAATGTAACTTAATAAAAATTGTTTCTAAAAATAAAACAGGTTATAAAATTTATCTGTGATAGGATTTGTACTTGGCAAAATATTTGATTTTGTAATTAGGCATTGTGCTATGCAAACAGCAACACAGATAATATCTAAATAGAGGAGTCTATTGTGTGTTTATATATTATATAAATTTCCTTTCCTTCATGTGCATGTTCAAATATATGTACAAATATGTCCCTCAATATGCCATTTGTAAGAAATTAAACATTCGCTCAAGCGACTAAAAACGCCAAGAGCAAGCTTGCGATATATTTTCTAAGTGTCTCATGTTAAAACGACAATAAATTTATTCATAAGGAACGCGCATTCATTCGTTCATAACTCTGCGCCGTCCCCTTTTTTCTCTGCGTTTGGTCAACCACAATTCGTTTTATATGCAGTTCTTCCTCAAAGCTCGAGGATTATGAAACAGAAACGAAGTTTAAATAAAATGAATGAATTTTTTAATTTAAGAAATCAGCCAAAATTTCAATTTTACAATTTGACAACAACATTTGTACAGCACAAATCCTACCATCCCCTCGCATTTGCATGTTACCCACATTAAATTGAAGAATTTGTCTGATGTTCCCTTCAGAAACGAGAATTGGCAACATGTCCTATTTGTGACTCAAAACATTTTTTCAATTTATTTCATATTATGCATTATGTGTGGCATTAAATTTTACAATTTCTGTACAATTATCATTGATATGAAATCTTTAATTACTTCTATTTATTCTAAGTACACTGCATATAGTTCTTTTACATGTTTACTTATTTTCATTTTAGCCAATTTTATATAAATTCGACGCTATAGAAATGTAGCCCAATCAGTAATCGTATAACTTCAAAAGACCATACGTCAATTTTCTACAACAAAGCACTGCAAAAAGGACAAGCATGACAACATAGCCGACATTGTCGGAAAATTGTCGATTGAAACCAATTTTATCAACTTCTGGACAGTGCGCACAATTTGGCGTCAATACGTATGCTAGCTCGTATGTATGCACATATAACATGTCTCTGTTTTTTTCAACGTTTTGTCATAACTCAACTTTTGCTCCGCTCCGTTTCCGCGCGAACTCGCCGTTATTTCGTTCGCTTACCACCATGAACAAAGACGTTTTATCTGAGGCTTACTATTAATGATAGCGACTGATTTGTATGGAGGAATACATAACGAAATATTAAACGGTTTTTTTCCTAATATAATAATATATACGTAATAATATACATAAGTGCACACAAATTTATACTAAATTTTAACTTTTAACATAAAACTGACTAATGAGAGATATAGCTGAAATATTTACATATATGCCAGTTTCTTCGTTCTAACCATTAAAAGCAAAATTGAAGAGTTAGTTGGAACATTGTTTGCACGGGGCAAGGAGAAGCAAGCATCAGCGTACGCGAATTTATCAATATATAATATGTTCATTGTCATATTTGTGAAAATACGCATAAATAAGGGAAAATTCAATAAAACTAAACATATGAACATATTTTCCTGAAATGTTTTAATTATCTCAGTAAGTTAAATTCGCTATTAAGTAACTTAAATAATAAAATAAAAACATTAAATAAAATTTAATTTTCATGAGTTTTAGGATTCGAACGTAAGTGCTTGTATTCGCATTGAGTTTAACTCCTTCACGCTTACTACCTAAGCCACCTCAAGTGAGAACACGGCCGCTGTAGCCACAGTTTTATTATTACCCCTTGTTCACTAAGCATGTTGCCCTCGAAACGCACATTCATGAGTTGAAAAAATTGTCTATTCAATGTTTATTTTATTATAAAGTCATAAGTTTTTACCAGTAATCCTCCTTTTTAGTTCAAAAGGCTTCTCATAATTATAAATATTTTGATATCATAGAAATTGAAAACACAACTCTAAATAGCATAGGTATGCGCATCGATAATTAATTTAAGAAGATTCGTTGTGTCTATTTATAGACTTTTCTGCGTTTACCACATTGCGTGGTGTATTTTTCTTTTTGAAGTACATTTTTCGATGTTCCCTCTTCTGAAAACTACAAACTAGTACTCAAAAAGATTTTATTTAACATTTGCGCGTTCTCTGTTCATTATCATTCTCTGCTGATGGAGCAGCCTATTATGTAAGATATCTTACTAAATTTCAGAGAATCCTTTACTGATAGAAATGTATCCTTGTGCCTAAAACAAATCAAATCGGGGCTATACCTTGTTTAGTGGTCCCATCTGTAAGGTTTCTTAATAGGACTCGGAATCTGCCAATGTAATGTCGTTATACCAAAACTGTATCCGGTCAAAATATTCTCTAGCCCCCGTATACCTAATATAAGAAAATTTATAAGAATTTTAAACTTCCGGTTGTCCTTTACTGCATACTTGTATATCGGTCAATCATCCATGTTCTGTATTTCACTTTCACATACAAATATGATTCGGTTTAAAAATCGAATTTGGCGGGTCCAAAAATCGAATAATTTTTTATCTGATTTCGAAATGAAATGCCTTGTTCTGAAAACGAATTCACATATTTAAATTTGATATGAAAACGAAAAATTTACAACGTGTGATTTCTTCATTGAGCCCATGATAATAAGAGCTCTCCATTAGCTTTAGTTTCAGAATACCATATCACTGTAGTATTTCTCAATCAGAAGTGGCTGCTATTAAGATGGCAGTAGACGTACTGCTACTGCTACGAAGTGCAGCCTTATTATCAGACTTTACTTTACGAATATCAATTTGATTACCAAACCTAACCTAACGTGTGAAATTTTATTGATAATGAAAGCTTTATTAATTTGCACATTTATTTATGCATAATTTTGCTACTCCTTAAGGATAAATATAAAAATATTGAATAGGAGACAGTTCATGGAAAATTTTCAAGATTTCCTAAAGTATTTTGTAAGGACATAAAATACGTATTGAAAAGTTGTGGAAGGAGCTTTGCAACTGAGCTGAATAGCCACTCCGATACTATAGTAATAATTTGACGTGCGAATCGTCAATATAACCAACCACTGCAAGTACGAGATGTGTTCAAAGGAAAAGGTGAATTTTAAATTTTTTTGAAAAGTACTTATTATTCATCAATATCTATTTTGTCCCCTTCAAAGTAATCCCCCTCGGATATAATACACTTCTGAAATGCGCTTTTTGGTATGGCCATCAGCTCTTTCTTCGATTCTGACTTGATCTCATCAATTGTGGAAAAACGTTTTAATTCATGTCCAAAACATTCGAGATAATTGAATGGCATGAGCCGATTGATATGCCAACATCCTCTGTTACTTCCATAATAGTGATTCGAAGATTTTCAAGAACAATTTTTTCATTATTTCGATGTTTTCTTCGCTTGTTGACGTGGTTACACATCCAGGATACTCATCGTTATCAACATCTTCTCGGCCTTCTGTAAAGCTTTGATGCACTTTAATCCATTTTTATCGCAAAATTTAATACATATTCCTTCATCCATTTCTTTTAAAAGTCAAAAATCGAAGAGCACACAAGAACGTGACTAACCTTTTCTGTTGGCAAAAACAAACTAGAAATCGAAATTGGCTCCTAATCCAAGCACATGATAATTTACATATTTTTTTATACAATATTATTTTGAATATTTACAGCTTTTTATATAAGTATTACTTATGTAACTTAACTTAAATTTAATTTTTGGACTTATTTCAACCACATCATGCTTAATATCACATTCGGAATAAAAAATAAATTAAAATTTAAAAGTGCTTGTGATTGTTAAGGTCAAAGTTGACAATTATGTAACTAACTATGATTTTTAGATCTGGAAACAAAAAAGACGAAGCGAAAGTGTTAATATGTTTTCTATTCTGGGCATTCTATTAAGATTTATATATTGCATAAGCATATTTGAGTGCCGAGTTCTACTGAGTTGCAAAGCTCGCTTGGTACAGGACGGCTGATGAATCGTGCTACAAAAACAAACCGTAATAACTTTTTTTTAATCAATGCACTACATATTTTTTTTTGTATTGTATAGCAAATTTTATTTATTTTTATATAATTAATTGTTTTCTAAAATTATGAACCTCCATGCTCATACCATGACATAACCCTGTGACCTTGGGCGCCAGCGAAAAGTGGAGTTTCTTGATATTAATTTGTTTTAAAATTTTCGTTGTAACTACACATATGCAATAATCGGTCTGGCTATGTGTGCAGTTGCTTCATCTTGCTGGAACCAAATGCTATTGAACGGAATACGTCTTCGGCGCAGTTCTGGGTAAAAAACTCATTCAACATCTTTAAGTAACGATGCTCATTGACAATTACTGTTACACCGTTTTCTTTAAAGCAGTATGGCCCGACAATACACATTGATGAAACTGCGCACCACACAAGGCCTCGTTCTGGGTGAAGTTCCGTCTAATGGATTACTTCTGGATTTGGTTCCCTTTGGACGGAAATGACTGACTTCAAAGCATGGTACCGTTGCACTGTACAAACCCTCTTTTAGGTATCCCAAGCATTCTATTTCAAAAAATACGAAAATAAATAAAAAAATTAAATTGCTAAATAAAAAAATTATTATTACGGTTTGCTTTTGTAGCAAGGTTCGTGAGCCACCTTGTATTTTAAGGTCAATGAACTCAAAGGGAAGTAAGGTAGGCTAAGTTCGGGTGTAAACGAACAGTTCATACTCTTGCAACTTGCAATTAAAAAATCCGGGGAAATACCTTCAAGTGTTGGCATAATTTTTATTTTTTAATGGTTCTGCATTGAAAAATACATACAATTCTAAATTTTCACACTTATACGAATACCCCTGACTTTTGATCGTCATTTTTTATACTATTCGGTTCTATTTACAGATTCACAAGATGGCCATCGAATTTAATAATGGTAGTACGCTATAATTTTCATATATAGTTCTATTGACTATCGAAAACGCCCAATGTGTATTTTTCACGAACGAAGCTTGGTTGTGCTATAAATCCACCTAAAACTACGCTCACCGAATTTTTCTCAATTGTGCGGATGTTTTTAGTGCCTTTGCACAAACACTTCTCTATTTAGAAGTACCACGCTCTTTTACATGAGCTCAATCGAAAAAATGAATACCCCATAAGCAAGGCACACCAGTTGAGCCATGCCCCGGTTTATTCAAATCAAACAATTTGGGTCGTGTATATAAAATCAATCCAGGGCTCATTGAGTGGTTTTATCTGCGACTGCTGTTGGTTAATATCACCAGACCATTGTTATCAAAGATTTAAACTAAATGTGTAACAGTATAAAGATAAGACGTATAAAGATGCATGTCGTGCACTAAGCTTGCGACTTTAACAATCAGTCATTTAAGTATGAGGTCACTAAATCGAAGTGCATCTGATTTAATTAACACAGATATAAATCGTGAAATGATGTATGATACTGTCGAATTCGCAGTGACTCTTTCTCGCAAAGTTCCACTACTAAATGATGATTATAAAACAATTTACGACCGCATTATGTTGGTAGTTTCGGCAGGGCAAGTGAACATTTTATTTTGAAGGTTCCAGATGTAACGCCAAAAATTCCTTATTTCGCTACTTCTTGCTGAGATAGATAAAAAAATCGTATCGCATTGGCCGATGCATCATCTGCCAATGAGCAACTTTATTAGATGGCAATGGATAGGAAATTAAAAAAATCTTGAGTGACTGGCAGAAAGATCGATTTTGGCAGCAAAAAATCTAGACGTCAATGGATTAAATTCAAAGATACAACAGTTGTTGCCAGGGGACTTGGTGTCAAACAAATCTATCGATGCTGTTTGCGATGACAACGTAGCTGGGAACTATCCAATTGAGTTTTTGGATTCACTGGATATGCCGGGCATGCCACCGCATCACTTACAACTGAAGGTTGGATCTCCGGTTATTTTGCTTCGGAATTTGAATGGATAGGATTAGATTAGTCAATAAAAAATTAACGAAGCTACCATTTTGAATTGCAAGAGAAAATGTATTGCTACCACGAATACCGATTAGATTGACATTCGTAATGGAGATGGATAACTCTCAAAGCTAAACGTTGTCTGTTTGTGGTTTAGATTTGGGTACACCATGCTTTTCTCACGGATAACTTTATGTGGCATGTTCTCGCGTGTGCAAACCATCCAGTTTGTTTGAATTCGCTAATGACGGACTAATCAAAAATATTGTACACTCCATTGCTATGAGATATTAATCTTTGTTTATTTTTAGTTGAAATAATTAATAGTAGAAATATGAATTACTTTGGTACCTATACATCCAATGTAGTTCATATTTCTTTTAATAATTGTAATTTAATTATATTTCATCTTCATTCCTCTTTCAATTATAATTACATAATTCGTTATTTTTAAAAATATTCACTTAAATTAAATATATTTCTTTAACATATACAGATTTCCGAAAAATGACGTATGTAAGTGTATATATGGCAAAACAACGTGTGCAGGGTCAGCAAGAAAATATTATATATAAAAATAATATATAACTCATACACAAACTGACATATTCAGCATAAGGTTTGTTTAAATAACGAAAATCCTTATTTGTAGTATATGGGGGTTTGGGTAGCTCGTCGCCCAATATCAACTATTTTCCACTATAAACTATAGTATGTAGAATATTATACGTTCAGTTAATTTTGTTAAGATATCGTACTTTTTGACCGATATATATGCTACAAAGCCAACCGGAAGTTTGATAATTTTATATTAGGTTTATGAGAGATAGTACTACCCCGCCGATTTTACCATTACCACATATTATCAACATAAAAAGATGATGTCTGAGTTTCAATAATGTACCTCACATAGCTATATACCGTATATGGAGACTAGGGAAAGAAAAACACGCGCTTTCTGTATGCGATATAAAGTCAGCCGGAAGTTCGAAATTTATTCTATGAGGGGGGTATTCTAGTCTAGAGACATGAATCTTAGGTTATTTTTAAAGTGTCGCAAAAAAACAAGGCTATCAATATTTTAAATATAGTTTTTTTACCAGTTATTTATTAATGTTACAAGAGTACAGAAAAAATTAAAAAAAAGTGTGGGATCTCAAAAAATTGGCAAATGAGCATATTGTATAAACTAGCAATTTTTTTTATTTTCTCGTTTTTTTAATAATAGTAAAAGTGTGGGAATAAAGCTAGTTTATGCTTGAGAGAGGTCTATAAAGAAGATTCTCTAAAAAGAAGATTCTCGAGAAATCGTGGGTATCGTATTGAAAAAGTCTGGTCTGAGAAAAACGCATGTAAAGTTTCGATTAGAATAAGTAAAATGTCCATATATCCGAAAATAATTTAAATTTTCAAAAATCCTCTCGTAGACAGACATATTCTTAAATAGTTAAAATTTGAAAATATAAAAAAAAATCGTTTTTTTTTTATATTCTCCACTAAATTGCCTCCTTAGGGGTATGGGGACTACAAGGACCATCGGGCAGGGCTCAATAAGCAGGGGGCAGGTGGATAAGCTAGAGCACATACCCTATGTATCTTCCAGGCGGAAGTCCTTGCAGTCAGGAAAGCGGCGGAGATAGCTAACAACGCAGGAAACAACATAAAAAGGATAAGTATAATAAGTATAGTATAGTATAATAAATAAAGAGTACCATCCGTCTGGCTGCCGAACAAGTACAGGAAATACGGAAGTCACTAAAAACGATATACAATGAAATTTCCTTCTCGAAATTTCTCGAATGAAATTTCCAACTCGTCTTAAATATCTAAGTTGTTCTTAAAGTCCGCAAATGCTTTGACTTCCTGTTTAACGAATACTTCACCTCAAATTAAAGGGCCAGTAAGTCTATGTATGGCGTGACAGCCGGCCAGTATAACTTAACCTAACCCTTATCAGATAAATAAACATATCTCCACCCAACAGTAGAGAGCAGGTAAGAGCATACATTACATTGCCAAGTGCTAAAGCAGATACATTGCTAAGACAGAGGAGAGTCAAAATTGGATGGATCAGCTGCAGCCTACGACTAAAGGAGACTATTAAAAGATGTTTCCGTTGCTTCGGACCAGGACACGTGGTCTGGGTTTGCAAGGGACCAGATAGAAGAGGATAAGAAATATATATAAAATGCGGCCAACCGGGACACAGGCTTAAATAGTGTAACAAGCTTCCAACCTGCTGCATATGCACAGAGGCCAAACCGGAACGGATCACCTACTGGGCTCAAATAAATGCACGGTATTTAAAGACTTCGTAGACAAATGAAAGTTCTCCAAGTCAACATATACAGAAGTAAAATTGCGGACGCACTCCTGACTCAAATGACAACGGAGCGCCATTATGACATTGTCATCATAAGCGAGCAGTACAAAAGAAAACAGAGTGGAATATGGATAGAAGACGGCAATGGCGCTGCCGCGACCTTCCCCCAGTAGCAAAATAGCCACTCCAGGAAGAGGAATCGGGAACAGTTTCGTCTGGACTAAATGCGATCTCTGCACCATAATAAGTTGCTCCTTAACCCCTAGCGATAATATTCATGACTTCCAAGCCAAATAAGACAGCAAAGAAGACAAAGCCCGAGATATTGGAGGAGACTTTATAATAGGAGGAGATTTTAACTCAAAAGCTATTGAATGGGGAATGCGAAATACTGACTCCAGAGGTAAACGTATACTTGACATGACCGCCAGGCTCGGCGTTATGGTACTCAACACGGGAGCAGCAACGACATTTAGGGGAAAGGCTGCGAAGAAACTACACCAGATATTACACCAGCGTCAGAGCGCATAGCAAGCTTAGTAAGATTACACGGTACCACTAGAAACTGGAATGTATCTCAGAAATTGATAAGCATGACCTCCCAAAAAACGACATAGGGGACGTAAGAGAAAACGTAAAGAAAACAATAAGGCTAATCACCCAAGCATGTAGTAAAGGAGTTCCTCGGACCCAAAGCAGGGACAAAACCGAGCTGCATACTGGTTTACAGAGAACATTGATCAAACAGACCCAGATGTAACGCAACAACAGAAATGTATAATCTTCACGCCGCGAAGGAAGAACTAAAGCGGGCTATCGAAATTAGCAAAAAAGCAAAATGGGAAGAGCTTCGGAAGGAAGAAGAAGAAGCCACATATCTCAGCATAATGGTGGGGGGCTATTTAGAAGACAGAGTTTTGTTGTATAAAACCTCTGAAGGACCACGACACTTGATGATCACGTCAGGAGCTGCGCAGGGATCAATCCTCGGCCCAGACCTCTGGAACGTCAGTTACGACGGCATATTAAGCCTCGATATGCCCGACGATACTTATCTAGTTGGTTACGCACACGACATCGCCGCGATAACCACTGCGAGGGACACCGACGATGCGTGCAGGAAGTTAAACCAGGTGATGATCAGAGAACAAATGTGGCTTGATGCGAAAGTCTCAAACTTGCCATTGAAAAAACTGAGCTGGTACTGCTAACAAAGAAGCATATTCCGACTATAAAAGACATGAGGACAACAACAGAAACATTAAGGACACAAAAGGTTGTCAACTACTTGGGGGTAAGAATAGACTCCAGGCTTACCTACTGGGCACAAATTCAACACGCTGCGAAAAAAGCGTTCATAATAACTAGTCAATTGAGCAGGCTGATTTCTTATATCGGAGGACCGAGACAGAAAAAACGGAAACTTTTGATGTCGACAACATTAAATGTCTTGCTCTACGGAGCAAAGTTATGGGCAGACACACTAAAGAAAAATAATCGACGCAAATCCCCCGAAAAAGTGTATCGCACAGCTGCTCTAAGGGTAGCATCGGCATATGATACAGTCTCGGGCGAAGCTGTTTATGTAATAAGCGGAAACATACCCATCGACTTATAAGCATTTGAACGAAAAAAAATGTGGATGTTGAGAAAACAAGGAACTGATGCTGCCGCTACCAAAGAGGAAATAAAGAACGACACCTTGGAAGAATGGCAAGCTCGCTGGGAGCAAGGACGCCACGGCAGATGGACTGTTTAATCCGAAACATAAAAGAATGGTCTAACAGGAAACATGGTGAGGTGGACTTTTACACTACTCAGATGCTCTCCGGGCATGGAAATTTTAGGAAATATCTATATAAAATGGGAAAAGTCGAAGAGCCGTCCTGTATATACGACGCGATCGAGGACGACGCTGAACACACATTTTTGCAAATGCTGACAACCGCAACGAAATAAGCTCACTTTGGTCGGCCCCCTGAATGCGGAAAACATCATACCTGTCATGCTTCAAAACGAGGAAACCTGGAAGAACGTGAAAAATTATATAGAAAACGTACTACGGATTAAAAAACGCGACCTTGACGCAGGTAATGACATGTAAGTCTTAAGACGAGAAATATGGAACGCCACCCTGAAGTAATGCGAAAGCGGTTCCAGTGTGCGCGACGGTTCCCTAGAGGAGACCTTTTAGTGACCTGCAAGTGGCACATACCATTGCTGTGACGACACAATAACGATGCGGAAGGCATTTTGCTCAACCTTCCCCGAAAAAAAAAACCAAAAAAAAAAACAAGTTGCAAGAGTATAAAAATAGATGTAAGTAAAACGAGAGTTTAAGGAGCGTTTCAATTAATAAAGAACATAAAAACATAATATATTTGTATTTAATACTGACTGTGGAGAAGTCGGCAGATCTTCGTCTGAAGATAAAGAGAATGTTCTAATTACAAAAAGTAAAATATAGGAATTTTGAAATATTTATGAATATTAAAGGTAAAGCATAACTAGCGTATGAGTACTTTTGTCAAATGTGTAGAATACACATGTTCTTATGCAATGATTTTTTAGTGATTGTATTGTCTGAGAGTTGCGCCAATAACAAAGTTAGTGGCGTTAGCAATTAATTAAAATTTTTTAGTAAAAAAAAGCCATCTTAAAATAGGGGGTATTTTTTTACTCTCGCAATAATTTCAATAAAAGTTATTGTTTGAGAGTTACTTGTCGAATTTGTCCATTATCGAACATGGAAGTTCTTCATTTTCCAAAATTCCGTAACTAAACTATAAAGAAAGATAAAAAAAACTCTAATTAGGTACAGTGTATAGTGGTAGGGCAAGGCACTTGTGGTATACATTTTTTTTAAAAGTGGGCGTAAACCCGTCCTCATATAAGTATAATGTACATATGTATGTATCTCACGAATCACTAAACCCATATTAACCAAATTTAATCAGGACACATATTTGCGGCAGTTCCTCTGACAGTGTGGAAAATTGTAGATGAAATCGAATGAAAACCCTGCCTCATATAAGGGTTATGCTGGAAACTGAATAAAGGGCGATAACTCACTAAACAAATATGTACATAGAAAGCCTTGAATTTCACATCCTATATGAGCCGCTCACTTAGGGGAAATACTATGTCTCAAGAATAACTTGACCAATTTCCAACAAATTTGGTGTATACCATAGCTTACACATTCTTATAGTATATTGTGAACGCCAACTCCCTAAAATACGGCTGTATAAGCTCCGATTAATTCAAATTTCTAATTTTATTTGGCGTCATTAACGTTTCGTAATCGGTTAATAATATATCCGATTGGCCACAAATTCTCCCTTTCCTTTTCGCTTTTTCTAAATATTCGCATAACTGTAAAGCTTCAAACATATGTTCTATAATCTGATTCGCATAATTAGTAAAAATTTTGAAGTAAGCACTTGACGACCCAAAATTAACTGAACAGATTGTCAGGAAAAAACACAAAAGTAATTTTCTAATATCGTGAAAGAAATTCCATGTGATCAGTTCGTATATGCAGCTAGTTCTAGTTCCTACAACTCGGGCAACCTAAATACTTGTAAGATAATTATTGAATTCCAATGAAAATTAGCAAAATAAAAAATAATAAATAAAATCACCAACTTCTGGTAATCAACCTACCTTAAAGGCGTGGTTGTCAACCGATTTCGTATATTTTCACACTGGGACTAAATTCGGTAAGTAACATTATTCTAACATTCCTATGTTATGGCAATGTTACTTACCAAATTAAGTTGAAATTGGTAGAGCAAGTGCGAAGATACATACATATATAATTTCACTTAAGGATGGGTGGTGCCACGCCTATCGTCCGAAATGGACACCAATGCCTATAAAGAACTCTTTTACCATCCCGGAAGTAAAATTTAATTTAGTTATTGATTTATCGCACTTTTAGTAGTTTTTAACAAAGCCGTTATATGGGGAGTGGGCGGTGTTATCGTCCGATTTTACCTATTTTCACGCTGTCATAAGAGGAGTCGAAAGGATTTGTCCTGTCTAAAATTGGGTGGTACAGCTTGAATATTTGGGAGATGTATTCATTAAACCTATTAAACCACCGGTGCCCCGTGTCAATGCGATTCGTTGAGCCAAATTACAGTTTACACATCGCATTACCATAAACTAAAAAGTGAAAAATAAATATAGTTTAAACAAGTAAGGACCGATACCGTTAAGTAAGCAAACTGATACTTTTTTAATTAAACAATTCGTTAAATTACAGGAAACCTACTTAATTAGACAACCTTATCAATTAAACAAGTAGGTAAGGGCTAAGTTCGGATGTAACCCAACATTTTATACTTTTGCAAAGTCAAATGGTATACTTGTTTGAGATTTCTTTATATAGTATTTTGCTTGATTTGCATAGTGGAAAGTAAAAGAATCAGATGGAATTTAAAATGCTGTAATATAGGAAATAGGCTTGGATGTAATGCGATTTCGCCCATTTTCGCCCTATAACACAGAAATATGAGAAGAATGAAAGAATGTAAGAAAGATTGTACCGAGTTTGGTTGAAATCGGTTAAGCATATCCCAATATTGATCGCGGTTCCTACAAAATCATCTCATACCTTCCCAGAGATGAAATTTAATATCTCTGGCGTGTTTAGTCTTTAATTTATCGCGCTGTTAGTAGTTTTTAACAGTATCGTTATATGGAGTTGGCGGAGTTGCCACCCGTTTCACCTATTTTCACACTGTCGATAGAGATGCTAAAAACATATGTTCTCAGTGAATTTTGTCATTATAGCTTTAGCCGGTTTAGAGATATGCACATTAAACCTATTAGGGGGCGGGACCACGCCCACTTTAAAAAAATTTAACTTCAGGTGCCACTCCCTAATGTGATTCTGTATACCAAATAACAGTTTTGTGTCTTATTGTGGAGCTTAGTTATGAAAATTCATTTGATTAATAGTGTTTTATGGGCGTGGCAGTGATCCGATTACGCCCATCTTACCTCGTCTTACGGTACCAAGAAACATGTGTACCAAGTTTCATAAATATACCTAAATTTTTGCTCAAGTTACAGATTGCACAGACGGACGGACGGACCGACAGACAGTCACCCGGATTTCAACTCGTCTCTTCATTCTTCTTATATATATGAGCCAAGTTTTGTTCAGCGATGAGGCCCATTTCTGGCTCAATGGGTATGTAAATTAGTAAAATTGCCGCATTTGGGACGAGGAGCAACCTGAATAGATTCAAAAGCTGGCATTTCATCCTGAAAAAACAACGGTTTGGTATGGTTTGTGGACCGGTAAAATCAGCGGTCCATATTTCGTCAGACTATTTGATGCCTAAAAGTGAAGCTTGTGATTTTGGCGACATTTGGTTTCAACCAGATGGCGCCACTTCCCACACATCGCATCAATCAATGGATTTATTTAGAGAACACTTCGGTGAGTCTAAAGTCTATACGGACAATTCCAGGCCTTGGAGCAAAACATCATACATATCATTCGCCAGTTACCAGTCGAAATGCTCGAATGAGTCATCGAAAATTGGACTCAACGTATGGACTATCTGAGACGTAGCCGCGGCCAACATTTAAAAGAGATAATCTTCAAAAAATAAATGCCAAAGAATTTTTTTCGAATGATTATAAACATTCCCCATTAAATTTGAATTTTCTGTGCCTTTTTCTTTAAAAAAGTAGGAAACCTCGAAATGGATCACCCTTTATACCAATAGAGAAGGCGCAGCAGTAAGAGATCATCGAAAGCATAAAGAAAAAACAATGGTAATTTATTATATGAAGATTGCTATCTTTATCAAAGTAAACGTTAACTCACCGTATAGATTTAAAGTATAGTATTCAAAGTTCCCAACAAAATTATTGATTATCAAATATCGCATTAGCAGTTGTACACCACCGTCCATGATAAATACTGGCTCCCTGTCTTTGACATTAATTTCAGCTTTGAATTTTTGAGAATCTGTACTAATTTTCGTTTCTCGAATAAGTAACAACGTGTTTTCTTTGATTCGGGCTTCCATATTTTTCTCCTATTGGGAATACAAACGTTTTAGTGAACCTTTTGTGACATTTGGACTTTGGTAAATCATCTCAATTTTATATGTAAGTTATAAATCTCCTAGAGAAGGTTCATCACCAGCTTTTGCCGAAAAATTTACCGAGCGTAAGTTGTCATTCAAGGCTTAGGGAAATATGCGATAGTGAACCTTCTCCTTGTAATAAATGTTGCGTACAATGACACTAGTTTACAGTCAACGACTGTGATGTTAGAGTCTGTTTCCTGCTAATTTTGGGTTGCTAAAACCGAATATGACAGTAAAAACTTCCAAACACGTAGGATTATTTGTGTTGTGGTCAAGGGGTGCACTAAAATGAAAACAAAAGCTGTTCGGGATGGAAAATTTTTGAGTTCAAATTCGTAATCGGAACACCTCGAATACCCCCCACAGACCTCTTATCACATCGGTCGCGAAGTTTACCTTCAGCTTTGTTCAGTAGTGTAATCAAAGGGAAAAGCGAAACAAATTATGCACATACAATTCTGGCTTTGTCTATGTAATCGAATTCACTTCGTTTTTCCACGATTAGCAACAATTTGTCATTATATTTTCCTCGCAAGCAATGCCCACACATGCTCCTGCTTCTGCCCTTCGCCATTTGACTGCGACTGAATACAACATAACCATCATAGCTTTCCTCTATGCTAAGTTTCATGTATCCAACTTCATTGAGTTCACTTTCTAAAAAGATTTTGTTTTCCTCATTTAGTTTGCAAGGTCCTGCTTTAACCTGTGATATATAGAGTTTTTCTTCGAAGAGTAAAGACTGCTTTTCATTATGCATTTCTTTAGCGGCAACGCCCCATTGACATTCTTTGAACTGCTCTTCAGTTGATTCGATTTTTGAGAGCAACGCAGAAATGATGCTGTCTACACTTATTTCATCTTCCGGTCGCATAACGAATTTTTTCTGGCAAGGTTTGTACTCCCATGCATCCTCTGGACGCGGTTCAGTAATATCGTCTAGTCTGCAGGGTTCAAATAAGCCGAAATCTTCAATAATAGAAGAAAAGTTTTAGATATATTCGCCAACACTAAAAGTAAAATCTGACCCATTATAAAGTAGCTTATAAAGTTATATAATTAATATAATTATATATTATAAATGTGTATGTAAATACGATTTAATTGCCTAAATGAATCTATGTTGAAAATATGTACGTTTGATAATTGTTATGAAATAAATCTTCATGATAATGTTAAGTCAAAACTTTTTGAAAACAATCAAAAGGGCTTGGCACCGCCTACTTTTAGATAATATATCCTACTTCAAAAGGTATTGGACCAATTTGAATTAAATGGGGTACATAACATTAACTTGACATTGTTGTATCACCTATATCTTCTGAAGTTATGATATATTTTGGTGAAATTAACTTGCATCTTTCTCTTAAAATTGTGTGATCTTGTGCTAAAAATGGATAAAAATATATAATATATCTACTTTAATTTTAGAAATTTCGGTTGACTTTATACAGTAATATCGTTCAATATGTATGTATGATATTTAAATAAATTAAGTGAAGAGATTATCTATAATGTAGTTTGGTGCTAAGTATGAGGGAATTCCTTGTATGAAGCCTTGCCTTCGTATACTAAACATTATGTTTATTATGCTTTTGTAAGAGGTTGCATAGATTATAATAGTTTTGTTCAAGATGCAGATATAGAGTTACATATGTATATCAAAATGTTCAGGATGACAAGGCAAATTGTATTCCGGTTGTCTGTATCTCCATTAAGCGATAACTAGAGTAAAAATTGCTTAATGCAACTGGGTACACAGGTTCACGTTTAGTTGATGTACCATGTCTTAGAAACTAATATTGGTTAATGTGAAAGATCACCTTCTATCCCCCAAATACCTAACATAATGATTTTCAAACATACTGTTGACTATATCGTTTGGAGCCGGAAATGGGTATACCACAGTAAATGGGGTATGAATAGCACGACCACAACCAACCGTCCATCACAAAATGACATTGTGTTATGTCGTTTACTGTGATCGAACGACTAGATCTACGATCTCGTATGACGCTCATTTGGACATACGAATTTGAGCACGTGCCGTTGAATGTATAAAACTTAATGCAGTGGTCGTTCAATACAATGAATATAATGTTATACAATTAATTCGCAAAATCGAAATATTCTTTAAATCGAATTTATTTTCCTATAATACAATAAAACCATCTTTTCAAATAAATAATCAAATACATTGAGTTTAATATATAATATATATATATATATTAGGGTGGAGCGAAAAATTTAATTTTTTTTTTGGCTTAGCCTGGGGGAAAAATCTGTAAATTATAAAAAACGAAAATTTTTGATCAAAAAAACAATTTTTTTTTAAAACCTAGTTTTAATGTAAAATTATCATCAAAATTTCACTTATGAATATCCACGATTTCAAATGAACACTAGGAAATTAGTTTGAAAAACAAAACTGAATGCTGTTAACTAAGTCTTACATTTGGAAAAACTGGTTCTGTCAGAATCAATGTTGATTCAAGGGTGTTTTCACAGTCGCGTCTAATAAGTCCTGCTATTAGTATATCGTCTTTGTCATTGCATTCTACAAAACCATTTTTTAATATGTTTCTCCATCATCTTATATTAAAATTCTTCGACAGTTTTTCCCAAGAAAACGTCAATAAAGATACAGCATCGAAATATTAATACGTTTTAATAATTCTGAGATGTTATCGGTTCCAGTAATAAAAACAATATAATATTATTCAAAAGGCAATTTCTCTAACTAAGTTTCACAAGCCTAATATCGTTTCGATCTATCGGTTGAATCCATGGCATTACATTAGGTGGAATAAAATTTGTCAAAATCAATCCGTCATCGGTAGCCTTAACCAATTCGTTTTCAGGTAGGTGACTTGGAGCATTATTCAAGATAAGCAGCCCTATCTTTGGAAGGTTCTGTTCATCCAAAAAATCAATTACCTTTAAAAAACGAATTCATAAAACTAAATATTTCGTTCCAGAAGCATTGGTTCAGGTTGGCCAAAATTTACACGTTGGTTTAAAAATGTGATAAAGAAGGAAGTATATGAAATATTACCACGAAATATAAGTTTTCCTTCCATACGGAATATATATGTTGTAAGAGTAGCAACATTTATCATGCAAAAGTTTTAATGGGATGCATCTCTTATGCACACATAGATAATGAAAAATTGCCGCCATTGAATCTGCCATTTGAAGAGCGTTCGGTAAGTTGTGAATTTTGCTTATTTGTTGATTTTCATAAATGTTCCTTAAATTAAACTATTTTCAAAACAGAAAACGAAGACTAATCTGGAAGCACAATACAATATTAAGCAACAAGAACTTATTGTATAGGAAAAGTTTATAGTGAGGAACCAATTGGAAAGTATGGTTATGTTAAAATTTTTAAAATATAATATCTTGCACTAATATATTATGAATCGCTTTAGGCTTTTTGGATTGCAAGATGATTTAATTGCAGTTCATTTTATCTAAATCGTGCAAAAGTTCCGGTAAAACAAGTACATATATACAGGGTGGTTACGAATCGTGCTACAAAAACAAACCGTAATAATTTTTTTTCTGTGTGAGTAATCGACTTACTTTTTTTTATTTGACATGTTAATATTCAAATTTTTTAAAAGTGGTTGCTTGGGATACCGAAAAGAGGTTTTGGATAGTGTAGCGGTATCATGATTTGCAGTTCGCCATTTCCGTCCAAAAGGAATTTAGACGGGATGTAGGGGCACTGCCTTAAGTAGATGGACCATTATGATATTGATAAACATGTTTGCCGAATCTGGTAATACCGCAAGAAGATCGTACCATCGAGATTCGTTTCAAGAGTTTCGACTCGCAACTTATCGGCGCAACTTGGAGTTAGTAGACTGTCATTGCAACGGATAATTCATGATGACTTAAACCTGTTTTCATACAAAGTTCAAATAACAAGCCGATTAAACCCTCTAGATTTCCCTATTCGCCTGGAATTTTTTTAAAAAGTTATTGAAATGGCCGAAGAAGACAATAACTTGATAAAATGCCTGTTTATGTCTGATGAGGCCCATTTTGATCTAAACGGAAATGTAAAGAAATAAAATTGCCGTATATGGACTGAATCAAACCCAGAAATAATCCACAAGGCAGAATTTCACCAAGAACGAGTCACTGTATGGTTCTTTGAAGAAAACGGTGTAACAGTAACTAACAATGTGCACCGTTATTTAAAGATTTTGAATGAGTTTTTTTACCCAGAACTGCACCGAAGACGTATTCCGTTCAATAGCGTTTTGTTCCAGCAAGATGAAGCAACTGCACACATAGCCTGACCGGTTATTGCATATGTACTTGCATCAAGAAATTTTGAAAACAAATTAATATCAAGAAACTCCACTTATGTCAAGCAAGAGGTGTATAAAACAAAACCCTGAAATCTGACTTAATTGAAGCGGTCCATTAAATCGATAATTGAGGCAATCCCGACTTCAACCCTTCAGGTCGCAATAAATAATTTTCTAATTAGGTGTCGCATATGCATGGCTGAGCATAAAGGTCATTTACGGTCCATAATTTTTAAATATAACTAATTATACAAAATAAAATAAAATTTGCTATACAATAAAAAAATTTTGAACCTCGAAGGTTTTTCCCGATAATGTGATCAAAGAGTTGAGCGAGAGCGGAAATGCGTTCTCCCAACTGGAAATCGAGTGGGATAAATTCTGTGGTGATCGTGAGGCGTTGTGTGATATTGCCAAATGGTGATTGAAAGCTAGGTTGCCTTATTTTGTGCTTCAAGGTTGAAAAGACAAGAAAGGAAATAAATGCTGTCGTGGAGTTCTACAGCTTGTACGTAAACTCTCGTCCTCTCACCTCGTGTGAAGTATGTAAATTATATATTCTACATGTTATACATTAGTATGACTAATTTAATCATAACTGGCCAATATTGTATATTTATGTGTTTAATATGTATATACATATACTTTATTTATATGAATTTTTATTAAACATTGTTTCTTCTGGTTTATTTTAGCACAAAATTGAAAGTAGGAGATTTCTTCATATTAACCTAAATTCTTTTGTTTGTTTAGAGAAGGTCATCAGCTGAGAATTTAACATTTGTTTGGCTACCTTAACATAACCTATGTTAATCGTTTGTTTGGTTACCAAAACAATGTTAAGGTAACCAAATAAAATGTTACGGGAAGTAAACTATGTTAAAAATTCAGTACACTTTTTTACGTTTCTTAACGTGTAGCCAAGGTAACCACCGTAGATAATATATCTACATATGTTAAGTACCATGTTAAATGTTGTATTTTTATATGAATTGTATACAAACTTGCTTGCTTTTATTTTCAAAATATAATGTAGATACTTTACTTTAACAAATACAAAAGAAAATTATTTTTAATTCTTTTTAGATATTTTCAAATTTCGATGGAAAGCTCACAAGCTGGACTTCAATATCACCATTTTAGTTTTTAAATTATAAAATTTATGTTACCTATTAGTATTAATTACAAAATTAATTAACCAAATTATTATTTAATTAGGGTACATGTAAACCTAAATAATTAATGAAAGTGTGTAAAAATAGAACCATAATGTATAAACATATCAATTATAAAAAAAAAATTAAATAAATGGAAATTAAATGAGCATTTCAATTGTTTTTTTTATGAGTTAATCGATGCGTTAGGCTGTAGTAACCAATTAAAAAACAAACAAATAACCCATGAAACTGACGAGGTAACCGATCAACCAGTTTTCTGTAACGAATGGATGATCAAACAAATAGGCTGTGAACCAATTTAAACAAATAAATAGCCAATGAAAAGGACGCTGTTGACCAAAGAGTAACATCTATTTTTCCAAAACAGTTGGAAAAGTAGAGCAGTAAAATATATGAAGTATTAACGCGAAAGCAATAAGAGAAAGCGAGTCAGATAATCACAGCGACATGTAGTTAAAGAAGGGAAATAGTTACTGTTTCCCGAGGCCGGAACAAAAGTAACCTATCAGATAACTAATGCATCAGATAACTAATGCATTAGTGCATTAACGTTGCGTGTTAACGTTTTTGCATATAATTTGACATTTTTCTATTTTGCCACAAGTTGGCGCAGTCTTGTTTTTATCATTCATCGTTACCAACTTAACTTAATAACTGTTTTTCATAAAAAGCTAGACTCAACCGAATTCGAAGATGTGGTACTGCTTTAGGAGGAGGAATTTGTTCTGATTCTGAAAATTCATTTTTTTCAATGTCATCATACTGAATCAATTTTAAAATTCTGGATTCAAGCTAAGATGTATGTAGAAAGATTCAGTCCCTTAGACAATTTGGCAAATTTTACGAGTAGTCTCTTGTCGTTACTATGAATACTCAGATGCAGAAGTTAAACACTTGTTCAACAATATATTGGGTGTATGCATTAACTTGTGCGGTTTTCTAAGAGAGGGCTCTACTAGTATTATTTCGTGTCGTGTTCTCCTGTGGCTATATTCATTTCATTCATTTGAAAATGTCGAAATTTGTACCAGATGAAGTGTTTTTGCGGGGAGTTCTTCTACATTACTTTAACATGAAGAAAAGTGCTACCGAAAGCCATCGTATTTTACTGGACGTTTATGGTGACCGAACGAACGTACCAAAAGTGGTTTGCACGGTTTAAAAGCGGCAATTTCGACTAAGACGACGGAGAACGACCCGGACAGCCAAACAAATTTCAAGACGAAGAATTGGAGACATTGCTCGACGCAGATGCATGCCAGACGCAAGAAAAACTTGCAAAAGTATTAGGAGTTGATCAAGCAACCGTTTCCAGACGATTAAAATCATTAGAATTCATCCAGAAGCTTGAAAATTGGGTGCCTTATGAATTTAAGCCAAGAGATGTCGAACGTCGATCTGCATGTCGGAAATGTTGCTTCAATGCCACCAAAAGAAGTCATTTTTGCATCAGATTGTCACTGGCGATGAAAAATGGATTCATTATGATAACTCAAAGCGCAAGAGATCGTATGTGAAGCCCGGCCAACCATCGATATCCACGGCAAAGCCGAATATCCATGGTGCCAAGGTTATGCTATGTATTTGGAGGGACCACTAGGGTGTGCTCTATTATGAGCTATTAAAATCGGGTCAGACGATCAATTGGGACCTCTACCGAAAACAATTGATTCGTTTGAAAAACGTCATCGCGGTAAAACGACGAGAATATGCGACCAGACACGAATCAATAATTTTTCATCATGACAACGCTCGGCCACATGTTGCAAGGCCAGTTAAAAACTATTTGGAAAACTGTGGGTGGGAAGTTCTACTTCACCCGCCTTATAGCCCAGACATAGCACCTTCCGATTCTTTCTTGACCTCCAAGAAGTTCTTTTGGGATCGGATCCACAAACTGCCAGAAGGATAGGCAAACATCGTAGCTTCCGATGGGCAATACTTTGAACATTAAATTTATAACAATTTTTTCACAATAAAGTCTTAATTTTCGAAAAAAAACCACACGAATTAGTGCATACACCCAATAAAAATATTTTAAAAACAAAATTCGAAACCGTTTGTTCCTTCTTTCAGTAAATGCATTGCTCCGCATAAAAACGGTCTAAAACGAGAAAATTGTTGCTGAAATATTTAACAATGACGTAATTTTTTCCAGTGATAACAAACACCTTTATTAAAATTCAAAATATTTCTTCGAGTTTTATATAAGTGTAAACTGATGAGAAATAAAAATATATCTCAAATATACACATTCGTATGAACGAATGAATTATGGTAGTAGATGAGCATAAAATATTTAAAACAAGTAAGGAAGATCTAAGTTCGGATGTAACCGAACATTTTATACTCTCGCAAAGTTAAATGATATATTCGTTTGAGACTTCTTTATATATTTTAATAATTAGAAGTAGGAACTGTTGCCATAGTTATTTACTTTTCACTCACAGTGAAAATAATTAGAGCAATTTGTAAACTAAATTTACTCAAATTATGAGAAATCGTTCTTGTGCTTTTTGTATACGCTTATAATTGATTTTATATAGAATGCATTACAACTGTATTGAGAAGTATGAAAAAAAATCGTTTTTGAACAATGAATAACATTTTTTATTTATTATATCGATATTATTATACATGTTTAGCTTAAAAATAATAAATATTAACAACTTAAAAAATGATATAATGTCATTATATTTGTATATAATTATTAATTTGTATATAATATTTACAATATTAAACATACATTTTAAATATATCCAAATTATATTTCTTTTTTCCTTATACTATTTAATTTCTATCATATATTTATACAATAATGTCATATATAATAACAAATTATATATATAATTTGAATTTTCTTAATTAGATTATTTACATATTTTTCTTAAAATTGTCTTAAAAACTACTGTCGAAATTCCTATACCATTCCAATTCGATTATATTTGGAAAATAAAATGAAGAACTATTGCACTAAGTCTTAAAACTTTAGTTCGAAATAGAGACACAAATACTGTCATGATAGCTGTGTACTCTCAAAAGTAATTGCATTTACACGGGAAGGATCCATGTTTGAAAATCCCCAATCAATTTGTGTACCGGCAGGTGTAGTTGAATATTCTGCACCAAGCAGGGAATTAAAGTTTTTTTCTTGGAGCAGATTTCTTATTGCAGTCCCTGTAGACATTAACAAATGTTAAAATCTCCAACAATTAGCACATTTTGATTGCCTAACCCAGAAGTACGGACTTCCTGAAGTTCTACAATTAATTGTCTAACAGAGAAAGCTGAATTGCTATATAGAACCAGAATATTAATATTGAAACATTTAAACAAAACCGCTTTTAAAACTTTGCGGCCTGAATAAATTTTCTTTACAGCCTTTGATTCTATGTATAGAGCAAGCAATACTATGCTTTGCATATATTATATTACAATGTCCCGTTTATTTCTGTTGGTTGTTTCCGTGCTATCTATCCTCAGCTCGTTAATTGGAGTAAATCCTGGTATATGAAAACTTTCGCAAGGATAACTCCAAGTTTCTACAAAACATAAAATATCTGAAGATAGCATCAAACAGTCGCTTTTTATATCATTAATGTGAGCGTGAAGACTCTGAACATTATGGAATAAAATTTGATGTCCCGATGTTCGGGAAATCATAAAACTGAAACTTGTTGTCAAAGCTTTATTTGTGTTCAATTCCTTCAGTTCCCTAAATACGGGATCCGATTCAGAAAATTTGTTAGGAGGAATAAAATTTCCTATGATGAATAGACCTTCTGCAGAAGTAGCTCGACTACAAGCGACATATATTGAAGCTCTAGGCATTCTGGGTCGAGTATGAACTACAACTTTATTATATGTGGCACCCTGACTTTTATGAATAGTTATTCCCTCAGCCGGAACAACTGAAAACTGATTTCTTTCAATTGAAATTTGTTCATTTCTTTTATATTGAAAAGATTTTAGAACTTTTTCAATTGGTGTCCAAGAACTTTCTAGAGGATGAGGCTTTTTTGATCGTGCTATCAAACCAACAGAAGGTTCCAAAAATTTAATCCACAGAATTGTTGGAAAAGAACAATGGAAATCAATTTGCATAAGTTGTCCAGCTGCCCCATTAACCAAGCCATCACACGTGTTTATGTTCACTGTAATCATATATTTGGCGGAGGTTTTTAGTGTCAATTCATAGGGCAGTCCCTGCGTTTCAGAAGTTTTGAAAAGTTTAACTCTTTCCAAAATATTATAATTTTCATTTATACCAATTCATTTAACTGAGTCTTTTGCAGTTGAAAGGAAAGCTTCTGTTGGGATTCGACTGAGCTTAAGGGCATTGAAATTATTTGTCTCTTCATTGGACCAAAATAAATGTATGGCATCATCGGGAACTTCTTTGAAATTAACTACTCGAGTTTCAATGAGTGATATGTCCTCATTTGTCATAGAATTGTAACGATGGTTAAGAGCTTGATATATTGCAGATATCAAACGACGCTTTCCTACACCTGCACCGCCGCCAATGAACTCATAAAATGGGAGATTTGTTTTTAGGTGGTGCATCAAATGTGTCAAATAGGTTCTTTGCTTAGTATTTAGACTTTGAACTAAAGAAAATAATTCCTCAACTGGAATTAAAGGGGGTAGTTTAATAAGTCTAATATTGCAATCAGATTCAGTGCCATTATCTGTTGAATCTTGGCCATGCAGGTCCAGCAAATTTATATTTGGGTTTATTTCTGTGTGTGCCAACACTCTGAACTCATTTTCCACGATAGGTAGTTCATTTTGAGCACCTTCGTCCAAGTCTATTTCATTATAAAGACTTTCTAGAACATTTTCAAGTTCTCTTTGCTGAAACACATCATATTTTCTTTGATTTTCCTCAATTATAATACGATGTGTTATGCAAGTCTGCTCATTATCGTTTTCAATTAGATCTTGCTGTCCATTTCTCCAAGGATAGGAAAGCATTAACATTTCGCGGAAATACACAACTCTGGCCAAATCTGGGTTAAACCTTCTATACCGAATAATACAAGGTTTGGAACGTTTTTTCACAAAACCGCTACCGTCTTTAAGAGGCATGGCAACCCCACTTTCTGGTAAATTATCGTCTTCCCTCTCTTCTTCTTCATGATCACTATCTTGTGCTCTTCTACTAGATTTCAAATATTTATACCTAGATGCAAAATCAGCTAAACGGTCTAAAATACCGGCTACGAATATTTCAGTCGAACCTGAAGGAAGGTTCTGAAGTTCCTCTCTAGGTTTTACCATTCGAACACGTTCCTCAGGTCGGGAGGTCTTTATAAATATTTCTGCATTACTTGCTTCCGAAAGATGGAGCCCAATGCAGCAATATACTGCTTCTTGTGCAGATATTTCTGTGCCTGATATAAATTTGTGACCTATATTTTTAAGTTTTTGCTTAATAGTATAATTTCCAGCATTTACCTCTGATACAGCTTCATTTAAGAGCCTAGAAATTCCCCTGTTAGACTTGTTTATATAATTAATTATATACGAACAGCAAGCATATGTATCCAGTATATATCGGATATCCACATTTACTCTATGGAGTTCCAAAATCAGAGGATTATAAGCGTTTATAAAACGATCCTGTAATTTTCTTTTTAGAAAAATTTTGGGTTTTGTTAAACTTGACCTAAGGGCTAACAAATAGTCATCAAAAGACATATTTATTTACTATCAGACAGGAAATGTTCAACATCTTTTAAATTAAAAACGTCTTCTGTAGTCACATTTGAATTTAAAACGATTTGAATTTTGAAAAAGTTTTCCTTGTGTCTTTCTGAATTTTGACTTTTTGCTGTAAGAGGTAACAGTATTTGCGTTAAAGGCATTGGTGGATATGGTATACCAAAACGACAAAACTGTTGTCCTCTTATTTCCCTAGTACAAGACCGAGTGTGGTTATGCTTTTGATAACCCAAATAATTTTCTAAGTGGCTGATCGAACCATCGGTAGAAATATAATTGTCAATAAAACTAATGACATCAGGGAATGTCTGAGGATCTTGAAGGTTGATCCTGGGAGCATTATTAAGCCAATACATGCCATGTACATGCGGGAACCTCTCTGTTGAATCTCCACTCTCCAGTAGAAATTTGTAACAAAATGCTCTCCACAAATGCCGGCGTTATCTTTAAAAAGCTTAAGAATTTGTCGATAGCGGTAGTCAAAATATCTAGCACAAGTAACCGCGTCTGACCGAATTAAGCGATATCTATCTTGGGTTGTTAAACTGTTGGCTTCCTCTTCCGAAATATCTTTAGAATCAACAGTTTTAGAGAGGATGACCAAAAGCTCAACCCACTGAGATTCTGCAGCCGATAAAGTGATAAAGAAGGTTGGAAGCCCAAATTGGCGAATCATAGCGATTGCCTTTTTCTGCTCAGCTTCCCAATGCGCAGGTAAGGATCTAATGCCTTTCAAAACCTTGTAACCATCATCGTGTTGAATCAAGTTTTGAACAAAGTTTTCGTTTAATAGATTTTGGGCCGTAACTCGGTTGCGACCTGAAAACTTTCTACGACAAATGGATGTACTACTCTTAATTTGTAGCAGTTCTAATTTTTTGTAATCATAGAACAACTTTGGAATGGTACACGCTCTTCTGTCAAAACGGCGAATTTTAGAACGTATTATCTTGCTATACGTTTCAGAGCATGTACGCTTCTGCCTAACGTATATTGTTCCAAATGACAACTCTTCTGAATTATTATCTTGAATTATGTCAATTGTTCTTTGTCCTTCACCTGACCTATAACTAAACGGTTATAGTCTAAGTTTTCTACAGGAATATTGTCCAAAAGATTCTTGACCGCCTGGATTTTGCTCTGAAGGTAAAAGACCCGTGGGAATATTATTACCTGAGGGATTATCATGAGAAGTTTGAACCATGAAAAGATTGAACCAATCGGGAATCCTCTGCAGATGCAACAAACGGAACTTCTTCTTGGTCATTAAATTCTGAAATCCAGTTTTCATTAATATATATATTTTGCTCACGATACAGAGGGGTATTCACTAAGAACTGCAAAGCTTCCATAACCTTTGCGGGGTGTATGGTATCGATCATGTAATCATGATTGTATTCCAAACGCCTTCTTAAGTGAATTTGTATAACATGAGCCTCATCAAAGGACCTTGGTAGAGATGTCACAATATTGTTAACAGAAATTGGTATATTAACAACAGCACCTTTGAGCAAACTCTGACCTTGATATCCTAACGGACGGATTGTCATAAAAGGCAATCTAGGCATTATGAGACGTTCTTCAATTGGGGTTAAACCTTTCAAACAATCCGGTATTTCAGGGAAGTCTAGACCGTTAGCTAAACATATTTTTGGAACGTTCTTTTTAACAATCGCATTTTTGCAAGTAGCACAAAAATTGTAATTTCCATCTTCTGAAGGAAATTTTTGCATTAAAAAGAAAGCGGATGCAGCATTCGGGTGACCTTGCGCAATAGTTTCGAAATTTAATTTGCGAACTTGGTGTGAAAACCATAAGCCGCCGCAGCAAATACATATATCAGTAGGGCCCTTATTTATATTTTGGAAATAAATGTTTTTGAAATCTGTTAAATTGCCACTATTATCAGTTTCTATAACATTATTTTCTCTCGTTAATCGGATTCGTTGGGACTGTCTTTGGTTTTAAATTTGTCTGTTGAGTGGGTTATCTCTACGAAGGCGAACTTGACCTTGTCTAAGACGTCTCTGATTCAAAATTTCTTCCCTCATACTCCTCCTACTAAGCTGTCGACGTTGTGTTTCTCTATCACGCTCCTCTCTCCTTATTTCAGGATTTCTTCTTGCATGTTCCCTTTGCATTTGATCACGAATGCGCTCTAAATTCCTACACTCAGGATTTCTTGCGCGAAGTTCTCTATGATCCCTAGTGTTCCTACTTTGTTCATCATAACGTGCCTCAGGATTTTCTTGACGAGATCTATGACCTCGAGTATTTCTTATTTGCTCTTCAGAGCGAATTTGGGGATATTGCCGCCTTGTTCTATGTTGAATAGTATTTGCAACTTGCTCAACAGATCGAACCTCGGGGTCTTCACGCCGAGACCTATGACCTCGAGTATCTCTCATTTGCTATTCAGAGCGAATTTGGAGATCTTTCCGCCATGTTCTAGATATATATTTCATTCATATGCAGCGATATACATTATTTTTAAGAAAAACTGTCCATTTAGTTTCATTAAATTATCAAATTGACAAAAAAAATTATACCATAAGTAGTACATGTGAGCTGGGAAAATCAAAAACCAGAAAATTCCTCCAAACCGTATATTCAAAAATGTTGAATTAAACATCCATTATTAAATGATATCGTGATTAAATTACAATCAAATTTGGTATCTTCTTGACTTATATTAAAGGCCATTAACTTAGTCTCAGTTTTATTGCTTGAAGTGAGATATACATAAGTATGAATGTGATATTAACTCCACCAAAGTGGCTAAATTTTATATTATAAGCTTAGGTGGCAAAGGTCAACCAGAGAATCGGAATTCATTATATGAAGGTGTGAGGTTTAGACTTAGTATATACTAATTTTATTCTAATTCAGCGTCAAACCACATAATTTTTAAGAAATCTTTTCCACTTAATTTCGTTTCCATCTGATTTTTTCACTTTCCAGTATGCATATCAAGCAACAATGATTATATCGGGGTAAAACTTTGCGTGAATAATACGTTTAAAGTATGCCACCTTGTGACCAAAAATTGTCTAAATCGAACCAAAATTGTTTAAGCCCCTAAGTACTAAAATGTGGACCCCAGTGCCTATAGTTGATCTTCTACCGAAAATATCAGCCAATCCACAAAGAAATCTCAAACGAGTATACCATTTGACTTTGCGAGAGTATAAAATGTTCGTCTACCTCCGAACTTTTGCTCACGATACAGAGGGGTATTCACTAAGAACTGCAAAGCTTCCATAACCTTTGCGGGGTGTATGGTATCGATCATGTAATCATGATTGTATTCCAAACGCCTTCTTAAGTGAATTTGTATAACATGAGCCTCATCAAAGGACCTTGGTAGAGATGTCACAATATTGTTAACAGAAATTGGTATATTAACAACAGCACCTTTGAGCAAACTCTGACCTTGATATCCTAACGGACGGATTGTCATAAAAGGCAATCTAGGCATTATGAGACGTTCTTCAATTGGGGTTAAACCTTTCAAACAATCCGGTATTTCAGGAAAGTCTAGACCGTTAGCTAAACATATTTTTGGAACGTTCTTTTTAACAATCGCATTTTTGCAAGTAGCACAAAAATTGTAATTTCCATCTTCTGAAGGAAATTTTTGCATTAAAAAGAAAGCGGATGCAGCATTCGGGTGACCTTGCGCAATAGTTTCGAAATTTAATTTGCGAACTTGGTGTGAAAACCATAAGCCGCCGCAGCAAATACATATATCAGTAGGGCCCTTATTTATATTTTGGAAATAAATGTTTTTGAAATCTGTTAAATTGCCACTATTATCAGTTTCTATAACATTATTTTCTCTCGTTAATCGGATTCGTTGGGACTGTCTTTGGTTTTAAATTTGTCTGTTGAGTGGGTTATCTCTACGAAGGCGAACTTGACCTTGTCTAAGACGTCTCTGATTCAAAATTTCTTCCCTCATACTCCTCCTACTAAGCTGTCGACGTTGTGTTTCTCTATCACGCTCCTCTCTCCTTATTTCAGGATTTCTTCTTGCATGTTCCCTTTGCATTTGATCACGAATGCGCTCTAAATTCCTACACTCAGGATTTCTTGCGCGAAGTTCTCTATGATCCCTAGTGTTCCTACTTTGTTCATCATAACGTGCCTCAGGATTTTCTTGACGAGATCTATGACCTCGAGTATTTCTTATTTGCTCTTCAGAGCGAATTTGGGGATATTGCCGCCTTGTTCTATGTTGAATAGTATTTGCAACTTGCTCAACAGATCGAACCTCGGGGTCTTCACGCCGAGACCTATGACCTCGAGTATCTCTCATTTGCTATTCAGAGCGAATTTGGAGATCTTTCCGCCATGTTCTAGATATATATTTCATTCATATGCAGCGATATACATTATTTTTAAGAAAAACTGTCCATTTAGTTTCATTAAATTATCAAATTGACAAAAAAAATTATACCATAAGTAGTACATGTGAGCTGGGAAAATCAAAAACCAGAAAATTCCTCCAAACCGTATATTCAAAAATGTTGAATTAAACATCCATTATTAAATGATATCGTGATTAAATTACAATCAAATTTGGTATCTTCTTGACTTATATTAAAGGCCATAAACTTAGTCTCAGTTTTATTGCTTGAAGTGAGATATACATAAGTATGAATGTGATATTAACTCCACCAAAGTGGCTAAATTTTATATTATAAGCTTAGGTGGCAAAGGTCAACCAGAGAATCGGAATTCATTATATGAAGGTGTGAGGTTTAGACTTAGTATATACTAATTTTATTCTAATTCAGCGTCAAACCACATAATTTTTAAGAAATCTTTTCCACTTAATTTCGTTTCCATCTGATTTTTTCACTTTCCAGTATGCATATCAAGCAACAATGATTATATCGGGGTAAAACTTTGCGTGAATAATACGTTTAAAGTATGCCACCTTGTGACCAAAAATTGTCTAAATCGAACCAAAATTGTTTAAGCCCCTAAGTACTAAAATGTGGACCCCAGTGCCTATAGTTGATCTTCTACCGAAAATATCAGCCAATCCACAAAGAAATCTCAAACGAGTATACCATTTGACTTTGCGAGAGTATAAAATGTTCGTCTACCTCCGAACTTAGCCCTTCCTTACTTGTTAGTAGTAATTTTTAGTATTGAGATGTAGTTATTGTAAATATTTAAAATCTGTTCAACAGTTATAAGCAAAATAGTTTTATGTTATTAAATTAGACGATTGACACATTATATGTAGGTTGTTATACTCTCGCAAATCGTTGCTACAGAGTATAATAGCTTTGTTCACCTGACGGTTGTTTGTATCAACTAAAACTAATCGAGTTAAACATAGGGTTATCCAATATACCGGTATGAATATACTTTTTTTTTTGTAAAATGAAATACTAATTTTGAATGCGAAAGTAAAATAAATGTATTCAAACTATTGACTATTGCTTTTTACACATTTAGACCACCTTTCAGGCAATTTGTGGATACTATGCCAATAGAAATCAATCAGACACCCAATTTTCGACTTCTGAGTAGGAATCGAAGTGCTGCTCAGCCAATGCGTGTCCCATCATTGAAAAAAAATGGGAAGGGACCAAGTATGGTGAATACGGTGGGTGGGGTAGCAGCTCCCAGCCAAGTACTTTGATCACGCCCGTTTGATCCCACCACAGAGCATTGCCTTCTTACCGAATCGATCTGTTTTTGCAGTCGATGTTGATGGTTTTTCCGGATTAACCCATGATTTTCTTCGTTTAGTATTCTTAAAATAAATCCATTTTTCATCGCCAGTGACAATTCGATGCAAAACTGATTTGATTTCGCGTCTTTGAAGCAAAATTTCACAAGTTTTTTTTCGGTTTTCCATGGGTTGTTCATTCAATTTATGTGGCATCCATTTTCCACATTTTTGGATCTTTCCCATAACTTTCAACCGGTCTCAAATTGTTTTTTGCGCAACATTTAACATGGCTGCCGTTTGCTTTTGACTCAAAGTATCATCTTCTTCCAATATTGCTTGCAGATCGGCCATCTTTTGCATGTTGCCTCTGATAGCATGATCACCATATGCCTCGACAAGCGTCCGATGCGACTTTGCAGCATTTTTCTTCACGCTTACACATACCAATACACCGTGTCACGATGTTTGTTGCCAAACTCCTGCGAATTGGCTGGACCGATTATGTTAAAATTTTGTGTGCTTATCAGGTAGGTCTGAGAATCGGCCAACACCTATTTGTCATACCCCTAAATGTTAAGGGTGGTCAACCCCAAGTAATACTATTTTTTATTTTTTTTGGACAAAATTTTTTGTTTTCAGTTCTTAATGGTTCTGCATATAATACATACAATTTTAAATTTTCACACTTATACGAATAATCCCTGACTTTTAATCGCCATTTTTTATATTATTCTGTTCCATTCACAGATCCAAAAGATGACCATCGAATTTAATAATGGGAGTATATTATAATTTCCATGTAAATATAGTTCAATCAACTATATCTATATTACCATTTTCAAGTTGATTCAAGACAAAACCAACAAATTCACCACGTTTACGGGGCTTCAGTTCTTGGGTGAGAACAAGTTTATACGAATGCAAGTGAAAATCCTTTCTCAAAACTCGCTAGGTTCTGGTTTGAGACAGTCCCAATTCTTGAGATCGCCTTGGAATCGATAAATTGTGGTCTTCAGCAACACTTGGTACATCTGTTGTGTGAACACAAATCATTCTGTCAATTAATTCTTTGTTTACAAGTCAGAGTATTTTTTTAATATGGAAAAAATTGAATCTCGCGCAGTGATTAAATTCTTTGTTTTAAAAGGTTTAAACGTAAAGAAAATGTGTGAACAATTGTTAGAAGCGTATAAGACGTCCTCATCTTCAAAACGCACATTCTGATCATTTATATAAGTATATACAAGTATAACCCTATATCTAGCTCGATTAGTTTTAGGTGATATAAACAACCGTTAGGTGAACAAAACTATGATACTCTGTAGCAACATGCGGCAAAAGTATAGAAAAAGTATAGAAACTTTCAGCATGACCGTTATAAAGGAATTGGTTGATTAACTTTAGTGGTTTGTGAGATATACACATTAAACCTATTAGAGGGCGGAGTCACATTCACTTTTGAAACAAATTTAAATCGTAAACTCTCATTCTGCGACTCCCTATACCAAAAATTCAGTTTTGTATTTTAATTTGTGACTTGATTTACATAGAACTTTTCTCATTTTACTTGACTGCTCATACTTTGACATTGAAGCGAAACATTGGGTAGACCGGGCCGAATTTGCTTTCCGTGGGTCTCTTTGATATATTATGTGTTTCGGTTTTCCATCTTAACAGATTCGGTAAACTAAACTTGGATTTATTTCAAAAATGTATTTCCATGCAATTGATAAATAATTAAAACAAGTAAGGAAGGGCTAAGTTCGGCCGTAACCGAACATTTTATACTCTTGCCAACTTGCAAGGATCAAAGCCGGCTAAATACCTTCAGCTTTTGGTAATATGAAAAAATATAGCCCCTTCGCTTCATTGTTCGACGAAATCGTGAATGGATTACAATTAAATTCGGTATTATATTAACTTATTTTGAAGGGCATAGACTCCCTTAGTTTTATTACTATATTTTTCTTCACATCAACGAAAATTATATTAAAACTATCCTCAAATGAGATATACGTATGTGATATCAACTCAACCGAACTCTAATATATTGAGTTGATGTGAAGAACGTCAATCAAAGAATCGGAATTCATTTATTAGAGATATGAGGTTTAGACCATGACCAATTCATTTATATTGAGCACCAAACCATTAATTTAATTTTATAACCTTAATTAAAACGTGGCTACTTAATTTCATTAACATATCACACATTTGGGAGGACCCAAACGGTTTAAAGTCAGATGGGAAGTCGAAAATCATTATAAAAGATATATTATAGAAGGGCTGATTGCATTAATTTTTGATATTGCTCAGGTATACTTAAGAAATTATTTTCAAGGAATTTTATTAATGTATACTATTGGAGGAAATTCAATCGGACGTTTCAAAACCCTGAATATCAGTTATATAGGGGCTAAGGCAAGTTTTCGGCCGATTTTATCCAATTTAGGTACAAAGATGCCCCGTTAATAGAAAAACAGATCTCTCAATTTAATTAAGCTATCTCACATATATGCCGATACATGCGATATAAAGTCAACTGGATTTTCAAAAATCTTTATATTAGGTACATATATGAGGGCTAAGGGAAGTATTGATCCGAATCAACCCATTTTTGACACAAGGATACATTATTATCAAAAAAACATTTTCCCCGAACTTTAATAACATGTCTCGTACGCCCTGCGGTCCACATATTTGGCGTCAGGGTTCTGGCGTAATACCTTGAGGGCACTATTTGTACAATGTTTTATCTAGGTACATTGATTGTTTCTTGATTTGTATATAGGAAAGTAAAAGAATCAGATGGAATTTCAAATTGTCTTATACTTCCCGTGGATTTTGTGTGATCGCCCATTTTCACACTGTAATGTAGGTATGTAAATATAATATAATATTACATACCGAACTTGATTGAAATCGGTTGATTAGGTCTCGAGATATGGTTTTTCACCTAAATGTGGGCGGGGTCATGCCCATCGTCAAACTTTGATACCGCCTCCTATAAAGCCTTTTTTTTATCATCTCGGGTGTACAATTTTATGTTTCTGAAGCATTTAGATATTAATTTATCGTGCTTTTAGTAGTTTTTAAAAAAACCGTTATGTCTGGAGAAGCCGGGGTTATAATCCGATTTAATTCAATTTCGCACTGTCGGTAGGAATTTTTAAACGATTTGATTTTTTTATCTCACTGGTGCTCCTTGCTACTGCAATCCCCTGTACCAAATGACAGGGTTATATCCTAATTATGTGCTTAGTTATGGCATTTTATACGTTTTTGATTTTTGACGTCCGATTACGCCCATCTACGAATTCGTCCTTACCTTTTTGCTAAGGATCACGTATATATACAAAGTTTCATTACGATTTCTCAATTTTTACTCAAGTTACAGCTTGCACGGACAAACCCTTACCCGGATTTCAACTCGTCTCGTCATTCTGATCTTTTATATATCCATAACCCTATATCTAAGTATAGTATTTTATGTGATACAAACAACCGTTAGATGAACCAAACTATTATACTCTGTAGCATCATGTTGCAAGAGTATAATGAGTGATAGCAACAGCTGATTGCCAACGATAAAAATATGAGAGTTGTCGAATTGTTTTGCTTCGCGTTGCTTTACTTCGCCTCGAAAACTTTGTATGTGATCTTACTCATACAAAGGGCTAAGTCGAATTTATCTGTCGAAGCTTTTTAAATTCGTAATCTCCAAAAGATATTTGAATACATTAGTTTCATTCATTTGCGGTCTTATTATTAATTGAGAACTTTGGTCAAAGTGTTAGCCTACTATTAAGCTATTTACAATTATATTTTTATGTCCCGTTGGGATTGAATCCATAGAGAATAATATTTGTATTCACCCGATAATTAAATCTGGGGATATCAATGACATTGTACCCATTTTTAAGGAAGAGTAAGAGTAATAGAGTTAGAAATTTCATCTTTTTTCAAAATTATTTCTGAGTTTTTTAAAAAATAAATAATTTTATGGTTACAGTTTATTTATTGATTTGAAGTATATTTAATGTTTTTTTGTTTTCTTTTTTAACTAAATTACATCTTACTGGTTATTTTAAAATATGGTGAAATAGTCTCAGCCTCTTGCTTCTTCTGCTACCGTCCTTTCTCCAGCACTTAAACCTGGTGAGAGATGTAAGTAAGTTTTCAAATATTTCATTGCCACACATAAATTAAATTACGAGTTGAAATGCCTAGTATTCTAGTAAGTAGATACCAATATTCATACATAATATAATAGAGGTATAACAGGGTCATACATGAAAAGTAAATGCAAGAAGTTCTGACCACATAATGCAAGACATCATTAAATCAAACTAAATAACCTTATTGATACCATCTGATCCCGGACTGAGCAAAAAAATAATTTTTTGCATATTTTAATAAACATCTTTATTATCGTCTTCAAAGTAGCCACCTGAGCCACTAGAAGCATGCAACGGCTTAATCCGATTTTCCATACACTTTCTCATTTTTGGATCACCATTGATTTTTTGACAATTTTGATATCATATTCATAAGCCCACGTCTCGTCACCAGTAACCGCGTTTGTTGAATGTGGGGTCTTCGGCATCATCAAGCATTGCCAAACAGTTCTTTTGCGACCAATACTCGATGTCGTTTTTGCAAAAGATTCCGGTATTTCGGTGCGAGTCTAGCACTGACATGGTTCATACCCAATTAACCAAAATATGTTGAGTCGATAATAGATGATGAGATCTCTTGCTATTTCTAGCAATCGGCATAATTAGAGGTGGATGGACGGGTCTCATGAGGCAAGTTTTCGATTACTTCACGACCTTCACTAAATGCTTCTCAAAATACTTCTGAAACATTTTCAAAGATACCGTGGCCGCAATTCCGAATCGAATCGATTTCGATTATCAATTCGGCGCAGTTTAAATAGATCAATCCAGGTAATATTTGATCTGATGATAATATCCAATAAAAAAGTGTAAATAAAATAAAATAATAAGATAAAAACATATTATCAATTCATACACCAGAACGAGCAAAAGAGGGGTCTATATGCCAGAACCAATAAAAATTAATTTAAATTCAATATGTGGATGTGAAAATAGTACTTAACTATGTAATTAGATAGAAGGAATATGATTTCGGGTCACAGGTTTGGGTAAAAAGCAAGTTTAAATGTAAAACCCCAAGAGAATAATAGTCAGTCTTAAAACAAGATTTAAACAACAACAATCAGGTTCGAATCGTTTTACATCATTTCAGCTACGATTCCTTCTATGGTAATAAATTATTTCCTCCATTAAGTGTAAATTAGCTTTATATAAGAAACAACATTTTTGTGGGAGGCAACTATCACTTTTGACACCCTTTAGACATTTGACAGACTACCTAACAATTCGTTGACTTCAAAATTTATTATGTTTAAAGTTGAATGTTCATTCAACCCTCAACGTCAGAGTGTACACAAAATATTACACACGTACATAATAATAACAAGTAAGAAAAGGCTAAAACCTGATGTAACCGAAAATTTCATACTCTTGCAACTTGCAAGGATCAAATCCGACGAAATACCTTGAGTTGGCAAAATTTTATTTCAAAAAATTCAAAATTCATTGTTCGACGAAACTGAAAGGTTTACAACCAAATTTGTATTTTATTAACTTACATTAAAGGTCACAGATTCAATTAGTTTAATAACTATATTTTACTTCAGCGAAAATTAAATTGAAATAACCTTCAAATAAACATCTTATCCGGCATAAACTAACCGAAAAGGCTAAATTTAATACATTGAATTGATGTGCAAAACGTCAACCAGAGGATCGAAATTGATTATATTAAGGATATGAGGTTTGGACCAAGGTCTAAATCAATTCCATTAAATTCAGTGCTAAACTACATAAATTTTAAGAAAGCGTGTCCACTTAAGGACATTATATCATAAATTTTTACTAACCTAAACAATTTAAGACAGGTGAGAAGTCGGAAATCATTATATAGGATATATTGGTGGCATTTAAGACTGGACTGATTTCACTAACTTTTGACTCAGGTATATTCAAGAACATATTTTCAAGCAAATTAAAAAATATATAAATCATACACTGACCGAGATATTCAGCATAGGGTTTGTTAGAATAACGAAAATCAATATATGTAGTATATGGGGGTTTGGGTAAATCGTAGTCCAACATGAAATATTTTCAACATTAAACTATAGTATGTCCAGTATTATACTTTCAGTTAATTTTTTTATGATATATAACTTATTGACCGATAAAAAGCCTACCGGATGTTTGAAAATCTTATATTCTGTACATGAGAGATAGAGATACCACACATTATTAACAGAAAAAGATGATCTCTGAGTTTCATTAAGATACCTCACATACCACCACCAAAATACCATATAAGGAATAAAGTCAACCGGGTTTTGGAAAATTTTGATATTATTCATATGGCGCCTAGGGCAAGTTTTCACTCGATTTTATCAATTTTATGCACAAAGATACATTGTTAAAGCAAAACCCGCTTTTTCAATTTCATTAAAATAACTCACATATTGGCCGATATTTACAGTATAAAGTCAGCCGGAAGTTCGAAAATTTTCATATTAGGTATGTGGGGACTAAGGGAACTATTCATTCGGTTCAACCCATTTTTGGCACACGGGCATATTAATATCATCATTGACCGATGTTTTCGATAAATTCGGTACCAGGGGGCTTGAACAGTTTTGGTCCGATTTGGGCAATTTTTGGTTATAAGGTGGTGTACCTCCAAAGCAGTGTTCGTGCAAAGTTTTATACTGATACATTTGTTGGTGCTTTATTAGTATAGTGAAAGAATCAGATAGAATTTAAAATTGTGTTATGTGAGAAGTAGGCGGTACATAGGAATGTCAAAATAATGCTGCCTACCGAAGTTGGTCGATATCGGTCGGGTGGGTCACGAGATATTGATTTTCATTTAAATGTGGGCGGTGCCACGCCCAGCGTCTAATGACATCTCAATTTTCAGTCGAATTACAGCTTGCACGAACAGACATTCAGACGGATGGACAAAGAGACATCCGGATTGCTACTTGTCTCGTCATCCTGTTAATTTATATATGGTATATACTTATATCCCTATATCTCACCATTATTTTTAGGTTATACAAACAACCGTTAGGTGAACAAACCAGTATACTCTGTAGCAACATGTGGCAAGCATATAAAAAAGGAAATACCCACTTATTAAAACGAAAATAGGGTGCAAATACCTTATATAATATGGAAGGGATATTTCTCATAAAGTAATTGAGATTATTGCCGGATTCAAAATAATTCGATGCTTGAATGTTATCATATCAATATTTGTATATTGATAAATTATATAGATTGCCGGATTCAAAAATAATTCGATGCTTAAATACTATCTTATCAATATTTGTATATTGATAATTTATATAGATTTTGGAAGAATTTCATAAAATAAAGAGATTTCTCGCAGAATATTTCTCTGGAATACTTCAAGTCAAAAACATTTTTTCAGATTATACCGCAATATAAGAATATAGGGATAGCAAGACTTGACAGTTGGTAAGAAGACAGAAATATCTAATTCAAACATTTAGTTATCGGTCTAATTAATGGAAAAACGGTTCTTTTGAAATCTGTTGACTATTATGATTAAGTTTTTGAACATGCAGTTTAAAATCCTCTAATTTTCAATTATTAGGAACTTAGCTTTTCGAGCGTTGGCGGCAGCGAATGCGTCGATAATAGTCTGAAAATCCAACTTCTTGGTTAATTCTGCCTCTAGGCACAGTGTAGCTAGTCCTGGAAATGCTGCCGTCTGACGAGCATAATTGATGAACATTTTTGATCTTTGCTAAAGCACTAAATGAACATGCACCACTTGAAATAAAAAAGGGTAAAGTGCAAAATATTCTCAAACGATGCAAATATTCGCGCAAACTCCTTATAATTTTCGAGCATTGATGGCATTCAATAAGTTGTATAAAGACGGGTTTCAAAATTTGCATCGTAAACGTGTCTGAGATAAATAGTTTCATAGAACAGCTCTGATAATATTGATACGTCAACAGAATACTTATTTGCAAAATTTTTACAGCTGCGTTAAGTTCATCTTCATTCATTTCATAGAACTGTCATAGAAATGAGAACGATTTCTTTTGAATTCGTTCACTTTTTTATGTAGGTCGTTGCCGTGTTTTTTTTCTGATGGTAACATCGTTCCGACATTGTGTAAATTCTCTGCAGAAATTTTTCATTAATTATAAATTGCTTCCCAGTGGTCGCACAGAAAGTGCAAATCCACAAGAAGAACCAAGTTTCTTTCACTCAAATTTCCTCATATAATTATAATTCCATAACCCTCTTGGCGATTTGCTGCCGTAAGATTAAGATTTTAATTATTTCAAAGCCTTTATCTAATTTCGTAGAGATACCTGGTCAAATAAAAATGGTTTGCTTTCAAGGACTTGATTTTGATCGATCAGTTTATATAGCAGCTATATGCTATAGTGGTCCGATCCAAACAATATATTCGGAGATTGTACAGTCGCCTTCGACAATAACCTAAGCCACATTCCACGAATATATCTTATCTAAAAAAAGTTTTCCATACAAGGACTTCATTTTGATCGATTCATTAAAAATTGAGGGACTACTTGTAGTTCGCATATATGGTATACAAATGGACAAACAGAAGGACATGACAATGTTATGCTAAATAATTTTCTTTTTTCTCAACAAAAAAATTATTAAATGGCCTTGTAAGCATGGATTCTTCAATTTTAAAAGTGTTTTAATTTATTCAAAATGTTGCAACCAAAAAATTGTAAATCGACTTGTTATAAATTTTTAATTTTGTTGTCTAACACTTTATAATAGTAAATATTAATTTAAACGCATTTCGAATAGTTTTTACAAAAATGTGTTTGAATAGATTTTAATTTAATAAAATGTTGCCATTTAATGGTTATAGAATTTTAGTAATGCCAGGGTTAATGTTGAAGATTGCAATAATTCGTACACACATAGTGTTTTATTTTGAACGCTACACCCTGTGTTTAAAATTGCACCTATGTATTATATATGTCCGTAGTAGATAAACCGTTGCCCACATTAATTTCTTTCAACAATTTTGTTTTAGAGTGTATACTTTTGTCCAGTTATTTCTTGATGGTTTACTGGCGTACCTAAATAAAAGCCTTAACGCCGACATTCCTATATGAAGCGGAAAGTTTTTTTCAAATTCTCACTTAAGTACTAAAATTAGTACAAATGAAATTAAATTTAAAACGAATTGTTTTATTAATAATACTTACATCCACATGTGCAAGCATTAAATTAGAATTTCTTTGTTTTCTGCAGCCAACTTTAATCCTTAACGCTGTCGAATTTTTCAACGTTGCCGACGTGTTTATTTGGGTATGTGCGATAAAATATGCATGGGCTTAGGAATTTTTGACAGCAATTTGCCGTTGCCGCTTTTACTTAGGGATGGCAGGGTGTACATATTATTGCGGGATTATCTGATATGGGTTATTGCATCAAATAACTGAGTTATAAAGAGTTAATGTAAGAGAGTAGATGGGCACGGTTAAATACTCCAATAAGGTTAATTTACATATATCGTAAAGATTTAGTTTTTAATAAATTTTTAAAACATTTCTCAAGAAAAGTACAATTAGGTAGTGAAAATGAGGATGTATCAGTTAAAAATTTTAACCACAAGGTTAGTTCCGCCCTATTTTAAATAAAGTTTGGTACACAATATTCCCACGACCTAATATCATATTTAAACAAGTAAGGATTTCATTTTATACTCTCGCAAAGTCAAATGGTATATACGTTTGAGATTTCTTTATATATTGTATTTTAATAATTAGAAGTAGGAACTGTTGCCTCAGTTATTTACATTCACAGTGAAACCAATTAGAGCAACTTGTATACAAAATTTACTCAAATTATGAAAAATCGTTCTTGTGTTTTGTTGAATTCTTTTTTGACAATGAATAATTTTTTTATATTTATTATATCGGTATTATTATACATGTTTAGTTTAAAAATAATAAATATTAACAACTTTAAAAATTATATTTTTTATTAATTTGTATATAATATTTACAATATAAAAAATAAATTTTTATAGAGATTCTTATACATACAAGTATATTCAAATTATATTTCTTTTCTCCTTATACTATTTTATTTTCTGTCATATATTAATACAAAAATGTCTTATAGAAAAACAAATTATACATATAATTTAAATTTTCTTAATTTAATTATTTACAAATTTTTCTTAAAATTGTTTTAAGAACTACTGTCAAAATTGCTAATTCGATTATATTTGCAAAAAAAGGAAAATCTGAAAACTTTAGTCCGAAATAGAGACACAAATACTGTCATGATAGATGTGTAACAATCAATTTGTGTACCAGCAGGTATAGTTGAATATTCTACACCAAGCACGGAACAAAAGTTTTTTTCTTGGAGCAGGTTTCCTATTGTAGTCCCTGTAGACATTAAACACATGTTAAAATCTCCAACAATTAGCACATTTTGATTGCATAACTTAGAAGTAAGGACTTCCTGAAGCTCTACAATTAAATGCCTGACTGAGAAAGCTGAATTTCTGCATAGAACCAGAATATTAATATTGAAACGTTTAAACAAAACCGCTTCTAAAACTTTGCGGTCTGAATAAATTTTCTTTACAGCCTTTGGTTCTATAGAGCAATACAATGCTTTGCATACATTGTAATGCTCCGTTTATTTCTCTTGCTTGTTTCCGTGCTATCTATCCTCAACTCGTTAATTGGAGTAAATCCTGGTATATCAAAATATTCGCAAAGAAAACTCCAAGTTTCTACAAAACATAAAATATCTGAAGATAGCTTTAAACAGTCGCTTTTTATATCATTAATGTGAGCGTGAAGACTCTGAACATTATTGAATAAAATCCTGTCAAATTTCCTATGATGAATTGACCTTCTGCAGTAGTAGCTCGAATACAAGCGTTATACATATTGAAGCTGTAGGCATTCTGGCTCGAGTCTGAACTACAACTTTATTATATGTGGCACCCTGACTTTAATGAATAGTTATTTCCTCAGCCGGAACAACTGGAAACTGATTTCTTTCAATTGAAATTTTTTCTTTTCTTTTATATTGAAAAGACTTTAGAACTTTTTCAATTGGTGTCCAGGAACTTTCTAATGATGAATTTATTTGTCATTTTAGTGGACTAAAATAAATGTATGGCATCATCGGGAACTTCTTTGAAATTAACTACTCGAGTTTCAATGAGTGATATGTCCTCATTTGTAATAGTACCAGATGCCATATAGTTTAATGCATTTGCAAAGGCCTGATCCTCCCGTTGTCTCATTATTTCTGTTTAAATATTTAAATAATTCCCACAAAGGAGAACCAACTAAAGTGATGTATGCATCTTTGGGATTAGGAGAGAATATTTACCTATCTCTAACAGGTGAGAGTTGCTTCAAATCACCAAACACTATGATCGGTATACCACCGAAGGTCTGTTTTGAAAATTTGTTTTAATCGAATATTAAATCGATAAGTCTAGAATACAATAAATTAACTGTGTCATTGCTAAGTGGCCTCAACTCTTTATTTAACTGATTAACAGGTAAAGAGAATATTGAATTGAAGGATAATTCTACCTATTCCGAATGCTGCCTTACCCGTAGGTGGTGGATTGGATTGGATCCAGGTGTGGAATTGTAGCGATGATTAAGAGCTTGATAAATTGCAGATATCAAAGGACTATTTCCTACACTGCCGCCAATGAACTCATAAAATGCGATTCGTTTTTAGCTGGTGCATCAAATGTGTTAACTATATTCTTTGCTCAGTATTTAGACTTTGAATTAAAGAAAATAATTCCTCAACTGGAATTAAAGGGGGTAGTTTAATAAGTCTAATATTGCAATCAGATTCAGTGTCAACACTCTGAACTCATTTTCCACGACTGGTAGTTCATTTTGTGCACCTTCCTCTAAGTTTATTTCAATATAAAGACTTTCTTAAACATTTTCGAGTTCTCTTTGCTCAAAAACATCATTTTCTTTGATTTTCCACAATTAGAATGTGTTTGCAAGTCTGCTCATTATCGTTTTAAATGAGATCTTGCTGTTCATTCCGCCATGGATAGTAAAGCATTACCTTACTATTACTCAACTTTGGCGAAATTTGGGTTTAACCTTCTATACCGAATTATACAAGGTTTAGTAGCTTTTTTAACAAGACCGCTATCGTCTTTAAGAGGCATGACAACCCCGCTCTGGTAAATTATCGTCTTCCAACTCTTCTTTTTCATGATCACTGTCTTGTGCTCTTCTACTACATTTAAAATATTTATACTTAGATGCAAAATAAGTTAAACAAAGAGTTTCCAACTGATCGGATCTTTGAACATAACGGTCTAAAATATCGGCTACGAATATTTCAGTCGAACCTAAAGGAAGGTTCCGAAGTTCCGCTTTAGGTTTTACCATTCGCCCACGTTCCTCAGGTCAAGAGGTATTTATAAATATTTCTGCATTACTTGCTTCCGAAAGATGGACCCCAATGCAGCAATATACTGCTTCTTGTGCAGATATTTCTGTGCCTGATAAATTTGTTAAAGTTTTTGCTCAACAGTATAATTTACAACAATTACCTCTGATATAGCTTCTTTAAACGAGCCTAGAAATTCCCCTGTTAGACTTGCTAACATATTTAATTATGTATGAACAGAAAATATATGCTTCCAGTATATATTGAATATCTCTATGGAGATATTATCTACAAAACGATCCTGTATTTTTCTTTTTAGAAAAATTTTGGGTTTTAATAAACTTGATCTAGGGCTTACAAATAGTCATCAAAAGACATATTTATTTACTATCAGACAGGAAATGTTCAACATCTTTTAAATTAAAAACGTCTTCTGTAGTCATAATTGAATTTAATACGTTATGAATTTTGGAAAAGTTTTCCTTGTGTCTTTCTGAATTTTGATTTGTTTCTGTAAGAGGTAACAGTTTTGCATTGAAGGCATTGGGAGATATTAGGTAAAGTAAAAAGTTCGTTCGGTTTTTTATTGATTTTTCAAAAGATGATAACTTTGTGTACATTTGTCCTATTTAAGTCAAATATGCGCCGTTTTGTTCATAAACTTGTTGCCAACTTCATTATATCCTTCTTGTAGAAGACTGCGTCCCTATTGCCAAAAAACTCGGAGAGCCAATTTTCACAGGCCTCACTTGCGGCCAACTTCTCACCATTAAGCGCGTTCGCCATGGACAGGAAAAGATGGTAATAACTTGGTGCCAGGTCCGGACTATAAGATGGGTGCATTAGAACCTCCCATCCGAGCTCCAGGAGCTTCTGGCGAGTCACCAAAGACGTGTGTGCCCTGGCGTTGTCCTGATGGAACACAATTCGGCCTCTGTTGATCAAAGATGGCCTCTTCTGGATGAGTGCTGCCTTCAAGCGGTCCAGTTCAGTTGTTGGCAGTAGAGCGCCGAATTGAGCGTTTGGCCATAGAGGAGCAGCCCGAGCTTTGACCACGACCATTTGCGCCCGATGTTGTCATAAGTGACCCATTTTTCATCGCCACTCACAATCCGCTTCAGAAACGGGTCGATTTTGTTGCGATTCTGCAGCGATTTGCAGATGGAAATTCGGTCCATCATGTTTTTGCGTTAGTTCGTGTGGCACCCAAACATCGAGCTTCTTTTTGAATCCAAGGTTATGCAAATGGTTCCAAACGGTTTTCTGGCTTATCTTTAGTTCCTCAGCAATTAAATAAGTGTTCCCGTGACGGTCTGTTTCCGCTATTTCCATGATTTTATCACAATTTTCGACGACAGGCCTCCCGACGCATGGTGCATCTTTGACATCGAAATTACCGGAAAGGAACCTAGCAAATCACTTTTGTGCTACACGTTCGTTTACAGTATCGGGCCCATAAACTAAATTAATGTTTTCAGCCGCTTTGGCTGCTTTTTCGCTTTGATCGAAGAAAAATTGTAAAATATAGCGAATTTTCTCTTTGTTGGTGTCCATCTTTGACGAGCGCTCACAACGAACTGAGTAAATTAATCGAAAAACTGTCAGAGACAAACTTTTAGCGCGAATAAACACGTTTTCAGCGCCGTATAGTATGACATGATGCGACACGTAACACTAGTGCTGTGGACCATAACGCCATCTCTTAGATAAAATCCGAACGAACTTTTTACTTTACCTAATCTAACGACAAAACTGTTGTCCTCTTATTTTCCTAGTACAAGACCGACTGTGGTTATGCTTTTGATAACCCAAATGATTTTCTATGTGGCTGACCGAATCATCTGTAGAAATATAATTGTCAATAAAACTAATGACATCAGGGAATGTCTGTGGATCTCGAAAGTTGATCCTGGGAGCATTATAATGTCAATACATGCGGGGAATCTCTCTGTTGAAACTTCACTCTCCAGTAGAAATTTGTGAAATAATGCTCTCCAAAAATGCCGACGTTATCGTTTAAAAGCTTAAGAACTTGCTGATAGCGCTAGTCAAAACTTATTATATAAGTAGCCGAAATATCTTTAGAATCAACAGTTTTAGAGAGGATGACCAAAAGCTTAACCCTCTGAGATTCTGCAGACGATAAAGTGATAAAGAAGGTTGGAAGCCCAAATTGGCGAATCATAGCGATTGCTTTTTTTTCTCAGCTTTCTACCATTCTTAATTTGTAGCAGTTCCAATTTTTTGTAATCATAGAACAACTTTGGAATGGTACACGCTCTTCTGTCAAAACGGCGAATTTCAGAACGTATTATCTTACTATACGTTTCAGAGCATGTACGCTTCTGCCCAACGTATAGTGTTCCAAATGACAACTCTTCTGAATTAATAACTTTAATTATGTATATTGGTCTTTGTCCTTCACCTGGCGCTATAACTAAACGGTAATAGTCTAAGTTTTCTACAGGAATATTGTCCAAAAGAGTTTCTTGACCGCCTGGATTTTGCTCTGAAGGTAAAAGACCCGTGGGAATATTATTACCTGAGGGATTATCATGAGAAGTTTGTTCCGCATGAAAATATTGAACCAATGGGGAATCCTTTGCAGATGCAATAAACGGAACTTCTTCTTCGTTATTAAATTCTAAAATCCAAGGTACAGAGGAGAATTCACTAAGAATTGCAAAGCTTCCATAATCTTTGCGGGGCGTATGATATCGATGATGTAATCATTATTGTATTCCAAACACCTTCTTAAGTGAAATTGTATCATATGAGCCTCATCAATGGACCTTAGTAGGGATGTCACAATATTGTTTACAAAAATTGGTATATTAACAACAGCACCTTTGAGCAAACTCTGACCTTGATATCCTAACGGACGGATTGTCATATAAGGTAATATAGGCATTATGAGACGTTCTTCAAATGCATTTTTGCACCTTGCGCAATAGCTTCTAAATTTAATTTGCGAACAGCAAATACTTTATATTTTGGAAATTGATATTTTCGAAATATGTTAAATTTACACTATATTTTCTCTCTTTAATCGGATTCGTTGGGACTGCCTTTGGTTTTCAATTTGCCTATTGATCGGGTTATCTTTAAGAAGGCGAACTTGACTTTGTTTCAGACCTCTCTGATTCAAAATTTCTTCCCTCATACCCCTCCTAATAAGCGGTCGACGTTGTGTTTCTCTATCACGCTCCTCTCTCCCTATTTCAGGATTTCTTCTTGCATGTTCTCTTTGCATTTAATTACATATGCTCTCTAAATTCCTATACTCAGGATTTCTAGCACGAAGTTCTCTATGATCCCCAGTGTTGCTACTTTGCTCATCATAACGTATCTCGGGATTTTCTCGACAAGATCTATGATCTCGAGTATTTCTTATTTGCTCTTCAGAGCGAATTTGGGGATTATGCCGCCTTGTTCTTTGTTGATCAGTATTTACAACTCGCTCAAAAGATCGAACCTCGGGGTCTTCACGTCGAGACCAATGACCTCGAGTATCTCTTATCTGCTCTTGAGAACAAATTTGTGGATCTTGCCGCCTTATTCTATGTTGAACGGTATTTACAACTTCCTCAGCAGATTGAACCTCGGGATTTTCGCGCCGAAATCTATGTACCGGAGTATTTCTGCTTTGCTCTTTAGAGCGGGTTTTGGGATTTAGACGTCTTGAACATCGGAATATAATCTCCGATTGGCGTGACTTACAGTATATTGTGACTACTCACTATCTCTATATAAAGAGTTTGCACGAAGAACTCTCATACGTCTTCTATTTTGAAGACGATTTAGTAATACAGATCTTCTACTTAATCTAGGCATAATTAATAAATAGTAAATAGCTTACCAAAATATATAAAATACTTATATATATTACTTATATAGTTCCGACCATCCGGGTGTGAAAAGTTGGATCCTATGTGCTGCTCTCTTTCACTGTAATTAAGTCCTTGTTATGACTCCCTTCCTGTTCGGTATATAGGTACTTTGGTTGAATATACTGGCGTAATGTGTGCACATATGTGTAATAATAGTTTAAATACTCTATAAGTAATACACTGACATTTGTTTGAAGAAAGCACTTTGCTGGTCAAGAAAACTAGTGTAACTGAAACTACAAACACAGTGTACTGATATCTATTATACTCTTGCAACATGTTTCTAAAGAGTATAATAGTTTTGTTATGGTATATTTTTCTACCCACAGCTTATGTACTTTTGTATACCTATATATTATATTACTTAGATATTCACTAACACAATAATAGATAATATTTAGCTATATTTATATTTTAGAAATTAGTAGTTTTTTTCATTGTATTGAAATTAAGTGCTCGGAAAACCCCTTCGTAACGCTTTTTGAAACAGGGGGATCTATGGTACCTATTTTAAAAGGTCTGCTCATGAAGGCTAAATTAACAATAACTTACATATAATTAAGTATGGTATACACATATGTAGATCAGGTATGTTCTTCTTTCTTAATATCTAAACCTTTTATAAGCTGCCAACGGCGCTGGGTAAATCCCAAAAAGTACTTAAATGTAATTTTCTTGAGTTTACAGTTCACCTCATGACCTTCATATCAAAATGTGCCGCAAAACTGAAATAATAGACAGTAGCATTTAAACCGATGGGGTCGCAGTTTATTTATTACCACATTAAAAGGATCCTTAGCCTTTTTGATACTACACTACTAATATATTTATTTCATGCGAATTTTTTCTAGAAAGATATTTTTGCTCTACAAGGTGCGTTTCAAAGTAAATAGTAAAAAGTAACAAAGTAAACTCTAGTGGCGCCATCTTTATGTCGACTAGTGCGTTAGAATCTGCTATCCTTTATCGACTTCCAGTAAAAATTTCATGACATTTCATCTATTGGAAGTGAAGTTATTGCGTTTTAAGTGTCAGTATGTTTTTGTCATCGGTGCGAAAATGAGCTCGTGAACAAAGAGCCAACATTAAATTTTGTTTTAAAATTGGTAAAACTTTTACCGAAACATTTCAACTGATGAAACAAGTTTATGATTGCCTATCCCGTAGCCGAGTGCACGAGTGACGATGAACATGTGGGCCAAAAAATCGCGCCTGGAGAAGTCAAAAGTGAAGACAATGCTGATTTCTTTTTATGATTTCAAGCGTATTGTCCACAAAAGAATTTGTTCCACCCGGCCAAAACGTTAATGCGGTATTCTATAATACCTTGGAGTTTTGAAGCGTTTGGTGCGCCGTATTCGACGTGTTCGGCCCGAATATCGCGAAGATGGAAGTTGTTGCAAGAAGCGTTTGTTGCACGATGTACCGTCTCTTCGATCGACGCTTGTGGCTGATTATTTGACCAAAAATCACATTTTAACAATCAACCACTCTCCGTATTCACCTGATATGGCACCGTGCGACTTCTACCTTTTCGGAAAAATACATTTGCCGATGAAAGGAAAGCGTTATGCAGACGTGGATGCCATTCAAAAGGCTTGCACCGGCATACTGGCGGCCATACCGGGCAACGAGCTAAAACACTCGTTCGACATGCTTTTGGACCGTGCAAAAAGCTGCATTAAAGCAGAAAGAGACTATTTTGAATAAAATTAATTGATTTTGCTGATAAAACTATTGGTTCTGTCTTTTTTTTTAAAGTCCCGTTTACTTTGGAGCGCACCTTGTACATAACCCTATATCTAAATCGATTAGTTTTAGGTGATATAAACAACCGTTAGGTGAACAAAACTATTATTCTCTGTAGCAACATGTTGCGGAAGTATAAAAATGAGCAAAAATTATTACGTTTCATATCATATTATGTTTCATTTTATCAGCTTATTTTAATTTGGTTTCGATAACTCAAATATATTTAATAATATGATATGTGACTAGTGTCTTGCGAAAATGACAAAATTGCGGTGATAATAAAGTCGTCCACGAACTTTTCGGCAGAGAATAACAAAGTGTTTTCAAAATTATAACTTTTATCTTAAAATATAAGTGCTGAGCTACAATCATCATTATCCAAAGAGAAAGCAAAAATTGCATGAAGCAGAAGAAAATATTTTCACTCAGGTTATACTATTAACTATGCTACATAGCTCGGTGAACTTCACTGAAAAGAGCAGGACCACATTATGTTCCAAGACAGAGCCACCTATTGTCCAACGCTGCATAACATAGGGCCACCCACAAACTACTTTCTTTAGTCTAACATCTACTCTACTTACATTAATCCATCAATTATTGTGGTATTTTTGGACCTCGGTTTTACTAATATAAGTTAATATAAGGTAACTGAACACAGCGTTGCCTTCCTTATTTTTCTCCAATAAAACAATTGCTTTTATTGCCATTGATTTCTTTATTTATTATTATACTATTTTTGATAAAAATTAAACTTAAATTACTCTACTTGTAGTTTACAGTGATTTTACGACAATGGCGGTAGAGGTTGTTTCTTGTTAAACCCGAAAATGATAGTAAACATTTCCTAACACGTAGGATCTTTTGTGGTGTAGTCAAATACTGTAGAGGTCAAATACTGTAGAGATCAAACCACCACCATTTACTTAAATGACCAAAATAATGGTACGTGATGGAAAATTTTTGAACTCTAATTCGTAATCAGGACACATCACATACCCCTACAGACTACACATCTCATATTTGTTGCGTAGTGTTATTCAAATTATTGTAAATTTATAATAAACAGTTGTTTTGAGTTTTAAATAAAAGCACCCTTACGCTCCCAATTGTTGTCATTTAATTACGTAACCAATGTTGCTACAGAGATAGTTCGTAGTTTTGTTCACCTAATGGTGAACTCTAATCGAGTTAGATGGTCCTTAAATTTTCGCAGGGTTATTATCATTTGAAGGTCGAACACATTTGTCTTTTTAATTGGTGTTCAAAATGCGCGGCACTCATCACATGCTGCGCATTTAAATTTATAAAGACTTTGATTTCGTTTTACGATTACAAAAAAAAAAAATTTAATGAAACACTTTCTTCAGATCTCCTTCATTTAACATGTTATACTTTTACTATTGTATACCTATTTTGTAAGTGTGAGCCGATGTCGACTTTAGAAAAGTGTAGTTTGACATACATACAAGTATGTGAATGTACTTATGATTGTAGTATAAATTTTTGAAATGATGAACATATTCCAATTCCTATCACACACACCTATTAACAGCACTGTGAAAAGAAGAATGATGCTATTAATGCTAAATTATTATATGTCATTGAGCTAGTGTGGGATGGAGGATTTTAACAATGCAAACATATGTACATATTTGGTTTTATGGAAACTTGCAATCATATACAAGTACATATGTATGGTGTTCTTTGCTGCACGCTTAAGATTTGCTTTGCTTGTGGCCACTTAACATTATTAAAAAGGGTTAACGAGGTGAGCAAATATTTACCTTAGGCCAATTAAAATAATAATCTAAGTGGCAAAATTCTGGTAGGTGGTAAACACCAGACGGGGTTGTGGTTAGAGTTGAGTAAAAGTGCATTGCCAGCACATTTATAATAGCTCCTTCAGCCACACAAAATGTGTTCGTATACGAGTATGTAAGAGGTTTGTTCAAAAACTATCGCGAATTTTGAATTTTCGCGGGCTACGTGTATTCGATTTTCGATTGTTTTGTTACGTTATGTTGTTACTTTCTAATGCTGACAAGGTTGACCATTTTGAATGTTTAGTTAATTTTTGACAGCTGTTTTGCTTGGACGCGTTTTGGTTCGTCGAGTTATAATATAACGCAACAAAACAATTGAAAATCGAATACAAATAGCCCGACAAAATTCAAAATTCGCGATACGTTTTGAATAAATCTCGTATGTAACATATGTATACACATATGCATTTATGGTATGTTTATAATATTACTAGGCGAATAATACTAATAACGCTAGTAATGCCATATTAATCTGTATGCCAAACTCCTTGCCAATGATGTGGGCTCGTTTTTTTTAGTTATGAAGATCTGTAATGGAGGTAACTGAAGTCATATAAGGAAATTTATCCCCAATTGTATGCAACTCAGAACTTAAAACTTATTGTGCAGCACATTATTTTGTAAATACGTACGAATGTGTTCAAATATATGTATGGGCAAGTGCAATTGTGACTGTGCGTACGGGCGTAGAGAGCGAGGCGTACTGAACGAAATGCGTCCCATTGTTTGGATTTTGCATTTGTTTCTGTTATTTGCCAACATCCCTCATAAATTCGAATGAAGCATTTCGTTACCATTGATTTTGCATGTACATAATTTCACTGTAATGAATTTGTTGTTTGATTTCCGAGAGGAACAAGATATCTGCCAATACCAATAGCTTCTATAAGTGTGCGATTTAAATATTTGCAGAAGCGTCATCAATGTGCCCAACATATCATTTAAAATGTAGTCGTATATATCAATGTGTGTATGTACTATGCAGTTCATTATGTGCGTATCTCCAGCTGTGCTTCGGTTGGATATTTATCGTGCACTTATTTATTCACTGTAGTGCATTGATTGAGTTTCCCATTTCAACGATTTCCTCTTTCTCCAATCATCTTCACCTGCCACTTTTACCACTGTAAGCGAAAGATATATTAAAGATAAAGATCATATTAACAAAATCTATAAAAACAAGTAAGGAAGGCCTAAGTTCGGATATAATCGAACATTTTATTATCCTACAACGTTGAAGAATCAAAACGTTACATTGTATTAAAAAATGTTGCGAAAGCATTCAACATTCATTAGAAATCGTGAATAAATTACAATTAAATTTGGGATCTTCTTGACTTATATTGAAGCCATTTACTTAGATTTAATTTTATATCTATACTTTAAATATCTTTCATGTTGACCAATATATAATATATGGTATAAAGCCAACCAAAAGTTTGAAAATATTATATTTGATATATGAGAGATAGGGATTGTATTTTTGGCATTACCACATATTATTAACAGAAGAAGATGATCTTTGAGTTTAGTGGTGCTTAAGTAATTTAGAGATTTGGTTATTATAGCTATAGTGCTTTAAGAGATATGTACATTAAACCTCTTAGAGGGCAAGGCCACACCCATTCTTTAAACATTTTTTTGCCCACAGGTTCCTCTTGGCACTGCAATCCCCTGTGCCAAATTACACTTCCACATTTTATTTAGGTGCTTAGTAATGATACTTTTTAGGTTTTCGTTACATTGGGGTTTTGTGGGCGTGGCAGTGGTGCGATTATGTCCATCTACGAACTCGTTCTTCGCTTGTTGTCAAAGAATACGTGTACAAAGTTTCATTACGATATCTCAATATTTACTCAAGTTACAGCTTGTACGGACAGACAGTCACTCGAAATTCAACTCGCCTCGTCATCCTGATTATTTATGTATATAAATATAACCCTATATCTGTCTCGATTAGTTTTAGGTGCTATAGACAACCGTTAGGTGAACAAAACTATTATTCTCTGTAGCAAAATGTTGCAAGAGTATAAAAATGAAAGCTTTTGATCAGTTTTTATCAGATCTAGATCAAAATAGGCCTTGACAGCAGAATCTCATTGCACATTCAATGTCAACTAATTAATTCGACAGTATTCTAACGGAATTATACCGCGTTACGTTACCAAGGTTATAGACCCGTTTATAAACCCTGATTGCGATGTATGTACGTCTCACGAGCAAACAGTTCCACGAACAAAATGGATACAATAAATTTAAACAAAAACCAAAACTTAAAAGAAAACAAAAAGTATGAGTTGAGTGAACTTCAGGTAAAGCTAGTATTAGATTACTTTTCAAAGAGCTTAATAGGAACGACGGTGTTCACTGCAGCCATCATACATACATACGAACAAGATTATACTTCCTTCCAGGTGATCGTCCTTTTCCAAGTCGAAGACAGAACCGGGAAAAGAAAAGAAGCACCCATTTAGCTAAGAGCGGGTTGCTTAGGTTTAGTGGGTGATTAGGGTTATGTGCCTTTGCTCCATTGCCGCATTCCCCTAGCACAATGAAAGGGTAGTTCCAGGTGATTAGGCAACTCGAACTACTATGAAACGAAAATCATGGTTTTGTTCATTATTGCTTATAGGTTCGCCTGGATATGTACGAAGCCCTTAAAAACAAAGAAATAATTCGTCATCCAGTTATAAACATATTGATTTCCTTTGTAAATAATTTCTAGGACAGTCTTCTCCTATTTTGGAACAGGAGCGATAACAGACAGGGAGAATTATTACGTGAGTTTATTATAAGAAGTAATCTAGACATATCCATCGTGGCGAGGGTAATAGAAAAAAGTCTCAAATTCGCTACAACTTGAACCTGGATAGAACCAGCTGTCAAGACATTAGGAGTAGATATGTAGGTAACAGATAAATTAGTTAAATAATTTCATAAAGGACGCTTACCAGCTTTCATCTACCTCAAGAGTACAAAAATTATTTGGCATTGGGTGATTATTGCCACATTTTAGAAACTATAAATGAAAAATTTTGCATTACTTGTCGCACAATTGTGTTCTGTTCATTTGACATTCTTAACCTTAGCACACTTAATGCATATGTGTTCAATTTCTTCGGTGGAGGTTTAGGTTCGCACCACTCTATATTCTGGGAAAGCGATGAACGATATGAATCATTGCGAGTATTGTATCAAAGGGGCTCGGTAATGGAAGGTTAATAACAGTTTCGACGAAGCACACCGCACGAACTATTTCTTCCGTTACCAAAAGGCGAGCTTCACGAAAAGTTTCAACACGATTCATTAACAACAGAATAAACTGAGATGACACCAGTTTAAACGAACATCTTAGAGGTAGCACTTTAGGCGATGGTTTGAGAACAGCGGGAAAAATTGGTGCCGGGATAGTGGAACCAGATTTTTAGTGCTCATTGGAGGCTATTTCAAGCTGAGATTTTTACCAGTAGTAAGTACATCCACGCTCATAAAAAAAGTGGATAATAACCTCGCCCACCCGTCATATAACGGTTTTGTTAAAAACTACTAACAGCATATAAATCTATAAATAAATGCGACAGAAATTAAAAAATGTTTCACCCGAGATGACACAAAAGGGTTTATAGGAGTCGGTGTCAAATTTGGACGATGGGCGTCACACAGCCCACATTTAGGTGAAACCCCAATTTTTCGAGATCTACTCATCGATTTTAACTAAATTCGGTAGGTAATACTAGCCTCATATTAAATGGGCGAAACCAGACAATAATCAAGCCTAGTTCATATATAACACAACTAGCCATAACTGTTGAAGCTTCTAGATAACGAAGATGTGAACCTCAAATTTCTATTGCCAACTCTTTATCGAAGATATCGGTTAATCTGTGAGATATACAGGTTGGTGGAAAAGTTTATGCGCTCCAAATGTAAAAATACTGTTTTTAGTATGAAATATATTTTTTTATTCAATATAATCTCCCTTAACTTCAACTTATTCCATTAATCCTCCAATAATTTTATGCCATCCCTATAATGACTTTTCGGAAGCTCTGCAAAATACCTGTCTACGGCTGTAATAGCTTCTTCATTCCACGAAAAACGCTTCCCCGTCGAAATTGTTTCAGGTTTCTGAAAAAGTAGTTGATGCTGGGAGCCAAATCTGGTGAATACGGTGGCTGCTCAAGCAATTCGTACTTTAATTCGTTGAATTTTCTCATTGTTAAAACACCTTTATGAGCAGGTGCCATATCTTAATGAAAAATGATTTTTTTGGGTCGCAAACTAGGTCTTTTCTCACGAATTCTTTCATTCAGCTGATCCAAAAGGCTGCAATAATATTTAAAGGTATTTTATTGTTTCACCTTTCTGTAGATAATCAATCAACAAAATTCCTTTTGCATTCCAAAAAACTGATGCCATAAAGGTTTTATTCTGCTTAAAACGCTCCAAATTATGCTGAGAAATATGTTTTCGATCCAATTTTCGTTAAATTGTTTACGTGTGCGGCACTAACATTTCAAACAGCTTTTTCATATGTAATTCTTCAGGTAAAATAAGAAGTACTCGTTCGTCTGAGTTTCCTATGGCATCAGCAATTTCACGCTTAGTCAACCTTGGATCTTCACTAACAATATTATAAACTTGCTCAATGATTTATGGTATGGTTGCGGTTTTTGGTCGCTCTTCGCGTGGTCGTCGTCAAGCCTAGTACGACCATGTTTAAATTCACCAACCCAAAATTCAACGGTTGGTTTTGAAGGTGAGGACACCTCATAAACTTCTTACAATTGTTCATAAATTTCCTTTGCTTTTAAACCTTTCAAAACAGATAACTTAATCTCTGCGCGATATTAAATGTTTTCCATATTAAAAAAATACTCTGACACGTCAACTTTAAATGGCTTGTAAACTAATAATTAATTGACAGAATGACTTGTTGCTTTGCATGTGTTCTCACGACAGATGTACCAACTTGAGAAAAAAAAATTTGGAGCTAGTAGTACTATGTATTTCTTGGTGAGAATCCTTTCCTGATAATAATATATGGTAATGGATTCAATCGGATCAATAATTCCCTTAGCCCCCATATACCTAATAAAAAGATTTCTTCCGGTTGACTTTATACGGCATATATCGGCAAATATGTGAGTTACCTTAATAAAATTGAGAGAGTCATATATTTATAAAATTGCTGGAAAGTATATTCTCGAGTATACATGAGTAATGTCAAAAGTTTGTACAATTAGCCCAGACCTCCAGACCAGCTTTCTTAAAATTATGTGGTTTAATGCTTCATATTAATGGAATTGGTTTAGACCTTGGTCCAAACCTTTTATCCATAATGTAATGAATTGCGATCCTCTGGTTGACGTTTTGCACATCATCTCAATATTGCTTTGTTTTTGTAGAATGTATTAATGACTTGTCATAAAAATCTAACTGCTTTGAGAAGGTGTCACTAAAATTTTTTGGTAAAGATTTTTTTACCTCTACAACAACAATAATGTGTATGGTTTGGAAACTCAGAACCACTTGTTCGACAATGCCGTGAAACAGACCTTAACAGAAGCAGTGATTGGATATTCATGCTTAATTGCAAACATGAATATGTATATGTACGTACAAATAACATAGTACGTTTACTTATATGTTCCTGTTTTTAAAGAATTTGGATCAACTTTTGACTTACACCCCACGAGTACTAAATCAATCATTTGACCCTGATTCTATTGGCACTTTGTACTTCTTTTCAGTTTTCTTTTTTGCAAGGAACAGTTTGCTTTTATTTTAACTAGGCTTAATATTGTAACGCGCTGACCCTCCTTCATTGCTAGTGCCCATAAATATTTTCGTAGAAAATTTTTTAATCTTGTCCTTCTTATCTCCAAATGTCGATTTCTTTTCTCAGTTGAAGCAGTCTGTCGTCTTTCCCCACTCATAAGGCAACCCACCGCAAAAGATGCTCACAGCAACGTTTAAATGCAATCAAACATACATACATACATGTATATCTGTACATGCGTATCAATGGATAGTGCGCTAAACTGCTCGTAATTCACCGTGCCTGTAACGGCCAAAGACACAAAAGTTTATGTTTTAACCATTCCGCCTCTCAATCTGCCTTAACATTCACGACTTGGGTACCGCTATCCCCTTTCACTTTCCGTGTTATTGGCAATTGAACTATAAAAGCCCCACAGTAGCTTCCGATTGGGGGCGCAGTTGATATTCAATAAAAAATTTGTTCCGCTCACAATATACTCTGCATTTCCGCCGGCGTAATGCTACAACGCCAATAGCAACATAAAAAAGCAAGGGATTAAAAATAGAAGGGCGAACTTAAATCAGATAAAAAGATGTTCCATTGGTCTGCCTGACCATGTGTGACCATATATCCTAGATATTTTTTTCGCATTGTCTATATGTGCATATGTAACTACATAAATCGCCAAAATTGATATTTTTTGCATTTCATATGACATTCCACACTCAATTACACACCATGATAGCGCTAGCAACGGCATTTGCCATAAATTTGCCAACAAAATAATAAAATGCATCGTAAGTACAAAAAATGGTTTCAAAGTAATAAACAAAAAAATATTTTAGGCTCTCTGTATGCAAAGAGTGGGCCAAAGGCGGGAAAAAGGGGACTTATAAGGCGGTCCAACGGGCTGATTTGGTTTTACCAAAAGTTTAATTTGGCCAATCTACTTCCGAAGAATAAGTTTTGGTTCAGAAGTCAAAAAACCAAAAAAAAAGATAAAATGAGTAAAAAATTTGAATGAGGTTAATTATGAAAACTGTGAACAGATATAAAATAGTGAATAATACCTACATAGATACATATACATATATGATGTATTTTGCTGTTCTCTCTTCTTTGTCAGTTTAATTATTTCTTCTTTAATTTCTTTTATGCCAAAGAACTTCAAATTCACATATGTTTTAAAAAACGAGAGATAGTACCAAACAAGAAGGTAATGCAAATTTTATAGAATTTTAATTACAACATATATGGCGTGCGCCGCGTAATAAGGAATTATATTTAACCTTAGCCCTTCTATGGATAAGAGAAGAAGCACATTTTAATCAAAATAATCCATCTATCATTTTTGATTTAGTTTCGAATAATTTATTTTTCCTTCAATAAAAAAATCTTTTTAAAAAATGTCTCATCTTGATGAAGCTTTATGCCATTCGATTTGCACCAAAAGTTACCTAAATCTAACATGTCCCATAATACCTCTTAAAACATAATATTTTAAAATAAAAGTCAATTGAGTTTTATTTATTTTTTTACCCCTTCAACCTTACTCAAACTACGCCCAGAGACATTTAAAAATACTTTTATGCCCTATATACATATTAAACAAACCCAGCATTAAACAAATCAGGAGATATACATTTTTACAAAGAGAAATTTGTTTCTGAAGTCTAACTGGACAGCGTGAGACTTATTTTATAATCGAAGTAGATATTTTTTACCCTAAAGGACAATATTCATCTCGTAGGACAACAAACAACCTCTAAAACATTTTAGCTGTTTATGTATAAAAGAGACCAGTTGGGCTTGCGGTTTATACATGTTTGTAAAGTAGTTTATAACTAGTAGATTTGACCGAACCATATGCAATCGAATGCCAAGCTTTAGTAATGTTTATATGCATATGTGTATATATACATATGTATATATATAGCACTATATTTTATGCTTACAATAGCCCATGCTACTCTGAATCATTATCCTTGAAGGGCTGGTCTTTCAACATTATTTGGACACAAGTGATTAGTGTTGTTTTTATCACTTCCGTTTTTACATATCATTAATATTATCACTTCCGTTTTTACATATCATTAATATCATTCTGTTATTTGCTATTGCTGTGGTTGACATTTTTGCGGTCTATATAAGAAATTTAATGTTATTATGTGCGGAAAGGAAATCTTATAATATGATTTTTATGTTGTCTACATGTATGTATGTTTGCTTTGTGTTTTTATAGGTGTGTCATATACAAAAGAGGATGCATTTATATGTAAAGAAGGTTCTTGTAACAGATCTTAATACCATTATATGTTTAAATAAAGATGATTTTTTTGTTAGTTGCTGCAATTTATATCCTTCAAGGTGTGTTTTTTATTTTTCTTGCTTGCTTGGTTTGGTTTCTAATTACAAGCAATTACATATACACTTCCTTAGACATAGGCCAAGAAATATTACAAAGATAAAAGATTTACTTATCGAAATTATTGATGGATGAGAAATCCATCTCCTCCACCTCTTTTAAACAGCTATTTCTAATTTTAACACTCTTCTCCACAGGGATGACGTTTAGTTCCTTTAGCAAATTTTGGTAATTCTTGAGAGGCACATACTCCGCTAATAGGAAAATAATAGAGAGGTTGGACTCAATGTGTTTTTTTTTGTACAGAAACTTCAAAACAGGTATGACTCAATCTGGATTATGCTGTTTGTAATAGCCACTTCAAGTTTAATCAAAACTTTCGTTGTTAATTTATGCGAGCTCGACAAATCCGTAAGTCAACTAATTTAATTTTATTGTTTACCCATAATATATTACTTACAGTATACTCCAAATGTGCGTTCCTAAGAGCAGTAGGTTCTATTGATTCCTGATATTCCCATCACTTCTCACAATTTGTTAGTATCATTTCATTGCTTCGAAATTTCGGCTTCCTTCGTCTGCTTTTGGAATTTTCCTCCAATACCTGTTTTGTTGTTTTGTTTTCCATACATTTGTACAAAATTACTGATTAATAATTATTTAAAAAAATTTATTTTCACACTTATCATTTTTTATTAATAACATTTTGTATCAACTGCAAGAATACTCAACGACAACTGCGAGATATCCTTTCTGAAATTCGGCACCTTCTGCTAGCGCAATAACATGGGATTATAATTAAGAATACTTTCATCACATATAGTAAACTTGTAACTCTGTTGTTAGACTTCAGCTACTGTGAGGCTGAACTTGCAAAAACAAATATCAGTTGAAAGTAAGAACTTTATGCTTTTAGTTAATCTTTAAAAATCATCTTGATCTTGGTTTATTTAAGATAGTTAAATATCTAAATTATAATGATTCTTTAACCAAACATAAACTCAGAATTTCATCTTTACTTAGTTTTGCAACAACCAGAGACTCATTAATTTCTTTAATAACATTGAAATATGGAAACATTAAGCTGAAGATTAAAATTTTTACAGTTACTTATATACATCACATCTTTCGGCTGTACAATAGATACAAGTTCATCAAGCTGCAAAGAAGATATTGGAATAAAATTGAGCACCGATTCCGTCTTGCTGGGAGATATGGGTTGGACTTTACGAAACCGTAGTTATTATAGTTATAGCCAAAGCCTTTAGCTATAAAAGTAAGATTCTTAGTGACTTTTGCTACAAGGCTCGATATTTTAACCTACAGTAAAGACACTAGGTTTTCTATAAAATCTAAAAATGATCGAAATCGGCTCTCTAACACGTTTCTGTAGGAAAATATGAACATTTTATGAGATATCTTAATGGAATTAAGTGGGCATATTATATTGGATATGTTGTACTTCGATACTAAAACTAATCGAGGTAGATATATAGCTATGTATATAAAAATTTTCAGTTTGGCTAGAAGAGTATAATTCACGAAGTCTGCTTCTTCGGACACTGCACACTATCCATGCGAGCGGTAACTTGAGCAAAAATGAAGGTGCTTATATTGCTAGTACTCATGTTTCTTGGCGCTCTAAGCAGGTTAGTATTGCAAATGGCAAACTCGGACCATTGTCACGCCCGCAAATTGCACATATGTATACGAGTACATCTCACAAATTGCTAAAGCTTTATCATTAATATAGCTTTATTGCTGGAAGCTATTTTCTCTAGGATTGCATCATATACTGTTAAAACGTCAAGAGGATTGAATTTTACAGTTAGGATGTTATGGCTGGGTTGCATGTTAGTCGGTATAAAAATTAGGCATTGGATGTGGCGTTGCTTAATTTAGGTGAAAACTCATATCTCAGCAACTACTACACCATTTTATACCCTGAAAAGTGTATATTAAGCTTGACACGATGTTTGTAACAACCAGAAACCCAGGAAACGTCGGGAACCCTATAAAACATATATTAAGAGATAAGATAAGAGATGGCGTTATTGTCCATAGTACTAGTGTTACGTGTCGCATCATGTCATACTATACGAATGAAAACGTGTTTTTTTGCGCTAAAAGTTTGTCTTTGACAGTTTTTTGATTGATTGACTCAGTACGTTGTGAGCGCTCAAGATGGACACCAGCTAAGAGAAAATTCGCTATGTTTTACAATTTTTCTTCGATCAAGGCGAAAAAGCAGCCAAAGCGGCTGAAAATATTAATTTAGCTTATGGTCTCGATACTGTAAACGAACGTGTAGCACAAAAGTGGTTTGCTAGGTTCCGTTCCGGTAATTTCGATGTCAAAGATGCACCCCGCGTCGGGAGGTCTGCCGTCGGAAATTGCAATAAAATCATGGAAATAGTGGAAACAGACCGTCACGTGAGCACTTATTTAATTGCTGTGGAACTAAAGATAAGCCAGAAAACCGTTTGGAACCATTTGCATAACCTTGGATTCAAAAAGAAGTTCGATGTTTGGGTGCCACACGAACTAACGCAAAAAACATGATGGACCGAATTTCCATCTGCGAATCGCTGCTGAATCGCAACAAAATGGACCCGTTTCTGAAGCGGATTGTGACTGGCGATGAAAAATGGGTCACTTACGACAACATCGAGGGCAAATGGTCGTGGTCAAAGCTCGGGCTGCTCCTCTATGGCCAAACGCTCAATTCGGCCCTCTACTGCCAACAACTGAACTGAACCGCTTGAAGGAAGCACTCATCCAGAAGAGGTCATCTTTGATCAACAAAGGCCGAATTGTGTTCCATCAGGACAACGCCAGGGCACACACGTCTTTGGTGACGCGCCAGAAGCTCCGGGAGCTCGTATGGGAGGTCCTAATGCACTCACCTTATAGTCCGGACCTGGCACCAAGCGTGCATATTTGATTTAAATCGGACAAATGTACACAAAGTTATAATCTTTTGAAAAATCAATAAAAAACCGAACGAACTTTTTACTTGACCTAATATATTATATATATTATATATGATCAGCATGGTCACCTGAGTTGATTTAGCCATGTCCGTCTGTCTGTTTGTATATATATGAACTAGTCCCTCAGTTTTTAAGCTATCGATCTGAAATTTTCTCATTTTCTCACTAAGAAACTGTTCATTTGTATAGCATATAGCTGCAACACAAACTGAACAATCGGAATCAAGTACTTGCATTGGAAACTTTTTTATTTGACGTAATACAAGTATTATATCTTCACGAAATTTGGCATGAGTTATTTCCTAAAGCAACAATGCAGTCTTCTTCACAAAATTAGTCATGAGTTAATGTGTAAGGCAACAATGTAATCTATAGCTGTCATAAAATTGAACGATCGAAATCAAGTTCTTGTTAGGAACCTTTGAATTTGTGAAGGGTATTATAGCTTATTCTTTAACCAAATTATGTAAAAAACAGTACCTTAAAACTTTTATACCTCGCTTTGAAATTGCAAACTCATTTTGTCGGACGGTATAATTTCTGAGAAATGAGTACAATTTCTAATTCCATCATATTATTTTACTTATTAAATTATAAGCCAAGCGCCAGTGAAGATATAGGAATAAAACACACTTTACACAAATAGTCCCATCAAAGTGTTGCATCCCGTCCAAAAATGGTCGAAATTTAACTTTTCAAGTCCCCATACAAAAAATATCTAAAATCTCTGAGGTATACTATTGAAATTCAAAGCGAACAATTTTCTGATCATAACGAGCTCTTGTGTTTAAAAGTGGTTAACTCGGGTCAATACTTCCCCAGCCCCCATATACCTAATTTAAAGATTTTCGGACTTCCCTGGTTGAATTTATATAGTTTATATTTCTTTAATATTTTAATAAAAGTAAGGGGACAATTTTTTTTAACCATAATGAGATTTATCGCTTAATATAAATTAAGACGGTCTAGAGTCTTGATCTAATCCTAAGATAGTTATGCCGCCGCTCTCGTTGACTTTTCCTTCATATTCCTAATATATAATATTATATACAGCACTAATATGATTAATACTTACATATACCATATTCATGATATTGAAAAATCAGATATATAATTGAAAGAAGATGAACTTTGGTGTCATAGATAGAGGAAATCTATTAATCGTAAAATATACCCAATTTATTGTTTACTTTATAAAACATATGTATATTGGTTAGGCCAAGAGATATCTCTATAAAATCTCGCGAAAATATTTTGATTCGGCTTATATAATTCGGTAATAAAAATGAAAGATATCGGTATAAACCTAATACTAATTTATTAATGAACTAAACTTGAGATGTCATGATAACAATTAATAGGTAAGCTATGATAAAGGTATGATAAAGGCCATGGCATGATATTTTAATGCCATATTGTTGTTTGTCTATCATCCATTAAAATGGATACCCGGTTTATTCAAATCAAACAATTTGGATCGTGTATATAAAATCAATCCAGGGCAGACTGACTGCTCTGATCTGCGAATGTTGGTGGTGAATGTCACTAGACCATTGTCATTTAAAGATTTAAAGCAAATAAACAACAGTATAAAGGTAAGGCGTATAAAGATGTATGTCGTGCACTAAGCTTGCTAGTAGATGACAATCATTGGGACAGTATACTTGCTGAAGCAGCATTATACTGCTCAGGAAGACAAATATTTCTACTATTTTTTATACTACTGACAATATGTTTCCCGGCCCGATTACAAATGTTGTGAGATAATCACAAAGACTTGATGACTGATGACAACATATATTGTACCGACATCGTAGAAGGTGCAACAATCTAACGATATCATTCAATGACACAATGAGCATTGCGTTGTCATTGCGAATTTACCAATCAGTCATTTCGGTATGAGGTCACTAAATCGAAGTGCATCTGATTTAATCAACACAGATATAAATCGTGAAATAAAGTATGGCACTGTCGAATTCGTAGTGACTGTTTCTCGCAATGTTCCACTACTAAATGATAAACATAAAAGAATTTACTACCGCATTATGCTGATAGTTTTGGCAGGGCAAGGGAAACTCTTTTTTTAGGCTCCAGCTGGAACTTCCTTATTGCGCTACTTCTTGCTGAGATACGATCAAAAAATGCCATCGCATTGACCGATGCATCATCTAGCATTGAGCAACTTTATTAGATGGTATTGGATAGGAAATTACAAAAAACCTTTAGTGGCTGGCAGAAAGATCGATTTTGGCAGCAAAAAATGTGGACATCAATGGATTAAATTTAAAATTTGAATGCACCATGGCACAAGATTTGTCATTAAAAATTAATAAAAACCATTAACGAAGTCACCATTTTGAGTTGCAAGGCCGAGGTGAAAATGTATTGCTGCCACGAATACCTATGATTCTTACAGATGTGCCAATTGAATTTAAATGCACTCAATTTCCGATTAGATTGACATTCGCAATGACGATGGATAACTCTCAAAGCCAAACGTTGTCTGTTTGTGGTTTAGATTTGGGTACACCATGCCTTTCTCACGGATAACTTTATGTGGCATGTAGGTATGTTCTCGCGGGAGCAAACCTTCGCAATGGCGATGGATAACTCTCAAAGCCAAACGTTGTCTGTTTGTGGTTTCGATTTGGGTAAACCATGCTTTTCTCACGGATAACTTTATGTGGCATGTTCTCGCGGGAGCAAACCATTCAGTTTGTTTGATATTAATCTTTGTTTATTTTTAGTTGAAATAATTAATGTTAGAAATATGAACTATTTTGGCTGTATAGCTAGCTTTCAATAATTGTAATTTAATACCTATATATTCCATCTTCATTTCTTTCTCAATTACAGTTACATCTCCCACACACTTCTAGTATTAGTTATTTTTTAAAATATTTCCTAAAATATAACATTTCTTTAACTCAAACATTGTCGAACAAAACTAAAGCACGAAATTTACCATTTAGCTGTATATTTATTTACTGTTATAAAATTAATATTTTCTATTTTATTTCACAAAAATATACATTTTTATTGATTTATTAAAAAAAAAAACTGACATATTAATTCATTTTACGCTTAAATATGAGATAAAGATTAACAATAGACATAAAATAGATACGACAAAACTAATGCACATTACATATAGTTAATAAATAAAAGTATTTGTTGTTAATATTTGGTGACATATCCATTGTTTTTTATGACGGCTTCACATCTTCGTGGCATAGATTCAATTATATTGCTTAAAATGTCCTGAGAAAGGTTTTTCCATGTCCGTTCGACTATCTGTGTAAGGTAAACTTCGTGCTTTAGTTTTGTCCGACGCTGTATATATTTCCGAAAAATTACGTATGTAAGTACATAATTATATATGGCAAAACAACTTGTGCGGGGTCAGCTAGTAAAAAATATTATTAATCTGTAATGTAATGGATTCACAGTGACCACTCTTGTTAAAAAAAAGTATAGAACACAAGCAGAAAATAATCCAAGCGATAGTATGATTCGCCTTCGAGTTATAACTGCAGCCAATTTTAAAAATGTAGAAAAACGCTCCACTCCACTATAGAAGGCTGTAATTCAGAAAATATTTTAAATTGAAATTTTCGAATTTTGTCGTTTGAAATCGTTAATTTTGCCTCTTTCTTTAAGATTATTCACGCAAGGTCTGCGTCATGGTAGGTATAGGTTTTTTAGTATAAGTAAGTTCCCAATAAGACTCTTACTATTATGACTAGTTTTTCCCAAACTGCATCCCGTTAACTTAATCACTAAGAAAAATAAAACATTAATGCGCCGGCAAATCACAAATATACAAAACTGAAGTATTTTAGTACAAGCAGAACGAAGGATGATAGTGATAGAGGTCACTTACCGCCTTAATTTTTGCCTTACCTTTGCCGCAAACCACCATAATATATACCACAATCTAGCGCCTAATACCATACCAAAAGAAATAAATGGAGCGTGCAAGGATAATTCGATTGTGTTCAATTTAATTTTTACAAGCTTCGATTGATACGTTCTATGTGTTTGGGCATGTTTATGTGTATACATTCGGTCCTTTGTACGTTTAACTGTTTCGGTGTTCGTTGTCTCTGTTGTCGCCGTCCCCTTTTCATTCCCTTTTATTTTATTTATCCTGATTATTTTTATACGTTTGCAGAATACCACACATCTCGGCATACTCGTACTTACTTATGTATTCACATATGTATGTGTAGGTATTAGGACGCTATGTTATTTCCCGATTGTTCGGCATTCCCGTATACTCAATAGTATGCTGTGTACGAGTATGTTGTAGGCGCGTGAGTTTTCGTTTATACGCGTACACCCACACTGAGAAACGCTTTAATTTTGTCCGACATTCGAATTGATTTGTTGTTGTTTGCAATATCGCCCTCTACAGTTTTGATTTACCAGTTAATATGAACAGTTGCCTTAGTGCTTCAGCGGAAGGGACTTACGAATATCTTCATTTGTTTGAACTGAATAGAATTCAACTGAGTCAATTGAACATATTCGTTACACCGTAAAGACAATTTTCCTCCACAGTAAAACATCAAATTAATAAGAAGTTTTACAGCAAGAATTCTTTGAACGAAAACTAACTACTCAGGAAAACTTCAGCGTTATGCAAATAATAATTCCATTTATTAATGAGTCCTTTGTGGGAAGTTGATAAATTTGAGACTGCAAATTTAAAGTTTTCAATACTTTCTATTTTTTAACAAAAACTTATTAATTAATTATTCTTAATAGACCATATTTTATTTCTTCCATAATAGTACTTTTTGTCTTTTTGGAACTAGTATCAGGCGAAATATGACACTTGGAGGTGCTTGTATGAAAAAAGATTGTCGGCTGACTAGTTGAATTGACTACAGGGTATTTATATCAATACATATGCTAAAACACAAGTAGGAAAGATATATGCATATATGTACATATATATCTAATACATGGTTATCATACTCTCGCAACCTATTGCTACAGAGTATAATAGTTTTGTTCACCTAACGGTTATTTGTATCACCTAAAACTAAACGAGTTAGATATAGGGTTATATATGTACATATAAATGATCAGGATGAAGAGGCGAGTTGAAATCCGGGTGACTGTCTGTCCGTCCGTCCGTCCGTGCAAGCTCTAACTTGAGTAAAAATTTAGATATCGTTATGAAACGTGGTAGACAAGTTTCTTGGTACCGGGAGACGGTATTGCAGACATCGGACCACTGCCACGCCTACAAAACGCCATTAATAAAAAACAAATAAATTGCAACTAAGCTCCGCAATAAGATACAAGACTGTTATTTGGCCCGTCATATAACGGTACTGTTAAAAACTACTAAAAGCGCGATAAATCAAGCACGAAACACGCCAGAGACATTAAATTTTATCTCTGGGATGGTATGAGATAACTTTATAACCGCGTTCAAAATTAGACAGTGGGCGTGGCACCGCCCACTTTTAGGTGAAACCCCACATCTTGGGATTAACCGATTTCAACCAAATTCAGTGTATAACGTTCTTTTTATATTTCTATGTCATAGGGCGAAAGTGGGCGAAGTCGGACTACAACCACGCCTATTTCCCATATAATACCATTTTCAATTCCATCTTATTCTTTCACTTTCGACTATGCATATCAAGCAACAATGATTATATCGGGGTAAACTATGCGTTAAAAAAATAAAATGTTCGGTTACATCCGAACTTAGCCCTTCCTTACTTGTTTTTTCTAAATTTGCTAACAAATAAATAAAATCAATGAAAGAAATTAATTATTTACTAAAATATTTCAAATTCTATTGTTTGTCTACAAGCGTTTTTTGATCTCGTGTCCGTCAAGAGACTTGAAAACTTTTGGAACATCGAATTCAATTGATTATATTTCAGCAGAAAACTATAAGTAGTAGGGAAGTGAGGTTTAAACCCGTATACTCAAGAACATATTTTCACGCAATTTTATGAAGATAGGATAACGAAAATCGGTATGTGTAGTCTACGGGAGCTGGGGTAATTTGTGGGTCGATTTCACGTTTTTTCGACATTAAACTTTTGTATATCCAGTATTATGCGTTCACTTAATTTTCCCAAGACATCTACCGATATATACGGTATAAAGCCAACCGGAAGTCTTATACTGGGTATATGGGGGATAAGGATAATACCCCAGACCCCATTTTTATCCATTTTTGTTATTACAACATATCATTACCAGAAAAAGATGCTCTATGAGTTTTTATAAGAAACCTCACATATTGACCGATATGCGCGGTATAAAGTCAAATAGATGGTCGAAAATGCTTTTTTTCCTATCTAAATTCCAATTTTTGCACAGACTCTTATGAAGTCCTTTCGCTACGTATGAAGTTTAACGCTTCTGACCTATTCATATAACGGTTTTGTTGAAAAGTACTAAAAGTGCGATAACTCACTCTATAAATGCGCCATAAGCCTTAAATTTCACAAGCAAGATGTTAGGGAAGGGCTTTATAGGAGTTTGTGTAAAAATTGGAATTTTCTCCAACGCATCCTTAAAGAAAGTGAAAAAAATAAGTGATGAATACTAAAAAACGTGCCTTTAAAGCACAATAAACTAAAGAGTGAAAAATAAATATATTTAAACCAGGTAAGGAACATTTTATACTTTCACAAAGTCAAAAGGTATATTCGTTTGAGATTCTGTATATATTTTAATAATTAAAAGTAGGAACTGTTGCCTCAGTTATTTACATTCATAGTGAAATTAATTAGAGCAATTTATAAACTAAATTTACTCAAATTATGAGAAATCGTTCTGGTGTTTTGTTGTATACGCTTATAATTGATTTTACATAGAATGCATTACAACTGTATTGAGGAGTATGAAAAGAAATCGGTTTTTGACAATGAATAAAATTTGACATACAAGCATACTATTATCGAGAGTTTCATTTATTTATTTTATTATATGAATTTCAATTATATATTTTACACATTGACCGATATTTTCGGTAAAAAGTCAACTATAGGCACCGGGGTCCACATATTCAGTACCTAGGGGCTTGAACAGTTTTGGTTCGATTTAGACAATTTTTGGTCACAAGGTGGCATACTTTAAGCGCATTATTTGCGAAAAGTTTTACCCCGATACAATAATTTTTTCTTTATTTGCATAGTGGAAATTTAAAGAAGTTTTTAACAGTACCATTATAAGGAGAGTGGGAGGGGTTGTCACCCGAGTTCACCCACTTTCACACTGTCGACAGAAGCGCCAAAAACATTTGTTCCCAATGAATTGCGTTATTATAGCATTAGTGGTACTAGTAATACTGTATACCAAATAACAGTCTTGTATCTTATTGTGGAGCTTAGTTATGGCAATTTATTTGTTTTTTATTAATGACGTTTTGTGGGCGTGGCAATGCTCCGATTACGCCCATATGCAATATCAAAAGTTTTACGGTAGCAAGAAACATGTGTACCAAGTTTCATAAAGATATCTCAATTTTTACTTAAGTTAGAGCTTGCACGGACGGACAGACAGTCACCCGGATTTCAACTCGTATCTTCATTCTTATCATTTATATATATATATATATAAACCTATATCTAACTCGATTAGTTTGGGTGATACAAGCAACCTTTAAGTATACAAAACTATTATACTCTGTAGCAAGTATGCGAGAGTATAAAAAAAAAAGTAAAAAATACGCTTTTAAAGCATTTCAAAAGTAAAAAACAATTCTTTTTATAAACTGACAGAAATATTGACTGAAAAATACTTGTATTAAAGATGGTTTGCGCGATATCTTTCGTATATCGAATATACCATTCAAACAAGTATTTTTCGGTCAATATTTCTGTCAGTTTATATAAGGAATTATTTATCACTTTTTAGTTTGAAGTGCTTTGAAAGCGTGTGTTTTAGTTTTTTTTTTTTGTAAGCTTTAAAAGTTTTCGATTAAAAGCATTTTGCAGGCGCGGCAGTAGTACCATTTCGTCAAAATATCTGAATTTTTACTGAAGCTATTGCCTGTGCGGGCAGACGGACGGGCAGTCCCCCGGAATTAAACTCTGGTCATTGGCTCTATATTGATTTTCACAACTATACATTAAAAAGTTAAACAGATGTCTTATATGTATAAAAGACTGTCAAGAGTTTTTGACATTTATTTATTACACAGAATAGAAAAATCTTTATAAATTAGCAAGATGTTAAATTTTTCTACCACAAGAAGTGTCTATTTCAATTAGTGTCGAGAATTACAAACAATCACTATACATTCACATTGTATCATATAGTATGTATGTACATACAATATATATATATTTATATTATATACAATATATATATATTTATGTATGTACAATATATATATATTTATATTATATACAATATATATATATTTATGTATGTACATACATACTATATGACATATATACATACATATGTACATACGTATACATATTTATATTTCATTCGAAATTACTTTTCCTATCTGTACTCATAGTAGAATTTTCTGCTAACTGATACACATGTATTTTCAATACAAGAATAGTAAATTAACCCTACAAGACGAAGGTAACGAATTCACTATTATATTTGTAAAGTTTCACTTCTTATACCACTACATATCCAAAGCTAACTTTTTGCTTTAAAATGGAAAATTTTGTAATTACGGGGTTAGCGCTTTTTCTGATATGTTTGTTTTACATATTTTATACTAAATTATTTTGTTTTATTAATTCAAAAGACGTTTATAAAGAAGATAAGTACTTCAATTTTATGTTTTATCTTAGATTAGATGCGGATAGAAACTCTGATGTCCTAAACACATATTAAATTTTGTAGCCCCCAATTGCTTATAAAAATTGGTTAGAAACTTGAGAAATTAAGAATTAATATTTAACTTTCGTTAATATTAAATATCTATAAAATATGTAAGTAAAAATAATGATAATATACTATATGTACATACTATGAATATACTGTTTAGGATTATTTACGTTAATTTACCGATTAAACGCCTGGCGGTTCCTCCAGGAACTAACCGCTATTTTTGAAAAACATTCATGTATAAACATCACGTGACATGTTTCTTTGATATATCCGATAACTCTTAGTTCAGTCGCGACTTGTGTGTGAGCTTTGTAGTCATTTACGCTTTGACTTGAGTAAGCATTGAAAAAAGAATTTCACGGAAAATTTTGTACTTTCAAATGATTATTGTCAAAGTAATAATAATTAATTAGTGCTAAAAATTTTAAATCTTCATCTTTATTACAATTTAAATTGATACTTGTGTTGATAAAAATTTTACAAATTTAATTTAAATTTTATGAAATAAAACTTGAGAAAATATCAGGTGCTCATCAATACGCACGTATGCAAGATTATTGTATAAAATGTGGTATATCTCGTTGTTTATCGTCACAGCAAAATAGTTTTCTAGATTTCTATACTAACAAATGTATCTTTCATCAGTTTAATAATAGTTTTAATTAAAATTTAATAAAATATGGATTTTTGTAAAAATATATACTTTATATGGTTTCTCAATGGACCAAGCAATAAAACCTCCTATATAATCTAAAAGAATAATTTTTAAGAAAAATCGTTGAACAAATGTTGTTTGTAACTGACAATTATAATACACACTTTAAAAATTTTTAATGAGTCGCAGTTATCAGGCTTTTAAGTTTATTTTCTAATAATGTTAAATCTGATCTGGCACTACTGGTTTATCTAAGCTTTATATTTTTCTCTTTTGTCATTCATGCTTGTTACTATCTTTGTTTATTCATTGTGGGAACTTACGTTACCACATATCTTTATTTTATTAAATTTCGTTACAAAACTTTCTTATATTTAAAACTGAAACTGAAAACAGAAAATTTAAAATATCTTGTGACAACGTGGTGTTGCGTTCCATGACGTATGTATCGTGTAACTGTTTAACTACGAGTCAGTTGTAGAAGAAATAGAAGATCTTAGAAAAATCCAGCTTGGAATAATTGCAAGAGCGATAGAATACAAGATTACGACAATAATTTACCGTTACTTTTTTCTGTTTGGGCTTTCTGTGCTGTAATTTTTTTGAGTTCAGAAGAAGCCTAGAACAGCATGTAAATTATAAACAAAATCGTAAACACTTAATAAGTTGTACAGTAGACTTAATTTATTACTTTAAAGTAAAAAAGTTTTAGTGAAATTAATAGAATAATGTTGGGTGAAAATATTAGGGTCATTTTCAAATACATACAAGTACATTTAACTAATGACAACATAATTGCAAATTAAGTGAGCGATTTCGCCCATTTTCGCACTATAACATAGAAATATGAGAAGAATGTTATGTACCGCATTTGGTAAAAATCGGCAGATCCTAAGATATGGGTTTTCACCTAAAAGTGGGCGGCGCCACGACCACTGTCCAATTTTGAACGCGGTTAACATAAAGTCATTTCATACCATCTCAGAGATAAAATTTAATGTCTCTGGGTGTTTAGTGCTTGATTTATCGCGCTTTTAGTAGTTTTTAACAGTACCGTTACATGGGAGTGTCCGGGGTTGTCTCCCGATTTCACCCATTTTCACACTGCCGATAGAGGTGCTAAAAATATTTGTTCTCAGTGAATTTTGTTATTATAGCTTTAGCGGTTTAGGAGATATGCATAAAAAATAAAAATTAATTTAAAACTGCCGATGCCTCTTCCTAATGTGGTCCTGTATACCAAATAACAGCATTGTATCTTATTGTGGAGCTTAGTAATGCAATTTATTTGTTTTTGATTAATGTCGTTTTGTGTGCGTGGCAGTGGTCCGATTACGCCCATCTGCAATACCAACCGTCTTATGGTACCAAGTAACATGTGTATCAAGTTTCATAAAGATATCTCAATTTTTACTCAAGTTTCAGCTTGCACAGACGGACGGACAGGCAGTCACTCGGATTTCAACTCGTCTCTTCATCCTGACCATTTATAGGTATATAGGTATAATATATAACCCTATATCTAACTCGATTAGTTTTAGGTGATACAAACAACCGTTAGGTGAACAAAACTATTATACTCTGTAGCAACAAGTTGCGAGAGTATAAAAAACGTTAACTTTGGTTTCACCGAAGCTATAATAGCACCTTTACAAATCCATACAGTATTTGATTATAATCGATCAGTTTTAATGGCATCCAAACATCCATTATTCGATGAAATCGTGATAGGGAGATATGTACATTAAACCTTTTACAGGGTGGGGTTACACATATTTTTTCAAAATTCTAAGTCCACAGGTGCCCCTTATTACTACGACCCCTGTGTCAAATTACAGTTCTATGTCTAAATTTATTGCTTAGTTATGGCCATTTATAGGTTTTCGTTTAATGGCGTTTTGTGGGCGTGGCTGTGGACCGATTACGCCCATCTACGAACTTGTCCTTACTTTTTTGCCAAGGAACACGTGTATGAAGTTTCATAACGATATATTATAATATTGCAATTTGCATGAACCAAAGGTACGTTGATCGATATATTCTGTACGAAAAGCATTATTTCTATTTGTTACAGTTCACCTAAAAAGAGAAATAATCTCATGGAAATTAAAATAGGGATATCAAGATAATAATATGCATCAAATTTGGTGCAATGCCAGATGGGATTTCATCTAAAAGTGGGCAATGTCATTTTTTGCAACCACTCACATAAAGCCCTTTGTACCATCGTTACTATAAAATGTTATGCCTCTGACGATTTCTTTAGCAAGTTAACGGACTTTTAGTAGTTCTCGAAATAACTTTTGTACTTGTCCTCGTCGTAGTATTATCCGAATTCATACGGTGATATACATACATACGTACATTAAACTTGATAGGGGCGAGACCACACCTCACTGTGATTCCGCACCAAATTTTTATACTCTCGCAATCTGTTGCTACAGAGTAAAATAGTTTTGTACACCTAACGGTTGTTTGTATCACCTAAAACTAATCGATTTAGATATAGGGTTATATATATATAAATGATCAGGATGAAGAGACGAGTTGAAATCCGGGTGACTGTCTGTCCGTCCGTCCGTGCAAGCTCTAACTTGAGTAAGAATTGAGATATCTTTAAGAAACTTGGTAGACATGTTACCGGTACCGTGAGAAGTTGGTATTGCAGATGGGCGTAATCGGACCACTGCCACGCCCACAAAACGCCATTAATCAAAAACAAATAAATTGTCACAACTAAGCTCCGCAATAAGATACAAGACTGTTATTTGGTACAAAGGATCACATTAGGGAGGGGCATCTGCAATTAACTTTTTTTTTAAAGTGGGCATGGTCCCGCCCCTAATAGGTTGTGCATATCTCCTAAACCGGTAATGCTATAATAACAAAATTCACTGGAAGCAAACGTTTTTAGAACCTCTATTGACGGTGTGAAAATGGGTGAAATCGAGTGACAAGCCCGCCCACTCCCCATATAACGGTACTGTTAAAAAATACTAAAAGCGCGATAAACCAAGCACTAAACACGCCAGAGACATTAAATTTTATCTCAGGGATGGTATGAGATGACTTTATGTTAACCGCGTTCAAAATTGGACAGTGGGCGTGACACCGCCCACTTTTAGGTGAAAACCCATATCTTAGGATCTGCCGATTTTTACCAAATGCGGTACATAACATTCTTCTCATATTTCTATGTTATAGTGCGAAAATGGGCGAAATCGGGCTACAACCACGCCTATTTCCCATATAACACCATTTTCCATTCCATCTGATTCTTTCACTTTCCACTATGCATATCAAGCAACAACGATTATATCGGGGTAAAACTTTGCGTGAATAATATGTTTAAAGTATGCCACTTTGTGACCAAAAATTGTCTAAATCGAACCAAAACTGTTCAAGCCCCTACGTACTAAATATGTGAATAATCCACAAAGAAATCTCAAACGAGTATACCATATGACTTTGCGAGAGTATAAAATGTTCGGTTACATCCGAACTTAGCCCTTCCTTACTTGTTTTAGCTTATTTTTGACCTGGTTAGAGCGCTTTGCAGCATGTTGCGTATGAGTATAATAACATTTGACGTGTAAAATTAAAAAATATGCATAACAAAAATTTTATTTGTTCTAATAAATTACGAATCAGAAATGTTCAACTAATGAAAAGGTAAATTATTATAAATTCACTATAACATTGACATTCTTACGTTATATACATACATATATGACTATAGCTAGCTAATACTATAATATTTTAGCAAATATTATACTTTAATGCTAAATAAATAAAAAACCTGTAAGGTGCGACATATTCTCATAAGTAAAAAAAATTAAAGCTAAAACACAAAATAAATAAAAGGTAAAATATTAAGGTTTTTGAGATATATATATATGTATGTACACATACTTGTTTACTCAAAAGTAGTGGATATTAATTTGGCCATTAAAGTTTTTTATATGTATTCACCTTCTCCATTACACTTAGTCCAACATGTTAAAGGTCTTTTATTATTAAAAGCTTAAAGTCTTATGCTATTTTATTAATTAAGATTTATCAATTGGGAATTTTTTTAAATATATGCTCATATTTGCAGAAAATTTATGTTTTCTTGTATCAGCTACACCAATACCTTAGTTACATATTGTCGTTTTTACTTTTCTTCTCTCCAGTACAGTGTTAGGTAGTTTTGCTTAGATGTACTTGTATGAACATAAATCGATACAATTTCAACATATGTACTTATGTTCATAAGCAGTTGACGCTTCAAAAGATTATGCGTTCTGCAAATTAAAATCTCTTACACATGTACCTTTGAACACATGTAAGTATGTACTATGTATGTATATATATAAATATTTTCATATGAAAGTATGAAATGCCTTCCTTACATAATCAATGGGCGTGAAAATACCCATCCTCCCTAAAACTAGAATTAGTAGAAGGTTTCGAGGTTAAAAATTATCCGTTGTGCTATTGCTTGCTCTCCTACATTCTGGTAAATACACCTGCTGCTGTTGCACCTTTAAGGTTTTCCCGACCCGTTGCAACCACTGTGATAAAATATTTTTATCTGATACGTTCAAACGGAGATTTTTTGACAAGAAATAGGCGGAGCTGCGCAAAACATTTACACTCAGCTGAGCGCTCGTTGGATATCCGTCTATGCAATGTAATCGTCTTTACCGGTTTATGGACGGCAATTTAAAACGCCCACTTTTCTACTACAACAACCAAAAGCTTGAAATGTCAAACCAACACCTAGAAACAACGGGAAACCACCACCAATGCCAAAAAATAAAATATATTCTTACACCACTACCACGAAAGTAGTGACAACAATCAAAGCACGTGAGAAGCCCTTACAGTTGGACGAGAACTCGATTAGTGATTGAGCTTACTCTTAGAAAACTCTCTGTATGAAGTGCCGCTATAAGCGCTATTATAAAAAGCATACAAGGCACAGTGTGCATAATATTTGAAAACTTGATGTAAAATACACTATGCTGCGTTATTACGAATTCAATTCCATATGCGGTCTTCAGCACTCCGTAAAAAACTTCTCAGAATCGTGTATGCTTCTGCCATATCATCTATGCGGGGGATAAAACTTAGATTGGTATTTATATATGTACATATGTATGTATCTTATTCGAAGTATTTAACAGGTTTGCCGACATTACTTAACGGTAAATAACATTATTTTCACGAATTTAAAAAAAAAAAGTTCAATTATGGTCCAGTTGAAAACTGAAACCTTAGCTGTCTTCGATTCACCAAGCGTTACACCCCAGCGAATCGAACAAACTATTATATATCAGATGCTCAAACAAACGGGCAGCATTTGTAGTGCAACCCTGAATTAACATGGCTTCTGCCGCATGCGCAATAGTGTAGTAGTAATTTTTTCTTAGTGACGAAATTTTGTTTATCGCGCTAAAAACAATGCAGAAACCCTTTATTTTTGTTTTATATAAATAACTATAACTAATTTTACGTCTTAAGTTTTAAAATTATATGGAAAAAAAAAGTTTATATTTTCATTTGTCATTCACAATAGTAAAACTGATCTAAAATATGCAAAATAAAGCTGGTAGCATTGAAGAAAGCGGCTATACCACTTTAACGAGATATCCGCATACTCTCTTGTAAGAATTTCACTCGATAAATTTGTTGTTGCTATTCCGTTATCTACTCCATCTTCATTTTTTATGCACATACGTATAAGTTTCACCGCAGGACTATGTACTATGTGCAATAAATTTGTTTATTTCTAAGTGATATAAGATTAATTCGAGTTTATCATCCGGTTTGAGGTTGTTAAAAGTTTTAAAATCAATTTTGTATAAATATATAATATTATTTTAAAATTAAGAGAAACATGTTAACCATTCAGCGTTGCGCTAATAAATCTTAAATCTTGCTCTTACCATAGTAACGCTCACATGAAGATATAGCATATACATATACAATACAATGCAACAATGTAGCAGAACAGTTTAATAATTTGATATTTTCGCAACAATAAAATCGCCATAAACAGTGTAGTTGTGTTGGTTGTTAAATACTACAGACCGCAATATTTGTCCCACTGTATTGCTGCTTTTCAGGAGCCAAGACTTTCGAGCGACATTACGAGAACACTAGGTAACACAAATACTGCCCTCAGATACTCCCGTTGTATTCACATAACGGGACTCCATCATAGGGTGTTTTTGTTTTACAATTCGAATGTGGATACATGGATGCATACTCACACCCATTCAAGCATCATTCGGTAGTGTACAGTGCGCAGTTGTACTTACTTGCGCTAAATATGGGTGGTGGTTTTTATGTACGCAGTATTAGTATTAACAGTAAGCTCCAGTACTACCGGTAAATTGCAGCATCGGAATTGTTGGAGAAGCATTCCAGTATGACGCGCGTTGCCGTTCACAACGAGGTGACGCGACAAAGCACGACTTCCGACGATCCGCACACGGTGTAACGGTCTACTTTTCGCTGCCGGGAATATATACCTGTACATAAAACTTAGCTCGACCATTCCGTAACTACCGCGACGTACTCCCTTCATAATATTTAGTGATTATCAGCACATTATTGAATCTGGTTGTCGCATTGTCGGTTGGACGAATTTACTAACTCTAAGGGCGAAAAGTGCTGCTTTTGCAATAAAAAGATATGTGCATACAAAATAATAATAGATTATGCAGTAGATAACATGTTGTTATTCTAATTAGTGATTTCATTAACATAGACTGCAAGATTTTTAATAATTCTGTAAAATAGGTAAAATAATTAATATGTATTCTAAATAATATATAGTGCGAATTTGTGTATTAATAATAATTTCATTATATACTACATAACATAACATTATACATACAAACACGATTTTTGACAAACCTCATTGTATCAAATACAAAAGAAAAAAAAACAACGTGTGTTTTGGTTAATACAAAAATAATCTTCGAATAGTGTGTGTGAAGAAAAACTAACTCTAAATGAGAATGGAAGACCCAAACCTCGCCGAACAGTATGTGCAGGAATTCGTGCTCGATCACCTCGAGGACGGTTCAGCAACTGTTACAGCTATCGGAGTGAAACGTGAAGATCACAGTCCAGTGGCAGCCCCAAAACTTGCTTGGACAACTACAACAATCACTCCTGAAGAAGAGGATACAGCTAATCCACCCGCTATCAAGATGCGATCTTTTCCACAAAGCTGGCATATAGACGATCGCCGATTACAACCACTATCTCCACCACCGGAAATCTATACGCACGGACCTATGGCAGGGCAGGCCATCCTTGTGAACACATCGGTGCCTGGTGGAGTGCCATCGACACCGCCTGAAACCCCACCTGTTATTAGCTCCCCTAATGGAAGTACTTGTGCCCAAACGTATGCAACAATTACAAGTGCTCCGTATCCAACACATCGTCCCCCCACCGTCAACGCTGGTCTTACTCAAGAAATGATGTGGCTACCTAATTCCATGCGTTCAGATCCTCAGCCATTGGACTTACGTCCGCTCGCTTGTCCCACTCATGAGGAAGAGTGGGAGCGACAACGTGAATACATGCATGCCTCAGCAGCTGTTGCCGCCGCCAATCATCATCACGGACACTTGGTGGCACAATCCCAACACCACTCCCATCATCATCATTTTCAATCACTAGAGCACTTAGCACCCATCAATATGCATACGTCTTACCATAGTGGAATACCCAACGGCACTACAAGTCTTGGCAGTGGTGGCAATGGCAGTCAGGCGCCATCTAACGCACCAATTACCACTTCAGTGGTTCACCTCAATCGACCAATGTCAGTTTGCTCAACTCGATCATCCACAAATTCACCGCGCACCTGCTCCAGACAATATAGTACTTCCAGTAATTTAGGTCTTGATGACTGTATCAGTGATGATTTGCTAACGACTTTGAGCGTACGTGAATTAAATAAACGCTTGCATGGATGCCCCCGTGAAGAAGTGGTGCGGCTCAAGGCTAAACGTCGGACGCTGAAAAATCGTGGCTACGCGCAAAGCTGTCGCTCAAAACGACTACAACAACGACATGAGTTAGAGAAAACCAATCGTCAGTTACATCAAGATCTGCATCGTTTGAAATTAGAATTTTCGCGTGTATGTCAAGAACGCGATCATTTAAAACAACGTCTGCAAATACGAACGAGCGGAAGTAGTGGTGGTGTAATTGCTGCTCTAACGAATGCTACCGATGGCAGTACACCAGGTGTGATCACCGTGGGTCAACCGAATTGTAACGCAGATGGTCAAAATTCGCCGGAGTTCTATCTCTGACGCCAACTAGCTATTAGTGGACAACATGCGGCAGCTGCCACTGCAGCGGCCGCAGCATCCAGCCACCATCCGCCACATACGCAACCTTTACATCCGCACTCACATCAATGGTCATCACGCTACCATCAGCATGTGCACCAACCACCAGCAAGCACTGTAGAAATCTGAATGCGATGTCTAGAATATTACTAATATCTAATAATTAGTCCACACCGTATTTAATGTAAAGCATTAAAATAGTAAATATTACTTAAAACTATTCTGTGACTTTAATCGACAAAAAAATCAATGTTTGTAAGTAAAATGAACACAAATGGTTATTTGATAGGTCGCTCCGACTGCACCTAATAACAAATATGCATATCCCAAAAACCATTTTCAAATATACTAAACTTAATATTTTTTAATCGGATCAGTTCCTTAGTTCGAAGTGCAAACAATATCTTCTGGCTTAAGTTAAGCAGAAAGTGGTCGTAAAATTATGACTTTTGTTTTTCACGCCATTAAGATTATTATATTAAGAGCTCTTAGATAAATTCATTCATAAACGTTTGACAATAAAATAATAAGTGTTGTGTTAAATTCGTAGTTATGGTATTCCATATGTACGTAAATATGTACGCATAGGATAATTGGTAAATCACTAGGAGTGAATAATAATATATAGTAAACAATTATGCATGTGCTCCAGCTTATTTTTAAAGCTCTGCACCATATTTGGCAATTATCAAATTAATGTATCTATATATTAATTGAGTTTAAGACTTTAAAATGGCTATTGAAAATTATGTTTCAATATGAGTAAGCATGTACATACATATATATATATATTGTGATCATTTATTTTGCTATTTTATTTTTTTTATATGTGCTTAAAAAAACACTTTGTGTAAAGTATAATAACGAATAAAAATAAGTGGTGTTAATTTAAAAATTGGAATTTTTTAATTTTAAAACTCTCTGAGCAATACTAAACATGAAATTAAAAATTGATGAAATTAATAATTGAAAGGATTGGTTTACAGTGATAATCCCTCTCCTCTACCTCTCCTTCTGAACAATATATTTTAATATACTTGTAACGTGGTGAAACTCGATCCAACACAAAAATATGTAGTTGATGCTAACTAACAGGTAGAGAAGTCCAAGCGAGATATATATTGTTTCATTTTTATTTTACATTATAATTTATCTTATACTTAAAAATACATCTTGAAGACGTGAAACTTCGTCTGTGAATTATTCCATTATTTAATTAATTTTGAAAAATTCTTTCATATAACGTCAATCATTTTGAAACGAAATTTCAAAACAAACAAATGAAACGGAATTGCAATTTAAAATTAACTCAGAATTCAAATTGTAGGAAAATTTTTTATATATTGACCTTAAATTAAATAATTAAATGGAGAGACAAACGTTGTTCTCAAACTGAATAAGTTTTTTATAAATGCTATCCTACCTTATTACGATGTTAAAAACTAACTCTTTAAATACACTTGGTGAAAAATCTTTATAATTACCTCTAGGTATCGCCTATTCCCATTGGGCTTAATTTTTGGAAATTGGGATTCCAAAACGTCACTATTGCCATTGCAAAACAAAAGGTCTACAAGTTAAATTTTAATATTATATATAATTTGTAATTATAGATGTATTACTTTGAGATAAATTTTGTATTAGTATAACTGTTTGATTTCATTATAGTAATTTAAACTAAAATGTTTCAAATAGAGAACTATTTGCAAAGAGTACAAGTATATTTTTTTTCAAAATCGTATTATACATATGATAACATTAAGTCTTACAAATATTTACATGTATAATTATTGTTACATTGTTTTTTGAATCAAACACGCGCTTGGTTGATAAGTTAAACATTTGTATGTGTACAGCCATGAATACAAATAAATAGGTATATAGATTATTTTATGTACATGAGTAAACATTTTGCATGTAAAGTCAAATGATTGTTTTTTCGCAGATAAAAAAGATTGTACGTTCTGCCTTATTTAATTATACAGCAGTGCATTTACTTATTTATTTTTGCATATGTATAACTGAGATGAATTTTTTTTGTGAAATTTTATATATATTTATTATATTATATTATATTATATATTTATATGTTTTATATATGTTTATTACAATACATCAGGGGTTTCTTGTTATAAATTCGTAATTTTAAATTGTATGCGAGTATTTTTTAAGGAAGAACACTGTTACCCCAATTACTATCACTTCCATTTTCCTGCATCGCAACTTTCGAAATAGCTTAATCTGATGTTCTATATCGATCATAAAATGCTCTGGAGAGTTTAAATCCCTTTAGTGGAATACTTTTAGTAGGGTTCTTATAGCAAGATGTACTGTTCCACCAAATGTCTGGTTATTTACAAACTTAAAACCGATCGCAGAGCCTTCATATACCTAAGTTCTCTATTAAATACAGGAAGTAACAAGTTTGTCTACTCGGACTACTATTGTAGTATTGCAAGAATAGTTATTTAACTTATTAGATTGCTTAAGTTTTGATTTTAAATCTTGAGTTTGAAAATATTGATACTTCTCCTACGTTCTGTTTTATACTTGTAATGTTGGGCCGGCTTCCAAGTGATTAAGCCAATTTACTGCCCGGCTTATTTGTTTTACATAAGAGATGAGATTTGATTCATTTACTATATTACTTTGATATTTTGCCATTTTTTAATTATTTTCTACCGGAAATTGTTCACCCTCTTCATCTTTGCAAACGACACGAATGTTTCAAAGAATTTAGGAAAATTTTTCTTAATGCTGTTACAGCGGTAAACAAATAGCACTAGATCGAAAGCTACCTTTAGACGTGTAATGATTTCGGAAAGCGTAATATGGATTCTGTCTGCTAGTTTAACGGTTGTTCCTTAATGGACTTTAAGCTGTCGTATTAATTAATTTATTGCCAATTATGGCTATAGCGAGATGTTTTAGGATTATACATAGGATATTTATATCACCTATATGAAAATTACATATTTTACTACTGAGTTTTTGAGTTTTATCATCTAGTGTTTGTTGAAATAGAGAGAGTACGTTTTATGTCTAAACATGAGACCACTGATTATAGACCTAAAATACAGTGCATGTAAACAAACTCATAATTTCTTAGTTTCCATGCATTCTAGTTTATTTACCACCCAGTGTGTGGCTAACAACATAAATAAAACTTATATTCTCAGAATGACAAAAAATCGTCGACTCAAAAATACGTTGTTAATATAATAATATGTTTCTACCCTGATTTAGAAAATAGAGTACAAACACTCATTAATAAAAGTCTGTATTATTCTGACTAAGTAACTATTGGCACATCGAAATAGAATGGTATTAATATGTCGTTACTATTTTCGAATTTAAAGTTTTTCAAGGAATTTAACCGTACTACCCTTAAAGCTCTTATATGCATTTCATAGTTTTTGAAACCACTCTTTTTTCTTGTATTAGCTCTTAAGTTAAATTCATTATCATATACATTTCGAATGCGAAAGACGTTAAGGTGCAAGAATCGTTTTTCTTATTTCAATAATAAAGCATTATAGACGGTTCAGATCTTTGTTAATGGCTTATGAAACGTGTTTGGTCCAGCTTAACATTGTTGTAATGGTTATATTCATACATAAAATTTCAACTTCTTATGCGCTTGCAAAATGATGCTACAGAGTATGATAGTTTTGTTCACCTATTTTGTTCATGTATCAGTCAAAACTAATCGCGTTGGATATAGGGTTATATACTTGTATATATAAATGATCAGGATGAAGAGACGAGTTGAAATCCGGGTGACTGTCTGTCCGTCCGTCCGTCCGCATGTGCATGCTGTAACTTGAGTAAAAATTTAGATATCGTAATGAAACTTAGTACACATGTTTCTTGGCACCGGTATTGTAGATGGGCGTAATCGGATCACTGCCACGCCCACAAAACCCCAGTAATCGAAAACCAATAGGTTGCCATAACTAAGCTCCACAATAAGATACAAGACTGTTATTTGGTATAACAAATCGCTAATACTTTAACGAAATTCACTCAGCGCAAATCTTTTTAGTGCCCTACCGACAGGGTGAAAATGGGTGAATTCGGGTGAACTCCCGCCCACTCTCCATAACGGTTTTGATAAAAACTACTAAAAGTGCGATAACTTATTTCATAAACAAGTCATAGACTTTAAATTTTACACATATGATAATACAATGAAGCTTTAAAGGAGCCAATGCAAACATTAGACAATGGGCGTGACACCGGCCACCTTTTGACCGATTTTAACAAAGCTTGGTAGGCAACATTACACAACTTAAATTTTAATGCCATCTGATTTTTTTGACATACAAATCAAGCATTAATAAATATTGACATATAACTGTACAAAAGTTGACATATAACTGTACAAAAAGAGTGCATATGTCATCTGAAGTCTAAAAATTGTCAAAATCGAGAAATAAGTGTCGATGGTTGACTTTTTACCGAAATTATCATTCAATGTTTGAGATATATAATTGGAATTTGGAGAGAATCTTTTTTTGATAATACAGTACTTCTCTTAGCCCCACATACCTAATAGAAAGATTGGCTATAAAGGGTGATTCATTTGGGGGTTCCCTACTTTTTTAAAGAAAAAAACGCAGAAAACTCAAATTTATTGGGGAATGTTTATTATCATTGGAAAGAACATTCTTTGGCATTTATTTTTTTAGAATTATCTCTTTCAAATGTTGTCTGCGTCTACGTCTCAGAAGGTCTATCCATTGAGTCCAATTTTCAACGATTCATTCGAGCATTTCGACTGGTAAGGCAAGGCCTCAATCAAAGTGGGATTATTCGCAAAGATTTACACTTAACATATACACAGGAAAAAGTCTAACGGTGTGATATGACACGATCTTGGTGGCCAATCTCTCTCAATAAATCCTTTGATTGATGTGATGTGTCTGAAGTGTCGCCATCTTGTTCAAACCACATGTCACTGAAATCACGAGGTTGAATTTCAGGCATCAGTAGTCGGTTATCATGACGCGATAACGGTCGCCATTGACGGTTACGGCCGGCATAATTTTTAAAGAAATATGGACCGATGATTCCACCGACCCACAACCCACACCAAACCTTGCTTTTTTCTGGGTGAAATGGCAGCTCTTGAATCTCTTCAGGTTGTTCTTCGTCCCAACTACGACAATTTTGCTTGTTTACATACAAATTGAGCCAGAAATTGGCCCCATCGCTGACCCAAATTTGGCTCGAAAACGTCGGATCTTCTTTGAACTTTTCAGGAGCCCATAGAGCAAAGCGATGTCATTTGGGAAGGTCGAGCAACTTCAGTTCTTGCACAAGGTATATTTTGTATGATTTCAATTTAAGATATCGATGCAAAATGCGTCAAATCGTTCCATACGTCAGTCCGAGTTGCTGGGAACGGCGCCGAATCGACTCTCCTCGGTCTTCGTGTACACTCTCAGCTACAGCCGCTATATTTTCTTCTCTGCGTGCTGGACGTGGCCTATTCGGTCGAATATTATCCAATAATAAATGCTGGGTCTCAAGATGGGTGACAGTGTTGGGAATAGTACGCTTAGTAGGCCGATTATGTTGGCCATAAATTGAGCGAAGCGCTCGAATTCGTGAATTATTGTAATAAAGTTGAACATTTTGTAAACTTTGTTCAGATGTAAGTTTTTCCGTGATAAAATGCCAAACAAAACTGAATAAAAATAACATGACAGCTTGACACGACTAATGCGTGATCTGTCAAGGAAAGGCTATTAAAAAAGTACCGCTACTTAGAACACCCGTTACAATACTCTAACGCCGAAACAATGTGAATTTTTCATATACTACATACGTACATAAAATGATTTTGTTTTGTTTTTTCAAACCTTATGCCGAAATCGGTCAGTGTGTGAGTTATTTATTTATAAAATTTATTGAAATTATGTTCTCGAGTATACATTAACAATTTCAAAGGTTAATGCAACAAGCTTTCTCTGACCCCAATATTCCCTGTAGAGTGATTTCTTTTCAACTGACTTAAACCATTTAGGTGAGTCAAAATGTTTTATATTTATTAATTGGACAAGTTTTCTTAAAAATTATAAAATTATATTAATGATTTAGCGCTGAGTTTGTCAGAATTTGGTGGAAACCTTGGTATAAACCTCATATTACTAATATAATGAATTTCCATCCTCTGATTTACGTTTTCCACATTATCTCAATATATTAAATTTAGCCTCTTGGTTGAGTTTATATTACATATATCCTATTTGAAGACAATTTTCGCTGACGGAAAGTAAAATACAGTTACAAAACTAAGTGAGACTATGACCTATAACATAACTTATTAAAAATACCAAATTTTATTGAAATCCATTTAAGATTTATTCGAATAATTAATGCTGACTTCTTTCTCAAGATTTTTTTTTTAATTAAAATTTTGCCACATCTGAAGGTATTTCCCCTGTTTTCAGCCTTGCAAGTTGCAGGAGTATTAAATATTCGCTTACACCCGAACTTTTTTTTCCTTTAAATTATCCTACTTTTCATGTCAAGCCAAGATGTATAACACACGGGATCTTGTCAACTTACTTCCCAATCATTTATTATTCGAAAAGTTCGTGAACGTAAACGATCTGTGTTTCACATAGTATATATTTTGATTGCTGCCGAAAATTTTAATTTTAAATAACTATATCATCCTTTAATTATTTTAGTAATTCAATACCTTTGAATATTTGTTAATAACTGGTCCATGTACAACTGATGCTTGATTTTATAATGCCTCAACCACAAATTCCTAAAAGTATTAATATAATAGTATGTATCATATGTGGAAATGTATTGATTACATTTTCAAGGTTGTAGTAAGTTAATTGTGTCAGATATTTATTTTATACATTGTATGTGTCTAGGTATGATAGTTTTTTAACCTACAACATTAAAAAGAATTGTAAATATTATATTTAAGAGCGTTTGAGATGATGTTAAATTTACTTAATAAAGAAAGTAATTAAACGTTTGCAGAGTTATCAGTATAAGAACAGAAAAAACTAATTTATTTTAATTAATTCAGGTATAAATTATATATACTTTTGTAAATACTTTATAGTCGAATTTTAAAATGTCATTATATAAAATACAGGTTACTGATTATTTATCCATAAATACTAGACATATCTCTTAAAGCAATGCCCTTAGATACCACATTTCATAATCATGAATGAGGAATTGTTTTTAGTAAAAAAATATGTTAAGTTTTGATGACACAAAGCGTTAGATATTTATATAAGTGGCGTCCAAACTTCAGTATATGGAGTTGAAGCAGAGCATTGGAATTTTAGAACGTTTCAAAACCAAAATTAACAATGATATTTCACGAAAATTGTTGTAGCAAAATGAGTGCAGAGAAGTAGTAAGCCTCTTCAACAGCTAGAAAGTTCGTGGTGACACTCTGGTGACAAATGCTGATAATTATCGAGCGAAATGCATGTGCGGTCAAGGTGATCACGGCCTGGTGAAATCGAGCATCGAGTCTTAAACTCATATTATGAGTTGGGTAGCACTGCCATTGTATAAAGACAAAGATTCAGGGGAAGACACTTTTCCTTTTGATGCTTTATCCGTTTTATTTTTTGCATTATAATTTAAGTCCACACCCAATCAAGTCCACAAATCACACTTGCCACATTTTCAATGATATATTTAATAATTAGATACAAAATTTCAGACAAACGACAACGGATTGAATTTGTTATGGACAAAATATTACTATAGATTTGTTAAGTCTCCCAAAGCTATATTCATTCATCGTATCATTTATTTAAATTAGTAGTTTGTTAAGTGTGTATTTTGTGAAATACAATACGACTGCAATCTTACCATCTCACTCAAACTTCAAACGAATAAAAAAACAAACAAAAAATATGTTAACTTTATATGAATATCTTTATATTTATTGAAGATATCTTGTCAAATTAAAAAGTTTTCCATACAAGCACTGGATTCCGATCGTTCAGTTTGTAAAGCAGCAATATGCTGTAGTGATCTTATCTGAATAATTTCTTCGGAAATTACACCATCGCCTTAGACTATAATCCACGCCAAAGTTATTGAAGATATCTCGTCAAATGAAAAAGCTTTCCATAGAAGCATTTGATTCCGTTCATTCAGTTTGTATGACAGCTATATGTTATAGTGGTCCGGTATCGGTAATTCGGACAAATGATCAGCTTCTTGGGGAGAAAAAGATGTGTGCATAATTTCAGATCTATTGTATATCTCATATATACTGAGGGACTACAAGTAGTTCGCGTATATACACACAGACATGGCTATCCACTCAGTTCGTCAGGTTGATCATTTATATAATGGCAATGAAGATTGCATTATCCAAGGGAAAAGTTTACCCATTCAAATTGTGATGGAGTTTTAAATATTAATAATTTTTGTGAATAATGCAATCCATATTAATATTATAAATGTGAATGTAAATTTGTTTTTTACGCTTTCACGTACTTAAACGAATATCATGAAAGTGTGTACATATATGTATTACTTTTGGTATTAGAAAGTACAAAGGATATTTATTATTAAAAAAATATATATTTCTAACGAATTGTGCAAAATTATTTCGGCAGATCATACCTGATGGTAAGCATAAATCAAACAAAATTGGCTATTTCTGGTTACCACCGGCACCATGAAGATGATAAAGTATGCGTACATGCTATGTATTTAGTTATTTGTTTTTATTAATAGTCTTTGATTTATGTTATGAAAGGGACTCAATGTGAGCGTAGCCCCAGGAAAAGCTGTTATTTAATAAAAAAATAAATAAAAATTAAGAGAAATGAGATATGGTTAGTAATTGTAGATTTCTTTTGTAGGAAAATGTATAAGTGTTGCTCGCATTGGCTCTAATAAACTGTTGTCCAAAATATTCAAAACTTCATTGTATACATTTGTACCTACAAATACAAATTTTACCATAGAATCAAGTTGATTGCATAGAAAACAAAACTGGGAAGCCTTTAAAGCTCTAAATTGCTCTACGTAATTAAGATCAACACTTACAATTCTTACTCATATTACAATTTATGTTAAATTCGCAAAGGTTGCATCTTTTCAAATCAACAAGAACAAATTAGTTCTTTTAGCATTATATGTTACATATTTACGTACATACATTCTGACAATGAAATATGTAAATTCGTACATTCCCTGTAGTGAAGCATCAAACTAGTTGGAAATATATATGTACTAGTCTGCAACCAGTTGCCGGCATTCCCGCAGTCCAACAATGTCGAATCAGTCAGAAAAATATCACATTTATACAATTATAAGGCGATATATTTAAAACTAATTTTATAGTGCCCATAATAGGACGTAATTTTGATTTGTCTATTTTGAACAAGTAAAAAATTAGACGGATTCTGACTGAAATCTACAAATTCAGCTCGAAAATAACAATTTTTACGCAACTGATAGGAAAGTTTTTACATATGTGTATATATACCATTATTAGTTTAATTTAGGCTAGTTTTTAGTAAATCAAAATAAGAAATGTGAACTTCGGTGGCACCAAAGCTATAAAGCCCGTCACAAATAAAAAAATCCATAAAAAAAGTTGGTTCGATCAGTTTGTATAGCAGCCATATGCTATAGTGGTCCGATCTGAACAATTTGGATTGCAGCATTGACTTAGAAAATAACCCATGTTGGGTGAAGATATCTTGTGAAATGAAATAGTTTTCCTTTCAAGAACTTGATTTTAATCATTCAGTTTGTATGGCAGCTATAGTGGTCCGATATCTGCGGTTCCGACAAATAGTTGCTTCTTGGGGAGAATAGGACGTTTGCAAAGTTTCAGATCGATATCTCAAAAACTGAAACTTAACTAGTTCGCGTATATGCAGACAGACGGCGACTCGACTCAGTTCGTGACGCTGATCCAACCACAACTGGTGAGGAAGATTTTTCTGCTTAAAATAATCTCAAATCTAAAAACGAAAAAATTGTATTATTACTGTAGATGAATATAGATAACGAACCACTAGTCACAATTTTTATTTTTGACAAAAGGGTGGCTTCCCAAAAGAAGTTTTTGTGAAAAAAATTACTCTTCAGAGAGTATTAAAAAATCGAAATTATTATCAAAAATATTATTCCTTCGATCATTACCTGTCAAATATATTTAAGAAGGTCGTGTGAAAAAAATTGATCGCTCCAACCGTTTCGAAGAAATTTTGCTTATCGACCGTGAAAAGAAAGTTTGGAGAAAAAAGCGTTTAAAGTTTAATAAAAACGTATGTAATCTTCCGTACTGTGCCTTCCTCCGCGAAATCTGAGTGTTGTAGCTGAAATTTCGATTGATTTGCTTTGAATTATTATTGGTTTGTGAACGTGATAAGGGTTTAATAACGCCCTTATGCAATACCAACATTCTAAGAGTACCGAGTTTTCTCTGTACGAAACTTCAACAATATAGTAAGGATTTAATTTTTGACGCAAAATATCGTTTCCCGATATATGAAAAAATTACAATAATAAAATTATTAAAATATTATTATATCCTATGAAAAATGATGCTAGAGTATAAAAAATTATATATGTACATGTTTAAGAGTGTACGAGTATACCTAGAACGACTTTGCAATGCTTTGTAAAATGACACTTCCTGAACTACGGTCAGCTTAACATTCACACATGCATTTAAAATAAACATGCATTTTGTTATTTACACAAATATAAATGTATGAGTTCAGAAATATTCATAAATACCTTGTAGTGTAATGAACCACTTATGAACCACTTTACAACTAGTATTAACCCCAAGCCTAACCAGTCACCCGACTATATTTTATCACACAATTAAGTATAAGTTGCTCAATTTTGGCCCAATTTCATGTGACATCTTTATCTTGATTTTGATCGGTCAGTTTGTATGGCAGCTATATGTTAAAGTGGTAGTAGTTTTTAATCTGAACAATATGTTTGGAGATTGTAGCGTTGCCATAAAAAATGCCAAATTTCGTGAAGATAATTTAAAAAAAAAAATTAAATTAACTAAGCTCGACTCGCTTATCATTATTTTTATATATAAGTATACTTTTTTATAGGGTTTCCTTGGTGTCTTCGGAATGTTTTTGTTATTGACAACGAAAAAATATAGTAAATATTAAAAAACTCACCTTCTTGTAGTTTTTTTATTGAAATAATGCAATACGTATAATAAGAAACTATGTTCATTGAAGATTATATTTGTAGTTATAAAAGGTTTTTATATTGCTGATCTCTACAAACTACATGTGTAAGTATATGTATACATCATCAATGTATGTATATGTATATATACATACACTAGGCAGAAAAATTCTGCTTACAAGGTTCCAACAAAAATAAATAGTTGGAAAAAATAATGTTATATACTTTTTATAAAAACCAATATATTGGATGTTCATTAAAGGATATGAAATATGTAGTTTTATGAAAATGAAATTGATTAAATTTCCAACAATAACATATAAACAAAGCAAAACATGCCTACGAATAAAAAATCCATTAGAAAAAGTCTGCGTACCGGGTAGATAGGTCGAGCAAAGATATTGTTCCACCGAATGTTGTAGAGTAACCAAAGCTTAACTATGTCTATGCTGTATGCTTCGGGTCGTTATCCTGTAGAATAGTTAAATGTTAAGGTATGCATATTTGGCCACGATGGACACCATAACTTCCATTCGGACTTCACCATTACTAGCTATGCGCCCCCGTATCATTACTTCTTCACCACCGTGCTTCACAGTATGCATCAAGATTTCCGAATCGAGTGCCTGGCTCGTTTTTCGCCACCAAACCTTTCATTTTTATTCCAAAGACTCAAAACTTGTTTTCATCGGACCTTAACATTCTGCCAAAACTCCTGGGGTTTGTTTAAGTGCTCTTTCAAAAAGCATTAAGCACTGGTCTATTGACTGGCAATATGAATAACTTCCTGTGTGCGACTTGACCATTAAACCCTGTTTATTTTTAATTTTGCGAATCGTGTCAGTGCAGAGGGATTCCTTAAAGTTTTGAGCGATTTGATTGCAGTAAGTCGCTTCATATTTTCTGTCCCATGATTACGTGTTTTACGCAATGCTAGTATTTTTGGCCGCCCTGGACGGGCCGAGATATAAAAAATGCGGTATGTTTGTTATTTTTTATTATTCTTTTTATAGAAGAATGTGTTCTTCCAACAATTCGACCGATTTCACCGTTGTTTTTCCTTCTGCCAAAATTTCAATCATTATTTCCCTTTCAGAGGATTATTTCCCTTTCTTTTAGGCCATTTAAAATCGTTTAAAATTGCTAGTTTTACGACAACAAGTAATACTATACCTTTCCGACACTTTTAATCCTGGTTTTTACGCGAAGAATTCCCATTTTACTACTTGTACGCAAACTTTTTCTGCGCTGCAAAATGACAATTTTGTGTAAATTTATCGATAAAACTATGGTATCAGATTTTTACTGCTTTAAATTCTATAGGATTCTGCAGTGGACTAGTAATAAAGCACTTAATGAGATTTTATTATAAAATTTAGTATTTGAAAGATACTTTTTAACACAAGAAAATAAGACATAAGCGTGTACGCAAACTTTTTTTGCCGGGTGTATGTAGTTAGTTGCCTACCTCTACCCATAATTTTTTCAAAATAATAGAACCGAATTTCAAATTACTACTACAATTACCATTATCATGTTCATTATTTGGCCAATCTAAAGTAACAATATGGTTTTCTTGTTTCCATTGAGTACAGAGTTTGCTCCTATGTTTCCGATCATTATTTTCTTGCGGTATCCAATCATGTTTATTTTTGCCAAAAAGCATATCAGTTCATTCAAATTTTTTACAATTTACAATTTCAAAACCCCAAATCCATGAGCAGAGAGGCATCCATAAAACATGCACCTTTTAAAGGTGCTTAACACTCCTTTGAATAAATGTTTCTCCTTTTTTTAGCCAAACACCTTTCAAGCGGTTGAAAAAAACACTAAAATTGGCTCATCTGGAAATATTACATTACTCCTTTCACGGTTGCAGTTTTCCTGCACCCAATGCGTGTTTTTGAAAGTAGGGGTTTGAATACAGAACTGCTGCATTTGATGAATCTCTGAAATCTGTCCTGTTTTGTATTTAGAGAAATATCTAATCCCTTGTTAAACAAAAATTGTTTAGTTTCTCTTAGACTGAGTAGTGGTTTCTTTTCAAAACGGAGAACAATAGCTTTGTCGTCACTTTTAGATGTCACGTGTCATAATGGTCAAACCACCTTTTCACAAATGTACAACTCTTATTTATGTATGAATTTTCGCGTAGTGATCTTAATTGTACAAACATATGTACGTTAATTTGCATATATAAAAAAAAGTTTTCCGCGAATTGACCGCGCAAAGGAAAAACGTTATTTTCTGAACGCACTGTACATACGTAAACATAAAAACACATGCGACACATTTTAAGCTTTTGATTAAATAAAGGCAACACAAATTTTAGTTTTTCTTTTGCCAAAATTTGTGAAATATGAATTTAAAGAAAACCTGTTTGAGTGTTTAATTATCCGAACTGCTTGCAATTATTGCTTATTTGCTTCCACAAATCTTCATGAAATAGTGATTTCTGTAAAATAATGTCGCAATTTGTAGTAGAAGATCTGTCTTAGGTCACTGCAATGTAAAATAAACCATATATTTTGTATTAAATATGGGTAATGGTGGGAACTTTTTTCATGCATAAGTATATGGACCTCCCCAGGTTTTCAGGGGTGTAGAAATGCAACATCACTATACAAGGCTTATGTTGTTTGTATGTAAGGGCTTAAAATGTATATACCAATGCAAATCATATTTTTATTATCAATTCGTAAACAAAAATTCTTTTCTTAAAATCCGATGATTTTGTTTACAAATAAATTCCATTTGTCTTTGTATCCGAGTGACAACGAAAGCGTTGCTCTGTTATGCCACACAGAATATTTCAATGAAGAACCGATTATTATTTATTTACCTAAGTAATCAAACTTTCAGTTCAACATCGTTACGCTACTTACTTGCAACCCACGACTTACGAGTTTAGTTGTGTTAACACTGCTTATAGTGACGCCGAAGCTCATTACCACCAGTACCAGCACTTAAACATTTACATCTGTTTTATTACCAGTGGAAAACTACGACGTTTTTCTATTTTCGATAGCTGTTCAATCTTATTATATGTACAACTTGTATGTATATGTAAAGTGGTAGAGGTGCAGCTATCTCATAATATTGTGCCTAACCTCGTTTCTAGATGGGTTCAGAATTGATAACATAAATGGTAGATGAACTTAAATAGCTTCATTAGTAATATAAGATATATAGTCATATACAATACATATAATTAACAACCACAAGTCTGTTAAAATAAATATACTGGATATTGATGAAACGTTGAAAAGTTAGCTGGAATATCGCTGGAACTTGTAAATCTTTATATATTAATTGCAGAAAACATTAGCTAAGTTCGGGTGCAACTGAACATTTCGTACTCTTGCAACTTGCAAGGATCAAATCCGGGGACATACCATAACTCATACACTGTCCGATATATTCAGCATAGGGTTTGTTAGAATATCGAAAATGAATATAGGTATGTGGTATATGAGGGTTTGGGTAATTCGTAGACCAATATCACATTTTTCGGTATTAAACTATAGTATGCCCAATATTATCCGTTCAATTAATTTTATTAAGATATCTTACATATTGATCGATATATACGGTATAAAGCCTAATAATCTTAAGTTAGGTATATGAGAGATAGGGATAGTATTGAACCGCTATTATCCATCTTTGCCATTACCACAGAAAAAGATAATCTCTGAGTTTCATTAAAGTACCTCATATACCATTATCAATATAAATATATATTTTAATATTATGGTAGTTATATGACGGCTAGGGCAAATTTTCACCGGATTTTTTCCATTTTATGCACACAGAATCATTGTTACAAGAAAAAAAAGCTCTTTTAATTTTACTTTAATTAAACAGTTTTGGTTCGATTCGGATAATTTTTGGTCGTAAGCTGGAACACTTCAAAGTCAGTATTCGCGCAAAGTTTTATCTAGAAACATTCATCGGTGCTTAATTTGTATACTGGAAAGTGAAAGCATCAGATGGAATTTTACATTGTGTTATATGATAAGTAATAGGTGATAAGTAAGGCGTGGATGTAATACATATCGATATCATCCAGTGACTCTGAAAATAAAGAAAATCGGACAAATATAACATAAGTATACTTGTATATTTAGGTATAATCTTGCAACATATTGCTACAGAGTATAATAGGTGTGTTCACCTAACGGTTGTGTGTATCACATAAAACTAATCGAGATAAATATCGGGATATATATATATATATATATATATGATAAGTATGACGAAACGAGTTGAAATCTGGATGCCTGTCTGTTGGTACACATGGTCCTTGGAAGTTTGGTATTGTAGATGGGAGTAATTGGACCACTGCCACGCCCACAAATCGCCATTAATCGAAAACTTATAAAACACCATAGCTCAGCACTAAATTAAGATATTTATCTATAATTAAAGTAAAGTATATTTCTCCTAAACCATTAAAGCTATATAACCCAAATTTGCACAGAATAATTTTTTTTAAACACTTTTGATGCTGTGGAAATAGATGAAATCGAATGATAACACTGTTAAAAACTACTAAAAGTGCGATAAATCATTAACTAAATACGTCAGAGATATTAGATTTTACATCCGGGATGGCACAAGGGTGTTTTAAAAGGCGAAATCATATATCTCCGGACCTACTTGATCAATTTCAACAAAATTTGGTACATAAAATTATTTTAACAATCCAATCTCACAATGAAAAAATGAGCCTACTTCTTATCTAGCACAATTTTGAATACCATATGGCTCTTTTACTTTCCAGTATACACATCAAGATATAAACAAGTAAGGAAGGGCTAAGTTCGGATGTAACCGAACATTTTATACTCTCGCAAAGTTAAATGGTATATTCGTTTGAGACTTCTTTATATATTTTAATAATTAGAAGTAGGAACAGTTATTTACTTTTCACTCACAGTGAAAATAATTAGAGCAATTTGTAAACCAAATTTTTTCAAATTATGAGAAATCGTTCTTGTGCTTTTTGTATACGCTTATAATTGATTTTATATAGAATACATTACAACTGTATTGAGAAGTATGAAAAGAAATCGTTTTTGGACAATGACTAACATTTTTTATTTATTATATCGATATTATTATACATGTTTAGCTTAAAAATGCCCAACCAATTTGTGTACCGGCAGGTGTAGTTGAATATTCTGCACCAAGCAGGGAACTAAAGTTTTTTTCTTGGAGCAGATTTCTTATTGCAGTCCCTGTAGACATTAAACAAATGTTAAAATCTCCAACAATTAGCACATTTTGATTGCCTAACTCAGAGGTACGGACTTCCTGAAGTTCTACAATTAATTGTCTGACAGAGAAAGCTGAATTTCTATATAGAACCAGAATATTAATATTGAAACATTTAAACAAAACCGCTTCTAAAGCTTTGCGGCCTGAATAAATTTTCTTTACAGCCTTTGATTCTATAGAGCAAGCAATACTATGCTTTGCATATATTATATTATAATGTCCCGTTTATTTCTGTTGGTTGTTTCCGTGCTATCTATCCTCAGCTCGTTAATTGGAGTAAATCCTGGTATATGAAAACTTTCGCAAGGATAACTCCAAGTTTCTACAAAACATAAAATATCTGAAGATAGCATCAAACAGTCGCTTTTTATATCAATAATGTGAGCGTGAAGACTCTGAACATTATGGAATAAAATGTGATGTCCTGATGTTCGGGAAATCATAAAATTGAAACTTGTTGTCAAAGCTTTAGTTGTGTACACTTCCTTTAGTTTCCTAAATACAAGATCCGATTCAGAAAATTTGTTAGGAGGAATAAAATTTCCTATGATGAATAGACCTTCTGTAGAAGTAGCTCGACTACAAGCGACATATATTGAAGCTCTAGGCATTCTGGGTCGAGTATGAACTACAACTTTATTATATGTGGCACCCTGACTTTTATGAATAGTTATTCCCTCAGCCGGAACAACTGGAAACTGATTTCTTTCAATTGAAATTTGTTCATTTCTTTTATATTGAAAAGATTTTAGAACTTTTTCAATTGGTGTCCAAGAACTTTCTAGAGGATGAGGCTTTTTTGATCGTGCTATCAAACCAACAGAAGGTTCCAAAAATTTAATCCACAGAATTGTTGGAAAAGAACAATGGAAATCAATTTGCATAAGTTGTCCAGCTGCCCCATTAACCAAGCCATCACACGTGTTTATGTTCACTGTAATCATATATTTGGCGGAGGTTTTTAGTGTCAATTCATAGGGCAGTCCCTGCGTTTCAGAAGTTTTGAAAAGTTTAACTCTTTCCAAAATATTATCATTTTCATTTATACCAATTCCTTTAACTGAGTCTTTTGCAGTTGAAAGGAAAGCTTCTGTTGGGATTCGACTGAGCTTAAGGGCATTGAAATTATTTGTCCCTTTATTGGACCAAAATAAATGTATGGCATCATCGGGAACTTCTTTGAAATTAACTACTCGAGTTTCAATGAGTGATATGTCCTCATTTGTCATAGTACCAGATGCCATATGATTTAATGCAATTGCAAAGGCCTGATCCTCCCGTTGTCTAATTATCTCTGTTAATTCAAAGTATTTAAATAACTCCCACAATAGAGAACCAACTAAAGTGCTGTATGTATCATTGGGATTAGGAGAGAATATCCACCTATCTCCAACAGGTGAGAGTTGCTTCAAATCACCAAACACTATGATCGGTATACCACCGAAGGGGCTGTCTGTTTTGAAAATTTGTTTTAATCTCGCATCAACAGAGCTAAACATACGAGCACCTACCATCGATATTTCATCAATTATGATTAATTTTAAATCGATAAGTTTGGATTACAATGAATTAACTGTGTCATTGCTAAATGGCCTCAACTCTCTATTCAACTGATTAACAGGTAAAGAGAATATAGAATGAAGGGTCATTCCACCTATTCCGAATGCTGCTTTACCCGTAGGTACGCAAAGAAGAACTTTTAAGGAACTTGGATTGGATCCAGATGTAGAATTGTAACGATGGTTAAGAGCTTGATATATTGCAGATATCAAACGACTCTTTCCTACACCTGCACAGCCGCCAATGAACTCATAAACTGGGAGATTTGTTTTTAGGTGGTGCATCAAATGTGTCAAATAGGTTCTTTGCTTAGTATTTAGACTTTGAACTAAAGAAAATAATTCGTCAACTGGAATTAAATGGGGTAGTTTAATAAGTCTAATATTGCAATCAGATTCAGTGTCATTATCTGTTGAATCTTCGCCATGCAAGTCCAGCAAATTTATATTTGGGTTTATTTCTGTGTGTGCCAACACTCTGAACTCATTTTCCACGATAGGTAGTTCATTTTGAGCACCTTCGTCCAAGTCTATTTCATTATAAAGACTTTCTAGAACATTTTCAAGCTCTCTTTGCTCAAAAACATCATATTTTCTTTGATTTTCCTCAATTATAATACGATGTGTTATGCAAGTCGGCTCATTATCGTTTTCAATGAGATCTTGCTGTTCATTTCGCCAAGGATAGTAACGCATTAACATTTCGCGGAAATACTCAACTCTGGCCAAATCTGGGTTAAACCTTCTATACCGAATAATACAAGGTTTGGTACGTTTTTTCACAAAACCGCTACCGTCTTTAAGAGGCATGACAACCCCGCTTTCTGGTAAATTATCGTCTTCCCTCTCTTCTTCTTTATGATCACTATCTAGTGCTCTTCTACTAGATTTCAAATATTTATACCTAAATGCAAAATCAGCTAAACAAAGAGCTTCTAACTGATCGGATTTTTTACCATAACGGTCTAAAATACCGGCTACAAATATTTCAGTCGAACCTGAAGGAAGGTTCTGAAGTTCCTCTCTAGGTTTTACCATTCGAACACGTTCCTCAGGTCGAGAGGTATTTATAAATATTTCTGCATTACTTACTTCCGAAAGATGGAGCCCAATCCAGCAATATACTGCTTCTTGTGCAGATATTTCTGTGCCTGATATAAATTTGTGACCTATATGTTTAAGTTTTTGCTTAATAGTATAATTTCCAGCATTTACCTCTGATATAGCTTCATTTAAGAGCCTAGAAATCCCCCTGTTAGACTTGTTTATATAATTAATTATATACGAACAGCAAGCATATGCATCCAGTATATATCGGATATCCATATTTGCTCTATGGAGTTTCAAAATCAGAAGATTATAAGTGTTTATAAAACGATCCTGTAATTTTCTTTTTAGAAAAATTTTGGGTTTTGTTAAACTTGACCTAAGGGCTAACAAATAGTCATCAAAAGACATATTTATTCTACTATCAGACAGGAAGTGTTCAAAATCGTTTAAATTAGAAATGTCTTCTGTAGTCATATTTGAATTTAAAACGTTTTGAATTTTGAAAAAGTTTTCCTTGTGTCTTTCTGAATTTAGACTTGTTTCTGTAAGAGGTAACAGTATTTGCGTTGAAGGCATTGGTGGATATGGTATGCCAAAACGACAAAACTGTTGTCCTCTTATTTCCCTAGTACAAGACCGACTGTGGTTATGCTTTTGATAACCCAAATAATTTTCTAAGTGGCTGATCGAACCATCGGTAGAAATATAATTGTCAATAAAACTAATAACATCAGGGAATGTCTGAGGATCTTGAAGGTTAATCCTGGGAGCATTATTAAGCCAATACATGTCATGTACATGCGGGGACTCCACTCTCCAGTAGAAATTTGTAACAAAATGCTCTCCAAAAATGCCGGCGTTATCTTTAAAAAGCTTAAGAATTTGTCGATAGCGGTAGTCAAAATATCTAGCACAAGTAACCGCGTCTGACCGAATTAAGCGATATCTATCTTGGGTTGTTAAACTGTTGGCTTCCTCTTCCGAAATATCTTTAGAATCAACAGTTTTAGAGAGGATGACCAAAAGCTCAACCCATTGAGATTCTGCAGCCGATAAAGTGATAAAGAAGGTTGGAAGCCCAAATTGGCGAATCATAGCGATTGCCTTTTTCTTCTCAGCTTCCCAATGCGCAGGTGAGGATCTAACGCCTTTCAAAACCTTGTAACCATCATCGTGTTAAATCAAGTTTTGAACAAAGTTTTCGTTTAATAGATTTTGGGCCGTAACTCGGTTGCGACCTGAAAACTTTCCAAGGCAAATGGATGTACTATTCTTAATTTGTAGCAGTTCTAATTTTTTGTAATCATAGAACAACTTTGGTATGGTACACGCTCTTCTATCAAAACGGCGAATTTCAGAACGTATTATCTTGCTATACGTTTCAGAGCATGTACGCTTCTGCCCAACGTATATTGTTCCAAATGACAATTCTTCTGAGTTATTATCTTGAATTATGTCAACTGGTCTTTGTCCTTCACTTGGCGCTTTAACTTAACGGTTATGGTCTAAGTTTTCCACAGGAATATTGTCCAAAAGAGTTTCTTGACCGCCTGGATTTAGCTCTGAAGGTAAAAGACCCGTGGGAATACTATTACCTGAGGGATTATCATGAGAAGTTTGTGCCGCATGAAAATATTGAACCAATCGGGAATCCTCTGTAGACGCAACAAACGGAACTTCTTCTTGGTTATGAAATTCTGAAATCCAGTTTTCATTAATATGTATATTGTGATCACGATACAGAGGGGTATTCACTAAGAACTGCAAAGCTTCCATAATCTTTGCGGGGCGTATGGTATCGATTATGTTATCATGATTGTATTCCAAACGCCTTCTTAAGTGAATTTGTATAACATGAGCCTCATCAAAGGACCTTGGTAGAGATGTCACAATATTGTTAACAGAAATTGGTATATTAACAACAGCACCTTTGAGCAAACTCTGACCTTGATATCCTAACGGACGGATTGTCATAAAAGGCAATCTAGGCATTATGAGACGTTCTTCAATTGGGGTTAAACCTTTCAAATAATCCGGTATTTCAGGAAAGTCTAGACCGTTAGCTAAACATATTTTTGGAACGTTCTTTTTAACAATCGCATTTTTGCAAGTAGCACAAAAATTGTAATTTCCATCTTCTGAAGGAAATTTTTGCATTAAAAAGAAAGCGGATGCAGCATTCGGGTGACCTTGCGAAATAGTTTCGAAATTTAATTTGCGAACTTGGTGTGAAAACCATAAGCCGCCGCAGCAAATACATATTTCAGTAGGGCAATTATATATATTTTGGAAATAAATGTTTTTGAAATCTGTTAAATTGCCACTATTATCAGTTTCTATAACATTATTTTCTCTCGTTAATCGGATTCGTTGGGACTGCCTTTGGTTTTCAATTTGTCTATTGAGTGGGTTATCTCTACGAAGGCGAACATGACCTTGTCTAAGACGTCTCTGATTCAAAATTTCTTCCCTCATACTCCTCCTACTAAGCTGTCGACGTTGTGTTTCTCTATCACGCTCCTCTCTCCTTATTTCAGGATTTCTTCTTGCATGTTCCCTTTGCATTTGATCACGAATGCGCTCTAAATTCCTACACTCAGGATTTCTTACGCGAAGTTCTCTATGATCCCTAGTGTTCCTACTTTGTTCATCATAACGTACCTCAGGCTTTTCTCGACGACATCTATGACCTCGAGTATTTCTTATTTACTCTTCAGAGCGAATTTGGGGATCTTGCCGCCTTGTTCTATGTTGAATAGTATTTGCAACTTGCTCAACAGATCGAGCCTCGGGGTCTTCACGCCGAGACCTATGACCTCGAGTATCTCTTAGTTGCTCTTCAGAGCGAATTTGCGGATCTTGCCGCCATGTTCAATATATATATTTAGTTATATATATTTCATTCATATGCAGCGATATACATTATTTTTAAGAAAAACTGTCTATTTAATTTCATTAAATTATCAAATTGACGAAAAAAATTATACCATAAGTAGTACATGAGAGCTGGGAAAATCAAAGACCAGAAAATTCCTCCAAACCGTATATTCAAAAATGTTGAATTAAACATCCATTATTAAATGATATCGTGATTAAATTACAATCAAATTTGGTATCTTCTTGACTTGTATTAAAGGCCATAAACTTAGTCTCAGTTTTATTGCTTGAAGTGAGATATACATAAGTATGAATGTGATATTAACTCCACCAAAGTGGCTAAATTTTATATTATAAGCTTAGGTGGCAAAGGTCAACCAGAGAATCGGAATTCATTATATGAAGGTGTGAGGTTTAGACTTAGTATATACTAATTTCATTCTAATTCAGCGTCAAACCATATAATTTTTAAGAAATCTTTTCCACTTGATTTCGTTCAAATATCACGTTGATCAACCGGAACGGTGTAAAGCCAGGTGGACGGAAATCATATATATATTGTGGATAGAGTATATGTATTAATTTTGACATTGCTCAGCTATACTCGAGAACATATTTTGAAGCAATTTTATATATAAAAAAAAAAATGAATACTCACTGAGCGACATATTCGGCATAAAACTGGTTAGAATAACGAAAAGCATTATAAGTAGTATATGGAATTTGAGGGTAGTATTAGCCCGATTTTATTAATTTTTTCCAATACCACATACCACTAACATGCCACAGACTAATAAAATGCTCCCACTGTTTCATTAAGGTACCTCACATACCATCACCAATCAAATGGAGTAAAGTCAGACGAATGTTCGAAAATCCTGATATTAGTTACATGGGAGCTAAGGAAAATTTTCACCCGCTTTGATCTTGTTATGAGTAAAACACGCTCTCTCATTTTCATTGAGATAACTTACATATGCGGTATAAAGTCACGCGGAAGTTCAAATAGATTTATATTAGATATATGAGGGCTACAAGAACTATTGATCCGATTCAACCCATTTTTGAAACAAAGACATACTATTATCGATAGTTTCATTTATTTATTCTATTATATGAATTTCAATTATATATCTTACGCAATGGCCGATATTTACGGTAACAGTCAACTATAGGTACTATAGGGGTCCACATATTCAGTACTTAGGGTCTTGAACAGTTTTGGTTCGATTTAGAGAATTTTTGGTCACAAAGTGGCATACTTTAAACGTATTATTCGCGTTTTACGCCGATATAATCAATGTTGCTTGATTTGCATAGTGGAAAGTGAAAGAATCAAGTGGAATTTAAAATGGTGTCATATGGAAAATAGGCGTGGTTGTAATCCGATTTCGCCCATTTTCGCACCATAACATAGAATAGGCGGTGTCACGTCCACTGTCTAATTTTGAACACGGTTCCTATAAAGTCATTACTTACAAAGTTACTTTTTTCTGTTTGGGCTTTTTGTGCTGTAATTTTTTTGAGTTCAGAAGAAGCCTAGAACAGCATGTAAATTATAAACAAAATCGTAAACACTTAATAAGTTGTACAGTAGACGTAATTTATTACTTTAAAGTAAAAAAGTTTTAGTGAAATTAATAGAATAATGTTAGGTGAAAATATTAGGGTCATTTTCAAATACATACAAGTATATTTAACTATTGACAACATAATTGCAAATTAAGTGAGCGATTTCGCCCATTTTCGCACTATAACATAGAAATATGAGAAGAATGTTATGTACCGCATTTGGTAAAAATCGGCAGATCCTAAGATATGGGTTTTCACCTAAAAGTGGGCGGTGTCACGCCCACTGTCCAATTTTGAACGCGGTTAACATAAAGTCATCTCATACCATCCCTGAGATAAAATTTAATGTCTCTGGCGTGTTTAGTGCTTGATTTATCGCGCTTTTAGTAGTTTTTAACAGTACCGTTACATGGGGAGTGGGCGGGGTTGTCACCCGATTTCACCTATTTTCACACCGTCAATAAAGGTACTAAAAACATTTGCTTCCAGTGAGTTTGGTTATTATAGCTATAGCGGTTTAGGAGATATGGACATTAAACCTATTAGGGGCGGGACCACGCCCACTTAAAAAAAAATATTTGTTAACTGCAGATGCCCCTTCTTAATGTGATCTCGTGTACCAAATAACAGTCTTGTATCTTATTGCGGAGCTTAGTTGTGACAATTTATTTGTTTTTGATTAATGGCGTTTTGTGGGCGTGGCAGGGGTCCGATTACGCCCATCTGAAATACCAACCATTTCACGGTACCAAGAAACATGTCTACCAAGTTTCATAAAGATATCTAAATTTTTACTCAAGTTAGAGCTTGCACGGACGGACGGACGGACGGACAGACAGTCACCCGGATTTCAACTCGTCTCTTCATCCTGATCATTTATATATACATAACCCTATATCTAAGTCGTTTAGTTTTAGGTGATACAAACAACGGTTAGGTGAACAAAATTATTATACTCTGTAGCAACAGGTTGCGAGAGTATAAAAATATATTAGGACAAGACTTTGCACAAAATAGTGCTTTTGAGGTCTCAAGTCTGAAAATTGTCAAATCGGATCATAACTGTTCAAGCCCCCAGTACGGATTATGGTGACCCCAGTGCCTGGTGCTAACTTTTTACCGAAAATAATGGTCAATCTGTGAGATATTATTTTAATTCGGAGAGAGTCTTTTTCTGATAATAGCATGCAAGTATGTCTAAAATGGATTGAATCTGGTCAATACTTTCCTAAGCCCCATATACCTAATCGAAATATAATATTTTCTAACCTTCGATTTCCTTCATACCGCCCATGTCGGCTAGTATTTCAATTAACTTAAGCGGATTATTTTCCTTATAATGCTTCATCTTTGTGCCAAAAATAAGTAAAATCGGGTAAGAACTTGCCCATGACTTCATATAGATTTTAGTTAGGAGGTCGATCCTAAGAAAGATCTCACTTGGACTTGGACATAGAAGGCCGGTCTGTTGTAGTACCTAAAAACTCCTATAAAGCGGGATCAAAAGACTCTTACATGTCGACAAAGCGCTTTGAGCCTATACCAAATTTGCTGAGACGGCAAATATCCGTTTCAGCTAAGTCTTCTGGTCTACCGAATGTATGATTACTGAGATGTTTCAGCCTTAGACTTTCAAAAGGCGAACTTAACATATGTTGGTGGTGCTATGTGAGGTACCTTAATGAAACTCAGAGAGCATCTTTTTCTGTTAATAATATGTAGTAATGCCAAAATAGATCGGGTCAGTGTTACCCTCATATCTCATATACCTAATATAAGATTTTCAAACTTCCGGTTGGCCTTATACCATATACCTATATCAGTCAATACGTAAAATATCGTAGCAAAATTAACCGAACGTATAATATTGTTACATTGTTATATATATTGTTACGTAACACTATAGTAAACGTATAATATTTATAATATATATATTATTATTATATTATATATTTATAATACATATAATAAATTTAATGCTGAAAATATGCGAATTTAGTCTACGAATACCCCAACTTGCCGTTCAATGTGTGTCTTATATGTAAATTTATAAAATTGTTTGAAAATATGATCTCAAGTATACCTCAACAATATCAGAATTAATTCAATCAGCCCATCCCTTTCTCTGTCTCTAATATAGCCTGTATAATAATTTCCGACTTTTCACCTGACAAAATGTGTGATACTTTAGTAAAATAAAAATTAAATAAAGAAGTTTTCTTAAAAATTGTGTGGGAATAAGAATGAATGATCCTCTGCTTGACGTTTTCAAGTCAACTTATTATATAATATTTAATTTAGCAATTTTCGCTGACGCGAAGTAAAATATAGTAATAAAACAAGTAAGGAAGTGCTAAGTGCGGATGTAACTGAACATTTTATACTCACGCAAAGTCAAATAGTATACTCGTTTGAGATTTCTTTATGGATTGACTGATATTTTCGGTAGAAGGTCAACTAAAGGCACTGGGGTCCACATATTTAGTACATAGAAATATGAAAAGAACGTTATGCACCGAATTTGGTTGAAATCGGTCAAGCGGATCTCAAGATATGGGTTTTCACCTAAAAGTGGGCTGTGCCACGCCCACTGTCTAATTTTGAACGCGGTTCCCATAAAGTCATCTCATACCATCCCTGAGATAAAATTTAATATCTCTGGCGTGTTTAGTGCTTTATTTATCGCGCTTTTAGTAGTTTTTAACAGTACCGTTATATGGGGAGTGGGCGGAGTTGCCACCCGATTTCGCCCATTTTCACACTGTAGGTGGAGGTTCTAAAAACATTTGCTTCCAGTGAATTTTGTTATTATTGCATTAGCGGTTTAAGAGATATGCACATTAAACCTATTATGGGCGGGACCACGCCCACTTAAAAAAAAAATTAACTGCAGATGGCCCTCCCTATTTTAATCCTGTATACCAAATAAGAGTCTTGTATCTTGTTGTGGAGTTTAGTTATTTATTTGTTTTTGAATAATAGCGTTTTGTGGGCGTGGCAGTGGTCCAATTACGCCCATCTGAAATACCAACCGTTTCACAGTATCAAGAAACATGTCTACCAAGTTCCATAACGATATCTTAATTTTTACTCAAATTAGAGCTTGCACGGACGGACGGACAGACAGTCACCCGGATTTCAACTCGTCTCTTCATCCTGATATTTTATATATAACCCTATATCTAACTCGATTAGTTTTAGGTGATACAAACAACCGTTAGGTGAACAAAACTTATATACTCTGTAGCAACAGGTTGCGAGAGTATACAAATGTTGCGAAACAATAGTAGTAGTAAGTAGAACTTTGCGTGAATAATACGTTTAAAGTATGCCATCTTGTGACCAAAAATTGTCTTAATCGAACCAAGACTGTTCAAGCCCCTAAGTACTGAATATGTGAACCCCAGTGCCTATAGTTGACCTTCTACCGAAAATATCGGTCAATCCACAAAGAAATCTCAAACGAGCATACCATTTGCCTTGCGAGAGTATAAAATGTTCGGTTACATCCAAACTTAGCGCATCCTTACTTCTCTTACTTCCTAAGATCTGAGGGTATTATTTTTGCTTTGATCCTTGCAAGTTGCAAGAGTATAAAACTTAGCCATTCCTTACTTGTTTTAAACTATATTTATTTTTCTTTTTCTAGTTTAATGGGCTTCAAAGGCATGTTTTTTAGTCTTTTAAACCATATTTATTATTGAGCCACATGTGGTGTTTTCGTGTTTTATAAGAATGTGTTTGAGTAAGTTTGTCATTCAAATGACAGCACGGAAGTTGATGCTTTTAGCAGCATAGTTTTTTTTTTGCAGTAATATCAAACTGTTGGATCTTTTGTCAGTGTCATTCAATCACTGAAAAAGGTAAAAACATCCAAACATACATACATACAAACAAACAGGTGAACCTAATAAAAGCGTTATAAAAAGGTGATAAAACCAACTTCGAAAATTTCTATCGAATTTCCCTTCTCAACATGGTATACAATATATTTGCGAAGCAGAAAAAGTTCTCCCGAATATCAATGCGAATTTAGAACCAGAAGGTCAACAGTAAATCAAATTTTTTCCCTCAAGCAGTCCATGGAGAAATGTTATAAGGATGGTATTGATTTACATATGCTACATATTTATTGATTTCAAACAAGCCTTCGACAGCATTAATAGGATAATTTTCCTCCCAACATTTCGAAAATGCTAAATACCAGAAAAACTTATTAGAATACCAGAAACACTTATTCTGCCTTATTGTAAACTTCGTGTAAATAAAACATTCACATGTATTTTTAATTTCACGTGTGAAATGTTCGAATATCGATTATGCAATTGTGAGCTTTGGCTAGCTGTTACATATGGTTTTATTTTGATTTAGTGGCATTGCACAAACTTTGTAAACTTATAAAGCTTATTAGCTTTAACGCGTGTTTTTATTTTTAATTATATATCGCACATATCTTTTTGATTTAATTGGTCTATCAATTTTGTGAACAAATTTCATGGGTTCAAATGAAAAAAATTACATCTACGATTAGGGAAAATTTTCAATGATGATAAATATGATGATATGATAAAAATCAATAAGTTCGAATCTTTCAGAATTAACTTGGGAGTAAGATTAGGAGATAGACTATCATCCACAATATTCAACATAATGCTGTGATGGCCCACTGATGAAATAAGTGACACAGAAAGAACTGGATACAAATTAAATAGAACTACGCAAATATTTGCATACGCAGACGACATCACTATTGTCAGCGAAACATCCGCCCTGTTCAAAACTTTCGCTGATATTGAAGTGGGCGCTAGTCAAATTGGTCTCATCTCAATGAAGATAACACTACAAAACCAAACTACAAATCTTCGAAAAAAAACTTTTTGGAGCAATAAAAAATAATTAAGAGTGGCGTCTGAGGTGAAATGATAAGATAGACCAACTTATAAAAGGTGAAAATGTTATACGCTTGATCAAAGCACTGCGACTCGGCCATGTAACGAGAATGGACAAGAGCGCGCTATCTAAAATTGTAGAGCTCACAGCATTCACCACTAAAGCAAAGGGAAGACCGTATTGGCATACAAAATTATAAGGAAACAGCAAATTATTATGATGTACATACTTATATTATAAAAACAAAAGGAATAAACATTGGATTTGATAATTTCAGTTTAATATATTATTTTACCAGCTTTTTTTAATTATATATGGAACATACATATTAATAAGTCTATAAAAATCAATCTAAGAAAATGTACTTTCTTCCAACTGCCTGTGGAATTTAATTTCTCCTACAGCTCTATCCACAACTCTCCAATCCTTCATGGCGCGTTGGGTCGTTTTTATGGAGTTCTTATTCCATGTGATTCTCGAGGAATACTTATAAATATAATATAAAATAAAATAACAAAACATTTAATTTTTAACGTTTTCTACTCTTTGATTTACATTTTGAATATATCAGATTTTGCACTTATGGACTTGAATATGGCCATTAATCGATTGCTGGTTTTTTACCTTTTAAAATAATTTAAAGTGAAAAAATAAGTTTATAATATTTTTTAATGATGCTAAACTGCACACTTTCATCATTCTTTATATCCCGAACAGGGTATATTAAGTTTGCTACGAAGTGTCCCAGAGTATCCATACAAGTATGTATATAAATGATTAGTATGACGAGCTGAGTCGATTTAGCCATGTCCGTCTGTCTATCTATATATATCTATATACGCGAACTAGTCCCTCAGTTTTTGAGGTATCGACCTAAAATTTTGCACACATGCTTTTTCCCTCAAATATGTAGATAATTTTATGTCATTTATGATTTGAAGAAAATGTCGGCAAATATCTACCACGGCTCCGTCACAAGAGGATTTGACTCACCCCAATAGCGACAATTTTGTTTGTTGACAAAGCCATTAAGCCAGAAATGGGCCCCACCTGAGAAGATGATTTTTCGATAGCCACTGTTATCAGTAGCCACTGGAGAACGTGAATTTGTGTAATATTCCTGGACAATTTAAAAGCATTGTACCGAAGTTAAACGTGACATGATAAAATGGGAAACCTTACTGAAACCACACTGACAAAATTTGACAAAAATTCGTAAGCAAACATAGCCAACACGAGCTGTCAAAATCACGTCATCCCTATTGGTAGACGCTGTATTTTTTATGAAAAGAGTACATATGGTTGATGAAACCACATTTTGCAGATTTGAAGGGGTAATCATTCTTAACATGTCTAGAATACCCTAATAAGTGATTTTTTACAAGTAAGGTAGTGCCAAGTTCGGGTGTAACCGAACATTTAATATTCTTGGAACTTAGAAGGATCAAAATAAATAGCTTCAGGTGCTGACAATATTAAAAAATATAGCGAGAGGGTTCAACTTCATTGTTCGCCGAAATTATGAATGGATTACAATCAGCGAAAAATTATACTCATGACATTGCTCAGGTAAACTTGAGAACTTATTTTCTAGCTATTTTATAGAGAGAGTAGTCAACCGTACGGAGGTAAAATCCTCAATAATAGTTATATGGGGTCTAAGGCTAGGCGTCGTTAAATTTTTTTCATTTTAGGCACAAAGATACACTGTTACTAGAAAAACACGCTTTCTCATTTCAATAAAATAACTAGCACACTTGTCGATATATGTGGACACATCTTTGGCGTTTGGGTTCTTGAAAATTTATGATCCGATTTCGAAAATTTTTCAGCGTAAGATGAAATCCTGGAGGGCACTATTTGTGCATAGTTTTATTCGGATACATTGATTGGTTCTTGATTTGTATACTGGAAAATAAAATGATCAGATGGAATTTAAAATTGTGTTTTTAGGGAAATAGGCGTGGTTTTTGTGTGATCGCCCATTTTCACACTGTATTGTTAGAATGTCAGGATAATATTACATACCGAATATGGTTGAAATCGGTCAAGTATGAAGGTCCCGAGATATGGACTTTCACCTAAATAAGGGCGGTGTCATGTCCACCATCCAAGTTTGATACCTATAAAGCCCTATTGTATTATCTTGAGTGAAACATTGCAACATCCCTGTTCCAAATTACAGTTTTATATCTGAATAATGACTTTTTGTGGCCGTGGCAGTTGTCCGACTGCACCCTTCTTCGAACTCGTCCTTACTTTTTCCTCCAAGGGACATGTGTACCAAGTTTTATCAATATGTCTTAATTTTTGCTCAAGTTACAGCTTGCACGAACGGACAGACAGTCAGGTGACACAAATAACCGTTAGGTGAACAAAAGTATTACAGTTTTAATTGATTTTCCCGCTTATTTGAGCCACTTGAACAGTTACAAATATATTGTATACAAGGTAGGTAGGCAGGTGGAGTGGTTGTCTTTCGACACACCTAGGCCTTTAGGAAGCACATTGTGATACCTCCTGACACCTCCTACAATAGTCGTTATATAGCTTTCCAAGTCTGGCATGTCTGGCTATGACAGTGGACCAGTGCCCTCTTTACCGGAATCTAGTTGTAGGGTGGTGCCTGTTCTGACTAGTTCATCTGCTACCCAGTTCCCGGGAATATCACTATGTCCTGGGACCCATTGCAGGTTTATCATGATATATATATATGTCAGATCCGCTAAAAGATCAAGGCATTCTTTCACTACTTTAGACATTAGCGATCTCAAAGCCTGTATATATAAATATTTTTCTTGTCCTAATCGCACTCCTTGTCAGTACAAGAAGGCTATCTTCAAATACTGTAACCTCCGCTTGGAAGACAATGCCGCCCACTCAAAATCTTTAAACGCGCTGAATATGGCCATCGACTGGATGTTATTAAAAGTGCTCTATGTCTAAGAAAGCTAGAAGGGTGTATTCTTTTATCTCCAGAGACTTTTCAATTTCTGCTACCAATGAACTTAATGCCGTTTCTTTGGATTTTCTTTTAGAATACGCATGCTGAGAAACTGTCAGTTTGCCTGGATTTAGTTTGCTCCTTATGTGTATATTTATTAGTCTCTGCAATGTTTTTAAGAAAAAGACTAATTGGTCTGAAATCTTTTCGAATATTGTGTGGGCTTCTTCCCGCCCTTGGTATAGATATCACCTTGACTTTCCTCTATAACGAGTTAACATAGTTTAATTTCAGTGCCTCTAAGGCATGCTTGTTAACCAGTTTATTATGTAGCTATAGACTGCGGTAACTGAGCCGGTAATATCCCGTCTGGCCCCGGCGATGTATAGGGCTTGAAGCTGCCTATCACCCAATAAACATTACTATCTGAAACTATGTCTTAGGAGGGGACTCTGCTTCCACTTCACTGCCCAGTGTATGCTCCACTGTGTGGTTCTCGAAACTGTCTAGGAAGTGAGTATCCATTAGTAGGCTTAGAGACTTTTCACTTTCCATTACCTATTTTTTATATGAGCTTAAGAGGTTATAATAGTTATTCCACTCTTCTTCTCCTTGGGATAGTTTAGCTAAATTGAATTGAATTGCTCTTTCTGCATGTTCATAAGTAAGGGAAACCACCAGGGGGGCCTAATTCTTCCCCTACTGCGTGTACTCTTTGTTCTCTGGTTGAAATGTCGGAAGCATAGGAATATGCTGTTTTAGCTTCTGCAGGTGCCTCTGCCAGTGCGTTTTTCTATGATTCCTGAATTTTTCTACCCTATCTACATTCTCCTCATGTGCTGTATATATTTTTTTAATATTTTTTATTTATTCTACACTACCAGATACCAGAAGAGATAAGCAATATCATACATCATTACATGATAAATATATTGTATTATTGCTTAACATACAAAATATAATAAGAAATCATTCTTAGTCTAGTTATACAAAAAATTATTCAGAATAATACATAACATAATTTAAGTTACAATAGTTCTAATCCACTTCCCAATAATCTTATTCAATGTTCTCTTAGTACAATTAAGAGTTTTAAGATTATTGGGAAGTAGATTAAAATATTTAACAGCTACATTATACGGATTTTTATTACTAAGTGTTTTATTCATTTTCGGTAGTGATATCTGTCTAGTTCGTGTATTTATTTTCCTCTCAGAATAAAGTAGTTCACATTCATCATAGTAGTAAGATAAAGTACAAACAGTAAAATACTGTTTAATTTTTAAAGGTGCAAGCAGATTCTATTTTCATTTTATTTATCAATTTGTTTTGTAATTTCGCAAGTGTTTTTATGGTATTATCATAAGCACCACCCCATGCAATTATTCCATAGTTGATGACACTTTCAAAAAGTCCATGATATATCGTATTGTAGAACAAGAACGTAAAATATTTGACTTTTTTCATTAATTCAATAATAATTCAAAAATTAACAGTCAAAGTAACAGCCAAATAGTTTTACTTATACACAAATTAAAAATATATTCCAAAGGTATACTAATGTCTTCAGCAATACATTTCAGTGCTTTGCTATGAATATTATTAACTCCTCCAGATTTGTTCTTTAAATCATGTATGATTTTTTCAATTTCAGACTTATCTGTTGGAGAAATATACTATTACAATTATGTTCAACGGTTTCGTTGATATTCCGTAAGACGGTTCGTATTGCAGATGGGCGTAATCGGACTACTGCCACGACCACAAAACGCCATTAATCAAAAACAAATAAATTGCCAAAACTAAGCTCCACAACAAGATACAAGACTCTTATTTCGTATACAGGATCACATTAGGGTGGGGCATCTGTAGTTTAAATTTTTTAAAGTGGGCGTGGTACCGCCTCCTAATAAGTTTAATGTGCATATCTCCTATACCACTGAAGCTATAATAACAAACTTCACTGGAAACAAATGCTTTTAGCATTTCTATCGACGGTGTGAAAATGGGTGAAATCGGGTGACAACACCACCTACTCCCTTTATAACGGTACTGTTAAACACTACTAAAAGCGCGATAAATCAAGCACTATACAAGCCAGAGACATTAAATTTTATATCTATACATAATATTCTTATATCGGTACATAATATTCTTCTCATATTTCAATGTTATAGTGCGAAAATGGGCGAAATCGGATTACAACCACGCCTATTTCCCATATAACATCATTTTAAATTCCATCTGATTTTTTCACTTTCCAGTATGCAAATCAAGCAACAATGATTATATCGGCGTAAAACTTTGCGTGAATAATACGTTTAAAGTCTGCCACCTTGTGACCAAAAATTATCTAAACTGAACCAAAACTGTTCAAGCCCCTAGGTACTGAATATGTGGACCCCAGTGAATATAGTCGACTTTTTACAGAAAATATCGTTCAACATAGAACAAGGCGGCAAGATCCACAAATAAATCTAAAACGAGTATACCATTTGACTTTGCGAGAGTATAAAATGTTCGGTTACATCCGAACTTAGCCCTTCCTTACTTGTTTATGTTTGTGGTTGGATCTTCCACATTTATAACACAAATTTAAGATGTAGATATAATTCCGATGTTAATTCCAATATTAGTGTACGGCAATCAGAGCGGGTGACATAGTCCGCAATAATATTCAATGCACCATCAAACTCAAGGAAATTACGAGTGTAAATGTCATCACACAGTTCCACTTTGCTCAAATATCTATCTACATTAATAACCTTGATTCTCGGTAGATTCAAATGCTCAAGCTCAACACTGGAATCATTAACAAGCTTATTACTCATCACCGACTTAGCTCTGGATACATCGCACTGTTTTTACACTTAATAGCAACTTGACCATCTTTACTTTCCTTAACCATGTTGATAGGAATAGCAAAATCACTGTTGACATACATAAATTTTAGGCAATTTATCAATTATTTTAGGTTAATTTTTAGTATCATAAGATAACTCAGTTTGTTATTATTTTTATTCACAATACTGTCTAGCAGTTTATTCTTATCTTTCAACTCAGCATTTAATCCTCTATGTAATTCATTATCCATCCTCAAAGTAGACACTTCATCCAACTCAGCAGTTTCAGCGTCCTGAGTATTTTTAGAATTATTCAAGGATAAGTTATGACATAAATCGTTTCTTAATTGCTCTTTATGAAATAGTTTAATCTGGGCAATTATTTAACGAGCATTACCATCCAGCGTGTTTAGATCCACGTTGGCATTATAGTTTAAGTCCACTGTTTCATGATTAGGACATATAACCAGCATTTCCCTAACATATTTACCTTTCGAATATTTATTAAAGTCTCCTTCATGAAAAACATTTTCACACACAAGACAGATAACAATTTTTGGCACTTTCATATTAGAATGACACTTAAAAACTTTGCACGCTTCAGCATCACCCAGCTTCGTGGCCACCATCTTGACGTGGTTGCCAAATGAATACAATTAAATGAATTGTTTTTGTTCCTTAAGTTTATTTTATTTTTTATAACAATGATCTCTGAATATATAATATATTATTTACGTTAAAAGTTAAAGATATTACAATATTTAAATATTATTACTAAAAACTAAGTAAATAGTTACACGAGTATCGGGGTACACTGCACATGTAAATGCTTGGAATGAAAATGAAAAAAAAAAATGCTAAATTCGCCACTTTTTTAAATATCTACCAAATGTCCAATTTTTGGTATATTCATTTGATAATAGTCCATTCCGTGTATTTATGTTTACAGATTAAAACACCGCTAATTTTTTTTGTTTCAGATAAGTTAATTAGCCGGAATCGTGGAGGAAGTGCGAGCTACTTTTAACAGCCAAGCGCGAGGCGGGTGTGTTCAGAACGCTGAAACCACGTTCTACACAATATTTTTAGCTTAAATTTATATTTATGCTGTCTAAATACAGTGGAACCTCTGTAAGTCGAACCTCGATAAGGCGAAAACCTCTCCAACTCGAAGAAATATTTCATCCCCTTCCCTACAAGCCGTAAAACCTCCGTTACTCGAAATTTTAACCTTCTATTACTCGAAATACTCAGTGAGTCCCTAGAAGCTATTTCTGTATATTTTTACACTCCATAACTCGAATACCTACACTCAGATCTCTCTATCTCGAATATTGAATTAATTTTGACTATAGCTTGACTTGCAAGCTGGTGGAGGGAGAGAGCAGACTATAGTTTTTTCACTCCCCCCACTAGCTTGCAAAGCTGATGATTTGATTGCCGCGCAGCTACTTGCGACTTTTCCAAGAAGCTGAGCATGCAAAGCTCAACTTTTCAATTCCTCTTTCGCTGCAACTACGACCACTACCTACAATCTTCCGTAAAACAGTTTTATAACGAACTGATAAGCAATGAGTGTGAAACGTAAACTTAAAACTCTGAGTCTTGCTGAAAAACTGCAAGTACTCGAAGCAGTAAAAATTTGCCAAAACAAGACGGATGTTGCAAAACAGTTTGATATACCTTTAAGTACACTTTCAACAATAATAAAAAATGAAAAAGATATATTGAAAAAAGTTGAGAGCGGCCAAAGTTTATCATGCAAAAGACAGCGTATATCTGAGTTTCCTGGTTTAGAAGAATGTTTGTTAAAATGGTTTAAACAGTGTCGTGATGAAAATATAAGTATCAGTGGACCATGCTACAAGAAAAGGCAGATATTTATTCAAATTCTTTAGGATTTTCTAATTTTAAAACAAGCAATGGATGGCTGGAAAAGTTTAAGCGTAGGCATGACCTTGTTTTTAAGAAAGTTTGCGGGGAAAGTGCGAGTGTAAATATTGAAACTTGTCATTCATGGATAAATGAAAGATTAAAAGGTTTGTTAAGCGTTTACGAGCCTGAAAATGTCTTCAATGCCGATGAAACAGCTCTATTTTATAAATGTCTTCCCGACAAAACTCTAGCATTTAGAGATGAAAAATGCCATGGAGGAAAACAAAGCACAGAGCGTTTAACCATATTACTTGCTGCGAATATGTCAGGCACAGAAAAACTCTCACCTTTTGTTATTGGTAAATCAAGAATACCTCGCTGTTTTTCAAAATGTGCATCACTGCCATTAAGATATGAAGCGAATACTAAAGCATGGATGACATCTGCAATCTTCAGACACTGGCTCATGGACATCGATAAGAAAATGACAAGAGAAAAACGAAAAATCCTGTTGTTTATAGATAATTGCACAGCACACAACGATATCCCACAGATGAAATCTGTAAGAGTAGAGTTTTTACCTCCAAACACTACATCAAAATTACAACCTATGGATCAAGGTATTATACAAAATTTCAAATCATTATATCGCAAAGAAGTAGTCAGAAGAATGGCGCGAGATTTAGATGAAGGAAAAAAAACTTCCATAGATGTATTGCAAGCCATGCGGATGACTGATAAAGCTTGGCGTAAAGTGACTGCTGCCACTATAAAAAACTGTTTTGGTCATTGTGGTTTTTCTTCGTCAACAACCGAAGAAGTTGAAGATGATTCTCTACGACCTCCTGAGGAATGGAATACAATAGCACCTGGAATATGTTTTGACGATTTTATAACATGTGATGATGGAGTAATGACTGCGGGAAAATTATCTGACGAAGAGATACTTGATTCACTATCTCCGAGCAACGAAAACGAAGAAGATGATACAGAAGATCCAATCGATATACCATGCACTCCATTAGTTTCAATCAAAGAGGCTAGAATAGCATTAAATACTTTACGTGATTTTATTGAACAATCAAGCAAATCAGAAGAAAAAGAATTTTCCGCTCTTTGTATCCTAGATAATGCTATAGATAATGAACAACCTACTTTAAAGCAAAAACAAATTACTGATTTCTTCAAATAAGTTTGTGAATAAATATGTTGATGAGCAGTTATGTAACGTGAATTTGCATGTATGTTTATTTGACTTTCTCCTTTTTGTTCGTCCCCTCCCTAACCCTTAAAGCTTTGTCTATTTACTGGACGTAGAAAAAAAATCTAAAAAATCCCTAAAAAACAGGGTCTTACGGGATGACCCCTTTAAAGCGGAATTGTGAGAAGGAAGTTAATTACGAAGTCATGATTTGCTCTTCATCGTTAAAGCGGCGGGTCATCTGTTAGAACCGATTCAAGTTGTAAAGATTTAAGTCCATTCTAATATACTTAGCGTTCAACATTGCCATTACTAATGAGTGAAATTTCCCCCCTATTATCCAATTTGTGAAGGATGTAGAGAATTACTTGTAGATCTCGAGATCTCCTTGATAAATCTTAAATACCATATTGGCCGGAATGTCTCAGCTCTAGTTCCACATAATTGCTAATACACATACATATGTACATATATGTTGTACATCTCTTTTACATTTTTTTCTTTCCAACGTAAAAAGTACAAATGCCCTCAATCCTACGTTACAATTGTGTTGCCACATTTGCAAAATATACCTGCACAGCAGTGACCTTCATTGTTTAATAATAGTATTAGACAAACTTAGCTTGATAAGCTTCTTGCAATCAACCAGCATTGTGAATTGCACACAACTATACCATATATGTAGAAAGAATATACACAGATAACCATCAGAAAATCTTACAGGCAAATTACTTCGAAATTATTGTTCTGTGATGTAATACTAGTTTGTTTAAACATAATTAACAACCAATTTACTACAAATACTAATATTTAGTTTTGATAAATAAAAAACAAATCCTCACCAAATCAATGTTTTTAAACGAGCACCGGGAACAGATACAATAGTGTGTGGATTTTACTTTTCCAGTTAAGAAGTTATCAATCAGTGAAGTATTAAACAATATAATTTGTAGTTTTACAGTATTTAAGCACCATACACAGAAATATAATCCCATACTACATCACCAGAAAATGTTAACAATTACTTATAAAGCCTTATGAACAGAAAAAAAAGCTCTTAAAATATATATCAGATATACAGAGAACACACAGGAGGTTATAATTAACCACAATTTCCATTTGACAAACTAAAAATTCGACATAGAAAATATAACAGAAGAGAAAACATTTCTACTGCTGGGTGTACACTTATGTATACATAACATGGGGCATACAATTCAATAACGACTCGTAAATATGGTTAAGAGTTAAACTCATTAAAAGATTAGCCTACATCAGTTTGGTTGTTTGTATGTTGCAGAACGATTGTATGAATAGAATATGTGCCAATAAAAGTATTAAGGGGATCAGACGACTGTAAATAGTCGGTCAGACTAGCACACTAAAAGAATTACCTCTGCATGCCTGTAGATATTTATATATATGTGTGTACATATATAAAATGACACTAATTGTGCAATATATAAAAACAAAAGTATTTTTGCACACGTGTGCATGCACGTATGTTAAGCTAAAACCGATAAGTAACTTTGTTGTTAAAGAGTCCATCGTTACGGCGAGATAAGGGTTTGACTAATTTTTATATAGAGCTGTACAAAAGAATTAACCCACGAATGAAACCGAGTGTAGGCACATACATATGTATATATGTACACTTGTCAAATATGCGTACGAAAATAGAAGGGTGTAAATAATCCCAATGGCGCACATCACACACCATCTGAAAATCCATTGTACCAGCCTGTGCATGCATTTACTTATGTATGTATGTGCATATGCAGTTTATAGTATATATAATATTATTGACTTTTTTAGGTAAACTCATGTTTGCTATTATCACTTCCCGCCGTTTTATAGAGAATTAAAGTTCACTATACACATCCCTAAAAAAATTGTGCGATTAGGCTTTTTATATAACCTTTTAGGTACAAAATGGTCATAGGTTATACTTAAACAAAAGGGAACAGTCAGTTCCTTATAAAAAATTAAAAATGCCTTTAGTAACATGTTAATTTGTGAATAACCCCGGACTCATCCTAGACTTGCCGCAGTATTTGTAGGGATATGAGTATTCTGATATAAATGAACGTACATGAAAATTACCCTACATGGAATTGTTGAGCACTTTGGATATTCTCAGTTTTTATATTCGCGCTATAGTGTGTTACGGTGTTAGTAACACATAAAAGTAATCGAGTTAGATATGGCGTTATATACGTATATATATTATATAAATTATCGGGAACCGAGGACTTTTAAAATACCATAACTAAGTACCAAACTAAAACAAAAAACTACACAAACTACTATTTGCTACAGTGAATCGCAGTAGAAAAGAACATCTGTGGTTTTGAAACTTTTTGAAAAGGGGTCGTGTCCCTCCGCTTAATTCATTTCATGTATGCATATATCTCACAAACCGCTAAAGCTATGTACAGATTGGTTGAAAAGTTTCTGCGCTTAAAATTAAAAAAATACTGTTTTTAGTATTATACATATTTTTTTATTGAATATAATCTCCCTTAATTCAATACACTTATTCCAATGATCCTGCAATAATTTTATGCCAATCTTATGATGACTTTCCGGAAGCTCTGCAAAATACCCGTCTGCTGCTTCTATATTCGGTTTCTGAAGAAATAGTAGTCGCTGGGAGCCAAATCTGATGAATATGGTGGATGCTCAAGCAATTCGTACTTTAATTCGTTGATTTTTTTCATTGTTAAAACACCTTTTTGAGCCGGTGCATTGTCTTGATAAAAAATTAAGTTTTTGTGCTACAAACCAGGTCTTTTCTCATGACTTCTTTCATCCACCTGATCCAGAAGGCTGCAATAGTATTCAGAGTTGATTGTTTTACCGTTCAGTAGATAATCAATCAACAAAATTCCTTTTGCATGCCAAAAAACTGATGTCATAACCTTCTTTGCTGATTGTTATGACTTAACCTGCTTTGAAGCTGAACAACCAGCTTCAGTCCACTGTAAACAATTCTTATTTCAATTTAGGATCATAGTGGTAGAACTAAGTTTCATCCAAATTTAAAAAACGACACAATAAATCGGTTTTATTTTGTTTGAAATGTTCCAAATTATGCCGAGAAATTTGTTTTCGATCCAGTTTTTGTTGAATTGTTGTTAACTTCTAACAATTGTTCATAAATTTCATTTGATTTTAAACTTTTCAAATTAATGAATCTTATTACTGTCTGGTCAATCTGTAAAATTTATTTATGAACAGTTTGCCAAAAAAATGTGTCCGTGTGTCAAAAGTAGATAAAATTTAGTCAAAACTTCCCCTAGCCCCCATATACCTGATTCTTAATACTAAATAACTTTTTCCTCATATACCCAATATATTAATTTATCTTCTTTGGTTGAGTTAATATCAAATATATCTTATTTGAGTAAATAAGTTTGAGTTTAATATAAATATCTCGGATAAGAAGCAAAATGAGATTCTAATCCATTCACTTTTTCGTCTAATAATCAGTCTTCGATTTTTGATATAAAGGTTTGCCACAATTTTAATGTGTATAGTAGTATATATGTATTAGCATCTAACCAGCTTTGTTTCCTACAAATTTCGAGAGTATAAAATGTAAAGTTACACCCCATCTTAGCCCTTCCTTACCTGTTTCAAATGAGGTAATTTTGAGGGCGTGGCAATGAACTGATTTTACCTATTTGCAGTATCCGCCTAATCACGATGCAAAGGAACGCGTGTACCAAGTCATTTAGACTCTCATCATCCAAATATTTTGATGTACATACATACATACATATAAGCTCGTTAAGTTTTATGTGTTACAAACAAACGCTGGGTAACGAGACTATACTCTGCGCAACATGTTACTACTATTTAAAGATACAATTGGTCCGAAGCAATGTACATAATGTTATCTAAATTCTCTGTCTAAAGGTCAGAAGCACGAACTGACCACGCACCGTTAAATATTCCTATAATACTCTACAGCCACCTAATATTTACATATCAACATAGTCTATGTTCGTATGTATATTAACAAGCCTACTAGATACATATACACAGATTTGTTGATGTTTGTGCTCATGTAGCAAGTGCGAAACTCTGTTAGAGATATCAAACCCGAGTGTGAAAACTTAGACGATGCTCCGAAAGCCCAAAATTTTAATAATTTCTTAAACCAATAGGTTTTTTTAATTGCCATCTTACATTTGCTTAGAACATCCACATATGTACATATGTAAGTATATGGAGCAAAAATTATTTAATATGAACATACCTAAAACAAGTAAGGAATTGCTAATTTCGGGTGTAACCGAACATTTTACGCTCTTGCAACTTGCAAGGATAAAACACAGGAACTTACTTGCAGGCGTTGGCTTCATAAAATTCATATTAACACTAAGGGGAGCTAATGGAAGTGTTGATCGATTCTACCTATATTTAACATATGGGCAAAGTATTATCAGTAAAGGATTTCAAATTTCAATCTCACAGATTGACTAATATTTTCGATGGTATGTTCGCTGTAGGAACTAGAGTCCACATATTCGATACCTGGGGGCTTGAACAGTTGTAGTCCGATTTTGAGAATTTTTGGTTATAAGCTGGCCTAATCTAAGAGCATTATTCGGGCAAAGTTTTATCCCGTTGCATTGCTTGGTTCTTGATTTGTATACTGGAAATCAAAATGGAATTTAAAATTGTGTTATATTGGAAGTAGACGTGGTTTTTGTCTGATTTCGCCTATTTTTACACTGTGGTGTTAAAATATCGGAATAATATTACATATCGAGTTTGGCTAAAATTAGTCGAAAGAGTCCCGATATGTGGATTTTTCTTAGAGGGCAGCCCCACGCTCAATTTTTCAAAGTTTTTAGCCCACAGTTGCCGCTTGCTACTACAATCTCCTATAGGAAATTACAGTTTTATATTTCAATTTTGTGCTTAGTTATGACATTTTATATGTTTTCGGTTAATGGCGTTTGTGGGCGTGACACACCGATTCCGACCATCAAAGAAATCGTCCTTACTTTTTTACCAAGGAATACGTGTTTCATTACGATATCTAAATTTTTACTCAAGTTACAGCTTGCACGGACAGACGGACGGACAGATACTCACTTGGATTTCAGCTCGTCTCGTCATCATTTATATATAATATATGTATATATCCCTATATATTACTCGAACAAAACTCTTATGCTTTGTAGCAACATGTTGCAAGAGTATAATAAAAGGAACAGAGATGCGCAGAAAGGTCAAGTCCTTCATTGTGCTAACTAAATAAATAAACTAAATAGTATCCCGTAAACAAAGCGTATATGCATAATTACATTGTGGTCAGCTGTGTTGATCATGTTGTTGTGAAGGTGATTTGCTGTGGCTTGCCGCATCATTGAGGGTAGTTAAAAGAACCTGCAATCCTGCTTCTACCTTATACTTTGATTAACTCGAATACACGTGTTTGGCATATTTTTATGATGTTTACATTGGGCGAGTATGTGTGGTAGGACTAAATAAATATACACATAAGGGAAAGCGTGTTCTGTTAGTTCAACACGGGCTTTTATGGAGGGGTTATTCAAACTCAATGATGCGACAACAAAATTTATGGTGCAATATTTTTCAGAATTTTTTAAACTTATTTTTGATGTCTATGTATCATCTGCTGTACATATACAAAAGCCAAAGACACATTTATCTGACCGGTCATAATGGTTATCTCTTTACTATTAACCAAAACCTTCATCGATAATTCATTCGTAGAAGGAAGGTCCTAGAAGATGCGACCTAACTGACTAGTCACTGATCAAGGTGTCATGCGACCTGTGCCGATGATCAGCCTAGCTGGGAGCCGTTAAATAACATAATATCGAAAGCAGATTAAGTATACCTAGCGCACCTCAGGGGGAGATGGTGTCTTTTCAGCAAAATTAAATACCAGAATTGCCTTTCGACTACCAGACTACTGCAGCGTCTTCCCAGCGGAGATCACAGCAATTAAAGAAAGCCTTCTTCTTCTGACATAGCGGTTGCTTACAACAAGAAATATATTTCTTTACAAAGACAGAGAGCGGCTTTTGAATCAATAAAATCTCTTAGGTTTCAGCGAAGATAGCAAAAAATTGTCTTTATATATTAGTGGACCACGATAAACCTGCAATGGATTACAGGACACCAAATGTTAAAATTCAAAATGAATGATATAAGAGCTCTAGGAGTCACTGTCTTATTGGCAGCCATGCCAGCAGACTCGGGCTACCATGTAACAATTATAAGAAGAGACTGTAGAGCATCTTCCTTGCGAATGCAAGGCTTTGTTTATTAAAAGAATCGCAGCTATGTCGAGGGTTTCTTGACGATGTCTGGGAAGTTGCACATATAAAACTTTGTGAATTGAAAAACTTCATAATTGCATTATATCTAGGGATATTTATTTCGAATGGGACCAAATAGATAAACATGAATAAATAAACACTTTCTTAAGAAATACAAAATTCGCGATACTTTTGGAACAAATCTCGTATATAAATTATCAAGATGACGAGACGAGTTGAAATCCGCGTGACTGTCCATCAATCCATTTGTCCATTCGTGCAAGCGAAAATTTTAATAAATATTAAGATATCTTGATGAAACTTGGTACACATATTCCTTGGTACCGAAGGAGGCATATTATTGCGGAATGGGCGGAATCGAACTATTGCTACGACCAACAAACGCCAATAATCGAAAACACATAAAGTACCATAATTAAGCTCCACTATAAGATATAAGACTGTTATTTGGTACAACGAATTGCATTAAGCAGAGACATCTATGTTTGAAAAAAGTATTAAAAAGTGGTCAGGACCCAGCCCTTTAATAAATTTATTTTATACCGTTAACCATTCATGCATTATTAACGAAATTCGCTCAAGGCAAATATTTTCGACATCCCTAAATTGCAGACATACACATTACACCCAAACCAATCGAATTCGGTAAGTAATATAATATTATCCAGACATTCCTACATTACAGTGCGAAAATCGCCGAAATCAGATAAAAACGACGTCGACTTTACATATAACACAGTTTTAAATTCCATCTGATTCCTTCACTGTCCGAGAGCATCTTTTTCTGTAAAAAATATGTAGTCTTTTTCTGTAAAAAATATGTAGTAATGACAAAAATAACTACGGTCAGTGTATGAGTTATATGTACGAGTAAATTTATTATTATATTTAAATTGTTTGAAAATACGTTTTCGAGAATTCGGATTCTCTGGTTGTTGTTTTCTACGTTTTATGACAGATATGTCTTAATTAATGATGTTTTTAATATAATTTTCGCTGGCGGGAAGTAAAATACACTTACGCCGTGTCCAGTGTAATATCTGGTAATAGCAAAAATGGATAAAGCGGTTCAATACTACCCCCATCTTTCATATACCTAATATAAGATTTTAAAAGTTCCGGTTCGCTTTATATCAATAATTCTTAAATCTTATTTTAGTTAGATCTAAAAGAATGATTTTCATAAATTTATTATTTTTTTATACTCTCGCAACATGTTGCTACAGAGTATAATAGTTTTGTTCACCTAACGGTTGTTTGTATCACCTAAAACTAATCGAGTTAGATATAGGGTTATGTATATATAAATGATCAGGATGAAGAGACGAGTTGAAATCCGGGTGACTGTCTGACTGTCCGTCCGTTCGTCTGCCTGTACAAGCTGTAACTTGATTAAAAATTAAGATATATTGTTGAAACTTGGTACACATGTTCTTTGGCACCATAAGAAGTTTGGTATTGTACTCGGACCACTGCCACGCCCATGAAACGCCATTAAGCGGAAATTTCTCCCAAACCATTCAAGCTATATAATATTAACCCAAATTTGCGCAGAATAAATGTTTTTTCACCCTTTTGACAGTGTGAAAATGGATGAAATCGAATGATAGCCACTCCCACTCCCTACATAACGGTTTTGTTAAAAACTACTAAAAGTGCGATAAATCATTAACTAAATACGTCAGAGACATTTGATTTTACATTCGGGATGGCACAAGGGTGTTTTAAATTGGACGATGGGCATGGCACTGCCCATATTTAGGCGAATTCAAATATCTTCGGAAATACTTGATCAATTTCAACAAAATTTTTTACATAAAATTATTTTAACAATCCCATTTTACAATGAGAAAGTTAGCGAAATCGGTCTACAAACACGCCTATTTCTTATCTACTTGTAGCACAATTTTAAATTCCATATGAGTTTCACTTTCCAATAAAAAAATCAAGCATTAGGACAAGACGTTGCACAAATAGTGCTTTTGAGGTATACCATCTCAAGTCTGAAAATTGTCAAAATGGGACCATAACTGTTCAAGTCTTTAGCTACGGTATATGGGAATCCCAGTGCCCGGTGCTAACTTTTTCCGGAAATAATAATATTCAAACTGTGAGATATAATATATTATTGCTATTCAGAGAGAGTCCCTTTCTGATAATGGTATGCAAGTATGTAAAACGGATTGAATCGGGTCAATATTTTCCTTAGCCCTGATATATCTTATCGAAGTATTTTCGAACTTCCGGTTTACTTCATACCGCATATATCGGCGAATATGCGAGCTTTATTTTCCTTATAATGCTTTGTCTTTATGCCAAAAATTAGTAAAATCGGGCGAAAACTTGCCCAACATTATATTGATTTTACTCCACATATGTTGGTGATGGTATGTGAGGGCATCTTTTTCTGTTAATAATATATAGTAATGCCAAAAATGGATAAAATCGGGTCAATGTTACCCCAATCTCTTATATTATATATCTTTTCCGGTTAGCCAGATGCCATATATCTTAGCAAAATTAACCGAACGTATTATTATATTTATAATATATATATTATTATTGATTAAATAGGTAAGCGCATACCACTGTAAAGTTTTGATGTGGCACTTACACTCGCGGTTAATGTGACAAATGAAAAGCAGATTTCTTTATGATCCGAAATAAGTGGTAATTTATTTATTGCTACAAAAGATTCTAACTTTATATATATAGCCGTGATAAATATAGCCGTGTAGAACTGATGTCGAACGAAATGATGGTAGTTGACGGTTACAGGATCGAAGCGAATTATAACGCACTTGATGTGTTAATAAAACGAAACGAATGTGTTGTTTACGCGACGCAGTGTGCTAACGAATAGATTTAGCGATGATCCCGTCCTTTTGGTTAGGTGTCTTCGTGAATGTTGTTCTCAGAGGCAGAGTGTGGTGGTGTCGTTGTGTGGGGTGAAATTCCTTGAGTGTTCACAGGTGGGGTGTGTTTCATTAGTGTGTGTCAGTTTTTCCCGAGTAGAGTGGTGCACTTGGAGGAGGGAGTTTAAACTCATTTAAACATCCTGGGCCCCCTAGGCGAATATTTAGCCTAGTATTACACGTATGTGCTGTGGAATGTATTTCGGCGTACTGCTGATGAAGTACCTGAGGGCACGGGGATGAAGTAGTGGTACATCCATATCCTGTGCGTATAAAATGGCTTTGGTTTTAAGAACATATTTTGTATACATTTTGATGGGAATGTAAGTGCTTTAAGGTAAGCAACTTTATTTTGCGGGTATATGAGGTTGTAGTTGCTTTTCGTACTTGCGGTACTTGTATTTGCGGTTGTTTCTTTTATAATTTTATTATTTGTTTAAAATTTCTTTACCATCGGTTTATTAAGGTTAGCGACTCCACGCCTGGCTCAGATATGGCCAGAATGGGTGCTCCTTTGAGAAAATGCCCTGATGTTAGGACAAAGAAATTAGAGGGGTACTTGCGAGAGTACAGTGATTGGCCGTGAATTGAGAACGGTTTCTTTTCAAGTTAGTAATGTGGTAAATTCAATATATTTGTATTTGCAATATACATCTACTTTTTTGAAGTAGGAGGATAGCTTTTTATAGGTGATTCCCATATACTACTCATATGAGGAGCGCTTAGATAAATGCGACGTTTGCTTTTTGCAAATCTAGGAGCATCGCTGTATCACCTTGGGAGTATGGTGATCCCTTAATTTTATTTTTGTGTTGTTCTATAAATTTGAGAATTTATTATACTACTCTGATGGACTCGGGAGAACGATAAAATCGTTCAAGGATGTTAGTATCATCCAATATTGTGTACTGTGTCCGTTTTTGTAGGAGAATTATGCCGCGCATGGACGAGTGTACGTGCGATGGAATATATATGTGTACGTGGATACTAATTTGGCAATACCACATAGCTCATGATTTTTGCATCATTATTGGCGAAAGCCATCCTGCGGGGTCGAAAGGTTATATATGTATGTGTTTTTAATATTGGGGATGTCAAAGGAAATTCTGATTTTATTTTATTTTTCTGCCATATCGTGGAGAGTTGGAAAATTGTGGCTTTAGCGGTAGTCTTACGACGTGCCGACCATTATTTGATCGAGTAGTTGTGGCTTTGTAGAAGTCTTCACAATACTGATCTTCTGGGGTTGTAATTGAAATGGGGGGAAGTTCTTCTAACTCCAAAAATTTTACGACAGTAGATGCAATTGAATATGCTTTCACAATTTTTATGAGTATGCGTATGTGACAAGCAATTTGTACATACTCTTTTTGATCTTATAAAATTGTTTCTTTCGTGAATTTTTAATTTTTTAAATATCTCGCAAGATTGTAGTTTATGCCCTCTTGTGCATAGTTCGCATTACGCAAGTTTATTCTGTTCGGATGTGAACGATTGCGTTTTGTAAAAACTTCTGTTTAATTTGTTTTTGCTACTAGATTGGAGTCTATTGAAGCTTCTTTTTAGGTCGTGTTGAACAATTTTTGTTTTAATTATTTTTTTATCTACCCTTTCAGCGATTTCGTACTGGGTAGTTAGAAAGTCTTTCATTTGTTGCCACGTGGGGCATTTCTTTCGTGATGAGAGCGATTGCTCCCCCAAAAGTATCGATTTTTCTGGTAATGCGGCGGTGCATATGTTTACCAGTATAGGGTCCAGCTGTTTGTGGGAATATTTTGTGTCGATAAAACCGACAAACAATTAGAAACAGTGGATTGTAGTCTAATAAATTCATCACTTGTTTCTTTCTGAATTTTAGGCAAGTTTATTAGTGTCGTTACTTGTTCATCGACCAATATTCTTTCATTTTCATATCTTGCTTTTAGAGCTTCCCAAGCCAAATTGAAATTGTCGTCATTTAGTGCGAACTGTTTAACTATTGCGCCTGCTTGACCTTTAGTTTTATATCGGAGGTGATACAATTTTTGCGCTTTTGATAATTTTGGATGGTTGATGTATACGACAGTGAACATGTCCCGGAAGGACGGCCATTCTTCATAACCTCCATAAAATATTTCTGTGTCACATGCGGGCACCTCTAAATGGATGCCTGAACTTGCCTCTTGACTTTGAATTTGTGGCAGCTCTACTCTCGGATGTGGAGTAGGTGCCATCGTTTTTATTAGCTTTAATTGATTAGAAATCATAGCTTTTGTTTTTTCGTACTGGCCTAAGCAGTTTTCGTATCGTTCGTTGAATCGGTGAAGATGAAAATCGAGTGCAGTATCGTGTTAATCTGTCACTCTCGGAAATGAATTTGGCAACCTGTTTTGAGCGTGTAGCTCCTGCAGGTGTAGTTTGATTTTTGTCGTTATTAACCATTTTTGTTATGTTATTTATTACTATATGTGTCAAAGTTAATTAAAATTTTCTCAGTGTAAACTGATTTAAATGCAGCAATAAATGATAATTAATACCGAATACTATTTTACGTATATACAATTTTTTTCGGACTAGATAAATATTTACTTGAGAAATAATTTTTTAATTTGTATATTATTTTAAATATATATTTGTGAGCATATGGCACTTTTAATTTAATAATACTTTACACTTTGTATATAAGTATGTACTGATTGTTTGTGCGTATGTATGTATATTTTCTAATGCAATTGAGAGCTCGTTGAAGAGATCAATGTGCTTTTAGTTTTTTATGTACGCAATCCTGCTTGTTTGTTACAAGGGGTATTGCGGGGTGTATGCCAATGTGGACTTTGAAAATATGTACAAATATAATTTATATGTTTTAATATGTATATATAATATTTAAATATTATTTTTGTTTGTGTGCAATTGAGAGCTCCTTAGAGAGATCAATGCGTTTTTGTTTGGTTCGCAATCCTGCTTGCTTGTGTTTTAACAAGAACAAGAGGTTTTGCTTGAATATATGTACATATGCGTATGTACTTAAGTTCTTGTTAAAAGAATATTTTATGTATGGTTTTTTTTGTTTTTTTTGTTTGCGTTGTAACAAATGTATATTTTAATATTTGGTGTTTTATTTACCAAATCATTTAATCACCTCTTTTGCAAGATTTAAAATTTAATTCTGTAGTTCAATAATACCCAATGTAGGGTGTAGAAAGATAGGCAGATTCTTTGCCGTAAGTTTTTAAAAATTTGCATATATATTTAAGCGACGTAAAGAGAGCGCGAAAATAGATTTGGTAAAACACGATGTTTTCCCGTATATGCACTTGCATGTGTATGTAAATATGTAATTTGGTTTAATAAGTATGTAAATATGTATGTTTGTATTTATTTTGTTTCTCTTCCTTTGTCTTTTAATTTTTGTTATATGTTTGTGCCTTTGCTTACTTTTTTTAGGCAATCCTGCTTACTGGTTTGTTAAAAATAAGGGGTATTGCCGGAAAATATTTACAAGTAAATACTTGAATTATGTTTTTGTTTTTTATGTTGGTGGAATATGTGTGTTTGAAAACACAAAGGTAAGCTTTTAGGCAAACAATAATTATTAACATATTATATATATTTGGACATACAATATTGTACCAAACTGTTTTCGGTTTTTCTTATAAATTAAGCCCGAAAGTATGACACTTTGGTAACCGTTCTATATGTTGTTAAAACGGCTTTTTGTTAAGAGTTTTTTAGTCAGAAAGCATACATATTTACATATAGTAAGTATGTTTTGTTTGTAGATATGTATGTATGTATGTGCGAGTGGTAAAATTCCTATGCTTCTCTCTGCAATGTGTCCAGCGGATATTCCTGTAGATTTTGTTGTTTGTATTTTTGTGGATAAATTTGTTCGCGCCCGAATATGTATTTTTGTTTAGGTTTTGTTGTATGGTGCTTTAGTTTTGCGCTCAATTTATGTATGCTTTTAGTTTATTGTTTTTTTTATATTTATTTTTTTTTTTTTTGTTTTAGGTTCCGCGCCCGCTTGTGTGGGTTTTTGTTTGTTTTAATTACATATCCATATGTATGTAACATATAATGGTAGGTTTGTATAATTTTTGTATATGTTTTCACAATTTAAACTTTTTGTTCTAGCTCTTCTGTAGTGCTTTTGCTCTTTTTTAGTTTTTACATATTTTTGGTAATTTTGGCTATATGTGTGAATATATTATATTTTTCGAGTCACTGCCCTTTTGTTTTAACTCCACTGCACTCTTTTGGTTTTTTTTCACAAAACTGTTTTAATTTTTTCCTAGGACGTAAAATTATAGTGCCTTTCACCACAGGTGTGGTGTGTTTCATTAGGGTGTGTCAGTTTTTCCCGAGTAGAGTGGTGCACTTGGAGGAGGGAGTTTAAACTCATTTAAACAATTATTATTATTTATATATATAATTATAAATTAATTCCGAAAATATGCGAATTTAGTCTACGAATACCCCAACTCCCAAATATTTTCGATATTCTAACAAACCTTATGCCGAACATGCCGTTTAATGTGTGTCTAATATATTTATAAAATTGTTTGAAAATATGATCTCAAGTATATCTCAGATATATCAAAATTAATTCAATCAGCCCATCCCTTTCTCTGTCTTCAATATAGCCTGTATAATAATTTCCGAATTTCCACCTGACAAAATGTGTGATACTTTAATAAAATAATAATTAAATGAAGAAGTTTTCTTAAAAATTGTGTGGGAATATGAATGAAATTAGTCTACACTTTTGTCCAACTCATTATATTAAATTTAGCTTCTTCAGTTGAGTTTATATCCCATATATCTCATTTGAAGATAATTTTATTACAATTTACGCTGACGCTGGAGTAAAGTATAGTAATAAAACTAAATGAGTATATGACCTTTAATATAACTTAATAAAATACAAATTTGATTGTAATTCATCGAGGATTTCGTCGAATTATGAATGTTGAATGGTTTCGCCTGAGGGTATTTTCTTTGCTTTGACCTTTGCAAGTTGCAAGAGTATAAAATGTTCGGTTCCACCCATAGCCCTTCCTTACTTGTTTAGTTTTGTATCAACATTTTGAATTGTCCATTCAGATGTAGGCTCGAGTAATAACACATTTATTTGGAATCGGTTGTTGATAAACGCTGTAGACAGTTGAATGGGATGCTGATATGTCAGAAAAAATAGATGACATAGTCGTGGAAGGTACGTGAATTTGTTAACTTTCAGCTGCTACCATTTTCTGTAACTATATATCTTGAAATTTAGTCCTTACTCGAAGCTGTCGAATCGGATTTAATTTTTTCGAAAATGAATGAAGTAATCTCAAAAAAAGGGAATTTTAATTTTCTGATGCTTCGAGCAAAGCTAGTTTTTTGATTTCAATATTTAAAAGCCTATTCCCCACATCATTTGCATCTTGATGAATCCTATTTCTCCTTGGACGAACAGACGAAGGCTTAGTGGAAGATCGTATTTCAGTTCAAGTTGGTCCGGGATCAGTGTATATTTAAGAAAAGCAAGCTTTTGAAACACTGCAACTTTCCAGTATATATTGTTGTTTGAAGCCCCCGATTTTCCTTTTTGAATTTTTTTAAATTCTTTACTGAACTGGTCTCGCAAATTTTGCCAGTCCTCTCTAGCATCCTCTTCTGAAAATACAAAAAAAAATATTATAAATTACAATTTCAGGTATTTATCAACAGGAATATCACTTAAATAAATTGCTTCTCATTTAGGATATCAAAATCATCTATGGTTTCTATCGTCAAAAGATACATATGAATGGTATCGAGCATTTTGAAAGTGTTTCAAAAGTGGAATTTCCCCAATTGTTTGGGAAGTATTGACGGATAGCCCATTAGTCTCAAGTGTGAATTTAGGAAGTATGTATTATAACTACAAAAATTGTTTTTCAATAGTGCTTTATCGCTTTTTAATGATCGATGTTGGAGCGTACGGGAAGGACAGCGACGCAGAAGTTCTCGCATATTCAGCTATTAATAAATGTATTAATAATGATTATTTAGCTTTTCTAAGTGATAAGCTACTACCCAACTCTGATCTTCAGTCTCCATTTATGGTTGTAGGCGGTGAAGTATTTCCTTTACGAACATACCTAATGGGGCCATTCCCATACCAGTGCTTCAAATCTTAATTATCGTTTGTCGAGGGCGAGAATGATTTAGAAGATTTAGAATTTTGTTGAAAGCAATCAAAACTAATGTTCCAAAAGATGTTCAAATAAATAAATGCATTTTACGCAACGTCATAATTAACAAAAAAAAAAAGAAAACGTACAATAATTTTGATGAATATACATAATTGAGAAATACAAGTAGTTATTCAAATGCTTAAAAATTTCCAGAAACAACAAACACCCACCACGTGAGGCAGAAATTAAACGTAATATTTTTTGCAAGTACTGTTCAGTCAATAAAATATAAATATGCAACATTGCTTAATTGTAATTCAAGATTGGTTACTTACTTGGAATACCAATATTTTTAACAACTTCGTTCCATTCGCACTTTGCTTGTCTTTTTTATGACAATGGTTTTTATTCCACAAAACACTTCTCTTTTGAATTTCCGAAATTTTAACTGCCATTTTCACTATGGTACTTCTTGCATTATTCTACGGGCGAAATCAAACAAGTTTGATTTTCAAACCATGCGTGCAATACGGCGACGTCGAAATGCACGCATTATTGTAAAATCGTGCTTACTGTGGACATCTACATTTGCAAGCAATATTTGGATCTCGCTTTTCGTCGTTTCGCTATGCGATTTTTCGAAATTGCGTCGTTACTGAATAATACTATAATTTATTTATATTTTGTATCTATTTGTAATTTTTTATGAAATTTCTAGTATTTCTTATGTTTTTAAATCAATTAATAAAGTTTTACATATGTTCTGTTATTTAAATATTCTTCTTTTTTTAACATTTAAGGACTGAATGAAAAATACGGTATTAATATACCTACCTTTGAAGTTTATATGATTTCCAATAGAAAATAGTAATTCACTTTACGTTGTTTCAATTCCAGTCGTGATATTGTGGAACGTATCTTCGACGCAAAGCGAGGTCCTACTGTATATCTTTAAAACTAATTAATTATAAAACACATAATAAAAGTTGAAAATATACAAAATTGATTTTTATCCATTTACGATTTTTTATATATTGTATGGTATATAACTCTTTATCTATCGAGTTAGATATAGGGTTATATATATAAATGATCAGGATGAAGAGACGAGTTGAAATCTGGGTGACTGTCTGTCCGTCCGTCCGTCCGTCCGTGCAAGCTCTAACTTGAGTAAAAATTTAGATATCTTTATGAAACTTGGTAGACATGTTTCTTGGTACCGTGAAACCGTTGGTATTGCAGATGGGCGTAATCAGACGCCCACAAAACGCCATTATTCAAAAACAAATAAATTGCCATAACTAAGCTCCACAAAAAGATACAAGATTCTTATTTGGTATACAGGATCAAAATAGGGAGGGGCATCTGCAGTTAACATTTTTTTTTAAGTGGATGTGGTCCCGCTCCTAATAGGTTTAATGTGCATATCTCCTAAACTGCTAATGCTATAACAAAATTCACTGGAAGCAAATTTTTTTATTACTTCTACCTACAGTGTGAAAATGGGTGAAATCGGGTGGCAACTCCGCCCACTCCCCATATAACGGTACTGTTAAAAACTACTAAAAGCGCGATAAATCAAGCACTAAACAGGCCAGAGATATTAATTTTATCTCTCTGATGGTATGAGATGACTTTATAGGAACCGCGTTCAAAATTAGACAGTGGGCGTGGCACAGCCCACTTTTAGGTGAAAACCCATATCTTGAGATCTGCTTAACCGATTTCAACCAAATTCGGTGCATAACGTTCTTTTTATATTTCTATATCATAGTGCGAAAATGGGCGAAATCGGATTTCAACCACGCCTACTTCCCATGTAACACCATTTTAAATTCCATCTGAACCTTTCACTTTCCACTATGGAAATAACTGTTCAAGCCCCTAGGTACTGAATATGTGGACCACAGTGCCTATAATTGACCTCCTACCGAAAATATCGGTCAATCCACAAACGAGTATACGATTTGACTTTGCAAGAGTATAAATAGTTCGGTTACATCCGAACTTAGCCCTTCCTTACTTGTTACATGTAGATTTATACAATGAATTTTATACTCTCCCAACATAGTACTACAGAGTATAACAATTTTGTCACCTAACAGTTGTTTGAATCACCTAAGACTAATCGAGATAGATATCAAGTCATATAATATATAAATATTATATAATATATAAATGATCAAAATGATGAGACAAGTTGAATTCCGAGTAACCGTCTGTCTGACCGTCTGTCCGTGCAAGCGACAACTTGGGTAAAAATTTAAATAATGTAATGAAACTTGATACACGTATTCCTTAGCATCAAATGGAGGTTGGTATTGCAAATTGGTCAAATCGAACCATTGCATACATGAAATGTGTAAAATAAGATAATAACCACTCCCGCTCCCCATGTAACGGTTATGTTGAAAACCCCTAAAAGTGCGAAAACTCACTGCATATATGCGCCACAAGCATTAAATTTCACAACGATAATGGTAAGAAAGGGTTTATAAAAGCAGGTGCAAAAATTGGACAATGGGTGTGGCACCGGCCACTTTTAGGTGAAATCCTCTATCTCAGGAACTACTTGACCGATTTCAAATTTTGTGTGTGAGGTTACCCAAACATTCCTATTATACACTATGAAAATGGGCGAAATCGGATGGCAACCACGCTCACTTCCCATATAACAATCTTTTAAATTCCATCTGATTCTTTCACTCAGCATTATACAAATCAAACATCAATGATAATATCAGAATATACATATCTTTTCATAAATAGTGTCCTCAAGGTATTTCCTCTTATGCGCAAATATTTCCAAAGTCCAACTACTTGTATAACTTGTGCCAATAATGGGTAAAATCGGGTCAACACTTTCCTTAGCCCCCATATAGGTACAATACTTAACATACACAGATATTTTCGAACTTCCGGTTCTTAATGAAATTCAGAAATAATATTTTTCTATGAACAGTGTATCCTCTTGCCATAAATGGATGAAATAACAGCGATACTTTCCTTTAGCCCTTAATGATTTGTTTAATATAAACAACAACTGATACTATGCCCCTGGCTTTGATATTTGAAAATAATGATGAAAGTATAAACTGTTCGGTTACACTCGATCTTAGCCCTTCCTTATTTGCTATGTATCCAGTTACTAATCGTATATGTAGGCTTGTAAACAAATTTAAGTGTTAAAAAATGTGGAATATTTTTTATTTTTAAGGTGGGCACACTTACAACATTTAAGATTCTCATAAAGTCACATGTATGTATGTGCATCGAAATACCAGCTGTACTCGGCACACTCCCGCATGCATGTCATATATTGTATTTACAATATATATTATAGTAGTATAGTATGTATACGGCTATATGTATACGTAACAGCGTATGTATGTGTGTATAGTTTGCACGAGATTTGAGCACCTTCGCCCAATGAAGCAAGTTATGATAAATATAAAGGCCGAAATTGGATGACCTGCATAATTAAAATTTAGACTCAAAACTTAAGAGTTACGAAAAAACTTTGGTGTAGGCACAATTTATATGTGAAGTAAGTAAGGTAGACAAGTCCGTGTGGAACTGGAAATTAAATACTCCCGTAAACAGCAGGAATTTTAAGAGGGTGAAATGGTATAATACACCTAATCAAATATGCAACTCATGTGTACTTTTACTATAACTACGAGTTCTAGTTGAGTATGAAACCCTTAAACTAAATGTGAATTTCAATATGTCAAAATACGCTATATATCTCATATCGTCTAAAACATAAGCGAAATCATTACCTCTACTTCCTCTAATTGTTATAATGAAACGCTGTTCAATATTACTAATCATTGTAATTGTAGGGCTATGTGTGAATAAAAATACTCTTACTACAATATAAGTAAAGGTCATGTATGTATGTAAGTTTATATACTTTATATTTACATATTTTCCATACACTTGTTTGTGGAATGGCAGATTAGAAATATTTATTCGTTCATGTGCAATCCATCAATAACTATTGATATATGCAAGTACATACATACATATGTATTTATGTCTTTTGTAAAGTTTCATCTGACCTACCCTTAGAAAATTGTGATTTGTGAGCTTAATGAGATTTCGCCACATCACTCAAATATTTTTTGCTTCTTATTCTTCCCGAGTTAATAATAGTCACTCGAAGATTTGTCTTTACACTTTTGCGCCACCAAGAAATTTCCTGAGCATCAATAAATTTACGTGAAACCATTGTTGTATGTGTATATCGATGCGTCTCAGTGTTACTAACTACAGTAGCGGCTAAGAGAAATAACGGATGATCCAAGTACAGGTACCTTTTTCACGCGTAAGTCGTGTCAAGTTGTCTTGTTATTTTTGTTCAGTATTGTTTGGCATTTCATCATAGAAAGACTTACGCCTGAACAAGATTTACAAATTATTCAACTTTATTACGAAAATTTACGTTCTGTAAGAAATGTGTTCCGCGCGCTTCGCTCAATTTATGGTCAACATAATCGGCCTACTAAGCGTACTATTCGCAACACTATCAACCATCTTGAGACCCAGCATTCATTATTGTATAATATTCGACCGAATAGACCACGTCTAGCACGCAGTGAAGAAAATATAGCGGCCGTAGCTGAAAGTGTACATGAATGCCGTGAAGAGTCGGCGCCGTTCGCAGCAACTTGGACTGACGTATGGAACGACTTGGCACATTATACGTCGAGATCTTAAATTGAAAGCGTACAAAATATAGTTATAGTAGTTATATAGTTCTTGCACAAGCTCTCGACCTATGGGCTCTTGAAAGGTTGCAAGAAAATCCGACATGCGATGAGGCCCATTTCTGGCTCAATGGGTATGTAAACAAGCAAAATTGCATCATATGGGACGAAGAGCAACCTGAAGAAATTCAAGAGCAGCGATTTCATCTACAAAAAACAACGGTTTGGTGTAGTTTGAAGCCCTGTGAAATTATCGGTCCATATTCCTTCAAAAATGATGCCACTGAGTAACAGTCAATGATGACCATTATCACGCCATGATAATCGACTATTTTATGCCTAATATTAAAGCTCGTGATCTCGGTGACATGTGGTTTCAACAAGACGGCGCCACTTCCCACTCATTGCATCAATCAATGGAAGATCGTATGATATAACGCCGTTAGACTTTTTCCTGTGGGGATATGTAAAGTCTAAAGCCTATGCGGACAATCTCGTTTCGATTGAAACCTTTGAGCAAAACATCACGCGTATCATTCGCCAGTTACCAGTCGAAATGGCAAAACGAGTCATCGAAAATTGGTCTCAACGGATGGACCATCGGAGACGAAGCCGCGGCCAACATTTTAAAGACATAATTTTGAAAGAATAAATGCCAAAGAATGTTTTTTCGAATGATAATGAACATTCCCCATTAAATTTAAACTTTCTGTGTTTTTTTCTTCAGAAAAGTACCTCGAAATGGATCACCTTTTATGCACATAAAAATAAGGAATGATTTCCAATAATCGAAAAAATCGGAAGATGCATACATGTACGAACGTTTTTTTTTTTTTTTTTTGTGAGAAAATGAAACACTAATTTTTAATGGCAAAGTAAGAAAAATTTATTCAAGTAATGACCATTGCTTTTTACATATTTTGGCCACCATTCTGGCAATTTGCCAATAGAAATGTTCGTCTTTCGAAGCAAACCAATCAGACACCCAATTTTCAACTTCTGCGTAGGAATCGAAGTGCTGCTCAGTCAATGCGTGTCCCATCTATTGAAAGTAAATGATAATCGGAAGCAGCTCCCAGCCATGTACTTTGATTAATTGTATCCGTGTAACAAAATTACTTTGCCGTGTCTTCTGAACCATTCTGGTCGTTTTTCGATCAATGCATGATTCAAATTGATCAATTCTTGTCTGTGGCGATTAGTATTAACAGTTTTACCAGGTTTTAGAAGCTCATGGTATACCACACTCTTCTGATCCCACCAAACACACAGCATTGCCTTCTTACCGATTCGATCTGTTTTTGCAGTCGATGTTGATGGCTGTCCCGGATTAAACCATGATTTTCTCCGTTTAGGATTCTTAAAATAAATCCATTTTTCATCGCCAGAGACAATGATGCAAAACTGATTTGATTTCGTATATTTGAAGCAAAATTTCACAAGTGTTTTTTTTCGGTTTTCCATTTGTCGTTCATACAATTCATGTAGCACCCATTTTCCACACTTTTTGACCTTTAGCATAGCTTTCAAACAGCCTAAAATTGTTCGTTGTGCAACATTTAACATGGCTGCCATTTGCTTTTGACTCAAAGTATCATCTTCATCCAATATTGCTTGCAGTTCGGCGTCTTCAACCAGTTTTGGTGGTCTTTCACGTTCTGCATTTCTCACATCAAAATCATTATATCTTAACCGTTGAAACCATCTTTTGCATGTTGCTTCTGATATAACATAACTACCATATGCCTCGACAACATTCGATGCGCCTCTGCAGCACTTTTTTTCAAATAGAAACAAAAAATTAATGCTTTCCGCAAATCATCACTTACCGGTACAAAATTTGACATTTTCAACACAATGAAAAAACATGATGTTGCTTGTTGAATGACTATAAGGATATTGAATATGTTTGATAGACGTCATACCAACTAAACAGAAAAATAAAACAGGAAACAGCAATAAAAGAGTCACAATTTTAAATAGATTTTTACATATAATATTTTATATAGGAAATTGTACTTAAACACCACAGTTGCTTCGTTACTCACTAATACTCGAGTTTAGGAAAAGGGGATTGAAAAGGATTAAAAAAAACAAAAAAGCATGTTTAGCAGTGCCGGATCCACCGAAAGCCTTATCTTAAAAACTTTTGGGAAAGATGTTTTGTTTACAATGTCTAACGCATCGAGAGCGTTTCAAAAATGCTTGACTGAAAATCGCCGGTTCCTCATACTTTGTCATAACATAGAACGCAAACAATGATTCAGGTTTTTCTTCGTTAATCATAATTTGCTTTCAAATTCACAAACATTATCTAAAATTGATTTATGGTCTATAAACTTCCTCTTCAAGTGAGCAATAAAAGTAGGTGTTGAAAAAAGAAATGTAAAATGCAGTGCGATAGAATATTTGGGGTCATTCGTTTTCTTTGCCTTGATTTGTGTGTCTAGTTGAGTACATCCTTCTTCAACGTGTTCGAAGATCAAGTGAAAGTTTTTGTCTGCATTTAGCCGCTTTTCTTGACAAAATACATAAGTGTTTATGATTTAATTGTGATGGAGATGACATATTCTTATTTTCACTTTCATGTTGCTTACGAGTCAGTACCGAAAATAACCAGGATTTCTGAGCTTAGTTTACGGTCATTTGCTTGAGAAAAATTATAAGAAAAGTTGCAAGTGCGAAGTATTAGTAAGTTAATAGATCGATTCACAGAGTCCGCTACTATCATAAAATCAGAGCGCGAAAAATTATTTTAATTCAAATTCTGAAGAATTTACGAAGTGACATCAATATTAAAACTATGTTGGAGAAAAATGTGTCTGTAAAACCAACCCAGTTATAACTATGTATAGTGTGTTCGAAAAACAACGGAAATTTTAAAATTAAAACTTGGCGTCTTTGGAGAGTCCAATTGTAATTTTATTTTTAGTTTAGACGTGTTTTTATGAGCTAGGAAATGACTCCGTGTGACTTTTTTCTGTTTCCAAAAAAAAAAGAGAGCATTAAAGGACCGTCGTTTTACAAGCATAGATGACATTAAAAATGTTTAAGAAGTGTTAGGACGATTGGAAGAAGCACTGCCATAAGTGCCTAATATCGATTTATATATATTATATATTGAAGGCGACAGCACTAATGTAGATAAATAAATACATATATTTTTCAAAAAATTTAAATTTCCATTATTTTTTCAACACAATTCGTAGATGAAGCAAATATGTATCACGTACAGCTTTATTATTGGATACCGCGATAAAAGAGGTCGATTAAATTAAAGATATCCTGACAGTGCCGAAGTCAATTGGGTTGACACTGAGAACTAAAAGTTTCCCATAAAAAATCATAAAACACTCAAACGTTTACGGAACGTGAGAGAACAAATTGGTGGTGCGCCACTCTACTGCATGTCATCGTCACTGACGTCGTTAATAAGCTTCTTTTTTATCATTCCAGTTTTTCCCATTTCCTTTATTATTTGTCAATCGCCTAAAAATAACCATCATACGGAATACATATGTAAGTTTGTACGCTTGTACACATGTCTAACCGAGTTAATCAGGGTGCGAACTCACGATGTACGTGGACATCGATCTGATTATTATTCTTATATCCACAATGTATTCTTACAGCTTATTCACCACATACATATCAGTGTTCGTTGTGCATTCCCTCAAGTGCTTACACACACTGTAGCGGGCGTGTCTGAAGTCCATCTAAAATAAAAAGTAAGAAAATGGGAGATATGTCCGGTGTCATAAAATCTTCTGCTTTTTATTAAGACGTCGTAATCATCTTGTCACAAATACGCTTCAGCTAGATGCTGCATACAAATATCTTCTGTCCGTATATTTGAAGCGAGTACTTAAGGCACGAGCCATTCTCATCCTCGCCTTTGATTTAATCACATAACACGACGTGTTTATGAATCAACGACGTTACGCCCCTGTGGGCATCATCCATGCATGCCAGCGCCCTGCGGGATTGTTGAAGTACCGGCAGGGCAGCGGTAATTTTTTTTTAGAAACTCATCGTTTAACAGTGACAAAACGCCAATCACGCCATTATTTAAGTCAACACAGAACTTTAGGATATACTCAATTTCCTTTGTAGATCGAAAGCATATACTGTAAGCACGAACATACATATGGTATTCTACATATGTACTTATGTACATATGTATATGCGAACCCCGCAGTACACTCAATGAACCGCTAGCAACTTGCCATCCGACTATATTTTATTTCTACAGGTAACCGGTATTTTCTGCTTATCGATGTCTTACCAAATTTGTATTGTTAAATTTCACTCGTTCTGGAACAACTATTCAAAAAGAATCGACAGTCTGAAGGTTTTCTAACTGAAATGTATAATGATTTTAGGTTATAACTAATTTCAAGACAATAGGGTACAAGCAGGGTACAACAAGTAAAGATTCCAAAAATTTCTCTTAACATTTGTAAATATAAACACAATGAATAAAGTGCACGAAAATTCATGTTTAAAGTAATTCACAAATCATTTTAAAATTAAAAGGAAATTTTTTTTTTAATCTGTTGCATAGCTCCTATGGCGGGCTTTGAGCGTGGGGACTGAATCCAAAAAGTCCGTAATGAAAATAAACCTAACACGATCACAAAGTATGCGCAAAATGTTTGATGGGTGATTTAAAAATAATTATGTTTAAGATACAATGTTTTCAATGGCTGATAAGAAAATATAGAATTTAACAAAAATTAAATAATAAAAAATATATTATTCAATATTCGTAATATGAGTAACATTATTATTAATTTGGTAAATAGCTACCCCACCTTTTGGAACAGTATCTCGTTTGAATTGAACAATTGAAATTAGGTATTTCAATCGGATTATCAATGGTAATAAATTTCCATTCATCTTGGCTGGCAAATTCAACATAAACTTCGCTGATAAAAAATCAGAGCGGTTGACAACTTTTCTTTCGGAAAAATTTAATTTGAAAATGAATAATGATCTACAAGAATCCACAACAAAATATGGGACCACCATTGACACGGTATCTTCCAGATATTTAGAGGATATCAAGTCTCAAACCTGTGTTTCTTATTTCAGTTACCATACACGTATAGTTTCAATGATACAAATTCCTGAATTACCTACATGAATTGTAAGATAATTAAAATTATTTAAACAATATTGACTTCTCATTTACTTAATGCTCATTTTCTTCACGCTCTAAAAGTGTAACTTGAATTAATATTAAAGAAAAAACTTGAATTAATATCAAAGAAAAAAAATTAATAAATTATTATAATTGCATAAGTTGATAAAAAATATTATGCAATAGCTCAACCGCGGCAGTCCGCAAGTGCCACACGTATATTTTTTTGTTTTTATTTTTATTGAACAGTTTAGCAACTTTTATCACTTTTTATTTGGTATAATAATAACAATTATTTGTTTCTCAATGATAAAAACCATTAGATTGATTCTTTCATTCTTGTTGATATTTTTTTTTGTACAGAAAACATTTTCCTTCCAGTTTTGGGGGGGATTATGGGTATCAAATGTAGATCCGCCACTGATAGGTATAGGCATAACTAGGTATGTACTTGTATATCAAATCTCTAGTTTTACATAGTTCAATATTGTTCCTAATAAAGTTGCTTGAGTATATCCCTTCATATAACAAAAACTCGCGTGCAGCACAGTACACATGATGGATGTGAATACATCTTTACCGATTCATTGAGAGTGGGAGTGAGAGAAAAAAACAGAAAAAGAGTTTTATTATACATATTACAGGAATAATCGAAATAATAAGATGTGATATACAAATTTAATATTTAATTTATTTTTACAATTTGTACATTATTTTCTAACACAGGACGTTTAGGTATAGCGGATATTATCGCTTAAGGGTAAATAAACTATGAAACATATGTTCGTGATTCTAAATACAGTACATTTCTGGAGAATAGAGCATTAATCGTTGTTCCTGATTTAGTAGGGGCAATTTTGCGGCTGTTATTCATATCTAAACGAAATTTTTCACGAAGAAAGTGAAATTTGTACATTATCTTCTGTCGGAGCAGGTGTGGGTATAGCGGATTTTATGCCTTTATGGTATCTAAAGTATGAAATATATGTTCGTGCTTCTAAATAGTGTAGATTTCTAGAGAATAGAGCATCCTTCCTGATTTAGTCGAGGCAATTTTCCGATCGTTATTCATTTCTAAACGAAATTTTTAACGAAGGAAGTGAAATTTGTACATTATCTTCTGTCGGAGCAGGTGTAGGTATAGCAGATTTTATGCCTTTATGGTATCTAATATGAAATATATGTTCGTGCTTCTAAATAGTGTAGACTTCTAGAAAATAGTGCACGCTTCCTGATTTAGTCGAGGCAATTTTCCGATCGTTATTCATTTCTAAACCAAATTTTTCACGAAGAAAGTGAAATAGTGGCAAGGACACACCCTCCGCAAAATTTACATTAAAGTCACCACCGATAATCAATGGTATGTGATCATCACCCCAACCAAGGAAAACAGCAGCGCCATAAGTGGACATAACCAACGAACTCTGTATGAAAAAACATGCTATCCTCAATTTTTTTTTTTGGTTAGGAGATATGTAGGTAAATCGCTGCGATATAATCACATTTCCATTTGATATTTTACATTTACTCAGCTGAAAACTTTTAATGTATCGCATTCATTATAAAAGATCCCAACACCTTTTGCTCGAATATTCGGTCCTTTATATTTGACGACACTGTGAAGTTTGATATGCTAACGTTCTCGTCATTGTCTAACCGAATATCGGTTAAAAGGGTTTATATTGATAATCCTTTCCTTTGGCGAATAACATCAAGCATTTGTTTATCAACAGTTTTCAAACGATTCAACGAAAGTCTTCGCAATTCGTCTTTTAAATATGTCATTTCTGTTGCAGCTCTCCGAGCATGATAAATTCGTAAATCGTCATTTGTTGTAGTTATCCATAATCCTTTGATACTAGTTTTAATCCCTTTTAATCATTCACTTAATTGGCAATTATATTGTGAATTGATAAAATATTATTATAAAATTACCAAAATATTTTCCAGCAACATTATTCTATTCATTTCACTAAAACTTTTTTACTATGAACAAAGTACAACAATAAATTAAGTCTAGTTCTCGAATTAACAAAAGTGTTTACGTTTTTGTTTACAATTTACATACTGTTCTACGCTTCTTCTTCTTATCTCAAAAGAATTACGTCACAAGATGGCGGTTGGCGTAATCTTGTATTCTATAATTCTTGAGTCGATGACGTATGCTGTTGTCGTAATCTTCTGTACTCGAATGCATCAGTTAGTCACCGACACAAAACCGTAGACCATATCAGCTGATACGACATATCTTATGAAAGTGGAATGTAAATGAACACTCACCACCACTTCTATGTGCAAAAGCAAAAGCATCTAAATTAAGTAATGGCAACAATGATCAAATGAAAACAAAAGAAAACAACTGATTTCTACGTTGGCACTACGGGCATAACTTTCGACAAATTTCGTTTGATACGGAAACGTCGGTCACTAAGTCTTTTGAACACAAAGAGGACTGCATGATAGGACGTAGCGACAGCGGAATTTTCTTGGCAGCAAATGTCGTCTTGAAGCCAGCTTCTTTAACATTCTGAAGACCGCAGCGACATATCAAACAGCTGATGTACACAATTGCCGTACTAAAACCTTTTGCTTCATTGAAATTTAAATATTTTGTTCAAAGTGAACTCTATTTGTTTTAAATTATCAATTGTTATTACAAATTATATATCAAAGCTATTTTATGCTTTTGTTGGTAAGACAACGTTAGACGTGTTAGAGCTTTGAATAATTTTACATTTCACATATTATTGGCAACACTACAGCTGCCCATTGTAGTCGGCAAAATTAGAAATGGTTTTAATCTAGCGACAGCGACAACTTCAAGCCTGCTGCCATGAAGTCGTACAGTAGTCTAAATAACTGTATCCATCCATTACTATTTTAATATATTATATTAATACCCGAACGACTTCGAAGTGTTGTATGTACATACGTATGTACCAATTTGCAGCTATAAGCCTGCGAAATGAATCGGCCAAGCATACGTATCAAAATGCATGTACATCTGTCTAAGACTGAGAGCAAAACAACACATAATTTGCTACAATATCCATACAAGAAACTGCTGATGGATTCATCAATACACTTACATTTTTATGTCAGTCGTGGCGGACAGTTTACTTGTCAACTGACCATCACTATTACTGTTAAACAGTGACATCTTCGAATTATATTACTTCCATGTGTAAGAATGAAATAGCTGAATCCTTTTGTGCTGTCACCACTGACAGTCTGACTATCAATGTTGATGATTGTCAAAAAAAAAAAACGTTTATCAACACTTATCTCTTTGCGCTAAAGCAACCCTGTCAAAAAGGGACAAATAAAATTCCATATAAGTTTCTCAACAACTGCGCAGAAAAATTTTGAATTTGACGCAAACGAAAAGGGTTGCACGCTTCTGTGCAAAACTCTTTTGGGTTTGTTGTTAAAAATATACATTTTTATAAAAAAGAGAAGTTTTCAAATATAATATACCTACATACGTAAGTTAAATAAGTATCAAATACTATATATTTATCTAATTTCCATTTGCATTTTTAAATTCAGAAATATCCACTGATTGGGGAAAGACGTACACAAAGCTATTGAGAGGAGGAGAAAGAATCAAGTGAAATTTTCTTTTCATATTTTATTATATAATTATTATTTTTGTTGATTCCTTTTTATATTTATATATTATAAATAATTTTGATTAAACGTTTAAAATTTATTAAAGAAATAAAAATTATATTACCTACTGCGCAAAAGAATGTATCAGTTGTGATAGATTTATAGTCATAACTGACAATTTTCAGCTTTGATGGATTTGTGGAAAAAAATTTAAAAAAAGGAAAAGGCATGACAGTGAGCAGCATAGATATATAGTGAATCAATTCCGAATACCCATTTGTTAAAGGGAGATGCAAACTCACACACGTACGTTTGTTTACATCAGTTTTTGCATAAGGCTCTTAAGAAAATAATAGAAACTTTGTTCTGCGCACTGACAATTTTTTTCAGCTGTGCATATTACCGTCAGATCCCTACAAGAACAGTGACAGTAATCTGACGGGTAATATGACAGTCATAGCAGAAAAAGTTTAGGTATATAAAGTCAGATTTAAGCACTGAGCTCTATTCCGATATCTTCATTGGTGCTTGATTAATACTTCAGGTATTTTTTTACTACATTCAATACTACTTTAATTATAACTTCAGGTGTTGACAAAACTTTATATTAAATCGTGCAAAGTTTTATGCTGATAACTTTATTATTGTTTGATTTACCTATATACTGGAAAGTAAGAAAATCAGTTGGAATTTAAAACTTTGTTATATGGAAGCTAGGCAGGATATCTTACATATTGGTATAGTATATATGGCATAAGGGGTTAAGGGTAGTCAGAATTTAAAAGAAATCAATTTGTTATTTTGTTTTTGCATTTTCGTTAAATGTAATATCTTGAAAATATTCTCTGAAAATTTTGATCCGATAATTGCTTTTTGAGTTATTCCACAAATAACAAACATTGCTCGGGTACTTCAAAGCGCTCGGGAGCAGGTAGCTAGCGGCAGCTGCAAGAGACACTAAATGCGATTTTCTCAAAACTATGTTTTTCGAACTGGTGACAACTGTAACTCGAAAACCGCTCAGTGGATTTTATTGAAATTTATACAGATTTAAGAATAAATAATAAACTCGGGCCTGATTGAAAGATTTTTTTTTTTAATTTTATTTTTTTCCCAAAAATCTAGAAAACAATTTCCTGAGGCCGCCATTTTGTTAATTTATGAAAAAAAAGTTACGATCAGGAACAGGATTATCTATTTATAAAACAAACTTTTCCTATCCGATTTTCTATCTATTTTGTAAAATAACATGATTTAATAGCAAAAATAAAACTACTGTAAATTCTCATTTTTTCATGCCTCTGACTACCCCTAACCTCATAAGGCCAACTGGAAATTTGAAAATCTTATGTTAGGTATATGAGAGATTGGGGTAGTATAGAGCCGAGTTTATAGTATTTATTTTTGGCAATACAACACACTATTAACAGAATAAAATGCTCTCTAAGTTTCATTAAGGTACCTGACATACCATTACCAACATATGTGGAGTAAAATCAACAGGATGTTTGAAAATCATGTGAATGCGCTATTATAAGAAAAATACATCCTTTTAATTTTATTAAAATAGCTCATATATTGACCGATGTATGCGATATGAAGTAAACAGGGTTCGAAAATGTTTCGATAAGGTTCCGATTCAATCCATTGACCACTATTTCTGGTAATGAGCATGGACCAGGCACTGGAATCCCATATTCGGTAACTGAGGGCTTAAACATTTATGGTCCGATTATTAAAATTTTTAGACTCGAGATGCTATACCTTAAAAGCACTATTTGTGAAAAGTTGTGTCCCTATATATTAGGTCAAGTAAAAAGGTCGTACGGTTTTTATCTAAGAGATGGCGTTATTTTCCATAGTACTAATGTTACGTGTCGCATCATGTCATACTATACGGCGCTGATAACGTGTTTATTCGCGCTAAAAGTTTGTCTTTGACAGTTTTTCGATTGATTGACTCAGTACGTTGTGAACGCTCGTCGAAGATGGACACCAGCAAAGAGAAAATTCGCTATATTTTACAATTTTACTTCGATCAAGGCGGAAAAGCAGCCAAAGCGGCTGAAAAAATTAATTCAGTTTATGGTCTCGATACTGTAAACGAACGTGTAGCACAAAAGTGGTTTGCTAGGTTCCGTTCCGGTAATTTCGATGTCAAAGATGCACCACGCGTCGGGAGGTCTGCCGTCGGAAATTGCGATAAAATCATGGAAATAGTGGAAACAGACCGTCACGTGAGCACTTATTTAATTTCTGAGGAACTAAAGATAAGCTAAAAAACAGTTTGGAATCATTTGCATAACCTTGGATTCAAAAAGAAGCTCGATGTTTGGGTGCCACACGACCTAACGCAAAAAAACATGATGGACCGAATTTCCATCTGCGAATCGCTGCTGAATCGCAACAAAATGGACCCGTTTCTGAAGCGGATTGTGACTGGCTATGAAAAATGGGTCACTTACGACAACATCGAGTAAACGGCAAACGGTCGTGGTTAAATCTCGGGCTGTTCCCTTATGGCCAAACGCTTAATTCGGCCCTCTACTGTCAACAACTGAACTGGACCGCTTGAAGGCAGCACTCATCCAGAAGAGGCCATCTTGGATCAACAGAGGCCGAATTGTGTTCCATCAGGACAACGCCAGGACACACACGTCTTTGGTGAGGCGCCAGAAGCTCCGGGAGCACCCACCATATAGCGCACCATGGCGAACGCGCTTAATGGTGAGAAGTTGGCCTCAAGAGAGGCCTGTGAAAATTGGCTCTCCGAGTTTTTTGCCAATAGGGACGCAGCCTTCTACGAGAGGGGTATAATGAAGTTGGCATCTCGTTGGCAACAAGTTTACGAACAAAACGGCGCATATTTGACTTAAATGGGACAAATGTACACAAGGTATATCATCTTTTGATGGATTTGTGAACTGGAAAGTGTAAAATCATATGGAATTTAAAATTGCACTATATTGGAAGTAGGCGTGTTGTAGCCCGATTTCACCTATTTTTGCACTGTAACATGAGAATGTTAAAATAGTCCTTGATACATAGGTACACATTAGTATGTATGAAATTAGTAAAGTAGTTTCAGAGATATGTGATTTCAACTAATTGTGGGCGATGTCACGCACTTTTAGTAGTTCTTAAAAAAACCGTTATATAGGAAGTGGGAGGATGATAACCCGATTTCATCCATTTTCACACTATCAAAAGTGTGTAAACCATATTTATTCTGTGGAACTTTGGGTCATATAGCTCGAAAGGTTTAGGAGATATATACATTAACATTAAACTTATTAGAAGGCGGGGTCACGAACACGTTTTCCTATGATAGATGTCCCTCCCCAATGCAGTTCCCAATTAGAGTTTTATACCTTAGTTTAGTGCTTATTAATGGCATTTTATAGGTTTTCGATTAATGGCGTTTTTTGACATGGCAGTCTACTCATCTCGTCATCCTTATAATTTATTTATGTATAACCCTATATATAACTTGTTGTGTATTTAGGTGATACTAACAACCGTTAAGTGAGCAAACTATTATACTCTGTAGCACCATGTTGCAAACATCGCGATTTATTTTTCAACAATTCTTGGCCTTTCTACTCGAGATAATTGAACCAGCAAACGCAACAGTTTACTTATGTACAATATTTCATGCAAAATAAATATTACCCACGTATTCTTTTGAAATGCATACTGTTTCTACTTTAACGCACCTTCAATCGGCCGTCTACCAATAGGAGATCGTCGAATTTTTTGAAGTTATCCTCCGTGGAAGTTATTTTCGGACACCTGGGAATGGCTTATTAAAAATCACTGTGCGGCCATGTTAAAATTCATGAAACCAATTTTTGACACTTTGACCTTCAAAACAAAAAGGGATAGAATCGCACACCGACTCTTTTTTCAGCTTTCTAAAATCCGCTGACACGACCTCCTCCACACCCGGTCAGAAAAAAATTACTATTCCGATTTGTTTGAAATTTTGATAGTGAGCAAACGGGTGGTGAAGCTAAGTCATTATCGAACCGCTGGTATATGTATGTATATACAATAAGTATGTGCACATAGTAAACTCGTAATCATATACAGTAGAATCCGTTTATTACGACTCCGCTTATATTGACCAACCGGTTATATGACCCATTTTTAATAAATTATGTACGGTTATAATGACCGACTTGATTCTTTACACCTCTAGTAATGATCGTTGATTCCCGACGACGATCGGCAAATGGCTCGTTTTTATTTAGAATCTCATTGAGTAATTGACGCTTGAAGGTCACGCATTAATTATCGTTTGTTACTGTGAAAAAAATTTCATCTCAACGACGTAAAGCATTTACAATTGAGGAGAAAGGTGCAATAATATGCAGACTAGAAAAAGGAGAATCTAACTCATGTTTCGCAAAAGAATTTGGCGTGGGTCATTCGACAATTTCAATGATTTTTAAAAACAAGAACCGTATTAAGCAATCGTTCAATTCTAATGAATTGAAACCGAAGAGGCGTAAGATAATCAAGCATTAATTCAGTGGTTTAAAAACATGTGAAACAAAGGAATACCTGTCAGTGACCCTATGCTACAAATCGTTTTGCCACGCATTTTTCTATATATTATATATTCTCGACTTCAATTGTTCTGCAAGCTGGATCTTCGTCTGTTGATCAACAACAAACTGGTTAATATCTGTGTGGCCGAATTTACGAAGACAATTTTCTGATGATGAGATATTTAATGCTGATGAAACTGGTATGTTTTACAAATTAATGCCGGATACAATTTAAAATTTAAAGGTGAAAATTGTAGAGGAGGTAAGTTGTCGAAAGATAGAATAACTGTCATGGTAGCAACGAATATGAGTGGCACAGAGAAGAAGAAATTGCTCATTATTGGAAAGTCACAAAAACCAAGATGTTTTAGAAGTGTCAAATCATTATCTGTTGATTATGCTGACAATCGTAAAACTTGGATGACGTCAGAACTTTTTTAAAAATGGCTTCGTGATTGGGATCGTGATTTGGTGAAGAAGAAGAAAAAGATTCTATTGCTGGTTGATAATTGCCCGGTGCATCCAAATGTTACTGATTTAAATTCTATAACACTTGCTTTCCTTCCGCCGAATACAACATCAGTACTACAGCCAATGGATCAGGGAATAATACGATCACTCAAAACGAATTTTAGGAAGAACCTTGTGCTCAAAATGATTAATTGTCTTGATGCTAATGAAAACAACACTTCTACAAAAATAACGGTGCTTGATACAATTCTGATGGTTAATGATGCCTGGAATAAAATGTCACAAAGTACCATTTTTAACTGTTTCAAACATGCAGGATTCATTGAACGCCACGACGGTTTACCTATTCAAATATCAGAACATGAATTCGACGAAGAAGATGGCATTATTTTATCTTTGCGTCACGAAACCAAAATTCAGATTCTTTAGCAACCCCGGAAATGTGGGAAGATTATGTTGATTACCTATTCAAATATCAGAACATGAATTCGACGAAGAAGATGACATTATTTTATCTTTGCGTCACGAAACCAAAATTCAGATTCTTCAGCAACACCGGAAATGTGGGAAGATTATGTTGACATCGATAGTGGTAGATCAATTTAAAACTGAATTGGTGTCTGTAATCCAATTTGACAGAAAAATATCTGACTTATGCTAATTATAGATTATTTCTAATGGTTTATTTTATTTGACGAATAGTTTTTCTTCTTACACAAGTGGAAACTTTTTGTCGTCTGTGTGAACGGTTACGAGACTGGTAGATGCCTAAATCTGAAAAATGACGTAAAAATGCCAGTTGCTTGTAAGGAAAACGGCAGTCAGGTGACCAGTTAGCCTTGTTTTTTTGCCCTAGTCGTAAAATAGTTTATAACTACATATATATGTATGTATTATATGTGGACATTTTTCCTATTCCGTTTCATTGTACAACTCACATGTGTAAGATACCAACAATTTATATCAGCATACCATAATGGTTGATGGAAAGAAGCTCATTGGAATGCAGCGGTCAAATCGAATCATAAGTAGCTATAGTATTCATCAGAATATTTCACTCAGATAATCCACTAGCAATTTGTGCGGCAATAAGTAGATTAGTGAAACGCTTCACATCCGAATAGCCGCATACCGAAAAGGCCAGGTTATGATGGCACAATAACGTCTACTACTGTTAACTACCCGCAACCAAGCTCTGACATGCCATTCAATGTGTTGTTGGCATTTGACGTTATCTTGTATTTTACCCATTGGGTCATTGTATTGTCTAACTTGCAAGGCGTTTTATGTGGCACTCTTTTTATAGATGGGTAGCATTCTGTTTTTTACGGTTTCATGGACATTATAGAGAAAAGCCCCCTGCTTGACAATCTCATAGTTCTGTATGTGTACGTACGTATGTACATCAATGATACCATTGTCGTAATTTTCTATCCCAAGGAGATTTCCTACTTCCGATTGCAATGTATCTTAGTAGCATTTATTGATGCCTTGAATTTTATTATTTTTTCCTACTTCCCGAATTGTAGTGTAGTTTCAATATTTGCCTGGACTATAGAGATGTTTATATATATTTCATGTACATTTATTCGTTGTATGTATGTATTGTATTTTAAAAACAGCACAATGTTTGAGTTGGAGCAGGGAAAACGTTTGTGTAAATCGTTCACGTTGACTCCTTTACTTTAGTAGTAATAATAAATTAAATCAAATTCTTTTATTAAGTATGAGTCAATTCATATGTACACACCATATATTTATGTACATAAGCATAATAATGTACGTACAAATAGATTGCATACAATGATACAAAATTCTAGTAAGGTTTTTCTAAAATAGTTAATTTTAAAAATTTCTGGCCGCTGCTTTCAAAGTATTTATTTAGCCTATTAAAGTAACTAATAAGTTAATTTTACCTTCACTCACCGTTAGCAAATAATAATTAAAAAAGAAAGAGAAGCGATTTAGGCGGGTACTCAAAGAACTGATCGCTAGCGAGTCGATGAAAAAAGGGAAGCAGGATCCTTCTTTTAGTCCCTTATATATCTGTTGATGTCTTCATGGGGGTGTGATCGGTGTTAAGTTGTATTTGTGTGCGTGTTGGTGCATGGTGTAGTGATGTAGAATGTATGGTATGTAGGTGTGGAATGTATGGTAAGTAGGTGTGGTGATGTGGATGTGAATTGGTGTAGTGTGACAGTTTCTTACGGTGCGGGGGGATTGAGTGGTCATTTAGCCATCCCGGCCCCCCTAGGCAAATTATTAGCCTAGTAGTCGCTGCAGCTGTTGTAACGTTTCCACAACGCTGCTCAGACCATTGGAACGACGTGGTTGCGGTCTAGGCTGTCGACGCCGTGGGGTTACATTCCGCGGGTGTACCGCACGAGTTGAGGGTCGAGGTCCTGTTGTGCGGCTTCGCAGAGTAGGTGGCCGACCAACGTCGCGCCTCGAGATGCGATGAAGTAGTGTGTGATGTGGTCTGCTGCAAATTTGGCACAGACCCGTGGACACACACTCTTGAGTCCCATGCGTGTGCGATAGGCAGTTTAGACAGTGCCCGTGTGCCTGGGCAACTTGCTGTCGTTGCAATGGTCGCATACTTCTGAAAATCCCACAATGTTGCAGGCGATGTGGGCGCCGACAAATGGGACATCGTATACGAGGTGCATCTGAAGGCGGCGATGATAGCGTTGGTGAAGGTCGCGTGCCACCGCGAGGAACTGGTGCTGACATCGGTGTCGTTGCAGGTGCGCTTGCAGGGGCAGCTGCAGCTGCAGATCGGGGCGTTGGGGTAGGCCCCGTGCGTGGCACGTTGGTAGCCGACCGCACAGTTGGCGTGGGAGTAGTTGGCGTATCCACATCCATGTTAATCTGTATGAAAGAGTTGTTTAATTATGCAGATTTGTCATATAAAGGATATGGATGATCGTGCCACGTTATGTGGCATGAATGGGTCATCGTATTGATCGACCATTTTTTATTAGTTATTTGTTATTTTTAACGGTTATTAACGAGTTTTTCGGTTTTTTGTTTCTAGATTTGATTATTTTATTGTATTGCGGTAGTATCGGTTGATTGTTTGCGATTTGCTGTGTCGCAATTATCGGCGGTTGAGAGAAAGCATAGCTTTACGAGCGGTCTGGTTAGCATTCCGCCTTGTGTACGAAGATCAACCACTCGTATGTGACCGTCGGAGCCGTAATGTAGCTTTTCTATGCGCCCAAGCTGCCATTCGGTAGGGGGTAGACAATCATCATGGATGATGACACAATCTCCAAGTTTTGGTGCTTGTTCAGGAGTCTTCCAACGGTATCGTTTAGGGAGATCCTTTATGTATTCTTCTTTCCATCGACGGCTGAAGTCGTGATGGAGAATTTTAGTTCTGTCCCAGCGATTTAATAAGGATAGCGACTCCACGCCTGGCTCGGGTATGGCCAGAATGGGTGTTCCTTTGAGAAAGTGCCCTGGAGTTAAGGCTGTGAAATCGGAGGGATCTTGCGAAAGGATTGTAAGAGGCCGTGAATTGAGAACGGCTTCAATTCGAATTAATAATGTCGTGAATTCTTCGTAATTAAATTTGTAATTTTCAGCTACTTTTTTGAAGTGGGATTTGAAGCTTTTTACAGCTGATTCCCATAAACCACCCATATGAGGAGGGGGGATGAATTGCCAATTAATGCCTTGGGGCGCGTACTTTTGTACAATCTCAGGTGAGACTTGTTTGATAAATCCATAAGTCCACAAATTGTTTTTCCGTGGCTCTTTGAGCGCCGATAAATGTTTTACCATTATCGCTCATGATCTTCGATGGAAAGCCGCGTCGGCCGACGAAGCGAGCAAATGCCGCAAGAAAAGCCTCCTTTGTCAGATTAGTACAAAGCTCAAGGTGCCCCTGCTGAAAATGTACTTCTTTATTTGGGGCTTAAGTCGGGGAATGTAAAATTCCTGGCGGACCATATGTTGCATGAGGCGATGTTCGGCATGAAGCATTAATATGTGGATATAATTGATGAGTAGTGTGGCAAGTCGAGACTTCTCTGGAACAATTATGGGATGGCGTTCGTTATACGTTAGGCTTGAATTGGCAAGCCGACCATTCACACGAAGAAGACCTTTCGTGTCGAGGAATGGGTTTAGAACTAAGAGGGGACTTCTCTTGTCAATAGGTTTTGATTCTCTCAAAAGTGATATATCGCGGCTGAAGTAGCGCGCTTGCGTAGATGCGATAAGAGCGACCTTTGCTTTTTGTAAGTCTAGGTGCGTCACTGTATCGCATTGGGAGTGTAATGAAGTTACTCCCTTAAGTTTAATTTTGATTCGCTCTATAAACTTGGGCATGTAAGCGATTACCCTGAGTGCTCGGTGATATGATGAAAATCGTTCGAGGATGTCAGTATCATCCACTGTTGTGTGAAAAGAGTCTGGGGCAATTATATTGCGCATGGGCGATTGTGGCCAAGAATCGGGAGATTCTGTTAACCATCGGGAGCCATTCCACCAGAGGGTGGTGGTGGCAAGATGCAAGGGTTTGCATCCTCTTATACCTATATCAGCAGGATTGTCAGCACTGGCTACATGTCGTCAAGTGGCTGATCCTCCTAGGTCAAGTATTTGAGACGTTCGGTTGGAAATATACGTCTTCCATGCATGTGGTGGTTTTTCTAACCAGGCTAGTACAATTTCGGAATCGGAACATAGATATAATTTATATTGTGCCATGTTTAAATGCGTTTGTTCGATGGACACGAGTTTGGCTAGTAGAAGCGCTCCACATAATTCAAGTCGTGGCAGACTTATTGTTTTTAAAGGAGCCACTTTTGCTTTTGCTACTAGTAAGTGGCATGTGGTCGTGTCGTTTTGTGTGCGAACATATATAGTTGCGCAATATGCCTTTTCAGAAGCGTCACAGAAGCCGTGTAGTTCGACTTTGTGCTCTGGGGCATAATTTACCCATCGTGGGATTTGTATCTGTGAGATATCGTTTAGATTGCTCGCAAACTGGGACCACTTTTCTAAACGAAGTGGTTTTACTTGTTCGTCCCAGTCGGTTCCATCTAACCATAATTCTTGTATTAGGATTTTGGCTTGTATCATAATTGGCGAAAGCCATCCTGCGGGGTCGAAAAGTTTTGCCACAGAGGATAAAATTTGACGTTTAGTTATGGCGGATAATGCTGATATTGACTCTGTAGTGTATGAAAACTGGTCAGATATCACATTCCATTGGATCCCCAGAGTTTTTGTTGTACTTTCCTTTTCGAGGAAATTAGTATCTAACAAATTTCCATTAGGTATGTCCTTTAAGATATTAGGGTGGCTCGCCGTTATCTTTTTTAACGGAAACCTTGCGGTTTTGAGGGCTTGTGTCACTTGAGCTAGTGACTCGTATGCTTGTGAAAGAGTATGACTTCCAGACAGGATATCGTCTACATACGTTTGAGTTTTAAACACTTTGGTTGCCAGAGGAAATTCTGACTTTGTGTTTTCTGCCAGTTCGTAGAGTGTTCGAATGGCTAAATATGGAGCAAAGTTGACGCCAAAGGTAACTCTTTTAAGTTTATAGTCGCGTAGTGGACTATTGGGAGATTTTCGGGAAATAATTCGCTGAAAATCTTGATCGTCGTTATGTACGACTATTTGCCTACACATTTTTTCGACGTCTCCGTTAAATACGTAATATCATTTAGGGAATTCCCCGAGCTAGTAGATCTTGATGCATTAAAAACAACTCTTACTTTAGTTGTTTTTTTGTCTGGCTTTACCACTGCATGATGCGGCAAGTAAAATGAGTGGTATTTGCCGTTGATGATTTTTTCGCATGGACTTACTTCCTCCATGTGGTCTAAATGGAGATATTCTTCCAATACACCATCACATACTGGTTTGAGTTCGCCTTTTTTAAGTAGGTTTTTTTCCATACTTTGAAACTGCTGTATTGCAGAGGTGCGAGAGTGACCTAAGGCGATTGTGTTGGGAAATTGTTGTTTTAGTGGTAGTCGTACGAAGTACCGACCATTATCTGATCTAGTAGTTGTGGCTTTGTAAAAGTATTCACAATACTGATGGTGATTGATATGGAGGGGAGCTCTTCTAACTCCCAAAATTTTTTCAATTGTGAATTGAGGAAATCTCCTCAACTTGAGTGGTCATAGTGGTAACTGGTTCCGTAACTAGTCCACTTAGGATCCAACCAAAAATGGTGTTTTGTGCCAATAGGGTATTTGAAATTTTCTCAATACCTTCGAGTATTATCTGTGGTATGAGATCGCTGCCTAATAGAAGGTCTATTTGAGCGGGAGTGTTGCAGTTGGGATCTGCTAACTTTAGGTGTGAAACCTTTTGCCAATGCTTGCTATTTATGTGATAGCTTGGAAGCATATTTGTAAGTTGCGGTAAGACTATAGCTTCTGCTTGTATGTGCTTATCCGTTTGGGGGGAAATTAGGGTAATGGGGCAGATTTTATTTGAGTTTTGGACAACTCTTCCGCCCATTCCCGCGATTTCAAAATTGGCTAGTTTTGTTGGCAGTTGTAGCCTATTTTGAGCCCTAGACGCTATGAAAGATCGTTGTGATCCTTGGTCTATTAAGGCTTTAAGTTTAAACAGCTCTCCTCGGTGTTCGATGGAGACGACTGCTGTGGGTAGTAGTACTCTACTTTGAATTTCGCTGTGTAGCGTTTGGGTTTTTAATGCCTTTGAGCAGCATGATGCTTCTTGGCAATTTTCGTGATTTCGCACTTCGGGATTTGCTGTTGCAACTAAACCTTGGCACTTTTCATATTTGCGCTGTTTGGGGGTGAGCTGGAAAATGTGTTGTAATGCAGCATTGAATGATGTCGTTTATGACAATAAACGCAATTAAATTTGCTTTCGCACTCTTTAAGTGTATGTGCATGTGATAGGCAATTTGTACAAAGTCTTTTTGTTCTCACAAAATTGTTCCTATCGACAATATTTAATTTTTTGAATTTATCGCAAGATTTAAGTTTATGCCCTCCTGTACACAGTTCGCATGACGTTTGTTTATACTGTTCGGACGTGAACGATTGATTTTTAAAAAAACTTCTATTTAAATGGGTATTGCTACTGGTTTGGGGTCTATTAAAGCTTCTATTGAGGTCGTTTTTTAGTTCTAACTAGTTTTTTGTCTACCCTTTCTGCTATTTCATATTGGGTAGTTAGAAATTCTTTCATTTGCTGCCACGTTGGGTATTTTTTCCGAGATGAGAGCGATTGCGATGATTCTGGTAATGCCGCGGTGCATATATTTACCAGAATAGGGTCCCAGCTGTCTGTGGGAATATTTTGTGTCGAAAAAACCGACAAACAATTAGAAACAGTGGATTGTAGTCTAATAAATTCATCACTTGTTTCTTTCTGAATTTTAGGCAAGTTCATTAGTATCGTTACTTGTTTATCGACCAATATTCTTTCATTTTCGTATCTCGCTTTTAGAGCTTCCCAAGCCAGATTGAAATTATCGTCATTTAGTGCGAACTGTTTGACTATGACGCCTGCTTGACCTTTTGTTTTGTATCGGAGGTGATACAATTTTTGTGCATTTGTTATTTTTGGGTGGTTTATGTAAACGGCTGTAAACATGTCCCGGAAGGACGGCCATTGTTCATAACCACCATGAAAGACTTCGGTATCACATGTGGGCACCTTGAGATGGATGCCTGAATGTGACTCTTGACATTGAATTTGTGGCAGCTCTACTCTCTGATGTGGAGCAGGTGCTATGGCTGTAATTAATTTTAATTGATCCGAAATCATTGCTTTTGTTTCTTCAAACTGGTCTAAGCAGTTTTCGTACTTGGCGTAAGCCGAGGATTTAAAATTTTCAGGTAGATCTGAGTCGGCAGAGTCTACTATTGCGTCATATGCAGCTTGGAGACGTGTCCAGAAATTATCAAGATTTTCCTTTTTGATTTCTAATACCGATTCAGAATTGTCCTGACTCGGCGAAGATGAGAATCTAGTGCAGTATCTTATTAAACTGTCACTTTCGGAAATGAATTTAGTGTAAGAAATGTCTTTACCCCTCTTTTGCTTTGTAGCACCTTGCTTTGAGCGTGTAGCTTCTGCAGGTATATATGGACTTTTATCATCTGAAATCATCTTTGGTACTTTTAACAATTGAGATGTTTTTGATTCTTTTGAGTCTGAGCTCATTTAAAAATTGTATGAAATAAATTCAAAATTCCTCAGTGTCGACTGATGGATAATTCAGGAAATTTCTTCGTATATAGAAATGTTTGAACGAAAGCTCTTTTTAGTGAATAGAGTTTTCCACTTTGAACAAAATTAAGATTAATTTTCGTATATATGTATTATATAACCGTAAAATTTTTTTTGTTAATTAGCGTTCTTAATTTGAAATAAATAACTGAAATACCGGGATTCAGTTGTTATAGATACCGGTTCGTATTTATTTTTTATTTAATTTAACAATTTATTGAATAAATTGTTTTGCTATTTTATTTTTTATTTTTTGATGTCCTTATTTAGGGGTATGTAGGTATACCCTAATGCGTGGACTTGTAGTTATGTATATATGTACTTGTGCAATTGAGAGCTCGTTGAAGAGATCAATGCACTTTGTACCTATGTACTAGTAAGCACGAATTATTTGTGCTGAAAAATTTTGTACGCAATCCTGCTTGCTTGCTGCAAGGGGTATTGCGGAGTGTATGCCAATGTGGACTTTGAAAATATGTGTATTTTTGTTTTTAATAAATTATTTATAATTTTTAATTTTTTAATATCTAGTAGTGTTAATTTTACCACAAAGTTTATTGTTTTATTTTTCATGTAATTTTACAACTTTTTATATTGTAAATTTTCAATGTGTATTTGACGCAATGTATATAGGGTATATAAGCATAGGCATAGATTATATGCTGTATGTATAAATATGTATGTTCGCACTGCGAAGAGAGCGCGAAAGCGAAGTGAATAATATGCAGGTATTATCCCTTATGCACTTTGTAAATATATTTTTGTATATATATATATATATATATATATGTTTAATAAAAATATATATTTATCGGTATATATAGATGTAATATGTAAGCGTTAATTCGATATGCATATATGTATGTTGGTTTGTTGTGTTTTTATTTCTTTCTCTGTTTGTTTTAGGTTTGATATTTTGCCGTTGCTTACTTATTGAATGCAATCCTGCTTATTGCTTTATTAAGCATAAGGGGTATTGCTGGATTAATGTGCAAGTATATACTTGAATTGGTTTTTTGTTTCTTTTTGTTTCAAACACATCAGAATACACGAAGGTAAGCTATTAATTGGGCAATAATAATATATAAAACTGCAATCTTTACATACATATGCGCATAAGATACGATAAGTAAATGAAATAAATACGCTCACTTTGTAGGGCATAAGGTTTGTACATATATATGCCTGTGCGTTTTGTGCCAATTCCTATGCTTCCCCTCTAGCTGCTTACAGGTATGGTGTATTGTTGTTTTTTGTTTAAAAATTCGCGCCCGTTTCTTCTTATTTATGTTTTGTGCTTAGGTTTCGCGCCCGGTTGTGTGGTTTTTTGTTTGTTGAAAATGCTTATTTGTTTGTTGATATATACATATATATATATACATGTATATTAGCACTGTAACTTTGGTGAGTTTTGTGTGTTCTCTACATTTTTACATTTATATATTTGTATATAAGTATATATATATAATATTTTGTTTTTATATCAATGTATACTTTTATTTCACTGCACTGGGCCTATATGCATTTATCGTATGTTGTTATTCTTTAATAATTTATATACATATGTATATATGTATATTTCTTTAATAATTTATATAAATATGTATATATGTATATATATTTATATATATTCACTTTTTTTTTTTTCTTTTTGAGTCACTGCACCATTTTTGAAATTTTTTGCCTTAGTGCAAAATTTTGTTACTTTTTAGTTGTACCACTGCACTGCACTTTGTTGTTATATGCATATCTTTTGTTAACTTAATTTGTTTTTTTTTTATGTGTTTCTGTTTCTTTGTCACCACTATAATTATTTATTGTGTTTCTTAACACAGTTTTTTGTAAAAATCCGCGTGACAGTGTCTTACGGTGCGGGGGGATTGAGTGGTCATTTAGCCATAGCCGGTTTGTTCACCTAACGGTTGTTTGTATCACCATATATGTATATATATATAAATGATCAGGATGATAAGACGAATTGAAATCCGAATGACTCTCTGTCTGTCCGTGCGTCCGTGCAAGCGATAACTTGAATAAAAATTAGGATATCTTGAAGAAACTTAGGACACGTGTTCCTTGGCACCCAAGGGAGGTTGATATTGTAGTAACTAAGCTCCACAACAAAATACAAGAGTCGCTTTAGGAAAGGACATCTGTGGTTTTAAAATGTTTGAAAAAGTGGGCGTCACCCTGACCACGAATAGGTTTAATGTAGGTATATATCTCCCAAACGACTTGGACCAAATCAACCAAATTGTCTCAGAGCAGGTCCCCTCCTACAAGGTGCAAATGGATGAAATCGGAAAATAATAATGCCCACTCTCCATGTAATGGTTTGGTTAAAAACTATGAAAAGTGCGATAAATGAAGAACTAACTGCGTTACAGACATTAAATTTTATATCCGGAATGGTAAGAGACCTATTTCTCGACCAATTTCAACCCAATTCAGTGCATCACCTGATTACTATGTTACAGAGCGAAAATTGGTTACAACCACGCTTACTTTCCATATAACTTTATTTTGAAATCTGATTCTTTCACTTTACAGTGTACAAATCAAGCACCAATTAATATATCGGCATAAAACTTTGCACGAATAGTGTGTCACCTATTGACCAAAAATTGTAAAAATACAACTACAACTGTTTAGGCGCCAGATACCGAAGATGTGGACCTCGATTCCTATTGTGAACTGTTTACCGAAAATATCGGTCAACCTGGAAAGTCGAAAATTATTATACAGGCTATATTGGAGACAGAGAAAGGGATTAAATTAATTTTGACATTGCTGACGTATACTTGAAATCATATTTTCAAGCAATTTTATAAATATGTAAGACACACATTGAAATGTAGGTTCGCATATTTTCGGCATTAAACTAATATTATATATATATAACAATAAAAATATAAATATATATTATAAATGTTATACGTTGTACTATAGTATATCCAATATTATACGTTCGGTTAATTTTGCTAAGATATATGGCATAAGGCTAATCGGAAGAGATATATGAGAAATTGGGCTTGGGCTGGGTTGACCCGATTTTATCCATTTTTGACATTACTACATATTATTAACAGAAAAAAAGATCTCTGAGTTTCATTAAGGTACCTCACATACCATATGTGATTTGTTATGTAAATTAATATTCTTGAAATAGCTCACATATTCGCCGATATATGCGGTTTGAAGTAAACCGGAATTTCGAAAATATTTCGATAAGGTATGTGATGGCTAAGGAAAATATTGACCCGATTCAATCCATTTTTGACATACTTGCATACAATTACCAGAAATAGACTCTCTCCGAGTTGATATAAAATATGTCACAGACTGACTATTATTTTCGGTAAAAGGTTAGCACCAGGCACTGGGATGCCTATATTCCGTAACTGGGGGCTTGAAAAGTGATGGTCCGATTTTGACAATTTTCAGACTTGAGATGGGATACTTCAAAATCACTATTTGTGCAAAGTCTTGTCCTAATATATTCATTGGTACTTGATTTGTATATTGGAAAGTGAAAGAGTCATATCGAATTTAAATTTGTACTAGATAGGAAGTAGCCATGGTTGTAGTCCGATTTCGCTAATTTTCTCATTGTAAGATGGGATTTTTAAATAATTTTATGTACAAAATTTTGTTGAAATTGATCAAGTATTTCCGGAGATATATGATTTCGCCTAAATTCGCCCCTCCTCTAATTTTGACAACGGTTCCTTTAAAACCCCCTTCTGCCATCCCGGGTATCATCATTTTAGTAGTTTTAACCAAACTGTTAAATAGGTAGTGGGCGGGGTTTTCATCCGATTTTCATCCATTTTCAACACTGGCTAAAGTGTGTCAAAAATATTTATTCTGTGCAAATTTGGATTAAATAGCTTTAATGGTTTAGGAGAAATATACAATTAACTTATTAGGAGGCGGCCGCGCCCACTTTAGACAAATTTGTCAACCATAGATACCCCTGCCCAATACAATCCTCTGTAGCAAATTACAGATATACATCTTATTTGGCAGTGTTTCGATTACAATACCAAACTTCTTATGGTACGAAGGAACATGTGTATCAACACATCAGCAATATCTTAATTTTTACTCAAGTAACAGCGTGCACGGATGCACGGACAGACAGACATCCGGATTGCAACACGTCTCGTCATCCTGATCATTTATATATACATAACCCTATATCTATCTCAATTAGTTTTAGATGATACGCACAACAAAACTATTTTACTCTGTAGCATGTTGCAAGAGTATAACAAAATTTTTAATTTACTCTTTAATCCCAAGTATTTGGATTAAAAATTAAATTTTAATTTTTTAATTCCTATTTCGGGATTAAAAATAAAAAAGTCACAACCTCATGGATTAAAAATTATGATTCCAATCTTTAAGTGTAATTTTTAATCTAAAATTTTTGAATTAAAAAATTCGCATCTCTGATTTGATTATATGTATGTATATAACATCCGTTGAATTACATTTACTTATTAATTGCTCTTTGATTATTATTTATTGTAAATTATTAGTTTTATCCTTTATAACGTAAGGTATTATGAACCCTGAAATTGTATTGCATATGTACTCAACTTTTATTATTGCCTTATCATTGTTTCGAAATACTAGATGGCCAATATAAGATCTAGAGTTCTAATTATCAATTATGCCATATGTCTACTCATTCCGATAGGTGTAATAGCGCAAGTCGTTAGTTACTTGGAGAGGTGGGGTTTAAAAATGAATCACACTTTTACCATTCTTATATTGTCGGTACATGGAAGGAATAAATACTAAATGGTGTATATAGAAAATTTGGCTAATTAGCGTCATATTTTACACCTCATTCGCAACCAAAATTCTGCCAAAAAATATTAGTTCCAATTGTTATCGCAATTAATATATTGTAAATTTATTATTACTTATATGTAAATGAAATTTGAGACTTTAATTTTTTTTGGGAAGCTTATAAAAACTAATTATGCTATTCCATATTTATTTTTGTGTCAGGGATTATTTAATTTACCAAATCAGCTTTTATTTAACGCAACTGCTTTTATTTGAACGCTTTTTTATTATTACACTTGGAAAAGTGGTTATGTATTAATAGTTTTTGTATACCTTATTATATACATATGTACCTATGTATGTAGGTGGATTGCTGATTGTATTGAAATATTCATATGACTACGTATGGTATATGCATGTGTACTATGTAGTATATATGAAGGTTGTTAATCTGTTTCGCAATTTCTCTGTGAAACGTGTAAAATTACACTTTCAACGAAAGTAGAAGGCAATATATTGAAATAGTAAAAGGCCAATGCCCTCAGAAAATTAAATGTGCTTGTTATCAATATTTCGCTGTAAGTGTTTTAAAAAGTTCATTGTGCTTTATAGTTTGTTTTTATGCATACAGAATTCGGTTGATTGAACTATTATATCAACAGTTGTAGTTGTCAATGGTTATTAATATTTATGTAAATAGCTCATATTAGTTAATCAGTGTATAAAATAACATATAATGTGTACTTGAATGCTGCGCTGATAGAATTTGTTACAGATTCCTTTAGGCAATTTGAAGATTTATCGGTATATTGCTATTACTTTAAAACATATCAAAATAAATATGAAATAAATTATATATGTATTTCAGAAAATACAAAATTCTGTTGCAGAGGTTCCATTATAAAACAACAGAAGGAAGTATGGACTTATGTGACTAAAAATATTTTCTTGAAGCTATAACTACTTCATCGAAATACTGTGGTTTTCTAACAGAGAAGTGTTTGTTTAACATAATACCCACGTCAATTAAAACGATATCCAGTCTTCTGGGCTGTGAAGCCGTGATGTTCAAAATTTCTTCGCTCGAAACATCGATATCTCTATAGATATTGAAAAAAGCCGTTCAATCTGTATTCCCAAATGTCATTCCGCAAGTAAGTATTTAGCCTATACGCATTTTTGATTTCCTTCATAAGCTATGTGAGTTTTAAATTTTGCATTTTTAGATGCACTGTGAGTGCTTATGAAGTTAATAATACTTGAAATTCGTTGTTTATAGCTTCTGTTCAAACGCTCTATTGTCTATTACTGAAAAATAGCATTAAGAAGTAATATTCACTATCAAAATAAAAAAGAAACAAATAAGAAAGGGCTAAGTTTGGAAATAACCGAACATTTTATACTCTTACTCTTGTAACGATCAAAGCCGGTAAAATACTTATATGAGTATATAGGTGCTGGCAAAAGTTTATATTAAACAAGTAAGGAAGGGCTAAGTTCGGATGTAACCGAACATTTTATACTCTCGCAAAGTGAAATGGTATACTCGTTTGAGATTTCTTTGTGGACTGGCTGATATTTTCGGTAGAAGGTCAACTATAGGCACTGGGGTCCACATATTTAGTGCTTAGTGGCTTGAACAGTTTTGGTTCGATTTAGACAATTTTTGGCCACAAGGTGGCATACTTTAAACGTATTATTCACGCAAAGTTTTACCCCGATATAATCATTGTTGCCTGATATGCATAGTGGAAAGTGAAAGAATTAGATGGAATTGAAAATGGTGTTATATGGGAAATAGGCGTGGTTGTAATCCGATTTCGCCCATTTTCGCACTATAACATAGAAATATGTAAATAACGTTATGTACCGAATTTTGTTGAAATTGGTTAAGCAGATCTCAAGATATGGGTTTTCACCTAAAAGTGAGCTGTGCCACGCCCACTGTCTAATTTTGAACGCGGTTAACATAAAGTCATCTCATACCATCCCAGAGATAAAAATTAATGTCTCTGGCGTGTTTAGTGCTTGATTTATCGCGCTTTTAGTAGTTTTTAACAGTACCGTTATATGGGAAGTGGGCAATTTCAACTATGAAGTGCTTAAAACATTTGCTTCCAGTGAATTTTGTTATTATAGCATTAGCGGTTTAGGAGAAATGCACATTAAACCTATTATAGGCGGGACCACGCCCACTTTAAAAAAAAAAAAATTTTAACTGCAGATGCCCTTCCCTAATGTGATCCTGTATACCAAATAACAGTCTTGTATCTTATTGCGGAGCTTAGTTATGGCAATTTATTTGTTTTTGATTAATGGCGTTTTGTGGGCGTGGCAGTGGTCCGATTACGCCCATCTGCAATACCAACCGTCTCACGGTACCAAGAAATATGTCTACCAAGTTTCATAAAGATATCTCAAGTTTTACTCAAGTTAGAGCTTGCACGGACGGGCAGACGGACGGACGGACAGACAGTCACCCGGATTTCAACTCGTCTTTTCATCCCGATCATTTATATATATATAACCCTATATCTAACTCGATTAGTTTTAGGTGATACAAACAACCGTTAGGCGAACAAAACTATTATACTCTGTAGCAACAGGTTGCGAGAGTATAAAAATGTTGCGAATAAATTCACCATTCATCCTTCGAATTTGAAGTGAATCGTGAATGGATAACAATCAAATTTGGTTTCTTATTCATTTATATTGGGGGTCATATACTCACTTAGTTTCATTAATATATTTTATATTAAAGTTATCCTTAAATGAGAACTACATATGTGATATAAACTTAACCGAAGAGGCTACATTTAATATATTGAGTTTATGTGGAAAACGTCAACCAGAGAATAAAAATTCTTTATATTAGGGATATGATTCCAATTTCTTTCATATTCAGCAGTATACCACATAATTTTCAAGGACACTTAATAAAAACCCAACGATTACCCTCCTCCCGCCCAACCGACGCGAGGGGCGCAATCCGCATACGTGCGGAATTAGCCGAGTCAGAAAAGGCAAGAGAGTTTTTTAAGTGTTGAGATCTAAAACTGCTGAGCTACAGAAACAAAAATTTCAACAGCTAAGATTTATAGTTACAATATAATAAATTGTTACATTTACATTTATTAAGAGAAAACAATAAAGTCTTTTTAATTTTGAAAAGTGAGTCAGATAAGTCAAATGTGCTGGAATGAGAATTAAAATCATGATATATACGGCGGAATGGCTCGTTTAGTTCAAAATTTGATCTACAGGATTTTAGTAGTAAAGGTCTAAGCTGCCTCGAAAAGCGAACCGGGATATTAAATTTAATTTCAGACAGGAGAAAAGAACTGCAAACTGTTCCATTCAAAATTTTCACTAAGAATATTATGCCAAGCATTTCCCTACGACTAGAAAGTATAGGTAGATTAATAAGTTTTAAACGACTAGTGTATGGAGGTAAACTTACCCTAGAATCCCATCAGAAATGCGCTAACGCAAAAAGTAACAATTGTTTTTGAACAGATTCTAACTTGTCAGAATGGATTTGGTAGCTAGGGTTCCATACAACAGAGCCATATTCCAATATAGGTCTAACCAAAGTTGTATAAAGTGTTTTAGTAATATATGGATCTCTAAATTCCTTAGACCAACGTTTAACAAAACTTAGGACAGCTTTTGCTTTCAAGACCATGGTATCAATATGAAGACTAAAAATAAGCTTAGGGTCCATATTAACTCCCAAGTCAACATAGTTAAAAACTTGCTCTAGAATATGGTGTTTTATTACATAAGAAGAGTGGTGCACAGATTTACGGGAAAAACACATCATCTTACATTTATTGAAATTCAATGTCAAATCATTTCTATCACATCATGCAACTAAGTTGTTTAAGTCTGTTTGCAACAGACACCTTTCCTCAGTTGAAGTGTATGATTTACGTCGTCAGCGTATAATACAATTTTTGAGAATTCTATTACTGAAGAGATATCGTTAATAAACAACAAGAACAGAATCGGGCCAAGATGACTACCTTGCGGAACACCTGAAGAAATATATCTGAAGGTGTATCCTCAAATATCACTCGTTGCGTTCTATTATAAAGATAGGAAGATACCCATTGAAGGAATCTTGGCTGAAAGCCCAGCAGATCAAGTTTATGTATGAGAATCGAGAGATTTACTTTATCGAAAGCTTTGCTAAAGTCTGTGTATATAACATCCGTATGCTTATGTTCCCTAAAACCCAATGATACATGGTTTACAAATTCAAGCAGGTTTGTTATAGTCGAATTCCCTTTACGAAATCCATGCTGAGATGAGGAAATTAACGGAGAAATCGAAAAGGTTATATGGTCAGTGATGATAGCTTCAAAAAACTTGTTCTCTTAATTTCATTAAGATATCACACATTTTGATCAACCTGTACAGCTTAAAGTCGTAAATCATCATACATACCTATATGCTATATTGGCTGCAGAGAAAGGGACTGATTGCATTAATTTGAACATTGTTCGGGTATACTTGGGAACATATTTTCAAGCAATCTTATAAATATATATATAACTCACACACTGAACGACATACTCGTCATAGGGTTTCTTATATTAACGAAAATCATTATACTTGTATGTAGAATATGGGAGTGGGGGTAATTCGTACATACATACATGTATATGGTACATATAAGGCCAACCGTAAGTTTAAAAATTGTTTATTAGGTAAATGGAGTCTAAGGGATGTGTTAACCCGATTTTATCTATTTTTTTCGCAATATCACATACTATTATCATGCCACATACTAATAATATGCTCCCTGAGTTTCATTAAGGTACCTCACATACCACCACCAAAATACCATATAAGGAATAAAGTCAACCGGATGTTCGAAAATCGTGAAATAAGTTATATGTGAGCTAGGGAAAGTTTTCACCCGATTTTATTATAAGATAACTCACATATTGGCAGATATATGCGGTGTAAAGTAAACCGGAAGTTCGAAAATCTTTGTATTAGGAATATGGCGACTAGACCTTCAGCCGATTTAACCCCTTTATGACATACAGACATCAGGAAAAGATTTGCTCCAAATTTCAGTAACTTATCTCAGAGAGTGGCCGCTGTTTTCGGTTAAATGTTCGCTGTAGGAACCGGGGTCCACATATGTAGTATCTGGGGCTTAAACAGTTGTAGTGCGATTCTGTAAAATCTTATTCCGATACATTCATTGGTGATTGATTTGCATATTCTAAAGTGAAAGAATCAGATGGAACTCAACCGAAAATGCTGAGTTTAATAGAACTATATTGATTTGATGTGAAAAACTTCACCAGAGGATCGAAATTCATTATATTGGGGATATTAGGTTTAGACCTTTAATTTAATTAAGAAAGGTTGGCCACTTAAATTTATTAAAATATCCCACATTTAGACCAACCTAAACGGTTTAAAGACGAGTGGCAACTCGGAAATCATTATATAGGGTATATTATTGGCATTAAAGAACTGAGCTGATTTCATTAACTTTTGACATTGCTCAGGTATATTATACTTTCAGGTAATTGTGTTAAGAAATCTTACTTATTGACCGATGTATGCGGTATAAAGCCGACCGGAAGTTTGCAAATCTTATATTCGGTATATGGGAAATAGAGATACTACATATTAGTAACAGAAATATATCATGCCTGAGTTTCATTAAGGTACCTCACATACCATCATACCATATATGGCGGCTAGGGCAAGATTTTATCAATTTTATGCACAAAGATACTTTGTTATTAGAAAAACACGATCTTTCAATTTCATTAAAATAACTCACATATTGACCGATAACTGCAGTATAAAGTCAGCCGGAAGTTCGAAAATTTTTCTACTAAGTATATGGGGACTAAAGGAATTATTGTACCAATTCAACAATTTTAATCATACGGGCATATTATTATCAGATAAGGATTCCCTCTGAGTTTCTATAATATATCTCACAGATTGAAAAATTTTTGGTCATAAGATGGTATACCTCAAAAGCAGAATTCGTGCAAAGTTTTATACCGATACATTCATTGGTGCTTGATTTGCATACTCTAAAGTGAAAGAATCAGATGGAATTTAAAAGTGTGTTGTATTGGAAGTAGGCGTGGTTGTAGTCCGATTTCACCCATTTTCGCACTGATATATAGGAATGTAAAGATAGGGGCGGGGCCACGCCCAATTTCAACCATAGATTACCCTTCCTAGCGCAATTCGTTGTACTAAATAACAGCCTTGTATCTTATTGCATAAATTAGTTATTGCTCTTTATAGGTTTTTGATTAATGGCGTTTTGTGGGCGTGACAATGGTTCGATTATGCCCATTTACAATGCCATCTTATGGTACAAAGGAACATGAGTACCCACAAACAGACAGACAGACATTCACCCGGATTTCAACTCGTCTCGTCATTCGGACCCTTTATATGTATGTATATAACCCCATATCTATCTCGATTAGTTTTGGGTGTTACAAACAACCGTTAGGTGAACAAAACTATTATACTCTGCAACAACATGTTGCAACAATAACTTCAGTAAGGAATAATCTAAATAATCTAATTCCTGACTTAATAACTTTTTAGTTGTATAATCACGAAAATCAAAAATTTTACTAGTCACTAACTTTTGACTTGATTAGTATAATACTGATGTTATAATTGTTAACATGACAACAACAATTTCTGAATGAATAAAGATACATTTATTGTAAATTTGACTAACGTTTCCAATTAACTGAACAAATTACATAGACAGTGAGTTAACTATGAATTTCGGTTAGTTTAAACCACAAAAAAGGTAAAAAAACCCCACTCTCGTTTTAGCGTACTAACTTTACTAGAGTACTGTCAAAATTTCATGATATTTCATTCTATCGTTTTCAAGTTATTGATTTCTAAGTGACGCTACCTCTGTCATTTTGCTCACAACATATTGGATTTGATAAAATATTGCTTCCTGATGGCGGAAAATACCGTTTATTTCTTTGGATGACAGTATAATGGAACTGAGGAAGATTGCTAAATGCTGTTCTTGTTTTTTTAATAAAGGTTTTAAAATACAGAAGTACCTTTTTTGACATAATTTTATTGGCCTTGGTCGCTATTCGAGCCCTCAACTCACTCGACTAAGAACACCCCAAATATGTTAAAAGTATATACAGATTGATGTACACATACACGCATGCACATATGTATGTATTTTCGCTCAATGTGTCAATGATGTTTTTATTAAAAGTTTTGAATTAAGACGTCTTAACCTTTAGCATATGGCTTTTATACCCACGAATAATACTTACAATTCAGTGTTATTTAAAAATACAAACAACTCATAACACCATACTTTAAGCCTCAGATAAAAACAGCTTTTGGTTCCCATCTCAAAGTTGTAGTCAACTAGTTTCTAAAGAATAAATCGAACATTGTAGCTATGTAGAATTTCCTAAGACTTCTAAATTCTTAAAAAAATATATATATAAATTTACAATGAAACCTTATTCCAGTACTGGTGCGATTACAAATTATATTACTTTCCGCACGGATTTACAAATTTTTTTCACTTATCAAAATTTTTCGCTTAATAATCCCCAGTCCCTGCCTACAACACTCACACACTACACTCACGATTGATAGAAATTACGCACATAGGCATGTGAACACATGAAATGCAGCTAATGTAAAATGTGTACAAAATTATGGTTCTTGACAATTTTTCACACTTTCGCAGTCAAGTTCAATCACCGGCACGTGCAGCACACAATTTGAAGTACAAATGAGAAGGAGGTTTATGAGGTTGTGTGGATTCATGGTCTCTAAACAGGAACACACTTACTTATTCTGTTGTGTAATAAATTTTATAAATTAAATGTTTAAAAGGCATAAAATTGGCACCGTTACTTGTTTTACCCTAGGAGAGTGACATGGGTTATTGCAGCATAAAAACTTTAAATAAAATATTAAATCTTCTACTTCATTTATATTACAACTGTCAATTATTTTACTTTACTCTATGTCCCTCAGGTATTGCAATTGTACACAGGATATTTATTTATATGTTTCAAATTTCGAGATGCAGTATATATACAAACATATAATGACGGTAAAAAATTATTTAACTTCGACCCCCATGCACTCAACACCTCCAAGAGTATGATACCTTTCTGAGTTATAGGGGTCTATTTAACGAACCCTATATTGCCATTATTATTAGTATTATCCACATTCCCTTAATGTAAATCAGAAACTTAAGTCGAGCACTTTAATGCATCAAAACTGTCGTGTTATTTGCAGATTGGTTGTAGATATCGCAGCGCAAAAATACAGGATGGAGCACGAATCGTGCTACAAAAACAAACCGTAATAACTTTTTTTCTGTGTGAGCAATCACCTTACTTTTTTTTTTCTGCAGGTTATTATCTAAATATTTAAAAACAAAAAAAACGCTACCTTCGGCGCTGCCTTCACAGGTGCATTTCTTTTAGTAACTACTATATGTATGACTACATTTGAAAACGTAACCGGCCAACGGTATGCATCCAACGAAAAACATTTTCTTTCTAACCAGGTTGTTTAATATAAACAATCTTCTATTCGAATTAATGCTAGTATTCATACTAAATTAATGGAAAACAAAAACAAATTGTTATATTTATAGAAAATAGAAAATATATAACATATAATAATATTTATTATTCTATAACACTTTTCTATATAACATGTAAGTTACAATAATGGCATCTATGACTTACACTTTATTTTATATTACAAACTTATATTTAATAACATTGAATCTAACATATATCTATATATATAATATATCTATTTTCTAAAGCTTAAAAATATTCCGTCATGATCACTATATGGTGTTTCATATGTTATACGTAAGGTCATTGCAGGATCCATGTTTGTCCATACCCAATCTATTGCTGTTTCTTGTTTTGTTGTGACGACTTTAGCCAATGAAGATTGAAATCCTAACTGTTGAAATCGAGCCTCCAAATCGTCAGTTGCTGTTAGGCGACATATGTTAAAGTCACCAAGGACTACTGACGGTTCATTACACTGTTCAGTTAACTGATGGATATTATTTTTCACTTTGTTTCTAAATTCCCGAAGTCTATAGCGGGAGTTCCTGTACACAATTGATATGGAAACTGTTGAATTGTTTACGTTTAACAGTTGGTAAACGTTTGTTGAACCGGTGTCGTTCCTTAAAAATGATCCTTCTGATAGATCTGGTTACCTATCTTGTAGTATATTATAAGGGCGTTGGCAGGGTGTCGTCGGGATGACCTTGTTTCTCCATCAACATAACATTGTAGCCTTCTATTGGGAATTATTCTTGAGGTAAGGCCCAGGTCTCGGCAAAGCCCAGAATATCAGCAGAACAAATCAGCTTGTCTGATCTGCTATCATCAATATGCTTGTTTAGGCTCCTTACATTTTGATAATATTGTAAATATCGAGACGTTGTTCCGATTTCTCAGCCAAATATCTGTAGCATGTCATCAATGCTCTTTCTGTCTTGTTGAAGTTGAGTTTTAATTGGATCCTGCAGTCCAAATGGGTTCGGCTGAGAAAATGTCCCGATTATATATAATCCATTGGCACTTGTGGCTCCGCTACATCCTACATATAAAGCTGATCTCCTTACTCTACCCTCTAGATGAACAGCAACTTGTGTGTACGTTCCACCTTGACTTTTATGTATCGTGATGGCTTCAGCTGGAATGACGGGGAACTGTCTACGTTCTATGGTTATTTGCTCATTTCGCTTGAATTGGAATGATCGGACCACGCTGATCATTGGTGTCCAAGCTGCATTGCGCCTGTGAGTCTGCTTGCAACGTGCAAAGGTTCCAACTCTTGATTCTGCGAATTTTATCCATAGTCGCACCACTGAACTTTCAGATCCATATAATTCGGAATCAACCTACATTAGTTCCCCCGTAGCACCATTGACGAGACCATGACTTATGCTTATGTTGACTGTCAACATATATTGGAGCGAAGTCTTGAGCTGCAATGTATAAAGCATTCCTTGCATTTCCTATGGCTTAAAAGACTTCACAGCTTCTAAAATGTTTGCCCTGCTGCGTTTTGTTAGGCAACTTGACTTAATTGTATCCTTCGCAGTCGGAATGAACTCCTCGGTCATCGTGTTCGCCATTTTAGTTACATTGAAATCATTTGCTCCAACATTTGAATAAAATAGATGGATGGCTTCATTCGGTATCTCATTAGAGGTCTTTTCCCTGCTTTTTATTAATTGGATGTCAGCGCGTGTCAATTTCCCTCTGCCATGTTATTTAAAGCGATGGCAAATGCTTGATCTTCACGCTGGCGCATTATTTCAGTGAGCTCAAAGTACCGAAATTGATCCCAAAGCGGGGTTTCTGTAATTGTACTGTAATGATTATTCCTATTCGGAGCAAATATCCATCGATCTCCTACTGGCAGCAGCTGCTTTAAGTCACCAAACACGATCATTGGTATGCCTCCAAAGTAAGCGGTGCTCCAGAAAATTTGCTTTAGCCTAGAATCTAAATATGCAAACATCTTTGCTCCAACCATTGAAATTTCATCAATTATAATAAGCCTATTATCTATGAATTGGCATGAATAGTGTTTATAATGTGTCGCTATTCAGTGGCCGAAGATCTCCGGAAGACTGGTTGACGGGGAGTGAAAAACCCGAATGAAGGGTTAGGCCTCCAATTCCAAATGTTGCTTTGCCAGTGGGTGCGCAGAGTAACACCTTGGCTGTTTCGGGGTTGGTTTCTGGTACACTATTAGCTCGAATGTCAACGACTGATATATAGTCGTTATAAGCCGGCTCTTGCCCACTCCAGCAATGCCTCCGACATATTCGAAGAATATTTCCTTTTTACTGACATTGTGCATTACATGAGCAAAGTATTCCCTATGTTTGCTGTTAAGTGACCGCATCATTGCCAGTAAATCGTCTTCTAATATTAAAGGTGGGAGTTTAATTAATCGAACCGCCTCTTCCGCCTATTGTTGTGATCTTGAAAAACATTAATGTCTCCTGTTTGCTCTGAAACGGCTAGAGCTCTGAATTTGGGATCTAAAAGTTGTGAGGCAAAAGTTATTCTGCTCAATTTGCTCCTTGTGTGCATTGCAAACACTTTCGACGTCATTATTCAATAGGTGTGTTTCCTCATTTCTACATGGGTGAAACTCATGGCGGTTTCTCTGAAGGAATCGGCTCTTGAAGTTTCAACGCTAAAACGTTTCCAGCGAAGAATAAGGGCTTGCTTCCTTTTCCTTAAAAATCCCGATCCATCCTTTAATGTCATTGGAAGTGCAGCTGTCGTGTCATCCTCGTTTTCTACTTCGTTGTAGTCTTCGTTATTATCAGAAACATTTCTGCTTGTTTTGCAAAATCTGAACATACTTCTTCCAATTGATCGCGTTTTTGAGAGTAGTGCTCCAGTACACTCGGCACATATATATCCATAGAGTCCTCCTGTAAGGCATTCAATTCTTGTCTGGGCGCTATAATCCTTACTCGGTTGTTTGGATGTGATGTATATATAAATATTTCCCCATTACTGGCTTCTGATAGATGCAGTCCTAAAATATTATAAGCTGCTTCTTGAGCCGATATTTCCGATCCGTTTACAAATTTGTTTCCGATGTGCTGCAATTTTCTTTTAATGGAGAAATTCCCTGCATTTATTTCCTCCATGGCTTGTCTCAGTAGTGTTCATACTCCTCTATAGGATTTATTTATATAACTAATGATATAGCTGCAGCAAGCGTATGCATCCAGAATGAATTGAATATCCATATTTGCTCTATGCAATTTAAGGATATTTTTATTATAGACATTTAGAAGTCGGTCTGAAAATTTTCTCTTTAGGAAAATGTGTGGCTTTTTTACAGATGAGCGGAGAGCAAGCTTGTATCCTTCATAATCAGTGTTGATTCGCTCATCCGCCAAAAAATTTTCGAAGTAAGTCAACCATGTTATTTCTTCCTCTGGGAGATCCGTTAAATTAATAGTTCCTGTATTTTTTGGAATTGAACTTTGTGTTGCTCAAAACATTCCTCATTCTCCAAGGGGAAAAGTATTTCTGACCGCGGCATCGGCGGATATGGCATGTTGAATCGGCACACTTGCTTTCCATGTAGGTCTCTTAGGCAAGCTCGACCATGTCTGTGTTTTTGATAATTAATGAATTCCAGTCCGTCCAAATCATCCCCATCGGTTGTGATTTGTCGGTCGATGAATGTTTCAACTTCATTTGTGTTGATGACTCCATCACTTTCCAATTGTGGTGCGTCACTTAGCCAGTACATGCCATGACAATGTGGTGATCCCCTGTGTGGAATTCAATTCTGTAATAGTAACGTACTACTAAATGCTCTCCAAACAGTCCGTTTTGTAATAATTTTAGCATGTGGCGGAATCGATTGTCGAAATATCTGGAACATGTAACTGGATCTGTTCTTATCAGCCTCGCCTTTCCAAGCTTGATAGAGCAATAGCTTCTCCTTCCGAAATATCTACTTTATCTACCAGTTTCTTCAATATGACCAACAGCTCAGGCCATTTTGTTTCTGCAGCAGACATTGTAATAAAAAATGTTGGCAAACCAAAATGATGGTTGCGATGTGCAGGTGAGCATCGAAGTTCTTTGAGTACATGATAGCCATCATCATGCTGGATAAGGTTGCTGACAAAATTTTATACCCTTACATTTGCAACAGTTATATCCAAACTTTTTACGCAGGCAAGTGGAAATTGCATTTTTTAAGCGCTCTAACTTGTAGAACTTATAAATATACAGGAGCACGTCCACGCGCACATAACGCCGATCATAGCGTTGAATTTCAGATCGTGCAATTTTACTGTAAGTTGTTGTGGATGTCCTCTTCTTTCCGCAGTAAATCGTTGGATACGACAACTCCTGTGCATCGTTGTCGGCTGTAACGTCCCTAGACCTTGTCCTGGTGTCATTGCAATCCGTTCAATGGATCTATTTTCAACGGGTTCATTGTCCATTAAAGTCTCCTAACCACCTGGATTTAATCCCTTTTCCATTTCAAGCGGTACATTTTCCTGACGGGCATTTAGCAGGTCTCTTACTTCTGCGTGATCTGCAGGATCCACTATAAATGGCACAGTTTCCTCGTTTCTAGCATTTGCTAGCCAATCACTTGACATTTGTATATTATGCTTGACGTAGAGCTCTGTACGCAGCAGATAGTTTAGCGCCTCCAATATCGCACCTCCTGGTCGCACTGTCCCCGTCATAAAATTTTACTCATATTCCAATCGACGTTTCAAGTGCACTTAAAACTATGGCTGTTATAAAATCTTCGTGGCAGCATGGTGACTGTCTCTACAACAGAAATCGGAATATACACCACTGCTCCACGAATAGAACATTCTCGTTCATATCCTAGGGAGATGATGCGCATAAATGGGATCCTTGGTGATATCAGTCTTTCCTCCAGACACGTTAAATCCTGAAGGCATTCCGGAATATCCGGAAACTCCAATCCATCCGAGTGACAGATATTTGGTATTTTGCCTTTCCTAACAATCCGACAACCTAACTCCTTTCTTTCCTAACTTTCCTAACACATACTAGTGTTGCAAAAGTTGTACTTTTGGTTCGAAGATGGAAATTTTGATGACACTTTTCTGAGTGCGTAAATTTTGTTGATGTCTGACGCTTTTCTAGTTTTTTCACTTGGTGAGGGAACCAAGTACCACCGCAGCCCACCCTTATTTCTGTGGGTACTTTCTTTATCAACAATGCGTACATATCAAAGATATTGGCAGCTCGGCGTTGACGTTCTTGTTCTTCTAGCTGTGCATCAGGAGAAAGTTCACGACGTCTTCTTATATTCCTCCTGATTTGCCTTTCGTATTCTAACTGACGATTTGCGGGATCCGATCTATGCAATTGTACTCTTTCCAACGTTGATTGCTGCTCGTTTGCAAGTTGTTGCATGGTTTGTTGGCGGGTCGCTCTTCTTTGAGAAAAATTTAAAATTTGCTCACGACTTCGTCTTATAGGATCTTCTCGGCGACTTCTCCTCAATGATGCATCTCGTTGCCTTTCTTCTTCGCTTATTATTGGATTCTGGCGCCGTACAGAACGTTCCATTGTGTCCCGCTCCTGCTCCGCTTCTCTATATTCAGGATTCATTCGTCTAATTGAGTATTCTGCGGTGTTGCGTTCCTGCTCTTCAGCGCTATATTCCAGATTCAAGCGCCTGTTCGAATGTCCTACTGTGTCGCGCTCCTGCTCCGCTGTTCTATATTCAGGATTCATTCGTCTGTTTGAGTGTTCCGCGGTGTTGCGTACCTGCTCTTCCAAAATCAAACGTCTATTTGAATGACTGATCGTGTCACGCTCCTGTTCTGTAGCTCTGTGAAGTAAATTCTGTCGTCTAGTGGAATGTGCAAAACTGTCATAAGTTCTTTCCTCATTGCGATACTCCAAGTTTGAGCTGCGTAGTTCTGCAATTTACTTGTAGTCAGCGTTCCTCTGTCTATTATTTTCCAAATTTTGACTATATTGTCGTCGGCATCGATTCAGAGCATTGCGACGTTTTTGTTCCTGCGAATGTCTAGATACTCTTGGCATTTTCAAAAATTATTATTGTAAAAAAATATTACAGAAATAAAAAATATACTAAAATATTAATAAATTAAGTAATAATAATATAATTAAAAGAATGCGTATTATTTAAAAAAGGATTTTTTTCGTTGATTTTGAAAGTTGTTTGCGTTGTTTAAAGTTTAAGCTGCTCGCGTAAACTGAAGTGATCCGATATGTCGCGCACTATTTATTGAATATCTTAGAGCCCGACTTCACGTCTGTAAACTCTTGTGTCCTTCTTGGTGTCATCAAGCAACTTTCGTAGGAATATTAAGGCGTTAATTACAAAAGGTGCATTGAAGAGGTTTTTTTTTACCTAGGTTATGCATTCTAACTGTTCTTGGAAGTATGTTAATTTCCTACCTACTCTTCTACCTAGGTTTTGTTTTGTACCGACCCAGCAGTTAATCAGGGATTTAAAACTAGATAATTATGTTTACATAGTTAGTTCTCAATTATTATTAATAAATATGAATATATCTTGAAAAATTAGGGATTTATTTATTTTATGGGTAACTAAATAATATTTTTGTTCCTTGCTCTTATGTATATATTCTTAACATTATTTTCTACTTACCTCCATACAAAAATTTATTTATATCGGTCAGTTTGTATGGCAAACTATATACTATAGTGTCCGATCTGAACAATTTTTTCGGAAATTTCATTATTACCTTAGACAATAACCATGCCAAAGTTTGTAAGAATATCTTGTCAAATGAAAAAATTTACCATGCAAGCACATGATACCGATCGTTCAGTTTGTATGGCAGCTATATACTACAGTGAACCGATCTATAAAATTTCTTTGGAGATTACATTATTGGCCTAGATAATAACCCATGCCAAATTTCGTGAAGACCCCTCGTCAAAAAAAAATGTTCCCATACAATTACTTTATTCTGATTATTCAGTTTGTATGGCAGTTATATGCTATAGTGGTCTGATATCGGCCGTTCCGACAAATGAGCAGCTTCTTAGTGAGAAAAGGACAGGTGCAAAGTTTCAGATCGATAGCTTAAAAACTAAGGGACTAGTTTGTATATATACAGACAGACGGACAGGCAGACGGACATGGCTAAATCAACTCAGCTCGTCATACTGATCATTTATGTATATATTTTATAGGGTCCCCGACGTTTCTTTCTGGGTGTTACAAACTTCGTGGCAAACTTAATATACCCTTTTCAGGGTATAATGAATGCTTGGGATACCAAAAAGAGGGTTGGGATAGTGCAGCGGTACCATGCTTTGCAATCCGTAATTTCCGTCCAAGAGTTTCGACTCGCAACTTGGAATTAGTAGACGATCATTACAACGGATAATTCATGATGACTTTAACCAGTTTCCGTACAGTGTTCAAATAACAAGCCGGTTAAAACCTCAAGATTTCCCTATTCGCCTGGCCAAAGAAGACAATAACTTTATAAATTATCTGTTTATGTCTGATGAGGCCCATTTTTATATAAACGGAAAGGTTAACAAGCAAACTTGCAATATATCAAATCAAATCCAGAAATTATACACGAGACGAAACTCCACCCAGAACGAGTCACGGTGTGGTGCGCAGTTCCATTAAGTTGTATTGTCGGGCCATACTTCTTTGAAGAAAACGTTGTAACAGTAGCAATAACTGGGCCCCGTTATTTAAAGATGTTGAATGAGTTTTTTTACCCAGAACTGCGCCGAAGACGTATATCTTTCAATAGTGTTCGGTTCCAGTAAAATGGAGCAACTGCACACATAGCCAGACCGGTTACAGCGGAGCTCCAAAGAAAATTTGAAAACAAATTAATATCAAGGAACTCCACTTTCCGCTGGCCCACCAGGTCACCTGACCCGACTGCAACAAACTTTTTTTATGGGGTTATGACAAGCAAAAGGTATACAAAACAAAACTCAGAAGTCTGACTGTATTGAAGCAGTCCATTAAATCGATCAATAGGTGTTGCTACGGTTTGTAATAGTTTTCTTCACCTAACGGTTAGTTGTATCACCTAAAACTTACAGATAGATATAGTGTTATATAAGAATTAAATGCTCAGGATGAAAGGACGAGACAATTATCCTGGTGGGTTAAGCGAAAATTGAAATATCTGGATGAAACTTGGTACACATATTTCTTGGCGCCGTAAGAAGGTTGGTACTGTAGATGGGAGTAATCGTACCATTGCCACATCCACAAAACGCCATTAATCGATATGACAAAGCTCAATTATAAAATATAAGGATGTTATTTGGTATAAGGAATCGCATTTTTGAAAAAGTGTTCATAGCCCCGCCCTCTAATAGGTTTAATGTACATATCTGTTAAGCCGCTAAAGCTATAATAACCATATTCATAACAAATCTTTTTAGCACCCCTACCGACAGTGCGAAGATTGAGATTTTATTAAAATGAAAAAGAAAAAGTCGGGACAAAAAATGTGCTCCACGTGTATCATAACTGATGCAGATATGTACACTGGCCAAAGAAAGTAGTCAACAAATGCATTTTTTAATTTATTTTTGAAATATTCCATTGTATAAACTAATAAAATACCAAAAACCAGTGTTTTTTAAAACTAACCAAAATAGCAAAAAACTGAATTACTTCAAAAATAAAAGCAAAAAAAATATTCGAAAATTGATGTAAAATCCAAGTTAAAAAACAAAAATTCACTTTTTAATAACGCGTAACTCTTCGTTTTCTTCGGACTACTTCTTTTGAAAGTCTTGGTATTGATTCGACCAACTTTATTGTTATAGATGCGTCTATACTGTACCACTCTTCCATTAGTATCTATTCCATTTGGGTTTTGTTTGTAAAATGGCGCTGTCTTAGTCTTCTTTCTAAATGATTCCATATATGCTCTATGGGATTTAGATCTGGACTTTGAGCATGAATTTTAATTACTCCAGGGCAAGTGTTTAAAAGCCAAAGCTTTGTATATAATGCAGAATGCTTCGCGTAAAACTGGAAAGTCGCTCCGATTCCGAAATTTTTTGCACTAGTTCGCAAGTTTCTCTTCGAAATACCAATATATTGTATGTGGTCCATGATTTGGCGAATAGGTTCCATTTTCCTACTCCTGCTGGCGACATACACCCCCAAATCACAACGCCTCCACCTCCGTGTTTCACAGTCGCCACTGTATTTTACTCTTCCAGCTCTGTATTGGGTTTCCTGTATACAATTACTTTGCCATCACATCCAAAAAGATTGCATTTGCTCTCATCTGCAAAGATCACATTACTCCAAAATTCAGCGGTCTTGTTTATGTACGTTTTTGAAAAGCTTAATCTTTCCAATCTATTTTTTTTAGAGATATGTGGCTTTTTGTTCGCAAATCTTGCCCTGTAGTCATTCATTTTCAAATAATTTCGAATGGTTTTGGGTGTCATATCTATATTTAGGCTTTCTTTAACACTTTTGGAGAAAACCGTCCGTATGATTTACAAAAGACCTTAGGTCGACCACACCTTGGATGATTTTCAACCGATTCTTATCTCTCCATTTTTTTATAATATTATATAATGAATAGTTGTACGTGGCCTATCAACTAATTCAGCTATTTTACTTTCGGTTAATCCACTTTTAAAATACTTTACGATCAAATTTTTTATTTCTTCAGACACTTCTTTCTTTTTACGACCCATGTTTAATACTTCACTTATTTAAATATCGCTTTTAAATTGATTGCTGCAAAACAATGTTAAGCAAAATATTTAAACCGATCGTTACTTTTTACCGTTAATCATTGGAATTCGCTCTTTTGTGCAATTGTCGAATATTTTTTTTGCTTTAATTTTCGGGGTAATTTAAACATAAAAGGCATCAAGTTACAAACTAAATAAATTATAAAAAACACTGATTTTTGGTCATTTATTAGTTTATAGTAAGGAATATTTCAAAAATAAATAAAAACATTCATATGTCGAATACTTTCTTTGGCCAGTGTATATTCTGGATGGTGAGTTTATTTCTTCTTTTTAATAATAATTATTAACTATTTTGAAAAAAGAGTAATAAAGTTTGCAGTGCCGAGAACTTTTCAGTGACGATAATAAAAGCTGGAATCCTTGTATACTCTCAAATAAAAACAAGCAAGGAAGGGCTAAGTTCGCATTTAACCGAACATTTTATACTCCTCCAACTAGCAAGGATCAAAACCTTCAGGGTTTGGGAAAACTTCATATTAAACAAGTAAGGAAGGGCTAAGTTCGGATGTAACCGAACATTTTATACTCTTATAGTCAAATGGTATACTCGTTTGAGATTTCTTTGTGGATTGACTGATATTTTCGGTAGAAGGTCAACTATAGGCACTGGGGTCCACATATTTAGTACTTAGGGGTTTGAAGAGTTTTGGTTCGATTTAGACAATTTTTGGCCGCAAGGTGGCATACTTTAATTGCATTATTCACGCAAAGTTTTACCCCGATATAATCATTGTTACCTGATTTGCATAGTGGAAAGTGAAAGAATCAGATGGAATTGAAAATGGTGTTACATGGGAAGGAAGCGTGGTTGTAGTCCGATTTCGCCCATTACATATATATTATACTCTCTTATTGCTACAAAGTATAATAGTTTTGTTCACCTAACGGTTGTTTGTATCACCTAAAACTAATCGAGTTAAATATAGGGTTATGTATATATAAATGGTCAGGATGAAGAGACGAGTTGGAATCCGGGTGACTGTATGTCCGTCCGCCCGTCCGTCCGTCTGTTCAAGCTGTAACTTGAGTAAAAATTTAGATATCTTTATGAAACTTGGTGCACATGTTTCTTGGTACCGTAAGACGGTTGGTATTTGCAGATGGACAAAATCGGACCACTGCCACGACCACAAAATGAATTTAATCAAAAACAAATAAGTTGCCATAACAAAGCTCCACAACAAGATACAAGACTCTTATTTGGTATACAGGATAACATTAGGGAGGGGCATCTGTAGTTTAAATTTTTTTTAAGTGGGCGTGGTCCCGCCTCTTAATAAGTTTAATGTGCGTATCTCCTATACCACTGTAGCTATAATAACAAAATTCACTCGGAACAAATGCTTTTAGTATCTCTATCGAGGGTGTGAAAATGGGTGAAATCGAGTGACAACACCGCCTACTCCGCATATAACGGTACTGTTAAAAGCGCGATAAATCAAGCACTAAACAAGTCAGAGACATTAAATTTTATCGCTGGGATGGTATAAGATGATTTTATAGAAACCAAACCACGTTCAAAATTAGATAGTGGGCGTGGCATCGCCCACTTTTAGGTGAAAACCCATATCTTGGGATCTGCTTAACCGATTTCAATCAAATTGGGTACATAATATTCTTCTCATATTTCTATGTTATAATACGAAAATGGGCGAAATCGGAACATAACCACGCCTATTTCCGATATAACATCATTTTAAATTCCATCTGATTTTTTCAATTTCCAGTATGCAAATCAAGCAACAATGATTATATCGCCGTAAAACTTTGCGTGAATAATACGTTTAAAGTATGCCACCTTGTGACCAAAAATGATCTAAATTGAACCATAACTGTTCAAGTCCCTAGGTACTGAATATGTGGACGCTAGTGCCTATAGTTGACTTTTTACCGAAAATATCGATCAACATAGAACAAGGCGGCAAGATCCACAAATAAATCTAAAACGAGTGTACCATTTGACTCTGCGAGAGTATAAAATGTTCGGTTACATCCGAGCTTAGCCCGTGCTATTGTTTGACATTGTATAGGAGTGCTTTTGAACTTATTTTCAAAAAATTTCATAAATATATAAATATAAACATATTTATAAAGTAAAGTCAGCCGGATGTTTCAAAATCCTGAATATCAGTTAAATGAAGGCTAAGGCAAGTTTTCGCCCGATGTTATCTATGTTAAGATAAACTGTTATTAGAAAAATATGTTCTCTAAATTCGATTAAAATAACTTCCAAATTGGCCGATATACGTAAGTGGTATAAAGTCAGGCGGAAGTTCGAAAATCTTTATATTATGTATATGGGGGCTAAAGGAAGTATTGACCCGATTCAATCCATTTTTAACAAAAGAATATATTATTATCAAAGAAACATTTTCTCCGAATTTCATTAACATATCTCCCAGATCGACCGATATTTTCGGCAAAAAGTCAGCCAAACGCACTAGGGTCCACATATTCGGTTGAACAGTTAGGATCGTCAGGATAATATTACCTACCGGATTTGGTGAAAATTGGTCCAATAGGTCCAGAGATATGTGTTTTCATGTGGGCAGTGTGGCTCTAGTAGTTTAGGAGATATGTACTTAATTAATAAAATTAGACAAATTTAAAGATATAACGGAAGTTTATTCGGATATATAAAGATATAATGAAATTAGAGAGACGTTACCAATGCCAGCTTCTACGGAAAATGACAGGAAAACTACAACTGTTAATTTTTTAACATTTGGAGTCTATTCTCAAAATGTCCATTGTAAGAATGAATCTTAATAAATGATCGGTATCTCTTAATAAATTACTTATTTATAAAATTTTTTTTTTGAATTTTTCCATTTTTTGTACGTAAAAGCAAATGCAGAACTTTTTTTTCTTGTTCTCATTTTGGGTTTAAAAGCAATAAAAATAAGGTATGTGAAAACCGTGCTATTGACTGGCGTAATATGAGGGGCGTAATATTCCATTGTCTGTAGCGCTTTCACTAAATTACTGCTGTCAATCAAATGTGATGGCTTTCTACATCCCCCCAATTTTTCTTTACAATTCTAATTGTTAAGCTTTGAAAATTGTCTGATCATTGAATTCTGTCAAGCGTAATTTTTTGACAAATTCGTTACTATCCTCAAAGAGTATATACGTGCACTCGTCTTTTCAAATTAAATAAATTTATTCAATTTGCCACAAAATCTCTTACAACCCAAGCTTGCGTTCATGGCGATTATGTTTTTATATATTTTTTGCAGGTCAATTGTTTATTTTCCATTCTCTTAAAAATTTAAATGTCTTTGAAGACTTAATATCTATTCAGTAATGCCATTTTTAAAAAATTTTATCATCGCTCATACTATATGCCCGTTTAAAGCAAAAGTATTCATACATACATATGTACAAACTGACAGAACATCACTTTAAAGATAAATATATGTATGTAATGTACATACTTATTTTGAAATATCGTTATTTTTATTTCTTTGGCATCTTCGTTCACCACTCATAAGCGCCAATTGGACGATTCACTAGTTATTTCCTTAAAGTGGTCAATTTTGGGCCTTCCAGAAAATCAATGATGAATTAAATGCTAAAGACGGATAACCTGTGCTAACGAAAAAGGTGTGGGCATACATATTACTAGAGGCAAACATTCTTTACTATGAATACTAATTACCCAATTACCATTAGCCTTATTTTTATTACTCCCAATCGATTATTCTTGGCGAGCAATTAATATCAGAGGAAGCACTGACGAAAGAAAAGTTATCTCAGACGCGAGTTAAGGTAAACGTTCCTAACAAACAAACATCAAAACAACCTTATCTCTGAATGAACAGAGTGTATGAAAACAACATTAAACAAAACAACCTTATCTAAGAACAATGCAAATGTATTTAAACAAACAATATGTTATATGTAAAGAAACTATCAACTAGTAATAAGTAACACTAGTTAGTATAAATAGCGGTAAGATCTATGTAACAAGTTAGTCTTAAAAATATCAATAAAGAGTACACATTCCGGTGCAGCTCAAAAGTATATTTCTTTCGACTCAAATCGTGTAAACGATATTAACTCGCGCATTAGTTTATGAGTATTAAATCAAGCTGCAGAAGTGAAAAAAGTGATTTTTCAATATGTGGAAAAATATCATCACTTTCGATTTTAAAGCGACTGTGTTGTGTCTAGAAATAATCTAGATAAATTAATAGAAGAGAAACTATTCTTATTAATTTTTTCCATAAAAATTCAAATACGTAAAAGCACTTTCAACTCTTTCCCTGTACAAATAGCTAAAAAAAGTTATGTAATTGCAAAAATTTATATAATTTTTTATTCATTTATAATGTTTGTTACTGTTATTGCGCTAAATAACTAGCAAACTGGAATTTGTTTCCAATATTTAAATGTAGAAACATCGCCAAAGCCTGATCTACTCCATTTAAACGTATGTATGTAGGTATAATAAATAGCAGAAGAATTCCAAATGCTGACTGGGAAAATATATGTGACTTTGTATTTATATATGTACATACCATATGTATGTCTGCAGGTGTTTGTGTATTCCCTGCAGTGAAATAAATTTGTTATAAATTACTCTACCCCTAGTGTGATTGCCTAGCTCTAGTCACCTGACGCTCTGTATTTTTTACTAGTTAATGTCCTTCGAGATGTCAATTATCAGAGTTCAGTCAAAATTGAACAAGTTCAAAGCTAGTTTAAAGAGATAGCATACTAAAATTTATATTCTCAGGAAGAAATTTAATTTCTGTTTCGCAGTCTCGTATTTTGATAAAAATATACTTATACCTAAGAATTGAATATACATTATCTGAAGTAACTGAATGGATTGCAATCAAATTTGTCAGTAATATGCAATGCTAAACTACATTATTTTTTCCAAAAATTGTCCACTTAATATCATTTAAATATCCCATATATTGACCGACATAAACGCTTTAAAATCAGATGAAATGAATGGAAAGCACTATATCGGATATAGAGATATAGTTTAGGCTCACACATTGATCGATATAATCGGTATAGAGTCTGCTTAAATGACGCAAATCTTAATACATATACATATATTATAAGAGAGCTGGGGTAATTCGGTGACCGATTTCGCATATTTTTGTTCCTAAGACATCTTACATATTGCTCGATACGGTGTAAAGCCAACCGAAAGTTTGAAATTTTGTTATTGGGTAAAGGAGTATTATTACCCAATTTTATCCAATTTTGGCATTACATATCATTAGATTAGTAAGTTAACTCACAGGTTGATGAATATACATGGTATAAAGTTATCCGGATATTTGAATATCCTTATATTAGGTGTATACCGATTTTACCCATTTTTGACATGAATAGCAAATTATTAGAAAAAAAATATGTCCTTTGAGTTTCATCAAGATACCTAACATATTAACCAATGTAAAGTCAACCGGTATTTTGAAAACCTTCAGTAAGTATTTGGGGACTATGGGAACCAATATTTTCCCCATTTATAGCACCAGAACACATTATAACAGGGAAAGACGTTCTCTATGCTTATCTCAGAGTTTGCCGTCTATTTTCAGTAAAAAGTCAGCCATAGCCACTCACCTGATAAGTTATGGTCCGATTTCGCTTCGATTTTGAGACGTTAGATGCCATATCTTAAGGGCACTACTTGTATAAAATTTTCTTCCGATAACATCATTGGTAGTTGATTTATCTACTACTGTAAAACGAAGGAATTAGATGGAATTTAAAATTTTTTCTATATGGAAAGCAGCGTGATTGTATTCCGATGTCTCCTATTTTCACACTGTAAAAATGCACCGGATTTGGCTGAAATGGTTAGTACTTCCTAAGACATTCAATTTCATGTTCAGGTGGGCGGTGCCACGCCTATTCTCTATACACCGCCTCCTATAAATCCCTTCTGCACCATATTATTTGAGAAGTTACATGTTTCTAACGTATTTATTTAGTAATTTGTCTCACTTCGAAAAGTTTTCCATATAAATGTTATATGGGAAGTGCGCGTGATTATATACCATTTTTAAACTGTCAAAGCAGGTGCTGAAAAAATTTGTTCTGAGCAAATTTGGTTTAAACCTATTAGTGGCGGAAACATGCTCAATGTTTAAATATTTTCAGCCCATTTGATCCATTTACGCCCATCTGGCCTCCCAATTTTGCTTACGAATACTTGTGCAAAATTTCGTGAAGATATCTCAATTTTACTCAAGTTATCGCTTTTATGGACAGACGGACGGACCAACAGACAGCCACTCGGAGTTCATCCTGATCCTTTAGATATACATAACTCTATATCTATCTCGATTAGTTTTAGGTGATACAAAAAACCGTTAGGTGAACAAAACCATTACACCTTGTAGCAACATGTTGCGAGAGTATAAAAAGATTGATAACTTTGCTTTTACTGCAGTTTTTTTAAGACTTCGCTATTTAGTATTCATGTCACACTCGCCATTCTCTGCTTTGTATTTTTTTGAATTATATCTTAAGCCCTTTTCTGCTTTCTTTTCTCACGATGTCATATTTCGCTTTTAAATTTTCTTTACAGATATATACGCACGCACTTTATCAGATATTTGTAGAAACTTATTATGTCTTAACTTGAAGCGGTAAATATGAGTCACAAAAAACAAACAGACATACACGCGTATCCATATTTACTCACACCATAGGGATATCAGCAACCGTACAACAGTGACAGTCATCTAACCGGTAATATGACAGTCACATCTGAAAAAAGTTTCTATCTTTTCCTTAAGAGCCTTGTGCAAAAAATGATGTAAACATAAGCATGTGTGTGATTTTGCATCTCTCTTTAACAAACAAATATTCGGGATTGATTCGCTATATACCTATACTGCTCACTCGCATACCTTTTTCTGAGTCAATGCTGATCATAAAACCATCAAAAATTGTCAGTTATGACTGTAAATCTATCACAAGTGAAAAATTCTTTTGCGTATATAATTTTAAACTTTTAATTAAAATTAGTTATAACAATATACATAAATATAAAAAGGAATGCAAGAAAAAATATATATTAATAATAAAATATGAAAAGAAATTTTCACTTGATTCCAGCTCCTGCTCTCAATAGCTCTGCGTACGTCCCAAACAGTGGATATTTCTGAATTTAAAAATGTAAATGAAAATTAACTAAATATATAGTTTTAATTGAAACTTATTTAATGTATGCATATTTGAAAACTCCTCTCTTTCGTAAAAATTTATATTTTTAACACAAAGCCCTAAAGAGTTTTTATTTCTAACACAAAACCTTAAAGAGTTTTGCACAGAAGCGTGCAAAACTTTTCGTTTGTGGCAAGAAGAACAGTAAAAACGCTTTTGCGTAAAGAGATAAGTCTTAAAAAATTATGATTAGTATTGATAAACGTTTTATTTTTTGACAACCATTTCCATTGACAGCCATTTTACTATTCATTTGACTGTCAGTGGTGACAGTACTAAAGCATTCAGCTATTTAATTCTTACACATGTCAGCAATATAATTCGAAGATTTCTCCGTTTAACAATAACAGTGACGGTTTGTTGACAAGTAAACTGTCCGTCACGACTGGCATAAAATATGTGAATATTAGTGAACCCATCAGCAGTTTCTTGTAGGGAAATTGCACGAACTCGTACTTTTATACACTTTCTTTTATACAAAAATTCCTTAAACTCTAAATGTATTATAGATGTTTTAGAATATACATATGTGTATATATGTAAGTATCCATACACATTCATATACACATACATACAAGTATATGTTGTACGTGCTTGCACCCTTTTTATTTCAATGTATAATATTTACACACACTTATTATGGAATTCCAAATGATTAAACCTGTATCATGAATAATTTGCCTTGCGAAGAATCAAAATTAGATATGGAGAAGCTAAAAACCGCATATACAAAGAGACGCATTTCAAAATTAAAGTTCTCTAAAATTAAACATGTATGCATAACATAGTTTTAGCATTTCTTGATACGTCCAAAGGGAAAACTGCAGAACCATTAAATTTTACCGTAATGATAGGATAATGATATAGGGTAATTGCATACGAATCCGTATAAAAATTATACAATTGTCTTGTCGCCACCAACTTTTACATTAAATCCAGTACCCCAGTATCTACTCGACCGTTTTCAAATTCAAATTTTATGCACAAAATTATACAAACATTCTAATGTCACAGTTTAAAAAAGGAAGATATTTGTACTACAACCACACGTATCTCCCTACCAAAAATGGTCGAACCAGACACCATGTTATTATCTCATGAAATGTGGCTTGATGCTAAAAATTCAATTAATCTATGTATACAGTACTTCCTATATCTAATATACTGATTTTACAACTTCCGTTTGACTTTATACAGTGGTCAATCGGTAATCCTTTACCAAATTAAGTTACATATTTTCTTAGATATACTATAGTTTGATTCCGAAAGTAGATGAAATCGCTCCATGAATTGCCTCACTCCCTATACACAACATACATATACTGATTTTCGTTATTCTATTTGCTTATTGCCGATTATATGTGTCAATGTGTGAGTTTCCTGAATAAAATCGCATTTAAACGTGTTCTCTTATCTCGTATTATGGTCTTACGTACATGTAATAGGTGTATAAGTATATGTAATAGGTACAGACGAGTCCTGCGGGTTGACTTTATTTTTATCAATCAATATGTGTTATATTGTACAATATTGTAGTTTAATGAAATTAAGTGTACATGTGTTTTTATGAAAATAAGCTTTAGAATTAAGTATGAACGAAATCGGTCTAGATCTTGGCCTATCCTCTTATTGGGACGTTTTTCATCCCTCTGGATGACCTTTCCAATATATTAAATTTAGTCTCACGGGTTAAGTATATGTCGTTCGGTAATAAAAATTACGGCTTTTTTCCCACTAATATTATAAATACAGTGATTTTTGTTAGTTATAATGATTTTAATATACCTCATACAATATATAATATATGTAGTATGTGAGTTTATGACCTAAGCCTCCACCAATCACCTCACGTTTCACTTTGGTACAACGCTTGGAAATTGTCCAAAATTATTACGCTAATTCACGTTCTCGGAAAAAATACTTTAAAAAAAACCTTCATCGAAAAATCATCTACTCTGATAATGCCCATTTCTGGCTTAATAGTTTAGTCAACAAACAAAATTGTGGCTATTGGGGTGAGTCAAATTTTCATGTGTGTTTGCATCCCCAAAAATTGATCGTTTGATTGCGGCATCATCGGGCCTTATTTCTTTCGAAATGAGGCAGGCTAAATTTTTTCCTGGAATTTGAAGAAATCGATGCGGACGATCTCTATTTCCTACAAGACGGTGAAACATGAGTCACGTGTAAACATGGACACTTTGCGTGCAAAGTTTGGGGACTCGTTAATTTCGAGAAATACCCAGACTAATGGCTGTCAAGATCATGCTATTTAACGCCTCTAGATTATGTTCCCAGAGGGTATGTTAAATCTAAGGTTTACGCCAATCAACCAGCAACGCCCGAGGAGCTCGAAGACAACATTCAGCGAACTATAGCCGAAATTCCAAAGTATTCTATAACGTCATTATACAAGTTGGCGCACGATACGTGCTACAAAAACAAAGCGTAATACAATAGTTTTTCTTTTCATCAATACATTACATTTATCTTTTGTTTTTAATTGTATAGCAAAGTTTATCTAATTAAATATTTTTATAAATTATGGATCGTAAATGACCTTCATGTTCAGCCACGCATATGCGGCATCTAATGAGAAAATATTCATTGCGACCTGAAGTCAGGATTGCCTCAATTATCTGTACATTTGCTCCATCTTGCCGGAACCACTATCAAAAGATATACGTCTTCGGCGCAGTTCTGTGTAAAAAAATTCATTTAACATCTTTAAATAACGGTGCCCAGTAACTGTTACACCGTTTTTTTCAAAGAAGTATGGCCCGACAATACAATTTGATGAAACTGCGCACCACACCGTGACTCGTACTGGGTGGAGTTTCGTCTCGTGAATAATTTCTGGATTTGATTCACTCCATATATTGCAATTTTGCTTGTTTACATTTCCCTTTAGATCAAAATGGACCTCATCAGACATAAACAGGCAATTTATCAAGTTATTGTCTTCTTCGGCCTTTTCAATAACTTTTTAACATAATTCTAGGCGACTAGGCAAATCTAGAGGGCTTAACCGGCTTGTAATTTGAACTTTGTACAATCATAATGAATTAAGCGTCTACTAACTCCAAGTTCCGATAAGTTGCGGGTCGAAACTCGTGGATTTGAGTGACTTGACGATGCAACAGCCGCGATTGGTTCTTGAACACGAACATACGGATCTCGATGGCACGGTCTTCTTGCGGTACTTCCAGATTCGGCAACATGTCTATCTACTCGGGAGAATGCAGCCAAAATCCCGACTAGGTAACTGCTCAAGATAAGTTTCCTGATATGGTTGATAGTATTCGACAATACATCCAAATGTATATTAACACAAAATAAAGACAAACAACTCGAGTGCCTGCGGTGGGTAGTCGATATTCACTCATAATGTATATTTTGGTATTTTATTGTCAAAATAGGGGTAATAGAGGTATATATCATGAAATATATATTTTGAACAAAGTCCAGTTAAGCATATGATGATTTTTAATCTCTATTGTGTTATTATATTATAACTTTCACTATAATAATTATTGCTTAATTTGTACCGTTTCATTAATAAAAGAAATATATTGCTAGCAAGAGAGTTTCTAAACATCATTAGATCATATTTACAAATCAACATTTTAGTGTTCCAATGCTATAAACTTAGATAATTATTTCTACCACTTAGCTCCAGACAGCTATTAATTTTTAATTATTTAAAAATAGGTATATTGTTTTCTCGTTAAGTGTAACCCTCTTCTATTCTTTTTTTTTTTTTAATATGTGTATAGAATTTAACATCCATCAGCCGTTTTAGAGAACTTTCAATTTGAATGAGACTCGGTTGGTATATTATATGACATGTTACATAATATAAAGTATTAGTGGGAAAAAATTAAGTCAGAACATCCTCAATTGCACACATGCACATATAATCAATCATTACAATATACTCACATAACGGCACCATCTTAAATGGTGGTGAAAACATTTGCGCAGGTCTCCTGGAAGCTAAAGCAAACAACGTGGAAAGCAATTACACATTTACGGCAAAACATTTATAAATGAAAGCGGCTAGCAACGCATAGCACGAGTAGGAGCCATCCCCTTGCCGTAAACTGTAAAGATAATCCTGATTTATATTTAGCATGCCTTACTGGGATGTAGAGAAAACGGTAACGCCCATTTTAAATTCAATTGCAAATATCTATGAAAATATAATTGTTATTGTATTTTAAAGGATATATGAACAACAATCGCTTTGCTCTTTTGCTCCTCTTTACCATGATTGTATTTCTTTCTGTCAACTAAATATATTATTATAGGTATACTATCTGTTCGCTTCGTACCTGTACTTCGCAAGTAACTTCTTTAATTTCAATTTTAATTTTGCAAAATCATAATAAAAATTAGTACTATAAAATAATATTGTTAAACTGAACTGAAAATCTATGCGAGAAGCAAAAAGTTAGGTATGCAAAATTATGTAATAATTCTTCTTATAAATCAGTCTCAATATTGCGATATGTAATGGTTCGAAAATAGTGAGCATATATACTATCTTAAAACAAATTCACATTATATTCTGTGATAGGGTAAGTCCTTTGTCCCGGTAAGAACATTTCGTGAAGCAAATGATTATTTTGCGATGCGTTCAATGGGAATTAAAACATTATATGGAAAGTTTAATGTTAATAGAGGTCACTCTTAACTACTATTTTAGAGCAAAAGATACAAGACTTGACACCCATTGATTTTAGCTGATTTCAAAATGCTCATGGCAACAAGTTATCAACAGGACAAATTCATAAAATATCCAGCCTATTTTTATAGTGGAAATGTATCGCATGAAATTATTTTATATTTACTGAATAAAAATGTTAGTCTACATGTTTCTTCGGCAAGCGGCGAAAGTTATTTTTCCATTAGATACCTTAACAAAATTTACGGAATACATCGTTAAAAATCAACTCCTTCGACAACCAAATATTCCACTCTTAAAGTAACAATAAATATATATATTGTCTATCAGCGACAGAAATTAAGTCAACAAATTTTAATTTATTAAAATTTTATAGAAAATTTTTTTGATGGGAATTTTAATTAAATATACATTTGCAGACTTACTATAGTAAATTGAACATTCGATGTTAATAATAATAATAAAAATAGTTATAACATAAACTTAAATTAAACCTTAAATTACCTCACTTTCTTGAAAAATTATACTAATTATTTAAAAAATACTATTTAAAATGAGCCATGATGTTGTGTTCTTAAACTACCTATATTGACATTAACACTTATTTTAAATACTTAGATAGTTATTTTAGTTTCACATTTTAAGTACTAAGCACAAAAGTTGGACACAAAATTGTATGCATTTCTCCCACTCATAAAATTTAAATCAGCCTCTCGGAGACTCTTTACACTTTAATACAGTGAGGAATATTGTTTTACTTCAACTCCTTGTAGCTCTGTTCACTGTAAATTTTTCCTTTATTACACGCGGTTATCATTAGGTCAAATTAAATTGTGCAAAATTTACTATTGATAATTATTCTAGATACATGGTAAATATTATTATATGACAGACATTTCTACGAAATAACAATTTATTACATATATTTATAGTCGGAATATCTAATTTCATTTACGTATCTCTATCTTTATTATCTATAGATTATTTATTTTATATGATAAGTAAGTGGTTCAAATATGAACTCAGACACACCATTTGTTTTTCTGTTTCTTATTTGCTTATGTACGTATATTAGAGCGAGTTGATTTACACTTATTGATTGTTTATTCTGAACAACTTTGCATAAGATAATATGGGTCAAAAACCAATTTCAAGCCAGCGATATTTTAGGTGAAGTTTCATTTTTTGGGATTATAAAAACTTCTTCGTCAGTTTTTAAATTATCTGAATTAAATTTAATACATAGGTGCATTTTGACATTGATGATATTGCCAACTGATTATTCAGTTATTTTATTTTCCGGTTGCCTGCCTTTAATAAAAAAGCTAAGAGCACGTAATTTTGCAGAGCTGTTTTCTAATACATACAAGGTTAAATTCAAAAGTTCCAGGACTTTTTAAACAACACGGCTTCTAGTGGCGCCATCTGTCTGAAATTGTTATCCCTCAATTGTGTATTCTTCAGTGTTGTCGTATAAAATTTATATAACAGCTGACTTGTATAACAGCTGAGATATCGCACTACATGTGACATTACAGTGTCGGTCATTAAGTTTTGTTTTAAACTTGGTAAAACTTTTACCAAAACTCATCAAATGATGAAACAAGTTTATGGCGATGATTGTCTATAGCGTAGCCGTATTCACGAGTGGTTTGAACGTTTTCAAAGTGGTCGTGAGGACATAACTGAGAAATGAGTCGAAACCCTAAAATCGCGCCTGGAGAAGTCAAAAGTGAAGACAATGCTGATATGTTTTTATGATTCCAAGGGTATTGTCCACAAAGAATTTGTTCCACCCGGCCAAAACGTTAATGCGGTATTCTACCTTGGAGTTTTGAAGCGTTTGGTAGCACGTATTCATCGCATTCGGTCCGAATATCGCGAAGATGGAAGTTGGCGTTTGTGGCACGATAATGCGCCGTCTCATTGATCGACGCATGTGGCCGATTATTTGACCAAAAATCAAATTTTAAGAATCAACCACTCCCCGTATTCACCTGATATGGCACCGTGCGACTTCTACCCTTTCGGAAAACTACATTTGGCCATGAAAAGAAACCGCTATGCTAACGTTGATGTCATCCAAAAGGCGACGACCGCCATCCTCAACGCTATACCGACAAATGACCTAAAAAAGTCATTCGATAACCTTCTTGAACGTGCAAAACGTTGTATTCAGGCGGAAGGAGACTATTTTGAAGACGACCAATAAATTAAAAAAAAAATAATAATAATATTCGTTTTTTAATAAAAGTCCTGAAACTTTTGATTTGCACCTTGTACAAGTACTTAACAATGACATTTAAAATAAAGAAAATCAGACAACTATATTACATATCTTCCATACAACCAATTATTCAAATTTTGTTCTGGAATAATAGCTTCAATTAAAAAGCTAAGATTCGATTCCGACAAATGATCAATAGAATATGAAAATGCACCCATATATTAAATTTCATTCAGATATCTCAAAAACTAACGAAGGAATTTTTATAATCTCGAAAAATTAATCTTCTCCTAAAAAATCTCTGACTCGAAACCGGTTTTAAACCCATATTCTCTTAAGAAAAGTTGTTCCCAAAGATCTGTAGAACATTTCACGCATACGCAATTTTATAGAAAAAAATTCGACTCGCTCCAATGTATATAACTACATATGTATGAATGAATTAATGACTTAAACGTTGAGATCAACTAAATTGAACCCGTGATTATGACTCTACGGCTGTTGAGATCCGTTTCCAGATATCAAAATCGTGAAAGTAAATCGTCTACATATGTATACTTATGAAAAGTCTGAGCCTGAAAATCACGTGAACATAAATTTTATTTTGCTTCTTTTAATTTCGCTAAGTCTTTTTACGAATCAATTATAATATAAACCCATAAATGAAATTGTCCACACTAGAACAAACAATTGATTTCCATAAATCTAATTCGGTTGTAGAGATAATTAATTCAAATGTGACAAAGCAAACGGAAACTGCCAACGACGAAGTAAAAGATGCGCATAAATTATGGAGTAAATTACTTACACTTACACTCACATTACTTAGAAAGAGGATGAAATTCGGTTGATTGGGGTCACTTGTGCACTTGTGAGTTATGATAGCAACGACACCGTCAAGAAAAGCTGCTTAAGGTGAATTATTTTAACAAGGTAATAATATAAATGTTTTCACAGCGCAGTAAAATATATATTCTTATGGGGATGTGACTGTTTAGTTGATTTATGAGAGTGGCCTAAGAAAGCAATTATTACTACAGACATTAATTTATAAATGAACTGAAAGATAGACGATTATAAAAATAGCATATAAATATTTTGGTATGTACATGTTTATGTAAGAATATAGAACGTTTTTATACATACACGAATTTCATGGCTTTTAAGACTTTTATAATTGAAAATGTAAATATGATTAGATGTCAGAATTGCTATCATTTTAAATATGCACATGTCCAGGATTATATATATGAAAAAAATATCGAAGAACTTTAGATACAGAAAGTATACAAATTTAAAATTTCCTGACCACGCAAAGTGTCTTCATATATTATATTTAAAAGCAATACCCTTTTATCATTTCATGATTACAAGATCAGAATGTCCAACGAAATTGGAAAGCTTCTTGAATTAAGAAATAGGTAGGTAGGAGTGCTGCCCACATAGGCCGATTGATGCACTATCGTGGGACCTTATATTTTACTATTCCGTTTTATCGTTGCGCTCATACCATTTGGTGCTCTCAATGAAACTACTTATGTCCGTTATGCCTTTTGTGGACAATCATTCATGGTTTGGTGCCTGACGAGTTCCGAGTGTTTTGTATCGTGTTTGTGAAAGAACTGGGCATTCACAGAGAAAGAAGATCTACTATCTTGTAGCAGCGGCAAATATTGTTATGAGGCAGGCCTATTTTTTGCGCATGCTCTCCAAATCATGTTGAAGGATCATATTAAGCTCCTCAGTCGAATATGACTTAATAACCCCGGTAACCTCTGCATAGGCTGGTCTTTGTATTCCATTTATATAATTTCCATATTATATTTTTGTTAATGCTGGCCACCAAACCAGTGTTCCATGAGTTAGAATAGGACGGCCGTATACATCCACATGACTATTTTTGTTTTAAGGTCCTGCTAAGTATTCGTTTGCTTGTTAATTTTCCAATTAAGTTTAGTATCGATTTCAACGCCAAAGTATTTTGCCATGGAAGACAGAAAATATGTTTTACCTCTGAATGAGGGAAGATTAAATTGAGGTATTTGGACACCTCTTTGAGGAGTGTCTATGCTTATGTAGGCTGTTTGTGTCGCTGAACCATTTGATACTATAATCATTCTGTTCATAAGCATCGATCGTGTCCGTCTGCAAACTATGTCGTCTATCCCGCTATGTGATAGAGATTCGATATCGTACTAGTTTCTATATTGTTGAAGGCTCCTTCTATCTCAAGAAAGATCGCCATTGCATACTGTTTATGATGAAATAACTTCTCGATTACATTAATCACTTCGTGTAGGGAAGTTTCGGTTGATTGACCGCGTGCATGTTGTGCAAACCTTCAGCATAAAGGTGAGGCTTATAGGTCTAACATCTTTTGCGTTGTCATGTGTCTTTTGCCAGGGTTAGGGAGGAACACCACATTGATTCTATTCCAACTGCTTGGGATTTAAGATAGTCAGATACTGGCCTTATACATATATCTTTTCTAGCCTTAAAACCATCTGTTTTTTTAGCTTCTGCATCATTATGGGAATAATCTCGTCTAGACCCACTGCTTTTAATGGCAAGAAGCGGTTTATTGTGTATATAATTTGCTTTTTACTTACTATGTGATCGGAATGATCTGCCGTATTTACACGTACTATATCATGTTGTATCTTTATAGCGATTTACTGACTACCAGAGAAGTGTGTTCCCAGGAGTTCCCCAAGAGATTCTCTAGCAGAGGAGGTCCAGGTTCCACCCTTTGTCTTTAAATAAGATATATTGATGTGTTCCTTAGACAGTATCTTACCCAGTTTAGCTGATTCTTTGTAGATCTCTATCGAAAGGCTGCCAAGAGTCTGCCTTTACTTTCCTGACTGCTTTTTTGCATTGCTTCAAAATATCTTTATACGGTTGCCAGATTTTGGTCGTATACAAGTAACTCTCATTGAAGGTTTTCCTCAATTGAGTTCTTAGGGTTTTAAGGTCCCAGTTTCCCAAAAGGCGACTTCCTCTTTTTGAGAACGGTGTAGATTGATTGAAGGAGGTGGTTAAGATATTTTATAACTTTTCCACCTCTGCATCTAGCTCTTAAGAATTGCTGATTTTATTCTTAGACCTAATTGTCGAGTACATAGCCTAAAGCTAGACTCGACAATCTGACTTCGATCTCCACCCATCCCTCCTGTATGGTGCTTGATGAGGTGGAGTTGGCGTCTATGACAGCCTACATCCCTGTCCCTGGCCACATCGCTGAATTGCCTTGCTGCTGCACTGGGCTGCTCTGATTCCCCTTGCTTGGGCTCTTTGGGCAGAGTTCCAATCGTTTCATTTTGTCTTCTTCCGACTACGTTAGGGGTCCTAGAGTCCTAACATATATGTCATTGTCTTGGCTATTTTTATGCCATCCCTTTAATAACTTTCCGGAACTCTGCAAAATACCCGTCTACGGCTATAATAGCTTCTTCATTCGACAAAAAACGCTTTCCACGAAGAAATTGTTTCACGTTTCTGAAGAAGTAGTAGTCGCTGGGAGCCAAATCTGGTGAATACGGTGGATGCTCAAACAATTCGTACTTTAATTCGTTGAATTTTCTCATTGTTAAAACACTTTGTGAGCCGGTGCATTGTCTTGATGAAAAATTATATTTTTGTGCTACAAACCAGGTCTTTTCTGATGAATTCCTTCATCCAGCTGATTCAAAAGGCTGCAATAATATTCAGAGGTGATTGTTTTACCTTTCTGCAGATAATCAATCAACAAAATTCCTTTTACATCCCAAAAAACTGATGCTTCTTTGCTGATTGTTGTGACTTCACCTGCTTTGGAAATGAACAACCAGTTTCAGGCCATGGTAAACGTACTTGTTTCAATTTAGGATCATGGTGGTAGATCCAAGTCTCATCCAAAAATATAAAACGTTGCAAGAAATCGGTTTTATTCTGCTTAAAACGCTCCAAATTATGCTGAGAAATTTGTTTTCGATTCATTTTGTATTGAATTGTAACGTGTGCGACACTAACTTTCCAAACAGCTTTTTCATGTGTAATTCTCCATGTAAAATATGAAGTACCCGTTCGTCTGGGATGCCTATGGCATTATCAATTTTTTGCTTTTAAACCTTCCAAAAAAAATAATCTAATCACTGCGCGATATTCAGTTTTTCCCCTATTAAAAAAATAATCTGACATGTCAACTTTAAATTTCTTGCAAACAAAAAATTAATTGACAGAATGACCTGTAACTTTGCATGTGTTCACCGTAACCTAGGAATGCCAAGATAATGTTAAGTACCGAATTCGGTTGAAATTGGTCGAGCAGAGATTTGGCATTTCACCTTAAGGTGGGCGATGTCACGCTCATTGTCCAATTTTGATACAGCTCCTATGTAGAATTTAATATTTATGAAGCATTTATTTAGTGAGTTATCGCACTTTTGGTACTTTTCAACAAAACCGTTATATGGGAGTGGCCGGGGTTTTCATTCGATTTCACTAATTTTCAGACTTATTTGACTCTATATCTATCTCATTGTGTGCATAATATTATTCTGACATTCTTATATTACAGTATGAAAATGGGCGAAATCGAACTTCAACCACGCCTACTGATCGTGTAACACAATTTTTAATTCCATTCCGTCAAAAGCTAATAGCTAAATCGTTGTATTTAGCTTATTTCATTTTTTCGCTTTAAAACGAAATGTGTTGGCAATGTGGGCTGATGTCTGAATGGAGAAAAGGTTAGTTTGAATTTTTAAATTTGTAAACGGAATACTAAAATACTATAGAAATTTAATTATTGTGTTCATTTGAAATCTAGAATATATAAAGTTGAAAACAAATGTTCATCCACAGAAATCTGTAATTCTGGTTTGTTTACATGTTTATCTGTCAAAATACGGTTTATCGGGTTTTCCAACAACTTTTTTTGCGACAATTGAACTATTGTAAATGAAAAATAACGAGGAATGCCTCTAGTTCAATATACAAATTTAAATAGGTTTTGGCAAGGCAATATAAATACGTTTTGGAACAAATAATAGGGATATCACCTTTACTCCCATATTTTTTAGCACAGATTTCTCACACTAATGAAGTTAAGAAGTTCTTATCAAAAAGTACTTTAATTAAACACCCGTTATTAATTTGCACAGAAGAATAGTAAAGATCGCAACGAAATTTTCTGAAATTAAGAGCCTATTTATTGTTTTGTTGAAATTAACTGTATTACATAACAAGTGGCGCAGCCACCATTGTACGAAAAGTGAAAAGAAAAACATTATAACATTAAGAAAATCGGGTAAAACTATTCGTGAAATAGCGGACATAATGGAATGTTCCAAAAATATGGTCTATAATGCCTTCAAAACACGCGTAAAAAGTTAAAAAAGAGGACGGAAACGCAAAACCATGGCACAGTTTGACCATTTGTGGGTAATGCAATCAAAAAAAATCAATTTTTACTGTCTGAAAATATGAAAAAATTACTAAATGCATCAGTAACCAGTCGCATAGTTAGAAACCGACTTCGAGAAGCTGATCTAACTGGAAGAAGTGCAAGAAAAGTTCCGTTTTTAAGCAAACAGAATGTAAAAAAGAGAATTGAGTTTGCTCAGAGGCACATGCTTCGTGGAAATTGGAATAAAGTCTGTGGTCAGATGAAACGAAAGTTAATATATTTGGATGATGTACACGAAAAGCAATTAAACACGGAGGCGGATCAATAATATTATGGGGATTCTTTTCGGCGGCTTGTGTTGGGCGGATTTATTGCATACAAGACAAAATGTGTTTAATGCACAGGAGCACATGCCACTAAAATGGGAGTTCATGCATCACAACGACCCAAAACATTCTTCGAAACTGGTAAAACCGTGGTTTCAGCGCAATAAAGTTGACGTTATGGAATGGCCCTCCCAGTCGCCGGATCTCAATCATATAGAACCCCTTTGGGGAGTGCTGAAGAAATCAGTCGGTGAACAAAAATGGAAAAATAGCACGAATGATGGAAAAAAGTCCATGAAGTGGTATTCAATACCGACTTGCACTAACCTTGTTAGCTCCATGCCGCGAAGATGTCAGGAGATGGTTAAAATAAAGGGAACATCAACAAAATATTCAATTTGAATGGAAGAAAAGTAATAATTAAATAAAATTAAAAAAAAAAATATCTAATGTTTGTCCCAATTTTTATTTCCAGGCTAAAATACAAAATGTATCCGTTTTCACTTTGTAAACTCAAACCTTAGATAACTACTCAAATGTTAATTAATTAATATTTGAATTTATAGGATTGACAACTTTCATATTCCGATACCCGTTTAATTGAACAATTCGTTTAATTACAAAAAACTCGTTTAACTAGACAACCTAATCAAATTAAGTAGTTATTTTAATTAAATAATATTTTTAACTTTAAACAACTTTTTAACTATTTTAAGAAAAAAATGTAAGGAACAAAAACAAGACAATGCATTTATATATTAAGAGATCACTGTTATAAAAAGTAAAATAATCTTAAGGAACAAAAACAATTCATATACATAATTTTTAAAATGTTAATTGAAGTAGTCTGTAATTTTGTATATTGTTCAATCTACGTGAAATAACATACTATTCCATATTTCCTAATTCAAAAACACTTGTTATCTGAATAGAAATATCTTTAAAGTTCTTGTATGTATTTTAAAACTTCGCCTTTTGTGCAGCACGGCAGATTATTTTTTTAGCCAAAACAATTAACCGGAGGAAATTAAAGGTATCCTTTTTTTTAAAAACACACGCGGGAAAATTTACAGGTAATAGTTTTGTTCACCTAACGGTTGTTTGCAATAAAGTTATATCATCCAAATTTGCACATGACAAATTTTTTCAACCTCTCTTATGATAGTGTGAAAATAGGTGAAATCGGATGATAACCCCGTCCACTCCCAAAATAACGGTTTTGTTAAAAACTAATAAAAGTGTGATAAATCAATAACTAAATGCGTCAGAGACATTAAATTTTACATTCAGGATGGCAAAAGGTGACTGTATAAGAGCTAGAGCTAAATTGCACGAGAGGCGTGGCACCGCCCACTTTTAGGTGAAATCACATATCTCGGGACCTACTTGACCGATTTCAACCAAATTAGGTACGTAAAACTCTTCTAATATTCTTTTGATACAGTGCAAAAATGAAGCAAATTGGACTACAACCACACATACTTCCCGTATAACACAATTTTAAATTTCATCTGATTCTTTCACGTTCCAATTAATATAACGGGATGAAACTTTACATGAATAGTGACTTTATGATCAAAAATTGTTCAAATCAAACCATCCAAGTCCTTAGGTACCGAATATGTGTATCCCAGTGCCTATAGTCGACTTTTTACTGAAAATCTGGGTCAATGTGTAATACTATGTTCGCACCGAATTGAAATCCTCTTGAAAACACAATTTGTGGATTGTGGAACCAAAGTCGTTCTGACCGCCATTGTGTGTTTTCGATGAGTTTTCATTGACAGTTCTTACATCTATTTGTTTACATTTGTTATGTACCCTACAAGAACAGTGATGGTCATCTGATGGGTAATATGACAGTCATATCTGAAAAAATTTTGTCAGCGCGCAGAACAAAGTGTCTATCATTTTCTTAAGAGCCTTGTTTTCTTTTTGTTTGTTTGTTTTGTTTTTTCTGAGTCATTGCGGACCATAAATCCGTCATAGCTGAAAATTGTCAGTTATGACTGAAACGCTATCAGAAGTGAAAAATTATTTTGCGCAGTAGATAATATAATTTTTATTTCTATAATAAATTTCAAACTTTTAATGAAAATTAGTTATATTAATACATTTAAATATAAATAGGAATGCAACAAAAAATATAATAAAATATGAATATATAAAAATAAATTGTCACTTGATTGGCATCTCCTCCTCTCAATAGCTCTGCGTACGTCTTTCTCCAATTAGTGGATAGTTCTGAATTTAAAAATGCAAATGTAAATTAACAGTACTGACATATCAAATGTGAGTGTATTGGTGAATCCATCAGCAGTTTCTTGTAGGGTACGTTTAGGCCAATTATGGAATGTAAGCAAATTGTTAACTGACATTTAAGACTGGCAAAATATGTCTTCTAATAATATCGACTAAACTAGAGCTAATATATCTAATAATATCGATTAAACTAGAGCAGGCACCGATTATAATGAGTGGAATGTAAGTTTTCAAGGCGTTTTCAGCGAAAACTGTGTTTTCGTTTGACAGATTTTGTATGGATGAAAACACAAGTTTTCGCATGAGAACCTCTTTTGTCTATGAAAACACGAGTTTTGTGTCGGTGCGAACATAGTATAAGATGAATAATTGAAATTCGGAGAGAATCCTTTCCTGATAGCGATATATCTGAATGTAAAAATTATATGTGAGTTATCTCAATAAAAATAAGAAATCGTGTTTTTCTAATAACAGTGGCCTAAAATGGATAAAATTTGGTGAAAATTTAACTTAGCCCCTATATACCTTAATGAATCCATTTTATTATTTCGTGGCATGTTATTAGTATGTAATATTGGCAAAAATAGATACTAGTTAATACTACCCCCACTCCCATATACTACCTATAATGATTTTTGTTATTATACTCTTGCCACAAGTTGCTACAGAGTATAATGGTTTTGTTAAAAACTAATCGAGATAGATATCGAGTTGTATACGTATATATAAATGATCAGAATTACGAAACGAGTTGCAGTCCGAGTGAGGGTCTGTACGTCCATCCGTGCAAGCATAACTTGAATAAAAAGTGAGATATCTTAATGAAACTTGGTACACGTGTTTCTTAGCAAAAAATTGAGGACGGTTTCGAATATGGACGTGATCCAAATACTGCCACGCCCACAAAACGCCATTAATCGAAAACCGATAAAATTCCATAACTAAGCTCCTAATTAAGATATAAAACTGTACTTCGGTACAGGGGATCGTAATAGCAAGGGACACCTGTGGGCTCAAAATTTTGAAAAAATGGGAGTAGCCTCGCCATATAATAGGATTAATCTATCTAAAAATATCTAAAAATCCACTAAAGCTACAATAACCAAATTCGCTGAGGACAAATCCTATAAGAACGGTTTTGTTTAAAACTAAAAAAAAGGCAATAAATCCATTACTAAATGCTTCAAGGACATAAAATTTTACACCCGAGATAGTACAATAGGGCTTTTAAGTTGCCGGTGTCAAATTTGGAAGAGTATAAAATGTTCGGTTACACCCGAAATCGGCCCTTCCTTACTTATTTAATATACAATTTTGCAAAAGCCTGACAGTATTTCCCCGGCTTTGATCTTTGCAAATTGTGAGAGCATAAAATGTTCGGTCACATCCAAATTTAGCCCTTCTCTACTTGTTTTGTTAGATTTCACGCAAGTATGTATAAATGTATGTATAACACACACCTACACAAAAAAAAATTCCCTTAAAATACATACAGGTTGTTACAGGGTTTTTTCATTGCTTTTTCTTGTTATTGTTATTGAAATGTTCCCTGGGGTATTTGTTACAAATAACATTACTTTGTATTTTCCGCAATGCTGCTAGTGACTCTTTGTTGATTTGATCCTGTCACCTAACCTGTCACAGAAGTTGGTGGACAAATTGTAGCAATCAACTAAGGTGTTAACATAATAACATAACGTATATACATATGTCAAACTATTAACATTGAATTTTTTAGTATACTCTTAATGTACACATGAATATAGACACATATGTATGTATAAGTTTTAACCTTTTTCGATGTGTTAAAACATTTCAGTGTATAAAAGTAAAAAAAAATATAATAAACGTTACATTTCATATGAAGTTTTAATAATTGTATGGAGGACAAGCAAACAATTTGGTCACTTTATTACAGCAGAAAGACTATTTTTTTTTTGTTTTTTGCGGATGAGGAGGTGAAAAATGCCTTCCACATCAGCATGTGCCGCTTGCAGGTCACTAAAAACCCCCCTCTAAGGAAATGTCGCCCACCCTGGGACCGCGTTTGAATTACTTCAGGGTGGCGTTCCATTTTTCTCATTGAGACATTTACATCTGCGCACCTGCGTCTAGGTCCCGCTTTTTGCTGCATAGCAAATTTGCTGCGAAATTCTGGATGATCCCCCAGTTTGCTTCGCTCTCCAGCATGACGCTGATTAAATTGTCCATGTTTATTGGGCCAACCCGGTCTTCCACGGCGGTGCGTTCCGCGTACATTCAAAGAATGTGTGTTCAGCGTCGTCTTCTGTCGCGTCATTGTATGGGCATGATGGCTCTTCGGCTTTTCCCATTCTGTGGAGGTACTTTTTTAAGTATCCGTGACCGGCTTGTCCACACATCATCTTTTATGAGTCTGGCAGTCCATCTGCCGCGGCTCTCATTCTCTCATCTTCGTTGCCATCGTATCTTTTTTATTTGCGATTGCCCTCTTATTATTCCCAGATATTTTCTTTAGCTCCCACAGCTCTATCTTTTGGTATGCCAGGAGGTCAATTGGGATAATACCGGGGCCGCCCTATGTTCGCCATTAGTCTGCTGAGTTGGGAGGTTATTTTCGCTGCCTTTCCTGCGGCGTGCTGGATTTGTACCCAGAAAGTTAGTCTGGGGTCCAGTCTGACGCCTAGGTAGTTTACCGCTTTTTGTGCCTTTAGAATATCCGTAGTCGTTTGCATACTTATTTTGAGAGGTATACGCTTGTTTATCATCAGTAGTAGCTCTGTTTTTTCGATAGCAAGCTGTAGGTTATGTAAGTCAAGACTTGGTTGCGTCCGTATCATGGTTCTGGTTTAGCTTTCTTCGTGCATATTCTGTGTCTTGGGCTGTAATAACTGCGGCGATGTCGTCCGCGTAGCCAATTAAATAAGATTCGTCTGGCATGTCGTGTTTTAGTATGGCGTCGTAGCTGATGTTCCACAAGTCTGGGCCTAAAATGGATCCTTGGGCTGCTCCTGACGTAGCCGCTATCTGTCGTGATCCCTCTTTAGTTTGGTACAACAATTTTCTCATGCTAAGATATCTCCGCACCACCGCCCTGAGGTAGTCGGGGATTTTAAAGCTTCTTTCAAGAGCGTCGATCGTGTCCACCCATCTAGCGCTGTTGAAGGCGTTTTGGACATCTAAGGTCGCCAGCAAGACTATTCTTTTGTACCTATGATATCTGCGCTGAGCGGCGTCTACACTTTCAATGACGCATCTGACAGCTCCTAAACTTGACCTGCCGGGTCTAAAGGAGGAGGCAGAAGGATTATAAAAACGAGTGGAAAGTCCTTTATTATGTCACAATAATAAAATATACGATTTTCGTCAAATATGTATGTTTTTATTTTTCAGTCATGGCCATATTTCTAACGCAATCTTTAATAAATCTTGTTTGCCATCGACTGAAACACTACGAGTATATTGTCCGGTATTACAATTTGTATCTCCTGCAGCATACGGCATTCGTCTAAAAAAATATTTTCACGCTTTCTTAAAACTGATGATATACAGTGCAGTCAAAAAATAACGTTTTCGTTGTCGAAAGAGTAGGTAGCGTTTATTGGGAAAAATGTTGTAATTATAGAGAATACATTGTTTAATTAAAGCCAACGTTTACTCAATACTTGCTCCAATCTCCAACGTTGTTTCTTATAGCCTGACATATTTGATGGCAACTTGCAACTAAATTTTAGCATATTCCACAAGGAGCGACCTTCAGGTATTTTGGAGTAGCCGAATGAAGTCTTTTGTTGACGTTAAATGTTTTCTATTGGATTGGCGTCTTGTGACTGTGATGGCCTAAAGTAGCAATATGGTCTTCTAGATTCCATTGAGCACATATTCTTATATTTTGGATTATTGTCTTCTTGCGGTATCCAATCATGGTGTTTTTTTGTCGTAAAGCAAACGGCGTTTAAGTTTTCTGTGAAGGACCTCAGAACCCCAGCTTCCGATACGAATGGAATATTTCGTGTGAATATTCAAGGCCGTTTATTGGATAGCCCGCTTCTGAAAGAGCGTTTCTGTGAACAAGTACCAACAAGTGAGCGTTCCTAAGGTTATGTTTACTTATAGGACAATCTCTCTACAAACAAATTAATATGTTTATTAAATTAAGTTTGCTACTTGCGATGTCTTTACAAATATTTTAATATATTCTCGCCCAAAAAAAATCTCAACTTATATTAACTTTAAGTATACAAAAACCAAAAATTTAAAGTTTTAAAAGAATATCAAGCAAACCATTACTGAATTACAATTTATGCAAAAGTCTTCTGGAAAACCGGTTACCCTGGATACTGTATTTAATAATTTTGTAGACATTGAATCTTTAAGTTAAAAAATAAGGAGTTAATTGTATTAAGGCCACCACTAAAGGACTCATAAATACCAATAAATACAATATTTCACACACTTCAATGGCATCACTTATCATATATACTTTTGTTATAACTAATTCGAAAGGGAAGCAAGTGCTTCTACTATTTTCCACAAACTAGGCATCTACATAATATGGACATATCACGCACTATCTACCATATACATATGTACATACATATGTTTCTATAAAATCACCATCATTAACGTCAACGAGAGGGTGGCACTTAATAAATTTAAAATCATGATTTTCCCTTCTATGTTACGCTACAGATTCTTCAAATTTTTAGATAAACACGCTTCCGTGAATATCACACCAGTTTAAAATCTTGGCAGAGGCCATGCGGTTACTGGTAAATTAATACACTGTTGTGTAACTTTGCGTAGCATGTTTGAAAGCAAAGGGCAATCATTTGGCGCACAAAAGAACAGCACAGCATCAGACACTAAAACGTTTACGAAACCGCAAATCAGACAACATTTTATCCCATTAAGGACGCATTTAAATCACTTCACCACAGAATTCTCATTCACGACTGGGTGCAAAACGCAGGCAGTTGGTACGTGGTAGTTATAAAGTTACGCAACACCATACTGTTACCACCACCAATCACTCTCACCAAACATCACCAGTAATTGAAGGCCAATGCATCAGTGTGTGAAGGCATATGCGAACACCTGCTCAATGGAGGCAATATAGATGCTTGAGCCACCCTCCTGAATGTGCTCGCATTTCCACTGTGCTTTATTTTATTTTCGTTTTTTAGCTGTATTCATTGGGCTCAAATTTACAAATGAGTAGTTACCCGATTTTTTAATAGGGTCGGTGTTTCTTATTTAATGGTAGTTATTATACCTCTTCATTTAATTTTTTTTTTTATAATTGTTTTTATTCGCAACCGCATATACACACTCATGGAATTAAAAATTGATACTTACTTGACCTCTGTTCAAAAACATTTTCCAAAGTACTTGAAAAAATTTAAATAACAGAAAAACGCGTTCAATTTCTAACGTTTAGTATATTCGTTCAATACTCTCAATGCAAATTGGGCTCATAGCGCATTATTACTTACAGAATGAATTTTAAGAGCAGAGCCTATTAAGGTTACATGGCAGTCGGTTAAAATAGTGCTTTTAACCCGGTTTGAATTCCAGGGCGAAGACAATTATCAAACCGTAAAGGCCAAAATAGGAATATGATAATGTTGGTTCACTGGAATAATTTCAAATGGCTGACTTTTTACTTCAAATATCGATCATTATGTGAGATATATTATTGAAATTCAGAGAGAATCTTTTCGGATAATAATCTACCCTGGTGTCAAAACTGGGTAACTGAATTGTCATAATTTCGCAGATTAGCAAATATTGAAATTTTTCGGTACTTTTTTTAATATAAAATTTTTCCAATACCTGAAAATATGCCGCCGGTTTTGATCTTTATTATTTTTTTATCATTGCGACATTATTTTAACCTAAAATGAAGAACTTTAAAGCCAAATATTAAAAAATAACTAAATACAAGCAATAAACTGATAGTACACTTTTAATGCCTGTGACGGATGTGTGGTAACAATACCATACTACGAACGAATACCAGATATATGTCACCAAACACTAGAACTTTACAATGTAAGCAATGTAGTATGGATGGAGTTCACATATTCGGTATCTGGGGGTTTGAAAAGTTATGGCCCGATTTTGACAATTTTCAGATGATAAGGGCACTATTTGTGTAAAGTTTGACCCGATACGCTCATTGGTGCTTTAATTGTACACCGTGAAGTTAAAGAATCAGATGGAATTTAAAACTGGCCTTTTAGAGGCGGGACTACACTCACTTTCTATAAAAATTTAAACCACAGAACCTCCTCTTTACAGTTTTATATACTTATGTATGTATTAATGTGAATATCATTACTGATACTTTATTTTATGGTTTTCCATTAATGGCGTTTTGTGGACGTGGCAGTGGTCCGATTTCGTTTGTCTACAAAACTAATCTTGTCATAGTGCCAAGAAGCATGTTTACGAAGTTTTTTCGTAATATCTCAATTTTTACTCAACTTAGCGCTAACACAGACAGACGGGCGTATGGACAGACAGCTAACCAGATTTCATCTCGTCTCGTCATCCTTATTAATTGTATGTACATACTATATATTAGTTAAATGGCACACTTTGTAACAGCTCCTTGCTACCCTTTCAGCATTCCTTTTCACTTTCAAATTCTTTAAATGGTTGCAAGAGCGCTCGGTTTCAAATGAATCTATACAATTCGTTCAGAAATTTGAATTCTGTTATCTATTTATTGTATGTGATATGCAAATATGTATGCATAGAATAATAGAAATATTTTAAAAAATTGTAAATAAGGAGAAAATTAAGATACTCAAAATTCAGTTTTAATTTTTAATAACATACCGCTTAACCGCAAAGAATTTAGTTCGAATATCATTTTATTTGAAACAAGAACTAATTCAATGATGTTTTATAATAATAGAAAAAAATATGGCATAAAAAATTATGGGTTTTTAATACTTAAAGATTACGAAATTCCTGTTTTAAATTTGACCTTGAAAATATTAGTATTTCTTTGAAACTATTAAGCGGGTAGGTATTATGCATATTGTTCTACCACATTCATGGTAATTCATTGCTAGCAAAATGTGAGACCATCGTCCAAACATACAAATGAAATATGCATTTAAGTGTTGCGAAAATTGAAAATTTTATGAAAAGGAAAACTCGATTGAATAGCTGGACTCTTTTTGCTCATGTGAATGCACAGAGCGACACCAAAAGAGAATTTACCGATAAGAGGGTCAAAAGAGTCCCAATGTAAACAGAAATACTACGCAATTGATTATTCACGTTGCCACAGTGTGAGAAATAAAATAAAGGTTTTTGATGTGGTACATGAGAGGAGAAATTTGTAAATAACTTTTTATATGAAGTACAAAATTTGTGTGGAACATTAGCGAGTGTTATGTTTGTAACTTAAGCGAGTGGTACTTAAAAAAATAATTTCTATGTATTACAAAAAAGGCTTGAGATTCAGTAACACATAGGCAGATAAGGATGTTTTGGCACTTAAGCGTAGTGGTTATTAACCGGGATTGACTGTAGATTAAGAAATAATATTATTTCATATGAACATTTGTATGTAAAATTACTAAAAAATTGACAATGATTATTAGTATCGTACAAGTATAAACTAATGGGACAGTAATAATAATAATAACCCAACGATTACCCTCCTCCCGCCCAACCGACGCGAGGGGCGCAATCCGCATACGTGCGGAATTAGCCGAGTCAGAAAAGGCAAGAGAGTTTATTAAGTGTTGAGATCTAAAACTGCTCAACTACCGAAACAAAAATTTCAACAGCTAAGATTTATAGTTACAATATAATAAATTGTTACATTTTCATTTATTAAGAGAAAACAATAAAGTCTTTTTAATTTTGAAAAGTGAGTCAGAAAAGTCAAATGTGCTGAAATGAGAATTAAAATCATGACATATACGGCGGAATGGCTCGTTTAGTTCAAAATTTGATCTACAGGATTTTAGCAGTAAAGGTCTAAACTGCCTCGAAAAGCGAACCGGGATATTAAATTTAATTTCAGACAGGAGAAAAGTACTGCAAACTGTTCCATTCAAAATTTCCACTATGAATATTATGCCAAGCATTTCCCTACGACTAGAAAGTGTAGGTAGATTAATAAGTTTTAAACGACTAGTGTATAGAGGTAGACTTACCCTAGAATCCCATCGGAAATGAGCTAAGGCGAAAAGATTTTTGAACAGATTCTAACTTGTCAGAATGGATTTGGTAGCTAGGGTTCCATACAATAGAGCCATATTCCAATATAAGTCTAACCAAAGTTGTATAAAGTGTTTTAGTAATATATGGATCTCTAAATTCTTTAGACCAACGTTTAACAAAACTGAGGACAGCTTTTGCTTTCAGGACCATGGTATCAATATGAAGACTAAAAATAAGCTTAGGGTCCATATTAACTCCCAAATCAACATAGTTAACAACTTTCTCTAGAATATGGTGTTTTATTACATAAGAAGAGTGGTGCACAGATCTACGGGAAAAGCACATCATCTTACATTTATTGAAATTCAATGGCAAATCATTTCTATCACACCATGCAACCAAATTGTTTAAGTCTGTTGCAACAGACACCTTTCCTCAGTTGAAGTGTATGGTTTAAAAAGCTTTACGTCGTCAGCGTATAATAAAATTTTTGAGAATTCTATTACTGAAGAGATATCGTTAATAAACAACAAGAACAGAATCGGGCCAAGATGACTACCTTGCGGAACACCTGAATAAACATTAATTGTATCTGAAGGTGTATCCTCAAATATCACTCGTTGTGTTCTATTATAGAGATAGGAAGATACCCATTGAAGGAATCTTGGCTGAAAGCCCAGCAGATCAAGTTTATGTATGAGAATCGATTGATTTACTTTTTCGAAATCCATGCTGAGATGAGGAAATTAACGGAGAAATCGAAAAGGTTATATGATCAGTGATGATAGCTTCAAAAAGTTTAGGTACAACTGATAGTTTTGCGATGCCTCTATAGTTTTCAATGTTGGATCTAAATCCACTTTTATGCATAGGAATTATAAATGATTGTTTCCATATTGAAGGAAATATACCGTGTTTAAGAGAGTAATTAAATATCTTTGTCAAAAACAAATATATTTGGCACTATTTTTTAGAAAGCATGAGGGTATCATGTCTGGGCCGTAACTAAAAGATGGTTTTAACTTATTTAAATTAAGTAGGACGTCTTCTTCAGAAATAATTGGAGCGTTAATTAAAGTATTCGAACACAGCACGAGCTGATAAGAAAAAGTTTTGGAAGAATTATTAGAGTAGCTTGACTTGAAAAATTCTGCAAACATATTGGATATAATATCATTGTCACTTGAAATGATAGATTTGTATTTCATCGCGGACGGAAATTTGGAAATCTTGCGTTTGGAGTTGACGAAATCAAAAAACGATTTTGGATTACTTACAATATTCTTTTTTACTTTATTTATGTAATTATTATAAACATTTTTTGTTTAGGTCAAAATATTGTCGCCGCAATAGCGAATATTTAGAATAGTCGACAAGTGAACCGGTTTTTTTTTAAATGTTTAAAGGCTCGAGTTTTTCTGTTTTTCAATTTATATAACTCTTTCGAAAACCACAGACTTCTACTTTTACTTTTATTAACAATTACTATTGCAACATACTTTTCAAATAATCTCGTAATAATGTTATTAAAATGAGAGACACTCAATTCAATGTCACCATTATAATTAGGCCATGTTATTGTAGAAAGTTCTGTATTTAACTTTTTATACTCTCGCAACCTGTTGCAACAGAGTATAATAGTTTTGTTCACCTAACGGTTGTTTGTATCACCTAAAACTAATCGAGTTAGATATAGGGTTATATATATATATATGATCAGGATGAAGAGACGAGTTGAAATCCGGGTGACTGTCTGTCCGTCCGTGCAAGCTCTAACTTGAGTACAAATTGAGATATCTTTATGAAACTTGGTAGACATGTTTCTTGGTACCGTGAGACGATTGGTATTGCAGATGGGCGTAATCGGACCACTGCCACGCCCACAAAACGCCATTAATCAAAAACAAATAAATTGCCATAACTAAGCTCCGCAATAAGATATAAGACTGTTAGGTTTAATGTGCATATCTCCTAAACCGCTAATGCTATAATAACCAAATTCACTGAGAGCAAATGAATTTTAGAACCTCTATTGACAGTGTAAAAATAGTTGAAATCGGGTGGCAACTCCGCCCACTCCCCATATAACGGTACTGTTAAAAACTACTAAAAGCGCAATAAATCAAGCACTAAACACGCCATTAAATTTTATCACTGGGATGGTATGAGATAACTTTATAGGAATCGCGTTCAAAATTAGACAATGGGCGTGGCACCGCCCACTTTTAGGTGAAACCCCATATCTTGTGATCTGCTTAACCGATTTCAACCAAATTCGATGCATAACATATTTCTATGTCATAGTGCGAAAATGGGCGAAATCGGATTACAACCACGCCTATTTCCCATTTAACACCATTTTCAATTCCATCTGATTCTGTCACTTTCCACTATGCATATCAAGCAAAAATTATTGTATCGGGGTAAAACTTTGCGTGAATAATGCGTTTGAAGTATGCCACCTTTTGACCAAAAATTGTCTAAATCGAACCAAAACTGTACAAGCTACTAGGTAATGAATATGTGGACCCCAGTGGCTATAGCTGACTTTTTACCGAAAATATCGGTCAATATAGAACAAGGCGGCAAGCTCCACAAAGAAATCTAAAACGAGTATACCATTTGTCTTTGCGAGAGTATAAAATGTTCGGTTACATCCGAACTTAGTCCTTCCTTACTTGTTAAAATTAACTTTTGCAAAGTTAAACCGAGTACAGAAGCACGAAGTTTGATGATTATTATCCGGTACATTGCCTGAGTTTTCGACAGATATTTCCAAAGCAGGATGATATGAGTCCTCTGGTAGAACAAGAGGATTACTCTGAATAACGGAACACTTTGAAGAGGTATCAACGTATACTAAATCTAAACATTTACCAAATTTATTCGGAATGAAATTAATTTGGTTCAGACCGAAAAACTCATTAAAACATGACCGATTGCAAATCGGCACGATATAGTTATCGAAAGGTTTCCACGAAGCACACGGTAAATTGAAATCACCCAATACAATTATTGAATCTACATTATTTGGCATCAAGGTAGCACTATTTATTAAAGAAGCATGCTGCATGTATACAAATAAGTCCGAATGGGGTGGTATATAAGATAGGGTTAAATAAATAAAGCAACTCTTAATGTAGACTCTAATACATTTAAATTCAAATCCGGTCCCTGAAATAAAAACATTTTCAGATGGGATAGAGGAATGCACGGCAAATAGAACACCTCCACCGATTCTGTTCTTTTCGATCACAGCTAAAAATTTTAAATTCGCTGTTTAAAATCTCATTATCAAAAACAAGACAAGGGGAAGACAATATTACATGACAAAAATTCAATAAAGGTGGAATTTATAAACATCTTATTTTAAATATTTAAAGTATTTGTTTGCACATTCAAATATGTACGATTTGAAATGAACCAAAGTTCAGTACAACCAAACACTTAAGAAGAAATTCAGTTCATACCGCAAAGTTATGAAATTACATTTTTTGTCTTACTGGCCGAGTCGGCAAGTAAAACTTAATCAAGCAATGAAATTTTAATTGAAAATCGCGCAAAATGTGCGCCTTATGAGGTAAATGGACAATAAAATATAATGTTGATATAGAGCCAATGACACTGTTCCACTTTCTTATTCTTATCTTTCGCCAGCAGCGCGATATTTTTAACCAATTAGGCTTATAGTAAAACATAAAGCCTTCCAAATAATTCAAAACTGAGTTAGACTGTGTGCCAAACGGTAAAATTATTATCTGTGTTGAGTAGGGGTGTTTTTTAAATATTTCCATTACAACCCGACGCATGTTCATATAGATATTCTAAAGCGAACCAAACTCTTCTATTGAGATTCGCAGCTTATCCAATCTTTAGTTTGAAATGTTTTTTCGACTTTTCTACAAAAATATATGTACATTAAGATATTGCTTTACTTCTTACTTAAATAACAAAAATTCCGGAGATGATAAGAACTTTCCTTATTGAAAGTAGAATTATTGTATTGAATGGAATAAATAAATGCATCATTACGAATAAATATCATTCTTTATATGTATATATGAATTTTGAACTATTATTAATCTAATATATAAATTCTCGTGGCACGGTGTTTGTTGTCAAACTAGTCCGAAACGGCTGGATCGATTTTGATAAAATTTGGTGTGCTTATCGGGTAGGTCTGAGAATCGGTCAACATCTTTTTGTCATACCCCTTAATGTTAACTTAATGTTAAGGGTGGTCAACCTCAAATAATACTTTTCTTTTTGTTTTTTGAACAAAATTTTTTGTTATTATTTTTTAACGGTTCTGCATTGAAAAATACATACAATTCACAATTTCACCGTTATACGATCAACCCCTGAGTTTTTATCGCCATTTTTTATATTATTAATTTGTTCCATTCACAGATCCACAAGATGGCAATCGAATTTAAAGTTATATATATGTTAGATCTATCAACTATCGGAAACGGCCAATATGTATTTCTCACGAACGAAAAAGCACTTGATGGTGCTATAAATCCACCTAAAACTACGCTCACCGAATTGTGAGGACGTTTTTGGTGACTTTGCACAAATATTCCTGAATTCAGAAGTACCACGCTATTTTACATTGGCTCAATCTGAAAAATGGATACCCCACAAGCAAGGCACACCCGGTTTATTCAAATCAAATAGTTTGAGCCATGTAGGTATATACAAACAATCCAGGGCTGACTGAGTGCATTTATATGCGACTGTTGTTGGTTAATGTCACCAGACCATTGTCATTTAAAGATTTAATGTAACTGGACAACAGCATAAAGATAAGGCGTATAAAAATGCATGCCTTGCACTGAGCTTGCTAGAAGATGACAATCATTGGGAGAGTATTCTAGCTGAAGCAGCATTATACTGCACACGATATATTGTACCGACATCGAAGAAGGTGCAAGGATCTAACTATATCATTAAATGACACAATGTACAATGAGCATTGAATGCGAATCATTGCATTTTTATTGCGAATTTTCCAATCAGTCATTTCGGTCTGAGCTCAGATATAAATCGCGAAATGAAGTATGATACATTCGAATTGGCAGTGACAGTTTCTCGCAATATTCCACTACTAAATGATAAACAAAAAACAATTTACGACCGCATTATCCTGGTGGTTTCGGCAGGGCAAGGAAAATTCTTCTTGTTTTTTTTTTTTTAGGCTTCAGGAGGAACTTCCTTATTTCGCTACTTTTTGTTGAGATACGATCAAAAAATAGCATTGCATTGGCCGATGCATCATCTGGCATTTAGCAACTTTATTAGATGGCATTGGAAAGGAAATTAAAAAGATCGATTTTGGCAACTAAAAATTTGGATGTCAATGGATTAAATTCAAAGATACAACAGTAGTTGCCAGGGGACTTAGTGTCATACAAATCTGTGAACGATGTTGTTTGCGATGACAACAAAGCTGTGAATTATCCAATTGAGGTTTTGAATTCAATGGATATGCGGGGGCATGCCACTGCACCATTTTCAACTGAAGGTTGGATCTCCGGTTATTTTGCTTCGGAATTTGAATGCACCATGGCTTTTTAATTACACAAGATTAGTCATTAAAAAATTAAGGAAAAACATTAACGACATTTTAAATGGCAAGTCCCGAGGTGAAAATATATTGCTACCACAAATACCTATGCTTTTTACAGATGTCCCTATTGAATTAAAACGCAGTAAATTTAAACTGACATTCGCAGTGGTGATGAATAACCCATAAAGCTAAACGTTGTCTGTTTGTCCATGCTTTTCCCACGGACAACTTTATGTGGCATGTTCTCACGTAAGCAAACCATCTAGTTTGTTTGTATTCGCTAATGACGTACTAATCAAAAATATTGTATACTCCATTGCGATGAGATATAAACAGAGAACGTAAATGAATAGAGAAGGAGCAAATGTTAAATGAAATCTTTTTGAGTACTAATTTGTAATTCCAGATGAGGGAACATCGAAATATATAACTTCGAAAAAGAAAAATACACCACGCAATATGCGAAATGCTATAAATAGACACAACGAATATTCCTAAATGAAAAATCGTTGCGCATACCTATTTAGATTTATGTTTTCAATATGTATGATATGACAAATTTATAAGTATGAAAAGCCTTCTGAATTAAAAATCTGTATTACCGGTAAAAACCCCAGAATTCATAATAAAATAAACATTTAATAGGCAATTTTTCCAACTTATGTATGTGCGTTGCGTGAGTAATTGCTTATTGAGCAAAGGATAACAATAAAACAGTGGCTAAGCGACCGCGTTTCCACTTTTGTGGTGGCTGAGGTCGTAAGCGGAAAGGGGTTAAGCACAATCCGAATACGAACCTATACGTTCGAACCTAAAACTCATGTAAAATAAATTTTATTTAATTTTTTAATTTTTTTTTTATTTCATAATTCAATTTCTTTAATAGCATATTTTACTTCCTGATATAATTAAAATATATCAGGAAAATATGTTCATATGTTTAGGTTTATTGAATATTTCCTTATTATGCGTATTTACACATATGTGATAATCACACATACATTCTTAAATACACGTACGCTGATGCTTGCTTCTTCTTGCCCCGCACAAGCAATGACTTTTGTCTACACTTTTCGCGAGTTGAACGATCGCTGGCAAGGAGGGGTAAGCGACGCAATGCCACATAATTATTTCAGATATGTATATCTTTATTAATCGAATTTATTTTAAAAACGATTATAAGTATGAATTTATGTGTATTTATATTTTTACGTATATTATTATTATATTACGAAAATAAGTCATTTATGCATCAGTATTTTTCAATACTCATTAAGCAACATATTAAAATATTATGAGCCCTCACTTGACACGCCTCTGTGTATGGTGGCAAGTCAACGAAATAACGGCGAGTTCGCGCGGACATTGTGTTGTTGAAAAAAACCTAATGACGATTTTGTCGACAAACATACAGATATACATATGAGCTCGCATACATATTGACGCCGAACTTTGCGCATCGTGGCGGGGTTGACAAAATTTGTTTGAATCGACAATTTTACAACAATGTCGGTCGGCTATGTTGTCTCGTTTGTCTTTTTTGCAGTGATTTGCTATTGAAAGTTGACTTATGCTCTTTTGAAATATTGCGATTACCGATTGGGCTGCATTTTCATAGCGTCGTATTTAGATAAAATGGGCTAAATCGACAAACTATGAAATAATGATAATAAGTAAACATATAAAAGTACTATATGGACTGTGCTTAGAGTATATAGAAGTAGTTAATGATTTTATATACATACATGTCAGTTTTATATAAATTTTTTAATTTAATGCCATATTATCCCTGGCGCAAAATTCGGCGTCAATTTGTATGCGAGCTCATATGTATGTATGTATGTATACACATATGTATGTTTGTGCGCTTTTACATTGGGACTCAAAAGAGTCTCATTTTTTTTCAAATTCTCTTTTGGTGTCGCTCTGTGCATTCACACGGTCAAAAAGAGTCCAGCAAATCGAGTCTAGTTTTTCTGCATTCCTTTTCACAAAATTTTCGTAAATATTTGTGCGGTTCGACTGCGCAACACTGCGTCATGGTATAAGAGAGTAGCGAAAGTCCCATTCACAATAGTTTCGCCACCTTTGAGGCGTACGTTCACAATAAAACAAACATGGTGGCCATGGTGAGTTAGGGTGGCGAGGAGTTAAAACGGGTTGCGCATAGCAGAAAACGCCTAAATAATTATTTATAAATATATTAAATTTTGGTTATTAATTGATGTTTAATGCTAACAATATATGATATTATACCATGTTGATATAAGTAAATATGCGGCATATTTTTAAGCAATTTAAATAACTTATTAATGGACAAACTGAAAATTCAATTTAACTATGAGCGGACGGGAAGAAATAACTATTGTAAAAGAATTTGATATTATAAGTAATAAGAATTTCTATAATCAAAAAAGTAAAACTTATCATTGTCATACAAGTGATAATAATTCATTTAAACAATAAAGCAAATTTTATCATTGGACTTATATCAAGAAATAGTTACTGTGCCGATATTTTCTTTAATTTAAGTAAGATTTATTTAATCACAAATCTTATTTACGTTTTATATTGTATATCAGCAATTAACGGTGGATTTAGGTACAATAGTTTATTACAACTTTTGACATACTAAATTGCTATAATATTATATAGTTTTTAGTTTAGTTTTTAAATATTAAGACTTCTAAAATAAATTATTTTTTGAAGTTGCAATATCTTTATAGTATATAATACGGTAGGCATATCAGGTAGCTGTCTCTGTATTTCAGCATGTAGCGATTATAATATGTACAATATTTTACATATAACTCTTTACATAAATAAATTACCATATTGTTATATAGTTCTATGTTTAGTTTTTAAATATATAGACTCCTAAAATAAATTATTTGTTGAAGTTGCAATATCTTTATAGTATAAAACATGGTATAAGAGTATAAAATACGGTAGATATATTTGGTTTTTAAAAAGTAATTTAAAATTAGCTTGCGCAACACTGTTACGCAATGCTCAGTAGCAATACTGGCATTTGAATTTATTAACAACTTTTAGTCAAACGCACTAATACACAACTGCATATTGATTAAAATTCTTGTGTGAGCAGTTTTATCAGGAACAATATTAAATATTAATTATTTTACGAAGATTGTGTTGCAAATTTATAAACATTGCCCTCAGTTTCGTTGAATAAGCATTTTCTGCATCCTGTTATTTGACATGGTTGCTTATTGCACCTTACATTTTTCTGTGGTGAATATATATTAAGTTACCACAGTTAAAAAAAGGCATAAATATATATCGTTATTATTCTAAAATTTGCCAATAATAGCCGCTCCTTTAAGAACATATATTAAAATAAACTTATTTTATTTTGAAAAAATATTAAAGTTTTACATATAACCAATATTTTTTGGACAACTTTTTTATAAATTAAAAGAAAATAGCAAGATGACCATTTTCCGGTTAAAAGTCGGCCATCTTGGCTGTCAGTAGAAACTCAACCCCTAGGCGGACTTGACGATTCTCCATGGACACTTCTCAGCTGTAGCTTTGTTTACATCGATCAGCTGATTCTTTCCCTACTCCTCTTTTACGATGACTGCGTGCTGCGTATTTCATTTGTATGTTGAGATGATGGTCACACATTTTGCTTGCAATGAATTACCATGAATATGGTAGAACAATATGCATAATACAAGTACCTACCCGCTAAATAGTTTCAAAGAAATACTAAAACGGGAATTCCCTAATCCACAAGAATGTATTGAATATCCGCTACTAATATTTTCAAGGCCAAATTTATAATAGGAATTTCCTAATCTTTAAGTATTAAAATTTCATAATTTCTTTACTCCATAATCTATATCTTAATTTTCTCCTTATTTACAATTTTTGAAAATATTTCTATTATTCTATGCATACATATTTGCATATTACATACAAAAAATAGATAACAGAATTCAAATTTGCAATCGAATTCATTTGAAAGCGAGCGCTCTTGCAACTATTCAAAGGATTTGAAAGTGAAAAGGAATGCTGAAAGGGGTAGCAGCGAGCTGTTACGAACAAGAACACAAAGCGTGCCACCCGAACACAAGTGGCACGGTCCCTTCGTCTTTCCTCGTCGTCCCCTCGCCCACAATAAACTGGTTTGAGACTCTTTTGAGTCCCAATGTAAAAGTGCACTTTGTGGACAAAGTCGTCATTTGGTTTTTTTCAACAACACAATGTCTGGGCGAACTCGCCGTTATTTCGTTGGCTTGCCACCATACACAGAGGCGTTCTAACTGAGGACTCCTAGTATATTATTATGTTGCTTAATTTGTATTGAAAAATACTGATGCATTTATGAATTATTTTCGTAATATAATATATATATATATATATATATATATACACATATATTTATACCTATAATCGTTTTTAAACTAAATTCGATGAATAAAAAGTATATCTGAAATAATTATGTGGCAGTGCGCCCCAATCCCTCCTTGCCAGCGATCGTTCAACTCGCGAAAAGTGTAGGCAAAAGTCATTGCTTGTGCGGGGCAAGAAGAAGCAAGCATCAGCGTACGTGTATTTAAGAATGTATGTGTGATTATCACATTTGTGTAAATACGCATAATAAGGGAATATGCAATAAACCCAAACATATGAACATATTTTTTGATATATTTTAATTATATCAGGAAGTAAAATATGCTATTTAAGTAATTGAATTGAGATATGCTAATTAATTCCAATTAATAAAATAAAAAAATTAAATAAAATTTTAATTTTATGTATTTTACGATTCGAACGTATATGCTCGTATTCGGATTAAGCTTAACTCCTTCACGCCTACGACCTAAGCCAATATATAAATGGAAACGCGACCGCTTAGCCACAGTTTTATTATTATCATTTGTTAAAAAAGTATGTTGCTTAAGCACATACAAAAGTTGGAAAAATTGCATATCAAAGGTTATTTAATTATAAATTTGTCATATCATAGAAATTGAAAACAAAAAACTAATTAGGTATGCGCAACGATTTTTCATATAGGAATATTCGTTGTGTCTATTTATAGCATTTCGCACTTTGCGTGGTGTATTTTTCTTTTTCAAAGTTATATAATATTTTTCGATGTTCCCTCATCTTGAATTACAAATTAGTACTCAAAAAGATTTCATTTAACATTTGCTCCTTCTCTATTCATTTACATTATCTGTATTTACCTTCGAAACGCTTACAACTTGTGCTGTGTAAAAAGCAAAATATATTAAAAGGGTAAGGTGTAACACGATTGAATTTTTAAAGTGGACGAAATAGTATATCAATTTTCTAAAATGTCTGTTAGTAATTTCATCCCAGAGGACATAACTAGATTAGTAGGTGCGCAAACGGCTAATCTAAGAGCTGAAATAGCTCAATTAACGAACCAAGTTAGTACATTGACAAATGCTACACAGGTGACAAAATACAAAACCCAAACAATTAAGAACTGTATAACTTACAACGAAAGATTAGATATTTTCATGTCTTTGTCAGAATTTTCTGGTAAATCTGTGCAAAAATTTCAATGACCCTTTATATAGAAGGCAGTAGACGATATTTCGGTGCACTGACAATCCTACGAAATAAAACTGTAGGAGATGCAAACCACATTCTGAAGAATCGCGGAACATTCACGTAATTGATCGGGAAATAAGTGTTTTGAGACAAGGATCGAAATCCTTAATAGACTATTATAATGAAGTCAATCAGAAATTGACTTTATTAATAAACAAAAACAATAATGACGCACGCGACAAACTCTGAAATTACAAAACAATTAAATATCAAGAACCGTGAAACTGCTTTAATAACTTTTATAACTGGTTTAAACTATCCACTAAACCGAATACTTTTCGCTTTATCCCCTACAGATTTACCCAATGCTCTTGCTAAAGAGCAAGAGCTGCATTCGTATCAAATGCGAGCACAATTTGCTCTGCAATTTAATAAAAAAAAAACAGATACCACCCGCGAACTAATCGAAGAATTTCAAATTTTCAAAATAGTTTAAGGTAATATTAAACAAATCCATTCTATCCATCTGTTTGATATTCAGCACGATTTTATGAAATTGATAACTAGATAGCGATTTCTTAATTAGAATCGGTGCCAAAAGTAGAAAATGTATTTACAATAATAATAAAACCTGGAAAATATATTTTCTCAATGATCTAATTATAAGAAACCCCTTTGGACAAAAAAGTCCCAAGTTTTTACCGGCAAAACAAAACAAAAAAAGTAAAAAAAAAAACAAATAAAATTAATAAGAAACCAAATTTTAACCCCTTGGGACAAGAAAATCCTAAGGTGTCAACGAAAATAAATGTCGGAAAAACAAAAAAATTTAAAACAAAACAAAGATAAAGATGTTTCTGAAATAGAAATTTTTTAAATAACTTAAGGTCAAAACCTTCACAAATATCCTTCGGAGAAAGTAAAAAAAGAAGAATTAATTAAAAATTTACAGGATGACATAAGTAATGAAATTTTCACACTGCATAGTGAAATCAATTTAGATTTAACAATTGGTTAAAACAATATCCTTATCCAATGTCTGTAAATAATTTTGTTAATAACGAAATTCAAAACTTTTTACAAAAACAAAAAAATTGGGAAAGTAAAAGTCCATACAATTCTCTAGTATGGGTTGTTGCAAAAAAGGGAATAAATGATAACGGCAGTCCGAAATTAAGATTAGTAATAGATAAAAAAACAAAAAATTAACGTTAAACCATAGATAGATATCCAATGCCAAACTCGGAAGTAATACTTACAAATTTAGGAAAATCAAAATATATTTGCCACAATCGATTTAGAGTCTGGGGTTTACCAAATATAGAGGAGAATGAAATAGAGGTAACGACATTCTCGATAAACAATGGAAAATATGAATTTTTACGAATGCCATATGGACTAAAAAAGCATCAAGCATTTTTCAACGAGCTAGAGATATCGTATTAAGAGTTTACGACGGTTTAATTTTTCAAAAAGTTTAGAGGAACACAAAAAACATTTGACTTGAGTAATTAAAATATTAAAGGAAGCAAATATTATATAATATGAAAATATTTTCTGAAAAGTCAAAATTTTACCAACAGGAGGTGGAATTTTTGAATATGTAATATCCAAAAATTTTATTAAAATGGATCCAAAAAAGATAGAATTCATACAAAATAACCCAATACCAAAGATATTTCGTTAATTGCGAGGATTTTTAGGATTAACAGGTTAATATAGGAAACATTAACAAAACATTTGCAAAATGAAAATCTCAAAAAGGAAAATGATTCACCTTGATCAAGAGAGGGTAGCTGCTTATGAAACGTTGAAAAATTATCTCAACAAATGGAACTAACACAACCTGACTATAATAAAAAATGTATCTTGACTACCGATGGATCAAATTTAGCTTTATGTGCTGTGTTATCACAGGATATATTTTTGAAATAAATATAATGGGTTTACCATATTTATTTCAAAAACATTAAATTCCACTGAATTAAACTATGCAACTATTAAGAAAGAATTGTTTGCCATAATGTGGGATTTAAAACCATTACGTAATTATTTATACGGTATTAGTGATTTGGAAATACACACCGACCATCAACCTTTGTCATTTGCCATTTCTGAAAAAAACCCCAATATACCAGAAAAAGAGGGAGAGGAACTTCACATCGATATCTTTTTCGCACAAAAATTAAAACTTCTTTAGTTCTTCTTACTCTAAATATCTAGTTGTGAGACATATTGAAGATAAATTAAATCTAGAAGATAAAGTTCCATATGTTACAAGTATAGTTATAAATAATGACCCAGGCTTAAATAAAAACCAGTTCAAGTCTTTAATGAAACGGCTAAATATACAAATTTATTATTGTACCCTACGTCAGAGTACTAGTAATGGACAAATAGAAAGAGGTCACTCAGCATTAATAGAAATTACAAGATGCTTAAAGCAAAAAAAATAATTTAATAAGTAACTTCGAATCTATCAATTTAGTGGTTCAACAATAAAATAAAACTATACACTAAGTAAGAGGCGAAATACCTTGTAATATTTTATTTAATAAACAGATCCACATAAGTTTAAAAAGGCACATTAAAGAATGTTCAGGAAAAGATGTTACAGTATCATAACAAGAAATGGCTTCATTATCATAAAGGAGAAACCATATACGAAAAAATATATGGAGAAAGGAATAAATTAAATTATAAATATAAAAAACTAACTCTAACTACAAATAGAAATAGAATCCTCCATAAAGATAATATTAAAATTTAAATCTACTATTTCATAGGCACTATGAAGATATATATTCAAATTTCATTGATGTTTTATATATTACTACTATCAAACCGGACATAGTAGACTATACAAGAGAAAGTTATATACTTATTGAAGAAAAAGATGCAGTAATTTTTGAAGTACTTATATGGTTCAATATATCATTTGACGAATTTATCAATATTTGAAAATGTTATACCAAATACAAAACTGATACCGAAATAGTACTAGTTGATGACTCAAGTATAAATTCAGAAATATGAATAATAGAAACATTATTAAAACAATTAATGATTGGCAATAATATAATATAATAAAAAGAAAGGTTAATGAAATAGAAACGGTTTGGAAATGGATTTCAGGCACACCTGACCATGACGACTTTATGAAAATAACAAAAAAGTAAATGACATAATATAATACAATAACAAGAAATTTAAAACAATAACGGAATTAACACATATTATAAAACAACTATTACTATGTAAAAAAAAGTATTAAGTAAACAAAATGTATAATGGCCCTCACAAGAAGACATAAGAATAATAATTATAACAAAGAAGAACGCAAGAAAAGTAATTGACTCTTTAAATAGATATGAGAAAAAAGTATACCGGTCAACGCCGGTAAATTAATTTGCATAGATTTCTTTTGTGTTTGTTTATATCTTCTGTATTGTCTCGGCATTGTAGAAGATAAACATGTTTAAGGATATTTGAACATATTACCGAGGACAAAGTAATTATTTTAAATGAGTGGAATGTATGTGTTCTTATAATAATTGAGATTACATGTTTTTACTAACACTTAAACTAACAAATATTACCTATATTGCGGAGCACCGAATATGTGACGCACTTTGCCACCAATGCCCATTTCATATTTAAACATAACGAAACTGATAAAATTGATAATTAATTATTATGTTTTCCCCTTTAGAAATAAAGATAAATTAATTCGTAACAATAATATAAATTAATATCTTAACTTATATTTAAAATCTGTCTTGCTGTGTTTCTAATAACGAAACCGATAAAATTGGTTTTCGTGACACCCAAAACATATACATATAAGTATGTACATACATATGCATGTGATGAAAACTCAAATAAAGACGTTAAATTTAATATATTGGGTATATGAGTAAAAAGTTAACCAGAGGATTGGAAATCATTATATCAGTGATATGAGATTTAGACCAAAGTCAAGTCTATTTAATTCATGTCTACTTAATTTCAATAAAATTTCACACAATTCACCACCCCAAACGGTTTAAAGTAAGGGCCTACTACATTGGGGATATTGCGGCTAGGAGAACTGGGGGCGAGACTGAACTTCAAACTATGTGTCCTCTCCGTAACAACCTTACTAAAATATTTAATGCTTCTGATTTCTTAGTGAGTTATCAGACTTTTAGTAGATATGATTACAACCGTCATATGGAGGTTCGAATGGTGATCATCTGGTTTTATCCATTTTCATACTGTATATGAAGAAACTATAAAAACTTGTCCTGAGTATGTTTGGTTGATATAAGCTCTGTGGTTTGTGAGACATGTTAACCTCATTTGGGACCACGGCCGCTTTTTAAAAACATCCATACCACAAATTCCACACTTCGATGGCTTGTATCAACCAACAGTTTTGTATCTTAAACCCCTATTGAGGGAGAGTAGTGGATTATAGTTTCTGTTATGCTTGCGTTGAACACTATAGCAGGATTATTATTCGCGGAGGGCTACAGCAGCCAATCTACTCTAAAACGCAAATAACAATCCTAACTCACATTTTTTGGAATCCTGAATTTACATTTTGGATAAGCACAGTTCAAAGTGTTTGGCAGCATTGCACCATTTTTTTCATATAAATCGTAAAATAAAGAAAAAAAATGTAAAATAATTTCGTTTATTGCATTTTTGTAATAGCTACATATGTTTAATACAATTGAATTACTAAATTTTTGTGAGTTCGCTCAGTTTTTCAAGTTGATTAATATTAACATATTCAAATAATCTTAAAAATTATTTACTGATTGTTATTTTATACAAACCCATCATTTAAGCATAATTTTACGATTACACATATTAATTAATTCGAGGTGGCAATCACAACAGCAATGTTGCAAATTTGTTAAAGTTCTGCGTGAATTTCTGACAACACTGTAACAACATCAATTTCTAATGTCACTTCTTGCACGCAATTTATGCAAATAATCTGTAACACAAAATTTTTGCCTCCACATCAGCAGAGTATCAGCAAATATGCAACACAGTTGCTATACTGCTGCAATTGTTACGTAGCTCGAACGGTTTTTTAAAGGTAAATTATTCAGTTAGCAGCGTTCGTAAATAATTAAATAATAAATTACACTTATTTTCTTAAAAGATTCGCTAAAAAGATCTTTTCCTCGATTTTCTACATACTATAAGGCTGTGAGCCAAACGGTAGAAAAATTAAAATTCTGACAGATAAAAGTAAAATTTTGACGTTTTTCGTGGTGAATCCGAATGTCAGAATTTTACCCAGCTCCCGAGCTAGGTAAGATTTGACGCTGCATACGTAACAAGTATGTTATTAATTCGTAATTATTCATTTGTTTATGTTAGTATTTATTCCATTCAATACAGAAATGATACTCTAAATAAGGAAAGTTGTTGGCTCCTTTTGAATTTTTGTAATTTATCCGAAATATTGCAAATTAAAATTAAGATGAAAGAATTAAGTAAAAAGAATATATTACAAATAATTATTTGATTAATTAAAAGAACTTTATGTAAATGTATTTAGAAAGATATAATACTATCATTGTATATACATATGAACATATACATATGTATATATGTGTTTCGCATGCAAGTAGGTCGTAGTAGCCTAGCACGCTGCCTAATATTCTCAATTAATAGCAAATCTTGAAATCTATGAATTTTTTCTGATTTCATTAATATTGTTATTAGCAAGCATATATTGCTTTTCATTTAATTCATTTTACGAGTATATTTAATAATTTAAATAACAAGGCAAACATTCAAACGACGCAATTGCGTTTGTTTTGAACTTCAACTGTCCATTTAGCACAGCAAAATTTAAAATTTCTTTACACTATAGGAAATTTTTTCACCCCAACTCAACACCGAGAAAAATGTTACCGTTGTTTGAAAATCATGCCACTGGCGAAAGAAAATGGATTGGGTATTTTAAAAATTACTTTTGTGCATTTTGCATTTCGATATTATTTTTAGGTGTTCGGTTCCCGAGTAGATCCACATATATTACGCCTATACAGCCTCAAATACGTATATTCATATTATAATTTTTTTTTAAATCATATAACATAATAAAATAATATACTGTGGGATGAGCCACAATATAATATTATATATAACAATATAACATGGCAACACCATGTCAGCAAGTCAGCTGATCCTGGCTTACAAGGAACGCTGAAACGAATACGACACAAAACGGAACAGCAAATACATAGTCAACAGTTAGGCTCGAGGACGCCTGCTGTTATTATAAAAGACGATACAACACGATTAACGGCCTCTTCTCCTGCTGGCAGCCACCGCGTGCGCATCGTTCCTGCACATCAATCACCACAACTGGTGACCCCGACGTGATTTAATAATTTTTCCGCGATTTTGTAAATATAATTTTAAAATTCGCTGATTAATTCGTGTACAGTGCATTTCGTTTTCAAGTTTCAACACTTGTGCATAAATTTGCGATTATAGTGCACTTTGTGTATTGGTTTTTGTGCATAATCGCGCACGTGGCTGCCCACGCATACGACCGATTGGAGGACAGCTGGAGTTTTCGCGCATTCCTAATCTTCACAGCTTTGAGCGCAGCGCATAAAACGTTCCAATCATTTAATTTTCTTCAGCAAAAATCGCTATGCCAGATAGCGTGGACGTGCAAGTGGCCGACAGTATAACGCCGCTCCAACGTGTTTCTATACGGTGTCCGTTATTCAATTCCGAACGACCAGCCTTGTGGTTCGCCCAACTTGAGGGACAATTTCATCTCGCCGGAATTTTCGATGAAATTACGCAATACCACTATGCTTCTTCACATCTTGACGCTAGGGCCGCCGCAGAAGTGGAAGATCTTCTTTTGAATGTTCCCACAGAAACGCCTTACACTCGCTTAAAAGGGACACTGGTCGAACGCCTTACGCTCTCTCGAGAAGCACGACTACAGCAGCTTCTCGATCGAGAAACCTTGGGTGATAGAAAACCATCGCAATTTCTCCGACATCTCAGAAGCCTTGACAACACTGTTCCTGACAATATTCTACGAACTAAGTGGCTCAGCAGACTTCCGATGACAACCCAATCTATACTTGCGTCCCAAGCAGACATGAATATCGATAAACTCGCATCTCTTGCAGACAAAATACACGATATCGCATTACCAGCAGCACAAATCAATTCGGTCCAAGAACCAGCAGCAACATCAGCAGTCGAATCGCGCATTTCTCGTCTCGAAGCTTCCATTAATGAGCTAGCTTCCAGTTTTAAGAGACAAGTCATATCTCGTTCCCGTTCTCGTCATCGCTTTCGTTCGCGCACATCTTCTCCAGCACCGAACAACGACACGTGTTGGTATCATCAAAATTTCGGCAATAAAGCGAAACGTTGCCGGTCACCTTGCACATTTCAGGGAAACCTACCGTCGGACCGTTAGTGGCGGTTAACGGCTCCTCACTCGAATCAAACCGCCTCTTCGTAACAGATCGTGCCACCAAAATCCAATTTCTGGTGGATACTGGCGCTGATCTCTGCACGTTTCCCAAGTCTCTCGCACCTTGGTCGCCGGAAAAAATCAACTATAATCTCACAGCAGCAAATGGGTCTACGATAAACACGTACGGTTTCATAACTCTATCACTAAACCTTGGCCTCAGACGAAATTTTACATGGCGCTTCGTAGTGGCGGACATAACAAAACCTATTATTGGCGCAGACTTTTTAGCACATTTCGGAATCTTACCCGACCTAAAGAACAACTGCCTTATCGACTCGATCACTGGACTAAAAGTCGCATGTAAATTATCAGCATCCAACATCATTTCGGAAATTAAAGTACTGCCCGTCGACCCTATATGGGCAGATACTCTAGTGGAGTTCCCTAATCTGACAAAGCCGGAAGGAATCTGTCAGCCAACGAAACATACGACGCAGCACCACATATCTACTACGCCGGGACCTCCTGTTTCCTGTAAGGCCCGAAGACTTGTTCCCGACAAACTCAAAATTGCTAAGACAGAGTTTGAAAAAATGTTACAATTAGGAATCGCTCAACGTTCGAAGAGCTCCTGGTCATCTCCGCTCCATCTGGTTCCAAAGAAGTCTGGTGAGTGGCGACCTTGTGGAGATTATCGACGACTTAACGCCCGTACATTGCCAGACCGATATCCTGTTCGTGTTCTTGAAGATTTTACTGCCAATCTAACCGGCAAAACAATATTTTCAACCATTGATCTCGTGCGCGCTTTTAATCAAATACCTGTCACCAAAGAAGATGTCGACAAAACTGCAATTATAACACCGTTTGGTCTTTTCGAATTTCCGTTCATGACGTTCGGACTTCGGAATGCTGCGCAAACATTCCAACGATTTATCGACGAAGTAACACGGGGATTAGATGACTTTGTATTCCCATACATAGACGACATCCTAATCGCTTCTAAGGATGTTACGGAACACCGCAGTCACCTTCGCTCGCTTTTCCAACGGCTCACTAAGTATGGTGTCGTAATTAACACCGCTAAGTGCCGTTTTGGTCTGTCTGAAGTGGATTTTTTGGGACACCGCATCTCAGCAACAGGAATCTTACCTCTTCCAGGTAAAGTAGACGCAATCGTTAACTTTCCTCGTCCAACAACGATCCGAAAACTGCGTGAGTTCCTCGGCATGATAAATTTCTATCGTAAATTTCTTAAAAATGCTGCCAAGTTTCAGGCACCCCTGCACGAGTACACTCAAGGGGTTTCAATAAAAGGTTCTCATCCGGTCCCCTGGACACCAGAAGGAGAAGCAGCGTTCGTCCGATGCAAAGAAGAGCTACGCAAAGCAACGATATTAGCATACCCAGACACAACGCTTCCTTGGGCAATATTTACTGATGCCTCCGAGTATGCTATCGGCGCCGTTCTCCAACAAAGACGTGGACAACACTGGGAACCATTGGCTTTCTTCAGCCAGAAGCTTCAACCCGCTCTGAGGAAACACTGTCCATACGACCGTGAGCTTCACGCTATCTACGCAGCTTTACGAAAATTTCGCTATATTTTCGAAGCACGACATGTCACGATATTCACGGATCACAAACCTTTGCTACATGCTTTTGCTCAGGACCCTGATCGAGCGACACCTTGGCAATTCCACCGCTTGGATTTCATCAGCCAGTTTACAACCGATATCCAGTATATAGCCGGCAAAGACAACATCGTCGCAGATGCTCTTTCCCGCATCGAAGAAATATCAACGGCAGTATCCTCAAACGAACTTTCTCAAGCACAAGCTGAAGACGAGGAACTTCAGCAACGTATACGAAGGGAACAGCACGATTCACTGAACTTACGACCAGTCAACATTCCAGGCTGCAATAAACCAATTTATTGCGACGTTTCTAGCGACCTTATTCGTCCCTACGTTCCTGCAGCGCTTAGGAAGAGAATATTCGACGCTCTTCATAGCATTAGTCATCCCGGAGCACGAGCCTCCGCCAAATTGTTAACGCAACGATACGTTTGGCCCAGCATTAACCGCGATTGCCGTTTGTGGGCCCGAACGTGCCTAGCTTGCCAACGAAATAAGGTATCACGCCACGTTTTATCACCAATCCAAAACTTTCCATGCCGCACAAGACGTTTCGAACATATTCACGTGGACATCATTGGACCATACGTACCATCAAGAGGATATCGTAACTGTTTGACAATCATTGACCGTTTCACCAGGTTTCCAGAGGCATTTCCTATTGATAATATCGGGGCCGAATGTGTCGCTCGCACACTCTTCGCCGGATGGATATGCCGCTACGGAGTACCGTTACGCATCACGACCGACCAGGGTACACAGTTTGAGAGTCAACTTTTTAACGCTCTCGCTCGTCTCCTCGGCAGTAAACACATACACACCACCACTTTCCATCCACAGTCAAATGGAATGGTGGAACGTCTTCACCGTCATTTGAAGGATGCGATTCGTTGTCACGAAAATAACTCATGGGTCGACATGCTACCAATCGTCCTTCTTGGAATTCGCGCTGCCTGGAAGGAAGATCTTGGCGCAACTCCTGCCGATCTTGTTTATGGAGAGCCAGTTCGTCTACCAGGTGAATTCCTCGCTCCTTCGCCACTATCTGGTTTGCCACCATCCAATATGGCAGAACGTTTGAGAAACTACTTCGCAGACCTCGCACCTCAACCTATCGTCCGACATGGTCAGAGGAAAACATTTATTTTTAAAGAACTATCGACATGTTCACACGTTTTTGTTCGCCGCGACGCTCCACACCACGCATTCACTTCACCGTATGAAGGACCTCACCGAGTCATTTCAAGGCATGAGAAACATTTCATCGTAAACGTCAGAGGCGACAACACTACAGTTTCGATCGATCGACTAAAGCCTGTCTACCTCCTTCCTGACGATAAGCTCAACGACAGTGAGCAGAACAACGACGATGACAACAACACAACGCTTATTACATCAACTTCACCGGAGTCATCCGAATCTGGGACATCTCGATTTTCGTCGTCATCATACCGCCCACCAGAATCCGATTTCAGCTCACCTACACCGTTACCCAAGAGACGCGTCAGATTCCGCTGAACTACTGATCACCTTTTTAAATTATCAATGATTTCGATAACGTACTCCGAGAAGGGGAGTACTTGTGGGATGAGCCACAATATAATATTATATATAACAATATAACATGGCAACACCATGTCAGCAAGTCAGCTGATCCTGGCTTACAAGGAACGCTGAAACGAATACGACACAAAACGGAACAGCAAATACATAGTCAACAGTTAGGCTCGAGGACGCCTGCTGTTATTATAAAAGACGATACAACACGATTAACGGCCTCTTCTCCTGCTGGCAGCCACCGCGTGCGCATCGTTCCTGCACATCAATCACCACAATACAATATAAATAAAACAATCATTAAAAAGAAACAAATTCAACTCACAATAAAATATCATAACTTTAGGATTAACTTTTTAAATGCAAATATTTCCCATTTACAAAGAATTTGAAAAGCGACGCAATTGTTAAATGCAAATATTTCCCATTTACAAAGAATAGCAAAAAAATTTAGTTGCAAGTTATTCAAAAGTATTTGTGTCGTTTCTTGATATTTCGTTTCGCTTTTGTCAGCTATTTTAGCGAGTTTATTTCTGGCAGCCCGCTTTTTTTGATATCAGCTGTTAAAAATTTCCTAATCTTCATAATCAGGGAAAGATAATGGGGGAAAAATAAATGAAAACGAGAATCTCGCAGCATGTCATCCTTGTTGATAGTATTCCATTATATTGGGACGGATTTCTCGATAAATCGCCTACCTTGTAACTCACTCTTGAGTTCTTGTTACATAAAAGTCCCAATTTAATGGCTATAAACTTATCTTTATTTCAAATTCCAACAACTTAACGATTTACTACTCATTATCCAAGCTTATAACTGCTTACTTATATCCGAATTATTCTTTACTAAGCAGCACTCTAACTAGAACTGTGGCTGCTGCACAATCCGGCAGCCCCTATATAGTACATCGTTAACTAAACTTCGCCACTTGAACATTCTGGTAACTACGAATATCGCTTGTCTATTTTGTTCTGGCACCGTGTTCCTCACAATACTAAAATTTCAAATCGATATCTCAAATAGTTTTTGATTTACAGCCATATACAGGGTAGCCACCCAGATCAATCAGTTCCATCAGTTTATCTTTAAACCTGTTTTTCTCGAAACAAAATTTTACGAATTTGCTGAAAAATCGCCCAAAACCTATCAAAATTTGGGGTAAAATGATCTATAATATCTTCTAGTTTAACGAGAACTTTTTATATTTAAGTTTCATTCACACAAAAGTCCGAAATGGCTGCAGCAGTGGAGGACCTTTCTTAGCGCCGTCCAGGGATATCGTAAAAAAAATATTTAATGTTTTTTCAAAAATTTAACATAGACGTTTTTTTAGGCAACAACTTAGGCCTGAACAACGTCTAAAAATCGTTCAGTTTCGCGCGCTTTATGGTCAACATAATCGGCCTACGGAGCGTACTATTCGCAACACCATCACCCATCTTGAGACCCAGCATTCATTATTGTATAATATTCGACCGAATAGACCACATCCAGCACGCAGTGAAGAAAATATAGCGGCCGGAGCCACTCTTAGCGAAGACCGTAAAGAGTCGATTCGGCGCCGTTCGCTGTAACTCGGACTGACGTATCTTAAATAGAAAGTGCAAGAACTGAAGCCGCTTGACCCCCCAAGCGACATCGTTTTTCTCTATGGGCTCTTGAAAAATTTCAAGAAAAACCGCCGTTTTGGAGCCAAAATTGTCGCATTTGGCACGAAGAGCAACCTCAAGAGATTCCAGAGCTGCCATTTCATCTATAAAAAGCAACGGTTTGGTGTGGTTTGTGGGCCGGTGGAATCATCGGCCCATATTTCTTCGAAAATGATGCCTAAAATTAAAGCTCGTGATCTCGGCGACAGTTGGTTCCAACAAGACGGCACCAATTCCCACACATTGCACAAATAAATACATTTATTGAGATAACACTTCGGTGAGCAGATAATTTCACGTTTTGGGCCGCTCGATTGGCCACCAAGATCGTGTGATTTCACACCTTTAGACTTTTTCCTATGGGGATATGTAAAGTCTGAAGTCTATGCGGACAATCCCGCTTCGATTTAGGCCTTGGAGCAAAACATCACGCATGTCATTCGGCAGTTACAAGTCGAAATGCTCGAACGAGTCATCGAAAATTGGACTCAACGGGCAGACCATCTGAGACGTAGCTGCGGCCAACATTTGAAAGAGATAATCTTCAAAAAATAAATGCCAAAGAATGTTCTTTCGAACGATAATAAACGGGTAAAGGGAACTCCAAAATGGATTACTTTATACAAGTATTTTGTCCCAATTATTCTTAATACGTCGTCGTCAAAATCACCTGACCGAAAAGTTCTGCTATATTATTTTAGGGTATTATTCATACGGCCGAAGTCGCATATTGGTCTGCTTTATTAAATCGACTATTTTTTTCTACTCAGAAGTTATTGCTGCTGCCGTACACGCATTGGAGATTGTCGCATCATGATGTTATTTGACCAATACCCCAATGAAGGGGGTTACGGTGACAAACTCCTTTAGCATGGGGCAACGAAAGACACACTCTATTTACGTGTGATGCGCAAGCCGGTGCATGTCGGAAAAGTTTCAGCTGGAGCAGGGATTGTACCTTCCTGGTGTAATAATACTCCCTCGTTTTACCAACTGACACACAGAACACACCGGTTGCTTTCCTAAACGCAATTTTCACAGCTTTTTTAAATCATATGCTCATACCACGCAAAGCATTTATGCATTACAACTCTGCTTTACCAAAATATGCAATGGATTTATTTGACGTTTATAAATGCCCTCTATATTGAACTTATAATAATATAAATAAACAATAAAAAAAGATAAAAATTAAATTTAAAAAAAATATGAAATAACAATTAACATTTAATAAATAACATACTTATATTTTAATATAATTTACTTAATTAATCGGCGAACCTTCCATTTTGAATATTTTCAATGCAAAACGTGCGAATTTTAACAGCTCATGAGCATGAAATGTGGTTGTCATGAATTTATGAATTTTTTACTTTGCGCAAATTAATGCAATGGCAATTACGAATGAGCTTTTTCGGTAATGCAGTAAATACTGGCAAAACTGCGCAGTTTGCACTGCTGCTTTTATGCTGGCTAATTCCTTTACATGAAACTGTAAATACTGCGCATTTGAAAAATAGCATTTTCAAACATAAAAATGTGCGAAATATTTGTTATTAATACTCTCACTGACGAGTTAGATAGCAAAATTGATCGATTTCTAATAGAAAGATACAAAAAAAAAATGAGTCGTGTAAAAAAAGGCAATCTATTTCTACTATGTCCTATAAAATTATAAAAAAAAAGAAATCCGAAAAGGAATTTTTCTAGTAAAAATATTGATAGAAAATGGAAAATGGGTAAAAAAAACAATTTTGTTTATAATTTCAAACTATTTTAAACAATTATTATGTACAAATTCATAGAAAGGTGAAAATTTTGTTAAGTTCATGGAGTAAAATCCCGAAAAAATAAAATTATAAGACATGTTCTAAAAATCGTTTTCGGGCAATATTTTCACATTTTCCGTTTTCAAATAGTGTGACATGTTTTGTAAATCGTTTCGTTTTGGTTTTTGAATATCAGCAAATCGTTTTGTCACCCTGTTCTACAAATCGGAATCGTTACAATTTTCTAGATTCAAATTCGCCAAGTTAAACGATAGCGATTTTAAATTAAAATCAGGGGTTTGTTCAGGTAACTTTTATTACAATGTAAATATACTTTTAATAAAATAAAATAAAAATAAACAAAATATATGTATGAACGTTATTCTTTAAACTTTAAGAGGGGTTCTCGCAGTTTTGGGGCAGAAACAAGTTTCAATGTTAGCGAATCGGGGGAAAAATGCCACGAGCATCAAAACGAGTACAAGTTCCCGAAAATCTAGACTCCCTACTAACGTGCATGACAACATAATCTAATTGTATAGAAAAATGTCCACAATATTTCATGATATTAGTGAGTGCCTGCATAAAATGATGACATATCAAGAAGAAGGAGCAAACAATATTCGACGGCTATCCGAACCGTTGATAAACCAAATTATTTTTTAGCAGATCAAAATCACCTAAAAGCTCAAAGTTAAGAGGAACAGAGAAGGCATCACATAAGAATGGAGCAACACGAAAAAGTTACAATGAAAATGCTTGAAATTGAATTATCAAAATAAATACGCGCCATTACATTACTTATACACCTACAATTTCTATGTATTTTATTTAAATCTTATCTTTTGACCAATAATATTTAAACTATTGCTTTCCTCATTTTCAGCTATTTCCTCGAAAATTGAAGCGAAGTATAGGTGCGTTCGAGATGGCAATCACGACAGCAGTGTTGCAAATTTATCAAAGTATCACGTTCTGCGTGAATTTCTGGCAACCCTTGCAACAGCATCACGTTCTACTGTCACTTTTTGCACGCAATTTATGCAAATAATCGGCAACACTAAATTTTTGTCTGCACATCAGTAGAATATCAGTAAATATGTAACACAGTTGCTGTACTGCTGCAATTATTACGTAGCTCGAACGCACCCTATTTATTGGACTGGTTGTCGTCCATCAGCTAAAGAGAGGATAGTAAAATATGCTGAGTGCATTATAGCTAAAGAGTCAATGTCCAGGAGTCATGGTCAGATGAAGCATTGGTCCATTTTCCACCAATAAATTAGAAAATAGTCATGTTTTGGTAGTCAAGGACCAGTTCAACGAATTTCCCTAATCAAGAGGCTGAATCAGTAGCGGACGTATTCATCAAGTGGGTAACGAGATTCGGTGTTTAAATTTAATTACGTTCTGATCAAGAATGGAATCTCGATCTGGGTATCTGGAAAAACGGATCGAATTAACTCCAATTAGAGAAGGACTGCTAAGGAAGTTAACACCATCCTAAAAGACGAGGTGAAAGACGTAAATGATTTGTGTTTGGTACGACAAATATGTCTAATCGGGACGATCAGACTTAGATGGAGCGAATTCAAAGTTCCCAGAATGTTCTAGAGACGTAGTGTTGTTAAAGATCTACTATATAAGGGCTGTCAGACTGTGCAGCACACACAGTTCTAGTTAGAGTGTTGTCGTGTTAAGAGAAATTTAGATATAAGCCAGAAGTTGTAAGCTCGGATAATAAGTAGTAAAGCCTTAAGTTACTGGAATTGGAAATAAAGATAAGTGTATAGTCATTAAATTGGGACTTTTATTTAACAATTCAGTGTTCGAACTCAAGAGTGAGTTACAATGTAGACGATTTATCGAGAAGTCCGTTACAATACTTTGTTTTTTTTTTTTATTTCTAATGGCGTATAGTTCAAAGTAGTTTTTAAACAACGAAAACGACTTTTTAGAATTCCCATAACGCGCTCTACGATGCCTTTGCGTGTTGCTGGTTGAATTTGTGTTCTAGTGATCCTGGCTTGGATTTTCTGTATGGAGTAAGTTAGAATGGTTCCATACCGAAACCAGAACCTCCCAGTAACCAAGAACCTCGATTACCAGCTACTTACTGCGAGAAATATTATTTGGCACTGGTAGTACTGAATACAAAAGCATCACGGCATGCGCTGAGGCGATACTACTCGTGTTGCCATATCAGAATAACAAATCTGTAAATCAAAAGCCGTAAAATTAGAAGGTTACAAACATAATAAAAATTCACTCGTAAAATCATCGTATTTATGCTAAAAACACCTTTTTGTTAAAAAATAGATGTTCGTTAAAAAAGGGTTTTACCAGAGCTACATATATGAGTAAAATCAATGCATACAATTTGCACAAAGTGAAGTTTGGCTTTTCTGGAATCCACTTCTGACATTTGAAGCTTAATCCACTTAGGACAGAAAATATTTTCCAAAAACATTAATCATTTCGGATAAAAGTTTTGATATGAACCGTCAGCGCAAAACTTAACACATAAAACTTGAGTATTTCTAAAAATACGTGCTTACTTAAGCGATAGCTCGAAACACACCTGAAGCAAAAAAGAAAGTCCCGTAAATTCCGATGCAAATAGGGGATTAGAAAGATCTCTAGGGAAAAGACAAAATATACATATCTATAGTAGTCGTTCACAAGTAACTCATGTATATCACACGTACAATAAACTGTTATCGTATACCCGAATTACATTTCTAATTAAATTAATTAACTCCTCATCCACTGCCTAACTCCCACTGGTTATGGGCCCAGTGATTGTAGATTAACGCAGCGAGTAAAGTGCAAATTAAAATAATAAGAAAAAGAAAAAAAGTCGGCGCGTAATTGACCGCGTGGAAAAACATAACCTAAAAATGGCACACAACGGATCATCGAGAATTGAAATTCTAGACAAGCAAAATTACGAAGTTTGGCAAATACGTATGAGATCAATTCTAGTAAAGCATGATCGATGGGGATATGTAAACGATGAAATTACAAGACCTGTAGGAAGTGCTGCGACAGAGCGTGATATTTCATCGTGGAGAAAAGAAGATGAAAAAGCAAAGGCGGACATCCTACTATCGATAGGAAACGCTGAACTTAAAACAGTGTCCAAATGTGAGACATCTAAAGAAGTCTGGGACAAATTACAGTCAGTACATGCGTCAAAAGGTCCAGTTAGGAAGATAGAGCTGCTGACCGACGTCACATCATTCAAAATCGACGAGGACGACGACTTCAGGGAACGCCTGGACAGCTTCGTGAGTGCCGTCTAACACTTAGAAGATATGAAAGTAGAAATATCAAGTGATATGTTAGTTGTACTAATTCTCAAAGGACTACCTTCAAGCTTCGAGAACTTTCGATGCGCAATAAGATCCAAAGATGAATTACCCAATACAGAAACATTAATTGGTAAAATTCTGGATGAAAAAAGAATCAGAAAGACAACGGAAGCTGACAACGAAGATAATGCTTTGTATGCAGGTGATCGACGACATAAATACCACACCCCAGGTAAAAATAAAGCAAAATCCAAACAGCCATGATACATATGCGGTAAAACAGGACATTGGGCAGCAAAATTTCCAGAACGAGGTAAAAACTCAGTTAAAAAGGTTGAGAAGGTAGAAAGCAACTACATGGAGATATTAAAACCTGAAGAGGTAAGGAACATGACAACGACGACCAGATGGTGCTTGTTAAACTTAAGTAATACGCTACTAGTTAAAGATCTCCGTACTAATTTAATTTCTGTGGCAAAACTCACTGGAAACAATCGAGAGGTACTATTCAGGGAAGATGATGCTATTATTATGGACCTAGAAGGAGAAACAGTAATGATAGCAGATCGAGTTGGAAACCTTTATTACCTACGAGAGCCTGATGAAAGAGCTGAAGCTGTGAAACCACAAGAAACGAGTACTACAGATGCTCAGCTGTGGCATGCGCGACTGGGGCATCTACACATGGACGCAGTTGTTGTGAAGAGGACAGGCAACAGGAATCAAGAGATTAACTTCTGGAAGAACACATTCTGATATGTCATCGAGGAAAGATGACAAGAAAACCTTTCGAACCAGGAACTGAGAGGAGCACAAAATTACTCGAGATAGTGCACTCAGACTTATGCCAACCATTTAATACTAAATTAGAAGATGGAAACAGATACTTTGTAACATTCATTGACGACTACTGCGGCTGGTGCGAGCTGTACTTACTAAAAAGCAAAGATCTAGTATTCCAAGCATTCAAACAATACAAAAACTTCACAGAACGTCAAACAGGAAAGAAGATTAAGAAATTGAAATCAGACAATGGTCGAGAATACTGCAACAAACCATTCGACGACTACTTGAAGCAGGAAGGCATACAAAGAATTGAAACACCTCAGCAAAATGGAGTAGCTGAACGTATGAACAGAACGATCGTCGAAATGGCCAGATGCTTGTTAATCCAATCAGAATTGCCCACAATGTATTGGGGTGAAGCTATCCTGACCGCGAACTACTTGAGGAACAGAAGCCCAAGCAGAAGTCACCAACGGATGACACCGTATGTGCTGTGGATTGGTACCAGACCACTCCTACGTCACCTTAGAGTATTCGGATCAAAGGCATTGTACTTGATAAAGGACCTGGACGACGAAAACTAGATGAAAAATATATTGAAGGCGAACTAGTCGGATATTCACGCACGGCAAAAGTCTATAGAATAAGAAGAAACGACACGGGAAAAATTATTGAGAAAAGCAGAGAGAAGAACTAAAAGATGCAATCCATGGAGCCGAATCACTCGAAGCCGAATCACTGGAAGCGTGCATTAACCGATGAAATTCGTTCCCACCTGGAGCATGGCACCTGGAAACTAGTGAAGAAGGTAATATTGAAAAACAAGCTGACTGCTGATAGAAAAATAGAGCGCAGGAAGGCAAGAATAGTAGCCAGAGGGTTCACGCAGCGACCAGGATTCGACTACGACGAAACAATCGTGCCAGCAATCAGGTTGAGTTCAATTCGACTACTCACATCATTAGCAGCAGGTATGAAATCAAAAATATACCAATGGGACGTAGTTACAGCATACTTGAACGCTGAACTTGACGAAGAATTATACATGGAAACTCCGTCAAAGCTGAGAGAAATTCTTCAAGATATCACAAGAGATGAATGACGCGACTCAGAGATACAAAAACGAGCAGTAGAAATGCTGAAGGACTTGACAAAAGGATATCAAGTATGTAAACTTCAAAAATCACTATACGGGCTGAAACAATCGGGAAGGAAATGGTACAAGAAACTATGTGCAATATTCGCTAAATTTGGTTTAAAGCCAACAATATCAGATCCATGCTTATTTACACGACAAGAATGTAGCAAGATATTAATTGTCGGTATTCACGTAGACGATGCACTGGCAACAGCGAACGACCCAAAAATAATCCAAGACTTCAAGATAGCATTTAACCGAGAGTTAAAAATAAAAGACATGGGAGAAGCTCGATATTGCTTGAGAATTGAGTTCGAGCAACAAGTTGGACGGATAAGTCTAAATCAACAGCAATATGTTAAGAGAAATGGTAGAAAAATTCGGTACGAAGAGCTGCACTTCTCGTCGTACACCGGCAAGCCCGACATCGAAGTTAAGAGCGTCAACAGATCCAAACAAGCCCACAAAGAACCCACAGTACAGAGAACTCGTAGGCTCCCTGATGTACTTGGCTGTGGCAACAAGACCTGACATTGCACACACAGTGAGCCTGCTGAGCCAATTCAATGAAAAACCCACTGAACAACACTGGGGCGCAGCAAAGAGAGTGTTGAGATACCTGAATGGATCACCTGACAAGGGACTGGTATTCAACGAAAAAATCGACAAATTAATTGGCTACCCAGACGCAGGATGGAGGAGAGACGACAACAACTCACAATCCTATGGTGGATACGCATTCATGCTGGGAGGAGCGGCTATCAGTTGGAAAGCAAAAAAGCAACCATCAGTTGGACTGTCAACAACAGAACCTGAATTCAGAGCACTGACTGAAGCAACAAAAGAGTCCATGTACCTGAGAGGACTACTCGGCGAGATAGGATTATCTCATCTGTCAAACGGTCTAATTTACTGTGATAATTTAGGCGCGGTGCAATTGACAACATCGATGGGACACCACGAGCGCACCAAACACGCTCGAATGTACTTTCAATTCGTCAGAGAATCAGTAGGAGGTAAACAAGTCCATGTCGTGCATCTGCAAACTAAAGAAATGATAGCAGACATATTTACCAAAACTTTGCCAGGCATGAATACTTCACTCGAGCGCTGGGCATGGGTGAGATTCCGCAATAATGAGGGAGAGTGTGGAATATAGTGATACGCACACATACATATACGCAACGTATTCACGTACACTACCGCGAGCAGTGCTACTGAGCAACCCGACGACGTCGATCTACCGAAACAGCAAACAGGGAAAAGACTAAATATATATATCTATAGAAGTCGTTCACAAGTAACTCATGTATATCACACGACTATAAATTGTTATCGTATACCCGAATTACATTTCTAATTAAATTAATTAACTCCTCATCCACTGCCTAACTCCCACAAAATCTATTTAATTTCAATTTATTTTAAATTTTGAACCAACAAATTATTTTTTATTTGTTTTGTCGATGAAATCGAATGAATTGTAGAACACCTAAAACAAAATCGTACGAGTTTTCATTTCGGATCCGAACAGATCCGATTTTCAAAACATGCCTCTAGGGGACCGTGGGAAGTGTTTCAAACATTAAGAGTCGTTACAATCTACTACTCCTATGAATATACCTTTTGAGTAAAATTAAATTTTTGAAGCGTTTTGCTCCTCTTCAGTCATTGGTGTTTTATCCACAGCGCCCAAGTATAGTGTTCATAATATTTAAAAGCAGGTTTTGAAACAACCATTCCAGCAGTAAGTCTGTGGTAACGTTCTTTCATCTCATTTAGTAAAACAAAATGACTCCTAATTTAAACGAAAATAACTTATGAATCTGTAACAAACGCAATTTAATTGTGAATAAAACTTTGACTTACTTGGTGTTAGAAAGTTCGCAGCATATCAGTTTTGGCCCCAACATTGTGTTATATTGTATGCTTTGCATATTGCGTTTACGAAAGCAGCCACTGTGCAAAGGCACAGATGTTACCTTATAGTTCTCGTACGGGGATTGGAGCGTACTTTTTTTTTTAATTATTTTAAACCATCATTAAGGGAAAATTTGTTTAGTTTTAGCCAATATTTATTGTAAGGGTTATCTAATTCTCGTATGAGTGGCAAAGCTCGAGCTAGTTGTTATCGAAATAACCTAACGAGAGGCCCAGGAACGTGCTGTTTCGATGGGGTCGGATCATGGGGACATGAGTGTTAGCTGATATTCCTCTTCCTTGCTTTCTATTAAGTAAATACAAATACAAAAACAAAAACAATAGCCGTGCTTTATTTGACCGTCAGAAGCTATTAGCTAAATCGTTGACAAATATTATTTTCCATATTTCTGAATTGTGTTGGCAATCCGGGCGTGAGCAGTCAGCAGTTTATTTCAAAATGTGTGACATGGAGAAGAGATTAGTTTGAATTTTTAAATTTGCAAACAGAATATTAATATACTAAGCAAAAATATTTATTAAGTTCATTTGAGGTATAGAAAAAAAAACTGAAAACAATGTTCCTATTTTATCTTAATTTTAACTTAATACCCATCCACGGAAATCTAAAATTTTGGTTTGTTTACATTTTCATCTGTCAAACTAAGGTTTTCTGCAAAATTTTTACTAATGTGAATAAAAAAAAAACGAGGAATGATTCTAGTTCAATATACAAATTAAGATAGGTTTTGACAACCCAATTTAAAAATGTTGGCTACGTCGTCCATACAAAGTAAGCCAATAGCTTAACGTGCTGGTCAAATAGAACACGCCTAATTTGAATTAAATTTTCAAGTTGACTAACTTTAACTGCAACCATATTTATCACTAACAATTAAATATTACTTTTTACTGGTGGCAGATGTCCATCATTCAGTGAACAATTATGTTGTATAAAAACACGTCCATTATTGAAATATTCTATACGATGCAAATTCTTTACTCTCTTCCGATATTGGTCAATTGTTATTGTTTCAGTATTTTTTTGGTTGGTTTCATCTGTATTAATGCTATATAGGTCATCGCCTGGCATTAAGCTCACGGTACCATCAGCACATTTCTGAATGACAGGAAGCATTAGGGTAATTCCTTTCGTAGAACGAACACGCGCAAAATTTACTAATTCATCTAAACATGCGAAATTAAGTAGTCTTGATAATTCATATAACTGCGGTGGAGGAAGATACAGCTTTTGGTCAAAGTAATCCTCAATGAATTCTTTTGGTGTTTTCCACTACAATAAGTAAGAATTACATATAGTTCTTAAATTAAGTCATACAACAAACCGAAAAACTTGCAGCTTCATTTCTTTCCAGGATCACATCTGGTATATTCTGCATCGCCACTAAGTAAAAACACGTTTGAAATCTAAAATAAAATTTTTAGTATTAATATCTTTATTTTAAAGTGTTTATTAAAGCATTGTTTTCATTTATGATTCTACTTCAGTGCGAATATTTAAGCCAACTGCATTTAGGTTGAAGCAAAATGGAGAGCGGCTAAGCAAATTATTTTTAATCAGTAATTTTGTACAGATAAATAAAAAAAAGGGTTACAAGAAATCTCGAAACTGGAGAGCATAAGGAGTCGATGCAATCTACTATCCCTACAACAATGCACTGCAGTTTTGATAACTACCTTCAGTAAGGAAATGGAGAGTTGCTAATAATTTCCTTATAAGAAGCACGAAAGTTCTTCGCACACGTTTGTGAAAAGGTTCCTTCGTCTCATTTAGAAAAAACAAAATGCTAAGCCAGGGGTACGTATCCATTCTCCTCTTCTGTATATCTACTTTTGTCATTGCTAATGAGGTGCAACAACAACAACAGGTGCCTGGCGGTAGGTATAAAACTCATTGAGTAGAGATTCCCTGAAAACAAAACTCAACATGAAGGTCGACAAGGAAAAAACCGGGAAGTGGCTGCTACCACCGGCGGGCGCAGTGAGTTTACTTGCTCTGTCCGTGAGGAGAGCAGTTTACAGCGGTTGTAGTGCTACTGTCAAACCCCCTTTGCAACGTAGAGGTGCTACAGTCCATAAAGACTCAAGACCTCGAAAGCGTCAACATTACGGAAGAGAAAGCTCTGCTACCAATAAAGCGGCGGTAAAAGTTCACGAAAGGCTTAGCTGCAAGTCCAACTGAACGAAGGAGGAGGAGAAAAGGTTAGCTTGGGCTACAGCAAGAATGGAAGAAGGCTGAGCGTACTATGCGTCGAGACAGCAACTCACATCCAAGGATCCGAACAAACCGCAAAGCCGATCGGGGAGGAATTGCAGCCAAAGGCAACGGTCTGCTGATAGCGAAACAGCGGGTCCAGCTAAATGACCGCTGTTAAGCCAATTGTCAGGCTCGATCGGGAGAGACGCTCTACGTTGTTGTTGTTATAACGATTATCTAATCCCCGTTTGGGTGATAAATTCTAGATTCGTTGTCGTCGAGGTCATCTAACGGAAGGCCCAGGAAACGAGCTGTTTCGACGGGGTCGGACCATAGGGAAAGGGGTGTTAGATGAGTGGGGTTTGTAGGGCATGCAAAGAGGTGGTTAGTGTCATGCGGAGACTCATTGCATGCAGGACATGTGTTTAGTATGTCGGGGTCTATTCTGGATAGGTAGGAGTTTAACCTGCTACAGTATCCAGAACGAAGTTGCGCGAGGGTCACTCTAGATTCGCGAGGCAACTCGAGCTCTGTGTCTGCAATGGGTGGTGGTTTGACTCGTATTACGCCATTCACTGAAAGGGAGTCGGTGAAGGTGTTAATGGCTCCACTGTGAATGGCGGTCAGTGCTTGTCTGAAGTTAGTTGCGTCCGAAGTCTGGTCGACGTGCTGTCTGATGTCGTCGACGTAGTCAAGGAAGGACCTCTTGATGTTCCTAGGAGGCTGCTCCGCTGCAAGCAGGCGTCTGCAGGGGTGGTTTCTGCGAAAACATCCCAGCAGAAACTGCTTGGAGAGGAGCTCATTATGTTCCTTAACCGGAAGCATACGGGCCTCGCTGTGTAGGTGTTCGATTGGGGACATCAAGAGGCACCCCGTGATAGTCCGGAGTGCAGTGTTCTGACAAGTCTGGAGCTTCTTATTCTGCGTGTCACTACATCCAGGCGACCATATTGCGGCTGCATAATTGAGGACCGGCCGGCCGATTGCCTTGTATGTTGCCAACAACGTTTCTTTGTCCTTTCCCCATGAGCTGCCGGCAAGCGACTTGAGGATTTTGTTGCGGCTCTGTACTTTGGCAGTTATCGCGGTCGTGTGAGGAGTGAAAGAGCACAGACTGTCCAAAGTGACGCCTAAAATTTTAGGGTTATTTACTGTCGGAATTTTTGTGCCATCGACTGAAATGTTCAGGTCCAGTCTGTACTCCTTCGTCCAATTGGTGAAGATGGTCGCTGTGGATTTAGTGGGGGAGAGTGTTAAGTTCCTTGCAGAAAAGAAGCGAGAAAGATCGGAGAGGTAGCCGTTTACTTTTGAACACATGCCATCGATTCCCTTGCCCGACGTCAATATCGTACAGTCATCTGCGTACGAGGTCATTGAAATTCCCGCTGGTGGCTGGGGGAGTTTCGAAATGTAGAAATTAAACAGTAGCGGGGAGAGGACACCGCCCTGCGGAACCCCCTGTTTAATTTTCCTGAGTTTGGAGTTTTGACCTCGAAATAGTACGGATGAGTGTCGACCGCTCAGGTAGTTCATGGTCCACCGCTTCAGCCCTGGAGGGAGCGTTGATTGTTCCAGGTCCTCAAGTAGCGTTGCGTGATTGACTGTGTCAAAAGCTTTTGACAAGTCCAACGCTACGAGGATCGTCCTCTCGCAGGGTGGCTTCTGGTTCAGGCCATGAACTATCTGGGCGTTTATGACGCTAAGTGCTGTGGTGGTACTGTGCACTTTACGGAAACCATGCTGATGGTCTGCTAGGCTCAGGTGGTGGGTGAATGACGGGAGTAACAAGGCCTCAAGTGTCTTCACTACTGGGGAAAGGAGAGTTATCGGGCGATAAGACTCCCCTTTGTTGGCGGGTTTCCCAGGTTTCAGTAGTGGGACCACTCTTCCGACTTTCCACACATCGGGTATTTGAAGAGTGGATATCGACAGGTTGAGGACCTTGGTGAGGTAGTTTACTCCCGTTGGGCCTAGATGTTTTAACATCAGCATGTTTATTCCGTCAGGGCCGATGGATTTAGACGATTTCGCCTTTTTGATGACACTCTGAACCTCCTCATCGGTGAAAGTAAGTGGTGCGCAGTCTTTTGGCATTTTGCGCAACCATCGGGTAACACATCGTTTGGCCTTGTCGGTCGAAGGGTGCAGTATAAACTGCCGGCTAAAGTAGCTCGCGCACTTCTTCGGGTCCGAGGAGGCATGGCCATCGAATTGGATTTCAACCCGATCGTCATGTTTCCTCGGATTTGACAGGGCCTTGACAGTAGTCCAAAGCTTACTCACACCGGTGGAGAGGTTGCAGGACTTCAGGTGCTCTATCCATTTTGTCCGCTTATGATGGTTTACCATTTGCCGAATCTCCAAATTGAGATCCCTTATTTGGGAATCACAGGGATCGGCATGGCGTAAGGTGTCGCGCTCATTTGCTAATACAGCTGCTTCGGCTGGGAAATTAGGGCGGAGTTCCGCTATTCTTCCAGCCGGTATGAAGCGAGCTGTAGCAGCAGCGATCACCTTGCGGAATTGACGCTCGCCAACGATGACGTCCGTAGGAATGGATAGTGCGTTGAAGGTGCTCTCAGTAAATTCTGTGAAGCCGACCCAGTTAGCTTTGTTAAAGTTAACATAGGTGCGGTTATCCACAGAAATAAAGTCAGGAGGTTTCTCGATCGAGATAATTATGGGCAGATGGTCTGATGCAAGAGTTAGCATAGGTCGCCAGGTTATACTATTTATCAGACCACCGCTAGCGATGGTAATATCTGGCGAGCTATTACAGGTGCCCATAATTCTGGTGGGGGCTTCGTCATTCATTGTGCAGAATGTCGAATCGTCTATCTGTTCCGCCAGCTCCATCCCCCTACGATCGTTTGACAGGCAGGAATGCCAAAGATCGTGATGCGCGTTAAAGTCGCCTAGCACCAGACGGTTTTCACCACGAAGTAGCGCATCTATATTCGGGTGATATCCTGTTGGGCAACATGTAACTGGGGGGATGTATATATTAAATATTTCGAGCTCGACATCGCCTGACCGGACAGCTATTCCCTGACATTCTAGGGTAGTGTCCCTGCGGTCGATGGTTCAGATTGGGAGTTGTGCTGTCTTTGTGAGCTCCTTAGGACCGTGGAGGTCCTATCTTGGCCACTCGACTGGAGTGGCAGCGCAGTGCGCGAACATGGTGCAGGTTGCACGGCCGTTGAGGCAGATGTCGCATTATTGCGTTGACAGCATGGGGCCACGTAACTCGTGGTCCACTCCCTGTGTGTCTTAAGGCCCGAGCAGGTCTTAAGATGGCTCCATCCATTGCATGTATTGCACCTAACCGAGGTGGAATTTGGATGGAGCCTTTTTGCGCATACGCAGCAGTAGAATACCTCGGGGCCCGGGTTGGACTCGATGCCAGCACGGGTCAGGAGGATACGGAGCAACCCTGCTGCTAGGCGTTGCTCCAGTGACGACAAACTTAATCTAAAACTTACCGATCCAAACAGGGTTAGATCGTCGAAATAACAGCCCTTGGCCGGATAAAATCCGGGTCAATTCCGGTATCGCAGAACCGGCTGTTGTGGGAATTGACGCTCTACGTCGAGGGCGGCAGCGACTATCAGCGAGATAGCCAAGAGGCATTTAATCGTGGCACTTATTGACAGAAGCAACCCCCTTGCGCACATAACAGAAAAAAAATGGAAAGCGGTAGAGCTGAAACTACTGAATGCGCTCGTCGCCTTTGGAGACCCCAGCTCGCCTACACCAACAGTCGATGGTGCGGGCTGGCTTGTTGGGGCAAGATCTAAAAATGTACGGACAACCCTTCACTGCTATGGGTAAAGAAAGTAGCTGCGAAGTTTCAAAGCCTGTGGGAGGGCGCCGTCATGGAAATAGTGGACTGTAGTTGCATTCCTTCCATTCCGAAGGCGAAGGTTCTCATACCTCGAATGGTGATATCGGAGGATGCACTGCAGCTCCTCAGGAGACAGAACCCTAATGTGCCGACGGAGGATTGGAGGGCGCTGAAGGTCACCAACTCCAACTAGGTGGATGGTAGCCAAAACTACATCCTCCAAATTAATAAGACGGTCCTGGTTCGTTCCGGTTACGTAGACCCATTGACATTACACGACGGTAGTCAAGTTAATCTTGCTTTACGGTGCTTTAATGAGTAGGACCGATGTTAGCAAAATTTCATACAGAAAACCGTTGGAGTGCTATTCTCTGCATAACGGCTGCATTAGAAAGGCTACTCAACCTACCATAAATCGACATTGCAGTGGGAAGCTATGCAGCAAAATCAGCTGCAAAATTGGCTGCTTTTTTCTCTACAAGAACCTTCGGGCATAGCTCAATAAGCAGGGGGCAGATGGACAAATTTGTTCACATACCCTCCCGCATTATTTGGGAGAGGTTCCAGGTCACAATAAAATAGGAAGGATGGCGTGGGAGTATACAACTCATTTGCGGAACTGACAACATCTATACACACGACAAATGGAGTGAGAGCCGGAATCTATTGCTCGGAACTGCATCTCAGGCAACCCTTCAAGCTTCTGGAGCCTGCAATATCTTTCACGTGGAAGTCTTTGCAGTCAGGAAAGCGGCGGAGATAGCTAACAACGCATGTTACAACATGAAAAGGATAAATATATACATCGATAGCCAAGCGGCAATCAAGGCAATAATCTCACATCACATTACGTCAGAGAATGTCCTTAGAAGCAGGGAGGCAGTAGATGTACCGGCTGTCGGTAAAAGGCTGCAAAGACAGGGATTCCGGGATTCGAAATAGCGGAGGAGATTGCCTAAAAACGACGTGCAATGAAATTTCCGGAAGGGCTGACAGGTGGATAAGGGCGAGACGGAATGCCTTAATGCAGAATCGCCAATATCATGTGCATGAGCCCCGAAGGAAAGCTCGCATACTTTTTACTCACACGGTCTTGAAAGGACTGCCGGACGGGTGTTGACCTCTTGATAGGTCACAACCTACTGGCATCACATGCGCGCCGGAGGGGTATAAATAACGAGGATACATACAAAAAGTGCAGAGAAGCAGGCATGAGCGAGACGCTGGAACACCTCCTATGCCTCTGTCCATTACCATCCATCGTCTAAAAATCTAGGTGCTTGGCATTTCAAAGGACTAGACGTATCAAACTTAGATATCAAGTTGCTCTTTAAGTTCGCAAAAAGCGTTGACATCCTATATGACGAATACTTCACCTCTAGTTAAACAGAACCTCCATCTGACATTACTAAGGACCAGTAGATCTATGTATGGCGTGACAACTGGCCTTTTTGGTTTTTCGTTTAGAAAATTTCAGCTGTTTTAATTATTTCAAATCTTCACTTCTTAGGTTGCCAACACCAATGACACGTTGACTGAAAATAGTTGATGTTTGTAATATTAAAAGAGTTAGATTTATCTGAAGTTGAACTGCTTTAACTTTAATTCAACAGAGTGGACTTCAAAGTCGTAAAACTGGTATAAAGTAACGTTATGGAATGGGGATAAAATTTGTTTGAATGTTTCAAAGAAAAGGTAAAAGATGAAGAATATATTTAATTATAGCCACCGGAAACTTATAATTTTCGAGATGTTTGCATTTTAAATCGAAAATTTGACAATTATCTAGCAATTTCTCGATTTATAGTTAATTTTCACTACATTGTTTTTAAGTATTTATTTTATATCAATTATTTTTATATTGGCTTTAAATAAGCAATTTATTGTTTATACAATTTTCGTTATATCCACAATAACAAATGGGTTCCATGGTGACAAATAATAAGAGCTGCCATATCCAAACGAATGAAAGCAATCAAAATAAATTTAAAAAATACCCTCTACAAAATATTATGAACTAAATTTTTAAAAGGTATTCTAAAGCCGACCTCGAAGTAATACTGTAACCTTAGTACCTTTTTTTAAATGTTGTTGGCGTAAGCCATGCTGTCCATTCGAACAAAGAATATAAATCGGGGATCACTTCTAAGGTCTTGCAGAGCGTAAAAAATTGGGTATGGTCCTTATGTACCAGATTCTGCCAATATAGTCGGTCAAAGTCTTCAAAACTGTGGCTATAATTATGGGATAATTCTTTTACACCAGAAAGCCGTTTTTTACATAGAAGTATTCCTGTCTCCTCAAATGTTTCTCGTATAGCTGTTATACGCAAGGAAAATTCTCTGATTATCAAATAAAACTAAATTAAACCAAGACATTTTAAAACGTATTAATATATACCTTTGGATTTGACCATTCATTTTATTAGTAAATATAGCAGGTCGTGGTGAGTTACACTGAAATAAATCCCGGTTTGTACTTTGGCCAAAGCTTTTTATATAATTGAGCCACAACAGCGAAGCATCGCCGATTTCATGTACACCTCCGGGAAAAACGGCAGAGTTTGGATAGAATGTTGACTTTTCAGCACGATTAAATAATAACACCTCAAAATTGTTTATATAGAAAATAATAAAAGCTCATTTGTAAAAAATGTTCAATATCTTACTCGAAAATCGCAACCAAAATCTTTTATGCTTTGATCCTTCACCAAAATAATTAAACTTGCCGCCTCTCTCCATTTAGTTCCTATTTTATTTATTATGTCCATTTTACTTTTCATATAAAATAACATCTGGCGCTATCATTAGGATTATACAATGGCATTGTATAAATCTACAAACAAAAAATCTTAAGATTTCACTAATCTACACGCAAAAACGTCCCACTTGGTATGGGGTGCCAACAAATATTTTGCTACTAAAACGTCCAAATGACACAAATCTGCTATAGTGTGTTGCCATGTTATGTTTTAAAATTTATAACTTTAAGAATGTTTTTATTACATATTCAAATATAATATTTTTCGGTTGTTTTTATTCCTAAAGATTAAATTTACATAGTTTTATCAAATATATCATTGTGTAACGTTGATTAAGAATATTTTGTAAATATTATTTATTGTATAGTAGATTGTTTTGATTATTGTTATTGTTCCTGAACTGTACCTAATTTTTTATATTTATTTTCGTTTTTCTTCAAATCAAGTTGAATATTTAAACTTATATTATTAATGTTATATTGTTAATGTAATTAATATTCATGAACCTGATTTTATGTATAAATCTTTACGAGTTATAATTGTTATGAAAAGTAGATTGTTTTAGAACTGTATATATTTTATGGGTGAATATAGGTCTCCTGGGGAACCGAACACCCCAGATATGGTGAGAAAAAGAAATAAATACATATTAATCTTTTGTTTCGAAAATATTCTTGAAAGTTTTCATTAATATTCTCCATTACAAATACATGTTCAAAAACAAGTTGTTAAACTACAAAACATTCCTTTTATTTACATCTCTGTGTCAAAAAAATGCGGATTAGATCAGGTGATCACGGTTGTTTCACAAACATAGGAAAACAGCTGATTCCTTGATTCCTTGTAGGCTTGTAAAATTTTCCTAGTTCAACTAAGCGACTCGCGATTCGTCATAGGGGACTCATATACATTGTATAAGCATACAAGTAACCCAAGATTCAGCTGTTTTCCTATGTTTGTGAAACACCCGTGATCACCTGATCGAATATGGCTTTTTTTCACACAGAGTTTTAAATAAAAGGATGTAGTTTAACAATTTGTTTATGAACATGTATTTGTAATGGAAATAATAATGAAAACTTTCAAGAATTTTTTCGAAACAAAAGATTAATATGTATTTATTTCTTTTCCTCACCATATCTGGGGTGTTCGGTTCCCCAGGAGACCTATATTCACCCATAAAATATATACAGTTCTAAAACAATCTACTTTTCATAACAATTATAACTCGTAAAGATTTATACATAAAATCAGGTACATGAATCAGGTTCATGAATATTAATTACATTAACAATATAACATTAATAATATAAGTTTAAATATTCAACTTGATTTGAAGAAAAACGAAAATAAATATAAAAATCGCCTTCAATAAAACCCTCAGAGTTTATTGCCTTGTAATATTTTGCTTTCATCTTTTCGCTCATAGTTTTGGTGCGCTGTATCATCATAGCATGTATATCCCTCATCTCGTCTTCTAGGATGCTATTGAATTCCTTAGTATTCCTTCCTCCGTTGGCGTTAATTTCAAATTTTAAATCAATCGGTAGTCGAAGATCATTACCAAAAATTACCCTTGCTGGAGTCTGCCCCGTTGTTTCATGTACAGCAGACCGATAAGCCATCAGGAACAAGGATATATGGGTATCCCAATCTTTTTGATACTTGTCCACAACTTTCCTCAAATGTTCTTCCAAAGTTCGATTGAATCGTTCTATCATGCCATCGGACTGCGGATGTAGTACAGTTGTACGGGTGTTCCAGATACCCAGCTTCTGGCATATCTCCTGTATTAGAGCTGATTCAAAATTTTCCCCTTGGTCAGAATGTAATTCTATTGGAACACCATATCTTGATACCCAATTGTTGATGAATACATCCGCTACTGTTGCTGTCTCTTGGTTAGGAATTGCGTATACCTCTGGCCATTTGCTGAAATAGTCCATGACTAGGAAAACATATCTGTGCCAACTGTCCTTCTGGGTTCCTGAATTGTAGAAGCCATTTTAATGCTGCATGATCTGTCCTCACCGGAAATCGCTGGCCATAAAGGTACTTATGAAAATGTTTGATGCACTTCACCAACGCCAGTAATACCCTCCGAGTAACACAATAATTTCTCTCTGGCTTGCTTATGGTCTGGCTGTAATACGCAACCACTTTCTCATGCCCATCAATGACTTGTGATAGAACGCCTCCTACTGTAAATCCACTAGCATCCGTATCCAAAATACGGGACCGGGTATGCCAACATTGGCGCAGTACTTAACCGTTTCTTCAGAGTTTGGAAAGCCACTTCCTGTTCTTTATTCCGTTCAAAAACTCTGTTCTTTTTCGTGAGTTCATGGAGGCTACTAGCTACGCTGGCAAAATTTGGAACGAATCGTCTATAATAAGTACATAGTCCAAGGAAACTCCGCAATTCTTGTAAATTTTTAGGAGTGGGCCAATCTCTTACTGCCTCGATCTTTTTATTAGCTGTGCAAATGCCCTCCGTTGTCGCTTTGTGTCCTAAGTAGCTTACTTCCTTTTTGAAAAGGGAACACTTCTTTGGACTCAGCTTCAGACCAGCGTTAGCTATCCGTTGGAAAACCTCTTCCAAGTTCTTAAGGTGTTCATCGAAGCCTTTACCCAACACGATGATATCGTCGAGGTATACCAAACAGGTCATTCAATGTAATCCTTTTAATACCTGGTCCACAAGTCTCTCAAAAGTAGCAGGAGCGTTACATAATCCAAAGTAAATTGCCATAGACCATCTGCAAAGCTGAAAGCCGTCTTTCTATTTTCTTCTTCGTTTACCTCCACTTGCCATTAACCACTTTTTACATCAAGTGTTGAGAACCATTTTGTGCCTGATAACGAGTCAAGTGTGTCATCGATTCTAGGTAGTGGATAACTGTCTTTCTTCGCTACATCATTCAACCTTCTATAGTCCACAAAAAATCTCATGTTGCCATCTTTCTTCTTCACATGTACTACAGGTGAGCTCCACGAACTCTCTGATGGTTCGATTACGTCGCTTTCGCTCATTTCACGTATGGTCTGGCTTACAACTTCACGTTTTGCTAAAGGAATGCTCCGAGGAGCCTGGCGGATTGGTCTTGCATCACCTGTGTTAATAAAATATTTCACAACTTTGGTTTTTTCTGGTTTGGCATCGTCTTTATCAAATATGGAAGAGTATCTGAGAAGAAGTTGTTTAGCCGTAGTTTGATAGTTTGCCTCTAGTTCCTCGGCCCATGTGTTAATTTCACTTGATATATCGTTTTCGTCCATGGAATATTCCTCAAGACCTATTTCGCAATTTATCACGGCCACAATCTTGACACTGCCCTAATACAGCTCCTTTGGAGAGTTTGATTGGTAACATGCACTCATTAAGTACTCTTACTGGAACACGTTTATCTTGCCTTGTCACAGCCAGCACACTTTTGCCTATAAGTAAGTTTGGTGTAGATTCTTTTGTGGGCTCAACAATCCATCACTTGTTTGACCCATAGTTTCCATCTATTTCTGCCCAAATAACTGCTTCTGATGTTGGTGGAATCTGCTGGCTCTCTGTTGTTATCACTCGTCTAACGTTGTACTTATTATCGTAACCGCACATAAGTGGCACTTCCATATTTCTATAAGTCATAATCCTGTTTTTCATGTCAATTTCGATTCCTTGATTCGCTAGAAAGTCTGTTCCAATTATGACTTCGTCTTCGGCTGTCTTTCCAATTACGATCTCGCACGTTACCTTTCCGAGAACTAGGGCATCTTCTCCAGTTGCAGTACGCAACTTTGCCCCAGCTACCGATCTCACTTCTTTCTTAAACATATCAGATCGAATTATGGAATGTGATGCGCCCGTATCCACAGTCAGTATGCGCTTTTTACCGTCTACACATCCACTAACGGTAACGTTACTCGTATTTCTGCTTATTTGTGAAATTAAGATTACAGGGCATTTGCTTGCGAGAGCCAAGTTTTAGTTTAACAAATTGTGTGGCGCAAGTCAGGAATTGCCCTTGAAAAGCAAAATTTTATTGGTACAGTTAAACACGGAGGTGGCGGAATTATGGTGTGGGGTTGCATGGCGGCTGGTAGTGGTGGGTCAGCTTGAATTAATTTAATCCACAATGGATAAGTGGGGTTATTTGAACATTTTAAAAAACAATTTGAAACAATGTGCAAAGAATCTTGGATTATCTTCGACGTTTTGGTTCCAACAAGATTGTCGGGGTACTCGACGTTGAGTTTGCCGGTGTGCCAAATAAAATAAAATATTAATTAAAATTCAACAAAATGTAACTTTAATTAATTTGAGTATATAGGGTAGAAATATAGACAATTTGTGTGGGTTAATTGTACAATAATTATGTGTGTGTTTGTTAAGTGTTATACTTGTATGTATAATTCAATTTATGTGTTATTTAAAAGTTAGACTTAAATAAGATAAACTAATTATAAATTAAATTTTGGATTGATAATCCCGCGTAGATTTTGGTGGAACTGCTTTTATTGTTTTTTTACTGCTGGGGCGATCTGATTTTCGCGCCTTTTTGTGTCCGTCCGCGTTGATATCTGCTCCTGCCTGCTGATTTGTTCTAATTGGAATTATGAGCTATGTTGGTGCTGTTGAACCTTTTGCATTGTCCTCTAATTCGTATTTATATCAACAATGCAGGGTAGTGTTCATTTGGTATGAACATCCCGGCCGCCTTGCAGGGTCTGCGAATAAAAAAGTTATTAGATCTATTTCGCTTTGGGTTAATCAAGCACTGGTTAGAGACCAACCAAGTGCGGTGTTTTGTGCGATCACGGTGCTGTTGTCTGGGTTGAATAATCCGGGTTTCATTATCCTTGGGTATATGTCTGCTCCCAGTTCCATCATGATTTTATCATCCATGTGGAACATAGGGTCGGCTAGGACTAAGTGGTCGAATCTCTTAAAGATTTCGCCACCTCTATCACGATTGTAGGGTCGGGTCGGTAATTCCTGCATCATAAGGCAGTTGACTTCGACATGCCAGTTGGGATCAGTTAGTGACCCTATGACGATTTTACATATGCGGTGAGAGTCAAGGTACGTTTTCGGTAACCTCAATCTCTGAACTAGCTCCAAGGCAATAATTGTCACCTTTCGGGTCGGGTTAATTAGGGCACGTATTTTATTCCATTTGCCATCGTGTTTTATTTTTATCATGGCAGTGGGTATAAGGGTCGGCTTGGCCAGTAGTGTTGGAATCTCGTGATCTTTGTGCAGTCGTTCGTCGCTCTTTGTTGTTTTGGTTTTCTCTTTGAAGAACAACTTCGGGTGTCCATGTAGGGTTGAATGGTGCACCCCGTTACACATGTTGCATCGTTTTGCGCTTTTGCATCTTTGTGTTGAGTGCGATCTGGCCAAGCAACTTTTCGTGAATGTTCATTTTAGTAAATTTTGAATATGTCGCCAGCCGGTAATCTTTTTTGCACAATCCACAGGCGACGTGTTTATGTACGCGTTTTGATGAATCGGTGATAGTACGCCGAGCCGTGCGGTGGGTACTTCCTTTTTCTTCTTGAATGGGGAAGAGGGTCGCTTTAAAGCGATGTATGCGTCTAGCCAGGGTCCCATTGTCGAAGAGTGGGGTGATGCTTCGGGTGACGCTGAGTGATCGTACGGTCAAGGCTGGGCTGCTCTGTCGGCTGCAGATTGATTTGATGCTATTTTGAGGATCCATGTCACTATTAAGAAATGAGATTAGTTATTTGGTAAAGTGACTATTTTGGTTATTGGGCGGGTATTTGTTCCTTGAGAAGTACGTATGTCAACTACTCTGGTCTTATTGTCTGCACCGAGATAGGTTTTTTCAATGCGACCAAGTTTCCATTTATTTGGGGGTAGAGTTTCTTGGCGTATAACTACCATATCATTTACCTCTATATTGCGTTGAGGGTATTTCCACTTATACCGTTTGTGGAGTTCTTTTAGATATTCTTCTTTCCATCGTTTGCAGAAGTGTTGATGGAGTATCTTTAACTTTTGCCATCTATGTGCGATGCTTAGCTGCGTATCTTCTAAGTTGGGTTCTGCTGAGGTTAATAAAGGGGTACCTATTAAGAAATGGCCTGGAGTTAAAGGTTCTATATTCCTGGGGTCTTCACTTAGTGGCCTTAAAGGTCGAGAATTCAAGCAGCTTTCGATTCGGGTTAGAAAGGTAGATAATTCTTCGAAAGTGAATTTTTGAATCTGAGACACCTATGTGTGGAGCTCCTGGAGGATTAAAGTGCCAGTTGATGTTTTGGTGTGCTTCACTTGTTGTTAATTGTGTTTTTAGTGATTAATTCTCGTCGATCTTTGATTAAGAGTTAAGACGCTCCCACGAAATTAGTACCATTGTCAGAATAGAGATCGGCGGGACATCCGTGCCTAGAAAAGAATCGTGCATATGCGGCCATTAATTCTTGGATGGTGAGATTGCTTGCTGCCTCCAGGTGTATTGCTTTGGTTGTAAAACAAACAAATACGCATACATAACCTTTTGTGATCAAGCACGCTCTGCCGGTGTAATTTTTTATGTCATAGGGACCGGCGAAGTCGATTCCTGTTGCTGCGAATGGGCGGGTTAGGGTGGTACGTTCCGCTGGAAGAGCTGCCATTATTTGAGTAGTTTCTATCTTCTTGTGTAAGATGCAAATTTTGCACTGATGGATAATGGACTTGATGAGCGTTTTAAGCTTCGGTATTCAAAATTCCATACGCATGAGTCGTAAAACTAGTTGGTTGCCACCATGTAGGGTAATTGAGTGAGTAAATTGGGTGAGTAGTTTTGTTAATCGACTGCTATAGGGTAGTATAATCGGATGACGCTTGTTATATGATAATGCGCATTATTCCTTTGGGATCGATTAAAGGGTTTAGGGTCAAAATTGTACTTTTTCTGTGTATGCTGGTTTTTTGAGTTAAAGCTTCATACTCCTCCTGGAAGTGCTTTCTTTGGGTTAAAATAATTAACTTAATGCGGGTAGTTTTGAACTCGTCTGGAGTTATTTCCAACGTGGTGTATGGCTGTTGTGATCTGTTGGGTGACGCATTTGAGCAGAATCTGAATAAATATGCTATGACTCGAATGGCTTTGGATAGTGATGAAAATCTATCCAGTATATCCTCTTGTGTTGTGTTGACGAAAGTCTTGATTGGCCGCAGTTCCAGTGTTGTATCGATTGATTTTCGGGTAATTGGCCAATGTTTCGGGTCGAGTTTTAGCCATTGGGGTCCGTGCCACCAGAGGTCATTGTTAACCATTTCCAGAGGTGAGCCGGATTGTCCTGGCTTTCGATGTGACGTCAATTTTCGGTTCCAACTTTTTCTGCAATTGTGGCAACTCGATGGGATACAAAGGTGGTCCATGAGCATGGGGGTTTGCTTAGCCAAGAAAGGACAATTGAAGAATCCGTCCAAAGGTGAGTGCGGTACTGAATAATGTTTAATTGGGGTAGGGTCACATCCACTAGGTTCACCAGAAGAAACTCTCCGCAAAGTTTTAGCCTTGGTAAAGATATACTTTTTATTGCGGACACACGAGTCTTGGATATCAAAAGAGTTGTTCAGGTGTTTGTGTTTGTAGAAACACTGATGTATAGGTTTGCTGCGTAAGCTTTTTCTGATGCGTCAGAAAATTCGTGGAAATTGATGATCGCGAATGTCGAAAAGTGGGTCCATCGAGGAATTTCAATCAGATTTAGGGTTTTGTAATCCTTTATGAAGGTTTTCCAGCCATGGAGAGTTAAGGGTTTTAAACTTTCATCCCAATCGGATTTATCGAGCCATATTTGTTGCATTATTATTTTGGCTTTGACTACAACGGGACTGAGCCAACCAGCTGGGTCGAACAATTTTGCTATAATCGATAATACTTCTCTTTTAGTAAACGATGTCTTATCGTGAATGGAGTTGATGAGAAAAAAGAATGCATCTTTTTTTTGCATTCCATCTGATCCCCAGTGTTTTTGTGCTATTGGATTCCGGTAAACTGAATAAGTAACAGGTGTTCTTGTGAGATTCCAGATAAGACTTTTGGGTCATTCGATGTCCATTTGCGTAGAACAAATCCTGCGGAATCCAACGATGAAGTAAGTTCGTCTCGTGCCATCTTTGCAGTTGCTACGTCATATGCTCCTGCAAGTACATCATCGACGTACATTCCGTTTCGAAGTATCTCTGCTGCCAGTGGGTGGGTTCCTTGTACATCATCCGCTAATTTGAGGAGGGTACGGATAGCTAAATATGGGGCACAGTTAATACCAAACGTAACAGTTTGTAGTAAAAATCTTCTATGGGGTCATTAGGCGATCTTCTAAATAAGATTCTTTGAAATGGGGTGTGTTTTCTTTCAACAAGTACGATTCGAAACATACGCCACTTTACCACCAGGATTACCAGGTCTGCTTGTAGAATAGGTCCAGTGTGTAGTACATCGTTGAGGCTGTTACTATTTGAGGTGGCGTCGCAGTATTATTATAGATAGGTAGATAGTATATTTTCGTATTCTCTGCGAGGTCATATTCTATTTTGGTCATATGACCGAGTTCCAGGTACTCGTTGATGGCCTTGTCGTATTCTGTTTTTATTTTAGGTTTTCTAGATAGGGATTTTTTTATTTCTTAGAAACTGAGCTAAAGCTATATGTCTTGAGTTGCCCAAGTCTATTTTTTCTGGGGTTTTAAAGGGTAATGTTACCACGTAGCGCCCAGTTGAGTGTCTTCGGGTTGTTTTTTGATAATTTTGCTCACACAATATATCCGAAGTTGAGGGTAGAGGCTTTTTCGGAACTTCTTCGACTTCCCAAAATTGTGTGAGCAACTTGTCTGGGGTCGTCTTATTGAAAAATGACAATATTGAGGGTGAGATGGATTTTTCAGGTGTGGGTCCGGAAAGAATCCAACCGAATTCTGTTTCTTGGGCTAGTAATGACCCGAGGACATTTCTCTGTACGCCACTGAGAATTATTTGTGGGTACAGATCACTTCCGATAAGGATGTCGACAGGTCTGGGTTTATAGAAGTGAGGGTCAGCTAAGCTAAAACCGAATTCTTTATTAGAAATTATTCTATCAAGTGAGTGAGTGGGTAATTTATCGGTTAAAGTTTTTAAGATAAACGCGTGGGTTGTTATCTTAAATTCCCTTTTTGTTGGTGAACGAAGGGTGAGTTCGCAAGTTTTGGGAGCTGTTGCGGAGACTGTGTTGTTCAATCCGGTCACTTGTGCGTTTTTCTTGAATGTGGGTATGTTCAATTTTCTGTGGAACTTCTCGGAAATTAACGTAGCTTCTGACCCAGAGTCGATTAGTGCTCGAGCTGTATATAATTGCCCTTTATAAGAAACTTGCACTATGGCAGTACCTAGCAAAACCTGCTTCCTACTTGAGTTGTGTGGGTCTTGAGTTTTATTTTCAGTGGACTGTAAAAGGGTTGTGTAGGCTTGCGGATTTGTATTGGGATTAAGGGTTTGGGAGGTACTACTATTGGTAGAGTCAAGAGGCGGGTTCGAGGCTCTTGATCCTTGCGGGAGGGATTGGGAGCGGAATGGGGCACCCCTATGCAGAAGAGTGTTATGTTTCTTTCTACATGTTCTGCATGAGTATTTGCTCTTGCAATCCTTGAAGCTATGCGATAATGCAAGGCAATTAAAACAGTAACCATTATTTTTTATTACGTTTATTCGGGTCTCGACATTCATTTGTAAAAACTTTGGGCATTCTCGAATGGAATGTTGACTTCTACACAATTTAGAACTCTCAATGTCCTGGGGATTTTTTTGAGATGATGCTGCCTCTTACAGGGTTTTCGCTAGCGTGTGAAAAACTCAATTTCGAAGTTCCAGAGACGTTCGCGTGCAAGGTATTAAATTTCCTGTCTTTTCCTTTTCTATAAGGCCCACTGGGAAACTGGGTTGGGTAACTGAAACGAGGTCAGTTAGATTTCCTACTGCTTCCAAAGATTTGTATCTATGGGAGAGAAATGCGTCGAAAGGTATTTCAGAGTTGTCTTTTAGGGTATCCTCAAATTGATGAAGTAAAGTTTTAGGTAGTTTCAATCCACATAAGAAGATTAAGATTGGGTCCCAACTAGTCGTGTCTATGTATACATTATGAAGATTTGTAAGACAATTGTTGACGGTCCTCTGAAGGTGTTTAATAGCGCTTCCACTTTCCTGATTTGCTTGGGGTAAATTGAAAAAATTTTTTAATTGCGCGTTGACTAGAACTCGTTTGTTTTCGTATTGCGATACCAGGTCCCTCCATGCCATCAAGAAACCATCATTTGTTAATGGTGCGTTTTTAACTATTGCTCTTGCTTCTCCTCGGGTTTTTGAATCAGGTGAAACAGTCTCCCCACGTTACTAATTTTGTGATTGTTTACATATATGGCCGTAAACTTGTCTCTGAATGAGAGCCAGGTCGCCATAAAATATGTCCGTGTCACAAGGGGGTAGATGAATTTAAGATCCTATGTCCCGCGATGTGTTTTCATCTGAAGCTCGTTCTTTTATTGTGGGGGTTGGGGTCTTAAGATCATCTATAACTTGGTTAATGGATCCCAAATATTTCAAATATAATTGATGTACTATTTTAAATTTTTCTTTAACTTTTGAGAAGTCAATAGTCTCACCGGGTTTTTTTGGGGTTCTACGAAAGGCATCGTACGACTTGTTTGCCTTGTCGTAAATAGCGTTGAGTTCAATTCTTTTTATTTCCAGAGTATAAACGGATTCATCTTCGGGGTGGGTTTCGTAATGTTCTTCGGTATATTCGAATAAATCCGAAATACAGAACTTAAATTCTTCCATTTTCGATAAAAAATTTATTTATTTCTTTGTTATATAGATATGTATGTCTATATCTCAACAATTTATGAAATTTAAATGAAACAAATAATAAATTTCAAGTAATTTTTCTTTATTTAAATTTTAACAAGTAAATTCCCCAATGCTGGCGAATTTCCAAAAAAAAATTTTTTTTTTGTGTGGGTCTTATATATGTATAATATTTGAAATTCCGATGAACGAAAAAATTTCCTACTGGGTCTTTTGAATTTTTTCCTACGGGGTTTTTTGCTTGCTCGCAATGCACTAGCAATGAATATTTAACAGAGCGGGTAATGTAATTTGAATATATATAATATATATATATATACGTATATGTACGAATAGGTACCAAGAGTAACGCTGCTTGGCTCTCAAAAGTTTTATGTTATATTGTAAGTATGTACTTATGAGCAATTTGAATATATATATGTATGTGTAAGTGTATGTACGAATTGGTACCAAGAGTAACGATACTTGGCTCTCAAAATATATATACTATATATATATATAACTATAACCTGACGTGGGTTAATAATCCCGCGTAGATTTTGGTGGTACTGCTGTTGTTGTTGTTGTACTGCTGGGGCGATCTGATTTTCGCGCCTTTTTGTGTCCGTCCGCGTTGATATCTGCTCCTGCCTGCTGATTTGTTCTAATTGGAATTATGAGCTATGTTGGTGCTGTTGAACCTTTTGCATTGTCCTCTAATTCGTATTTATATCAACAATGCAGGGTAGTGTTCATTTGGTATGAACATCCCGGCCGCCTTGCAGGGTCTGCGAATAAAAAAGTTATTAGATCTATTTCGCTTTGGGTTAATGAATATTGTTTTAAAATGGGTTGAGTGGTTACTTACGGTTTAAATCGCTCAAGCATCGGTTAGAGACCAACCAAGTGCGGTATTTTGTGCGATCACGGTGCTGTTGTCTGGGTTGAATAATCCGGGTTTCATTTTCTTGGGTATATGTCTGCTCCCAGTTCCATCATGATTTTATCATCCATGTGGAACATAGGGTCGGCTAGGACTAAGTGGCCGAATCTCTTAAAGATTTCGCCACCTCTATCACGATTGTAGGGTCGGGTCGGTAATTCCTGCGTCGTAAGGCAGTTGACTTCGACATGCCAGTTGGGATCAGTTAGTGACCCTATGACGATTTTACATATGCGGTGAGAGTCAAGGTACGTTTTCGGTAACCTCAATCTCTGAACTAGCTCCGAGGCAATAATTGTCACCTTTCGGGTCAGGTCCATTTGCCATCGTGTTTTATTTTTATCATGGCAGTGGGTATAAGGGTCGGCTTGGCCAGTAGTGTTGGAATCTCGTGATCTTTGTGCAGTCGTTCGTCGCTCTTTGTTGTTTTGGTTTTCTCTTTGAAGAACAACTTCGGGTGTCCATGTAGGGTTGAATGGTGCACCCCGTTACACATGTTGCATCGTTTTGCGCTTTTGCATCTTTGTGTTGAGTGCGATCTGGCCAAGCAACTTTTCGTGAATGTTCATTTTAGTAAATTTTGAATATGTCACCGGTAATCTTTTTTGCACAATCCACACGACGTGTTTATGTACGCGTTTTGATGAATCGGTGATAGTACGCCGAGCCGTGCGGTGGGTACTTCCTTTTTCTTCTTGAATGGGGAAGAGGGTCGCTTTAAAGCGATGTATGCGTCTAGCCAGGGTCCCATTGTCGAAGAGTGGGGTGATGCTTCGGGTGACGCTGAGTGATCGTACGGTCAAGGCTGGGCTGCTCTGTCGGCTGCAGATTGATTTGATGCTATTTTGAGGATCCATGTCACTATTAAGAAATGAGATTAGTTATTTGGTAAAGTGACTATTTTGGTTATTGGGCGGGTATTTGTTCCTTGAGAAGTACGTATGTCAACTACTCTGGTCTTATTGTCTGCACCGAGATAGGTTTTTTCAATGCGACCAAGTTTCCATTTATTTGGGGGTAGAGTTTCTTGGCGTATAACTACCATATCATTTACCTCTATATTGCGTTGAGGGTATTTCCACTTATACCGTTTGTGGAGTTCTTTTAGATATTCTTCTTTCCATCGTTTGCAGAAGTGTTGATGGAGTATCTTTAACTTTTGCCATCTATGTGCGATGCTTAGCTGCGTATCTTCTAAGTTGGGTTCTGCTGAGGTTAATAAAGGGGTACCTATTAAGAAATGGCCTGGAGTTAAAGGTTCTATATTCCTGGGGTCTTCACTTAGTGGCCTTAAAGGTCGAGAATTCAAGCAGCTTTCGATTCGGGTTAGAAAGGTAGATAATTCTTCGAAAGTGAATTTTTGAATCTGAGACACCTATGTGTGGAGCTCCTGGAGGATTAAAGTGCCAGTTGATGTTTTGGTGTGCTTCACTTGTTGTTAATTGTGTTTTTAGTGATTAATTCTCGTCGATCTTTGATTAAGAGTTTAGACGCTCCCACGAAATTAGTACCATATTCAGAATAGAGATCGGCGGGTCATCCGCGCCTGGAAAAGAATCGTGCATATGCGGCCATTAATTCTTGGGTGGTTAGATCGCTTGCTGCCTCCAGGTGTATTGCTTTAGTTGCAAAACAAACAAATACGCATACATAACCTTTTGTGATCAAGCACGCTCTGCCGGTGTAATTTTTTATGTCATAGGGACCGGCGAAGTCGATTCCTGTTGCTGTGAATGGGCGGGTTAGGGTGGTACGTTCCGCTGGAAGAGCTGCCATTATTTGAGTAGTTTCTATCTTCTTGTGTAAGATGCAAATTTTGCACTGATGGATAATGGACTTGATGAGCGTTTTAAGCTTCGGTATTCAAAATTCCATACGCATGAGTCGTAAAACTAGTTGGTTGCCACCATGTAGGGTAATTGAGTGAGTAAATTGGGTGAGTAGTTTTGTTAATCGACTGCTATAGGGTAGTATAATCGGATGACGCTTGTTATATGATAATGCGCATTATTCCTTTGGGATCGATTAAAGGGTTTAGGGTCAAAATTGTACTTTTTCTGTGTATGCTGGTTTTTTGAGTTAAAGCTTCATACTCCTCCTGGAAGTGCTTTCTTTGGGTTAAAATAATTAACTTAGTGCGGGTAGTTTTGAACTCGTCTGGAGTTATTTCCAACGTGGTGTATGGCTGTTGTGATCTGTTGGGTGACGCATTTGAGCAGAATCTGAATAAATATGCTATGACTCGAATGGCTTTGGATAGTGATGAAAATCTATCCAGTATATCCTCTTGTGTTATGTTGACGAAAGTCTTGATTGGCCGCAGTTCCAGTGTTGTATCGATTGATTTTCGGGTAATTGGCCAATGTTTCGGGTCGAGTTTTAGCCATTGGGGTCCGTGCCACCAGAGGTCATTGTTAACCATTTCCAGAGGTGAGCCGGATTGTCCTGGCTTTCGATGTGACGTCAATTTTCGGTTCCAACTTTTTCTGCAATTGTGGCAACTCGATGGGATACAAAGGTGGTCCATGAGCATGGGGGTTTGCTTAGCCAAGAAAGGACAATTGAAGAATCCGTCCAAAGGTGAGTGCGGTACTGAATAATGTTTAATTGGGGTAGGGTCACATCCACTAGGTTCACCAGAAGAAACTCTCCGCAAAGTTTTAGCCTTGGTAAAGATATACTTTTTATTGCGGACACACGAGTCTTGGATATCAAAAGAGTTGTTCAGGTGTTTGTGTTTGTAGAAACACTGATGTATAGGTTTGCTGCGTAAGCTTTTTCTGATGCGTCAGAAAATTCGTGGAAATTGATGATCGCGAATGTCGAAAAGTGGGTCCATCGAGGAATTTCAATCAGATTTAGGGTTTTGTAATCCTTTATGAAGGTTTTCCAGCCATGGAGAGTTAAGGGTTTTAAACTTTCATCCCAATCGGATTTATCGAGCCATATTTGTTGCATTATTATTTTGGCTTTGACTACAACGGGACTGAGCCAACCAGCTGGGTCGAGCAATTTTGCTATAATCGATAATACTTCTCTTTTAGTAAACGATGTCTTATCGTGAATGGAGTTGATGAGAAAAAAGAATGCATCTTTTTTTTGCATTCCATCTGATCCCCAGTGTTTTTGTGCTATTGGATTCCGGTAAACTGAATAAGTAACAGGTGTTCTTGTGAGATTCCAGATAAGACTTTTGGGTCATTCGAGGTCCATTTGCGTAGAACAAATCCTGCGGAATCCAACGATGAAGTAAGTTCGTCTCGTGCCATCTTTGCAGTTGCTACGTCATATGCTCCTGCAAGTACATCATCGACGTACATTCCGTTTCGAAGTATCTCTGCTGCCAGTGGGTGGGTTCCTTGTACATCATCCGCTAATTTGAGGAGGGTACGGATAGCTAAATATGGGGCACAGTTAATACCAAACGTAACAGTTTGTAGTAAAAATCTTCTATGGGGTCATTAGGCGATCTTCTAAATAAGATTCTTTGAAATGGGGTGTGTTTTCTTTCAACAAGTACGATTCGAAACATACGCCACTTTACCACCAGGATTACCAGGTCTGCTTGTAGAATAGGTCCAGTGTGTAGTACATCGTTGAGGCTGTTACTATTTGAGGTGGCGTCGCAGTATTATTATAGATAGGTAGATAGTATATTTTCGTATTCTCTGCGAGGTCATATTCTATTTTGGTCATATGACCGAGTTCCAGGTACTCGTTGATGGCCTTGTCGTATTCTGTTTTTATTTTAGGTTTTCTAGATAGGGATTTTTTTATTTCTTAGAAACTGAGCTAAAGCTATATGTCTTGAGTTGCCCAAGTCTATTTTTTCTGGGGTTTTAAAGGGTAATGTTACCACGTAGCGCCCAGTTGAGTGTCTTCGGGTTGTTTTTCGATAATTTTGCTCACACAATATATCCGAAGTTGAGGGTAGAGGCTTTTTCGGAACTTCTTCGACTTCCCAAAATTGTGTGAGCAACTTGTCTGGGGTCGTCTTATTGAAAAATGACAATATTGAGGGTGAGATGGATTTTTCAGGTGTGGGTCCGGAAAGAATCCAACCGAATTCTGTTTCTTGGGCTAGTAATGACCCGAGGACATTTCTCTGTACGCCACTGAGAATTATTTGTGGGTACAGATCACTTCCGATAAGGATGTCGACAGGTCTGGGTTTATAGAAGTGAGGGTCAGCTAAGCTAAAACCGAATTCTTTATTAGAAATTATTCTATCAAGTGAGTGAGTGGGTAATTTATCGGTTAAAGTTTTTAAGATAAACGCGTGGGTTGTTATCTTAAATTCCCTTTTTGTTGGTGAACGAAGGGTGAGTTCGCAAGTTTTGGGAGCTGTTGCGGAGACTGTGTTGTTCAATCCGGTCACTTGTGCGTTTTTCTTGAATGTGGGTATGTTCAATTTTCTGTGGAACTTCTCGGAAATTAACGTAGCTTCTGACCCAGAGTCGATTAGTGCTCGAGCTGTATATAATTGCCCTTTATAAGAAACTTGCACTATGGCAGTACCTAGCAAAACCTGCTTCCTACTTGAGTTGTGTGGGTCTTGAGTTTTATTTTCAGTGGACTGTAAAAGGGTTGTGTAGGCTTGCGGATTTGTATTGGGATTAAGGGTTTGGGAGGTACTACTATTGGTAGAGTCAAGAGGCGGGTTCGAGGCTCTTAATCCTTGCGGGAGGGATTGGGAGCGGAATGGGGCATCCCTATGCAGAAGAGTGTTATGTTTCTTTCTACATATTCTGCATGAGTATTTGCTCTTGCAATTTTTGAAGCTATGCGATAATGCAAGGCAATTAAAACAGTAACCATTATTTTTTATTACGTTTTTTCGGGTCTCGACATTCATTTGTAAAAACTTTGGGCATTCTCGAATGGAATGTTGACTTCTACACAATTTACAACTCTCAATGTCCTGGGGATTTTTTGGAGATGATGCTGCCTCTTACAGGGTTTTCACTAGCGTGTGAAAAACTCAATTTCGAAGTTCCAGAGACGTTCGCGTGCAAGGTATTAAATTTCCTGTCTTTTCCTTTTCTATAAGGCCCACTGGGAAACTGGGTTGGGTAACTGAAACGGGGTCAGTTAGATTTCCTACTGCTTCCAAAGATTTGTATCTATGGGAGAGAAATGCGTCGAAAGGTATTTCAGAGTTGTCTTTTAGGGTATCCTCAAATTGATGAAGTAAAGTTTTAGGTAGTTTCAATCCACATAAGAAGATTAAGATTGGGTCCCAACTAGTCGTGTCTATGTATACATTATGAAGATTTGTAAGACAATTGTTGACGGTCCTCTGAAGGTGTTTAATAGCGCTTCCACTTTCCTGATTTGCTTGGGGTAAATTGAAAAAATTTTTTAATTGCGCGTTGACTAGAACTCGTTTGTTTTCGTATTGCGATACCAGGTCCCTCCATGCCATCAAGAAACCATCATTTGTTAATGGTGCGTTTTTAACTATTACTCTTGCTTCTCCTCGGGTTTTTGAATTAGGTGAAACAGTCTCCCCACGTTACTAATTTTGTGATTGTTTACATATATGGCCGTAGACTTGTCTCTGAATGAGAGCCAGGTCGCCATAAAATATGTCCGTGTCACAAGGGGGTAGATGAATTGAAGATCCTATGTCCCGCGATGTGTTTTCATCTGAAGCTCGTTCTTTTATTGTGGGGGTTGGGGTCTTAAGATCATCTATAGCTTGGTTAATGGATCCCAAACATTTCAAATATAATTGATGACCTATTTTTAATTTGTCTTTAACTTTTGAGAAGTCAATAGTCTCACCGGGTTTTTTTGGGGTTCTACGAAAGGCATCGTAAATAGCGTTGAGTTCAATTCTTTTTATTTCCAGAGTATAAACGGATTCATCTTCGGGGTGGGTTTCGTAATGTTCTACGATATATTCCATTAAATCCGAAATACAGAACTTAAATTCTTCCATTTTCGATAAAAAATTTATTTATTTCTTTATTATATAGATATGTATGTCTATATCTTAACAATTTATAAAATTTAAATGGAACAAATAATAAATTTCAAGTAATTTTTCTTTATTTAAATTTTAACAAGTAAATTCCCAAATGCTGGCGAATTTCCAAAGAAAAAATTTTTTTTTGTGTGGGTCTTATATATGTATAATATTTGAAATTCCGATGAACGAAAAATTTCCTACTGGGTCTTTTGAATTTTTTCCTACGGGGTTTTTTGCTTGCTCGCAATGCACTAGCAATGAATATTTAACAGAGCGGGTAATGTAATTTGAATATATATAATATATATATATATACGTATATGTACGAATAGGTACCAAGAGTAACGCTGCTTGGCTCTCAAAAGTTTTATATTACATTGTAAGTATGTACTTATGAGCAATTTGAATATATATATATATATGTATAAGTGTATGTACGAATTGGTACCAAGAGTAACGATACTTGGCTCTCAAAATATATATACTATATATATATATATATAACTATAACCTGACGTGGGTTAATAATCCCGCGTAGATTTTGGTGGTACTGCTGTTGTTGTTGTTGTACTGCTGGGGCGATCTGATTTTCGCGCCTTTTTGTGTCCGTCCGCGTTGATATCTGCTCCTGCCTGCTGATTTGTTCTAATTGGAATTATGAGCTATGTTGGTGCTGTTGAGCCCTTTGCATTGTCCTCTAATTCGTATTTATATCAACAATGCAAAGATGTGTTCATTTGGTATGAACAAAGATACTAAATCGAATTTCTTCCAAATTCATTCATTTGCAAGTTTTGTCACATTAGCAAACAGCTGATTCGAATATAGTTTTTGGGTATGTTCGAGAAGACGAAAATCCAATCAGATACTGTGACACCATTGCATATCAGAGTTGGTTTTTATCGATCTGAAGATTCCTTAATTAAAAACGGAGCTGGAACAACGTAGTTTGGCGACAAATGGATAAAAAACTGAATTAAGATAACGGTTGCGAGGGGCCATGGACGCGGAAAACATTAATGCTGAGGAATATGTTTTTGAATTGGAATTCAAGACAGAGCTTTTTAAGATAGAAGAAAAGGAAGAGGCTCAATGCTTGTCAATAATTGTGGACATGAACATGGTTTTTTCTGCAATATCACAGATGTCAACACAAATGTCGCACAGTTTAAAAAGCAATATGCACGTATGACCCTACAAATGTCGCAGTTAGAATCGCGGTTGTACGCAGTTGGAAGAGCAGTTAACAGCGTAAGATGCACGTATATTAGCACGGGTATCCTCACAGTTAGAAGAGCAGTTCGCAGCGCAAGATGCACGTATAAAAGGTCTCCGCACAGTTGAAAGACCAGAATGTACGGAAATCGCCGGTGACCTCACAAATAGCAGAAGTGTCCTCACAGATTTCGGAAGAGCGGGATAAAATTAAAACTGAAGTGGATGAATTAAAAGATCGTCTCCACGAGCTACAATTAAATCGGCCAATTATGTCGTCAGCTTCTGTCAAGATAAAACCTCCATCCTTTGATGGCACTGTTCCGATCCATGTTAATAAGCTTAAATTTGAAAAGACTGCATCTTCAAATAATTGGAACGCTGAAGATAAAGTAGCTGCATTGTTCGTTGCATTAAAAGGATCTGCAGCGGAGGTATTACAGATCATTCCAAACTGCGAGGCAAGTACAATAGTTATGAAACGTTGATGGGTGCATTAGAAAGATGGTATGGTAGTGAGAACAAGAACAGATCTTCCAAAAGGAGTTGCGAAATCATCGCCAGAAAGCCAATGAGTCTTTGCAGAGTTTTCTACAGAGACTGAGAGGTTAGCTCACATAGCTTATGCACATAAATCCGTGGAATACATCGTTATCCCGGATCGCGGTCAATATAATATATATAATATATATAATTGAACGTGTGACAAGAGCCAATAATTATTGCAAGTTGATTATAGACAGCTGTTATTTGTTTTCGGTAACGACAACATCACTTAAAAAATAATTGAGTGTATACCATTGTATAAGCCTATTTATTTATACAATGGTATATACAGAGAACGTATATCATAGAGAAGGTTCATGGTGTGCCGATTGTCAAAATGTTCCTCTTGACGGAGGGTTACTCGCCAACATTGGTGCATTTCACCACAAACAAATTATAAGCTGATTTCACCAGAATATTACCCCTGCGGAGCGCAAAATAGCAGAATTGAGCATTTTGAATGTTAAAAGAGAAAAATAATGCTAAATTCAATGTTAAGAAATGTACGCTTACAGATTCGTATATTTACAATGCGCAAACGAATTGTATATACCCTGAAATGCATATACAGGGCGGCTCACGAATCGTGCTACAAAAATAAACCGTAATAAGTTTCTTTTTAATCAATGCATTACATTAATTTTTTTTGTATTGTATAGAAAATCTTATTTTATTTTATACAATTAATTATTCCTCCATGCTCAGCCACGCATATGCGACACCTGATTAGAAAATTAATGCGGGCTAGAGGGTTCGTCGGGATTGCCTCAAATATCTATCTAATGGACTGCTTCAGTTCAGTCAGATATCAGATATTGTTTTTGTAAAACAATTTTTGAAGTTTTTGCGGGGGACATATTTACATGAGTACGCATATACATATGTATGTATGTTGATTTGTGTATGCATTATTTGTTGGCAATGTTATATATACATACATACATATATATGTTGACATATAAATCAATGTGCGCACATATAGCAGAGAATGTTAATGTATGAATATTTATATATTTATTAACATTCTCTGCATATAGTGTATTGATAAGTGATACATTATGATTTGAATTTCTGAATGCGTACATTCAAATGCGCATGTTCAGATAAATGTACATATGACTATATAAGATTAATATGATAAAAGATATAAAATTATATAAGAATGCATATTATGTAAAAACTATATAATATTATTAAATGCCCAAATTGACTATAAATATTATTTCGAAATTCCATAATTTATAGATCTTATCAGTTTTGCATGCATTCATAAAAATTCGCAAAATGATATTCATATCAATATATATGATTGCATATAAACGTATAAAAATATAAGCCAAAAGGCTAACATGCAGTTGTAATATCAAAGCAAGTCTCTGAGCATAATTTTCATTGAATTCTCAGCTCTGTTCACTCTCCACTGTTAAAATTTCTCCTTCCGAGCCAGATTTAGTGAAATTCACTAATAAAATCTTGTTAGGTTTTGACAATTCACACGCTGGTCCGCAATTGAACCTTCTCTATGATATACGTTCTCTGGTATATACGCAATTTTTGTACATACCAGGCATTATTAACTTGAAACAAAGTGAAGGATGGACGATAAATGTAATAGAATTTCTTATAGACCTTCAGCTACCGTTATTATCGCAGCTATTAATAAAGTTGATGCTGCAGCTAATTATGAAGTAATTTTTTAAATAGATAATGCTCCCTTTAATATACACTTATATAATTTTAATATTTAAAATCCGAGCAAAGGTCAAAGGTAAAATCGAACAATTATAATTAAAACCTTCTAAATTGTGATAAAATGGGCTGATAGGGTAGTTCTCCTGAGTGATAATGTAAGGTTTATTGTTGGCACAATTTATTAGTTATTAAAATTATAGAAGCCGCCTCCCACGTGTTGCTGTGGCTGAAGTATACATTTTACAATATATTATATTATTATAGGTTCGCCTTAAGTAAACCGTCCCAGGAAAGATAAAATGGGTATGGGCGGATAAAGAAGATCCTCCAGATCAAGAATATATATAGATTTTAGCTATTTTTGCATCATCTAATATAAAAAAAAATGTCTAAAAACGAATTAGTCAAGTGTTAGTGGATATTAAAGTGAAAAATATAAGTGTATAATTCATTTGAAATCGGAAAAATGCGTACTTTAAATAGTCGAAATTTTCAACTTTAAACGTAAATATCTCGAAAACTATAAGTTTCCCGCGGCTATATCTACATATATTCTTGATTTGGATCTCCTTTATCCGCCCATACCCATTTTATCCCTGAAAGCCTGGGATGGTATACTAAAGTTTTCCCTTATTATAAACTATTTAATACATTAAAAAGGTATTAATGTATAATAATAAAAATTTATGGAGTTACAATTTTGATAAATGTATGGTTTAGGTTCCCCAAAGAGGGAGGCCTCGAAAATAAATTTTGTTTTTTTAAACCATCTTATTTTGACGCGAAGGTTATCAATCCGTGAGCGGAGAGTAGATTTGTTCAATAATTCTGTTTATTTTTATGAAAAAAAATATATTTTTATATTCAAAAAATTACCCTCATGTTTTTCCGCCAGAGCAGAAAGGAGTTTGACGCGACTGAATTATGAACACCCCGGTTTTTGACTGACCAGGGTAATTTTTATGAAGCGCGGCCGAAGGCCGCCAGTGCGGAAAGGAGTTCGACGATCTCCGATATTCATTCATTCCATAAAAACGCGGCACAAAAGAAATTTTGACTATTACATTTCTTCAGTGTATTTTTTTCATAAGAAAATGTTTAACACACTGAACTGGTAATTACAGCTAAGAGATCTGAATTCTACAGAGTTTTGCCGCTACAACAACAAGTAAGTGACTTGAATATGTGATATGTGCAAAGTGTGTAAATAAATAGTGAAAAATATACATAAATTATTGAAAAAATTCACTTTCCACTCACGGATTTGTAATCTACATAACTTTTTTTTAAGGGGTGACTGACGGGTAATTCCTTCGAATTCATAAAAATTACACTTAATTGTGTCACCCCTTACAACCCCAACCCCCTACGAAGTGGGGGTCATTAAGTACATATTTACCCTCCTTTCTTCACAGGCGGCCTTCGGTCGGGCTTCAAAATAATAACCCCGGTCGGTCCAAAATCGGGGTGTCCATATGTTGTGATGTTTTTAAGTTGTCCGTTGTTCTCTTATGTTTTCATTTCACCAATGTTTCCATTCTATTTGTATACACGATTTTTCACACATTTAGTTTTTTAGTTATATTTTTTCATAATGTAAAACCTCAAAACTAACAAAAAATCTAACTATTGAAAATAGTCTACCTATTATAAATAAATGTTTTCGACTGTGATTTTGAATTATTTTAGAGTATTTCAAATATTATATATTCAAGTCCTGCGTTTTAAGAAATTGCTCTCTCGCTATCAGCGCACTCGTTTCTACGGGAAAAATCCAAATTTCGCGGGTATCCTACCGTACGGTCAGTAGAAGCGGTGGTGAGTGTTCATTTACATTGCGCACTCATAAGATAGGTCGTATCAGCTGATTCGGTCCACGGTTTTGGGTCGGTGACTGTTTAAACATCACTCCTGAGAGAAATTGGCAGTCAAAATATAGTTTTTAGATTCAATTCTGAGAATTATGCTGTACTTTTTATTGATGTTGTTGTCAGGTACCCTGCAAGACGGGCATTTGTTAGCAAACGTGTTAACTGTTTGTTACCTATCCATCCAATTACATTTATGGCAAGTTGTCCCTTTCTATGCGTACTCTATTGGTTTGGTTATTGAATATGAGAGGGAAACTCACCTACCCGACTTTGGCAGTTGAATGAATCGGGAAGGTTTTGACGTTTCGCAATTGGAACGGCCAGATTGATACTCTACTAAAAATATATGTGAACGGAGGCATTTGTTGCCGTCGTTTAAGAGCTCTAATAAAAAATGTAAAGCATTGAGAATCAAAGAATACACGAAATGTGAATGAATTTAATGAAATGTTTTGTAATGTAATGCATTAACAATATGATTTAAAAACCTTTAATAATTGTGAGCTAACAAGCTTAAATCACTTTATTAAGGTTGATTAAAATTTTAGTGTGATCAATGGATTCAGACGGAGAGTTTTTTTATTTGGAAGCTTTATTTCTTTGGTTCCATAATATTGGACACAAAAAAATTGCATTAATCAGTGTTTCTACATCAGTGTCTATTTCTCACTTTATTTAACTATTTTCAGAAAAAATCAAAACACGTGCTTGCGTTTCAAAATATTCCACTGATAATCAAATTTAAATAAACATGTCTGAAATTGAACTTGAAATACAAAAAAGGAAACAATAAAATGCGCAACAGTAAATAAGAAAACAACAATTACTAATAATAACAAAGAGAGTTCAAGCGAGAAAACACTGCACAACCTGCTTTGTCGCTTTGCCCTCTAGAAGTCGCTCTGGTGCTCGCTCTCACTCTGACAACTTTGAACGATTTATATACACATGCACATGCAACGATTTATAGCTAGATGTAGCGCCATCTTATAGCATCGCTTCATCTCGCTTCCTTTTTGACATTAGCCTAAGTATTGAAAGTTCCAAAGTCAGTTGTTTTAAAATACCATAAAATCATAAAAAAAGAATTTAATAGTTTCTCCATATATTAAATATTTTGTCCGATATGGCAAGAAATGTAATGGTTAGCAGTATGGCATATATTGGTTACAGCTTATTAGATGCAACAAATACATGTGTTAGCGAATATGTTAGCTATGTGTTACCTCTGTTATTTACATGTGTTAGCGAATGGGTTACCTAGGTGTTACTCATAACAGAAATATCAGTTACCATAAGGGTTATTGTTTTGGTTAGCAGTTTGTTACCCCTAACATACAAACATGTTAGCGCATTTCGTACATATTTGTTAGCAGTAACAAATATATGTTACTTTTTTTTCATTGAAGTGTTACTCTATTGTTTATCCATCTATTACCTCTAACAAATGCATATGTTAGCATATCGGTTACCTTTTTGTTACCATAACTAATTTGTATTCTTTTAACTAAATTTCAGTATATATTGTATTATTATTATATTTTTTTTTTAAAAAAGGTATTTATATTTAAACTAACCATTCAAATCAATTAATGCCATATATGTACGTAAATATGTAATTTTTATATATACATATACATATGTATATATAATATATATATATACCTATAATATAATAGTAATAGTAGTAAAAGTAAATCCAATATATACAATATTTTTATATAGTTTAAATATCTATATATAAATACGCTAAAACAAAATTTTTGTTAACTGTGCTTCCGTTGTCATATATGGATAAAATTTATACCGTTGGTCGATGTTATATCTACTTTGCGTGTCACACTTAACACAGTCGTATATAGAAGTACATATCGTCGCTGTTCTGTATAAGTTGCAAATACATATATCGGATAATTGTATATCGATTACGGGGGATTTGTGGTTGCGTTTTTTCTTCACTTTTAATTGTATTTGGAATTTTCGTTTTTCAATACTGAATTCTGTTGCAATTATGTTTTTGACGCACATTAAATTTCAAGTATTGTTTGTGAATATTCTGGTGAATTAGAAATTTTTAAATTAATTTTAAGTGCTTTGTGTGATTGTTAATTTGCTAGAAAATGTTTTTTTTGTGATGGTTAATTTTTGAAAAATTTTGTTCTAAGGTCTGTTTTATGTAGTTGGTTGAATCGACAATATCAACAACGAAATAACAAGTGATTGAATTATTTCCTTTTCATTGCATACGGTTAGTTTGTTGCAACTGTTAACGAAAATTTTATTGACAACGTTCATTTTATTTTGGTGAGTTAGAAATTTTTAGGTAAATTTTAAGTGCATTGTTTGATAATTAAAATTGTTACCATCTTTTTCCAAGATTAATTAGTTGGTTGAATCGACATAAGCGGAATTCAAATTGAGAGATAATTTATTTCTTCTCATTTTCCTTTATTATTGGTGAGTTTATTTCTTTCTTTACTTTCAATTTGTAATCAAAATTGTGAACATAACTTGTATGTTCGGTAGGTGATATTTATTGCTAATCAGTCATTCATTCAATTATTAAAATGCCCTACCGTAATGTTATTAATACTACAAATTTAAATTTATTTTTAATTTAAATTTAATTGAATTGAACAACGTCAAATGTTGATCATAATTGAGTTCCTTTGCGAAGTTCGTTCAAATGTGCCTTGGTTAAAATACCGCCTAATTTTTATGCCTTTCATATTGGTTCTATGAACTTGGTTTGTAGTCATTGTTTAGCTAGGCATTTTGCTTCAGAGTCTACAATGCGTGAAACAAATTCCTTCCTTATGTGTTGTCATGAGAGTAAAGTCCATCTTCCACTGTTAACACAAAATAATTTTTTTAATTCATTATATTATATGACGGCCTTACATCAAATAATATAAATAAAAATAAAAAGTGCAAAAAATATTTCTACAATATTTGAAGCTACAATTCGGCCTATGCTATGGTCAGTTCGGAAGCTAATATTTCTGACACATTTTTAAGAGAAATTTATCATTTCAAAATTTACGACATTAAAATATGGACCATGTCACAGCATATGGTCGTACGTTGAATTATGTTTAGTTGTATCTTTACGATGTCGATACAGCTGTTTAATATAGAATGCGAGAGCAATCAAATAAAACTTGCGATGATGTTTTAATGAGACAAATTTTCGTTGAACTAGATAGAATTAATCCATTTATTCGTTCATTTCGTACAATGAAGGAACATTGTGATAGAGTATACAATACGCAGAAAGAGATTTGTATGGCAATTAACGTGAATCGTGATACAGATATATAGAATAATTATTTTTATAATTTTAGATTTTGTTCAAATTCTTTAATACAATTTAAATATTATTAACATTGTTAATAAATTGTATTTTCTATTGGTCGAATTTCGACCACTGGCAACAATTAGTAATACATTAGTTCTTCTAGGGGTTTTCGCCAAAAACTCGACTACAAATTATTTGAAAAGGGACATTTCACCAATTTCAGAGATTAAACGTTCACATTCCTTGCGTTTTTACATTGCACCATTGTGTGTTGAGAGAATGATATAAAAACTGTTGAGGCTGCCTCTGAAATAATGAATACATTGAAAATGAAGCCATTAGGTATAAGTATACATATATAAATGTATATGCTGTATGTATGAGTATATTTTCAAATAGTGGACGAGATCGATAAGTGAGTTACAATGTGGCAAAGATAAGTAACATCAAAATACATAAGACACTCGATACGATTTTATATGCAAACAAAATAACAGTAGATTACTTACTTTAATACCAGTCCAAAGATACTGAAGGCTCTTCTAGTATCTTTAGAATACTGTCCCAGGATTTCGGTAATAAAATAGGTATGTCCGAATAAAGGAGGTCCTTCAGATCAAGAATATACACAGATATAGCCGTGGGAAACTTATAGTATTCGAGATATTAGATGAAAATTTCAACTATTTAATTCGTTTGTACAGATTCTACATTATATAGTGCGAAAATTGCTTTATTTCAATATTTAACCTATTTTTCTATTCTATTAATTCACACAATAACAAAGGGGTTGCAAAATGTCAAATAACCAGTGTTACCTTATCGACATCATTTGTAAATGAACTGAAAGAAATAAAGTAAACATATTATACCCCAAATAGAAGAACCCTAAAAGAATAAAATATTAAAAAAATTATTCTAATATAATAAAACGAAACTGTTTGTACATTGTTTCAAAAGTAGGATTAACAATATCCGTTAAAGAATATTAATATTTAAGTTAATGTTATACCTCCTATGGCAATATTATTTTTTCGTTTAGTACCCCCTTTTTGTGATGGCGGCCTACAGCCGCGTTTCAAAAAAAATAACCCTGGTCGATCCAACACCGGGGTGTACCAGTTTTTTTCGCGTAGAATTCCTTTTTGCGTTGGCGCCCTTCGACCGCGCTTCAAAAAAATAACCACGGTCAATCCAACACCGGGGTTTCTGAAGTGCAGGAAACTTTATTATTGTCCGTAACTGATTATGGTTCCTGTATTTGGGGTATCATCTTTCTGTTTTATATCATTTTTCTTCGCCTGCAAAAAATGTTAGTATGGTGACACTGGTTATTTGGCATTATGCAACCCATTTGTTATTGTGCGAATTAATAAAATTGAACAAAAAGTTAAATATTGAATTAAACATATATGCACTGTATAATATAAAATAAATGTGTAAAAACGAATTAGTGAAATGTTAGTGGATATAAAAGTTAAAAATATAAGTGTAAAATTCATTTGAAATCGAAAATATACGTACTTTAAATAGATGACATTTTCAACTTTAAACGTAAATATCTTGAAAACTATAAGTTTCCTGGCTATATCGATATATATTCATGATCTAGAGGACTTCCTCCATCCGTCCATACCCATTTTATCACCGAAATCCTGGGGCGGTTTTCTAAAGCCGACCCCTTATGTATATGTTGCTAAATACAGACTAACTTTTGTGTTACCTGTAGATATGCAAACTGTCCGAGAATGGTATCCAGTCCAATTGAGGCCGATTAATAATAGTTTTTCTTTCTTTCTTTTGTATACATAGACATACATATTTATGTACAAATATTGATATAGATTTGTTTATAAAGTTCTTCAGGTAACTTGAATTTTTTTAATCCTTTTTTTGGGAATATTCTATTTGGAAAAAATAAAATTCAATCAGTTTGTACAATAATACATTGTTAATAGTATCTCAGAGTGTACAAAAAAAATATTTTTTAGACTAAAATAACCAAATTTCAGCCCAATCGCTTGGATAAAAACTGTTTTTTTTTTATCATCCGGGTTGACCGTAAAAACGCTGCTTCGAGAAAAACGCGTTTAAAGTTTCAACAACAGATTGAATATGTTTCATAGAACTATATTTATTATTATAGACAAATCATATTACAATACATACCAGTCATCCATCCCTGATGCGTATAATAAATAAATACTACGAAAAAAAAAATCGATTTATATATACAGCTGTGTTCACAAAAATAGCAGTGCGAGAAATGCAATCAAGTAATGTTATTTTTTTCAAGTTCCGTTACGATTATTCCAACGTCTACGCATCGTTGTTGTAGAATAGAATGTGTATAAGGAAGAAAGCAGTGCGTATCTTGATAAGCCAAAAAAATTTTGTTAAGACGTTTAATTGATAAAAAGTAAGTGGTTTTGTGTTAGTGACTATTATTAACATTAGAAAACAGTAAAATAAATTTATATTTTTTAACTTAGTGGGCAGGGGCAAACATTGTACTCCTGAAAAAAGAAATATTATAGTGCAACTAAGAAACCTGGGAAAAACATATAAAGACATCCAAGAAATATGTGGATGTTCTGCTAAAATGATTCATAATGCTTTAAACTTTAAAGAAATGCCCGAAAATCGTGGTATCCAACGTGAAACCACACCACGTCTTAAAGAACAAAATCTCAAAGCGTGCCATCCACGAAAAGTTCCACTGTTAGCCACCAGACATGTCAAAGCACGTTTGGAGTTCGCCAAAAGTCACCTTAATTGGCCCATTACAAAGTGGCGAAATATTTTTTGGAGTGACGAAAGTAAAATTGTGTTATTTGGTTAAAAGAGCTCCAGACAATATGTCAGATGTCCACCTAAAACAGAGTACGATCCTAGGTACACTTTGAAGACAGTTAAACACGGCGGATTGAGTATTATGGTATGGGCATGTTTTTCTTACAGTGGAGTGGGCCCTATATTCATGATTGATGGGATCATGGATCGATCTGTATATGTTAACATATTAGAAAATTTTATGTTTCCTTATGCCAATTGGGAAATGCCACTAAAATTGACGTTTTAACAAGATAACGACCCCAAACATACAAACTGGTCAAAAGCTGGATGGCATCAAAGCGGATCGATCTTATGTCATGGCCTGCGCAGTCTCCGGATTTAAATCCAATTGAAAACCTATGGGGAGATGTTAAACGATATGTTGCCAATGCAAATCCAACATCTCGATCACAGCATTGGGAGGTTGTTCAAAAATCATGGGAGCGGATCCCTGTCAAGCGCTGCCAGGACTTGGTGGTTTCTATGCCTCGCAGTTGCCAGGCCATAATGGGTACACGACTAAGTACTAACCCAAGCAAACAAATTAAAATAGTTTTTTGGAGTTCAACAATGTTTTTTTCAACTAATTCCACTGTTTTCATTACTCACTGCTATTTTTATAAACAGCTGTAAACAGCACTTTTTTGTTTAAATTAATAATGTAAAAAAAATTAACAACGTTTTGAATAATAAATTGATTTGTTTTTGTTTAAAATAATCACAAAGTTAAAACAAAATTAAATTTGTGAACATTCATTTACTTTTTGATATATAAAATTAAGTTTAAAGTTGCAGCTCATGAGCACTGCTATTTTTATGAACACAGCTGTACATATAGATATATATGGTATAGCCGCGGGAAACTTTATTGTAAAAATTTTTGCATTTAAAGTTCAGAAATTCAACTATTTAAAGTATTTTATTTTTCGATTTATAATAAATTTTACATTTATACTATTGTTCAGTTTTATTCACTTAGACTAAACTATATTGTTTCTGCACCTTTACTTCATATTAAGTAATGCACAAATAGCTACCCCAAAAAAATGTTACCTTTGGTTGTACCGAAGATATAAGCCCTTCACAATTACAAAATACTCCATCCAATAACTTAATTTTTATCAGTAATTTTGTATGACAGCTATATGCTATAGTGGTCCGATTAGAACAATTGTACCGTTGGGAAATAATCTGCCTAAAATTTCGTGAAGACGTCTCGTCAACTAAAAAAATTTGCCATACAGGACTTGATTTTCATCGATCAGTTTGTATCAAAGGTATATGATACAGTGTGCCGATATCGGCGGGTCCGACAAATGAGCAGTTTTTTTGAAGAGAAAAGGACGTGTGCAAAATTTCGGCTCGATATCGCATAAACTTAGAAACTAAGACATGGCTAAATCGATTCGGCTCGTCATGCTGATGATTTACCATACATTTATATTTTATAGTGCCTCCGAGGTTTCCTTGTGGGTGTTACAAACTTCGTGGCTCAGTTCAGGGTTTAAAAATTAATACGCTGTAGCGGTAGCGTTTACACGAATTTTTAATGTTTGTAACACAACTGTTTTACATATAAATCTTTCCATTTAAATAGCTTTTTAAACACTGCATTTCAAACACTTACTAATCACTCAATAAATATTTTAATTACACACTTTTTATAATAATATACACAATATAAATATTTACAGAATCCATTAAATACAAATTTATCACAAATGACGAGTCTTATCTACATTATTCTTGAATTAAATAACATTATGTATCTTATTTTGGACCAGAACATTATCCATTTATAGCACTGATCTTCAAAATTTATGCATTTGTTGCTTATATTGGTTTCCTGCAAATATTGGTAGATGAAAGTTGATAAGAGGGTAAGGCACAAAAAATTTCCGACTCTGGTAGGAAAAGCAATATGTTAGACTATACCCTAACCAGCAATCAAATGCAAAATATACAACGAGGTCTATAAATCATAAATATTTCATGCTGATGCAGTTGCATCTCATGCCGAAAAGGATATGCCACTGCGATGGGTCTTATATAACAATAATAACCCATAACATATCTCGAAAGGGAACGGTTTTGGACGGCTATAAGAGCTGTACATATATAGAGGCGAGGCAAAAACTTATGTTTAAAATGTATTGTTAGACTCACAAAAGTGAACAGAAGTTGTAATTTATTAAATTTAGTATGTTTCACAAAATTATTTATATTTAGGAAGGACAAAGTATATTTATATACTTACACTCGTGTACTTAAGTTGAATACATATCCACGAAACAACTTACCAAAATGAAAAACAACTCAATTTTTTTTTGAACAGAGGTGACCAAAACTTTAACGTGACAATAGCATTAATAAAAATTACAGCATACAATTATATGACATAAAATACTGAAACTCCGAACTATATTTTTACTGATGAATGACAATTATCCCACTAGATTCCGTTGAGCCACCGAGCCGCTGTGATCATTTTGCGTTTTGTTCTTTAATACAAACTGTAGCAATGTTCCGAAAATGAATAAGAATTTAAAACAAGTAAGGAAGAGCTAATTTCGGGAGTAATTGAACATTTTATACTCTTGCAACTTGCAAGGATGAAAGCCGGGGAAATACCTTCAGGTGTTGGCAAAATTAAAAAATGTGGGAAATAGTTCAACTTCATTATTTGACGAAATCTTGAATGAATTACAATCAAATTTGGTATTATATTAACTTATTTTGAAGGTCATAGACCGCGTCAACCAAAACTATATTAAAACATTTTTAAATGAGATACATGTGAGATCAACTCAACCAAAGAGGCTAAATTGAATATACTCGTATGGTGAGTTGATGTGGAAAACGTCAACCAAAGGATCGGAATACATTATATTAGGGTTATAGGTTTAGAAAAAGATCTAGACCAATTCCCTTCTAATTCACCCCTAAACCACATGATTTTTAAGAAAACTGTTAGAAAAACAAAAATCATTAGTAAAAAGAAATCCATTATTTCGTGATGGATAGATGGCATTATTTATCTGTATCTCGCGTTGTTTAAGTTCGATCGGGTTCGGCTAGATGGCGTTAGAAAGATGACATTTCGTACTAGCTTTTCTGACAGTTTTGTGATTGGTTGATTCAGTTTTGTTTGAGAGCGCGTCAAAGATGGACACTAGCGAAGAAAAAATAGCTATAGTTTACATTTTTTCTTAGATAAGGGCGAAAACCCAAGCCAGGCGGCTGAAAATGTGAATAGCGTTTATGGTCCTGATACTGTAATAGCCAATCATGCCCAATTTTGATTTCGTAGATTCCGTTCTGGTTATTTCGATGTCAAAGATGCACCACGCCCTGAAAGAGCAATTATCGAAAAATCGATCAAATAATAGAAATCGCCGAGTCCAAACATCGATTACGATTGACCAGGACCTAAACATAAAACCGTTTGGAACTATTTGAATAAGGCTGGATACGAAAAGTAATAATTAAAGCATTAAATTTCTTGCAAAATTTTTGGATTTCTTTTTACTACACCTAATATGTAGTATATGGGAGTTGAGGGTAGCATTGGCCCGTTTTTGTCTATTTTTGCCAACACCACATACTATTAACATACCACGTACTAATAAAAATGCTCCCTGGATTTGATTAAGGTACATATCTTACATACAACCACCAATCTATATGGAGTAAAGTCAGCCGGATATTTGATCTGGTTTTCTCCATTTCTCTGACGCATTTGGTTATTGATTTATCGCACTTTTAGTAGTTTTTAACAAAACTATGGGAAGTAGGTGGGTTTATCATCTACACCTATTTTCACACTTTCGTAAGAAGGATTGAAGTTTGTTCTGTGTAAATTTGAGTGATATAGCTTGACTCGTTTGGAAGATACATATATACATTAAACTTATTAGGCGGCGGGGCCACACCCATTTTTTTAAAGATTTTAAAGCCGCAGGTGCCCCCCCTTGATGTAATTAGTTTTGCCAAATTCGAGTTATCTATCCTAATACTATGTTCGCACCGAAACAAAATTCGTGTTTTCATAGACAAAAGAGGTTTTCACGCAAAAACTTGTGTTTTCATCCATACAAAATCTGTCAAACGAAAACACAGTTTTCGCTGAAAACGCCTTGAAAACTTACATTCCACTCATTATAATCGGTGCCTGCTCTAGTTTAATCGATATTATTAGATATATTAGCTCTAGTTTAATCGATATTATTAGAAGACATACTGTAACGGATTTCTCGATAAATCGTCTACCTGTAACTCACTCTTGAGTTCGATCACTGGATTGTTAAATAAAACTCCCCAATTTAATGGCTACACACTTATCTTTATTTCTAATTCCAACAACTTAACACTTATTGCTCGATATTCGAGCTTACAACTTCTTGCTTATGTCTCAATTGTTCTTATCACGACAACACTCTAACTAGAACTGTGTCTGCTGCACAAACCGGCAGCCCTTATATAGTAAATCTGTAACAAAACATTGCTTCTAGAACATTCTGGCAACTACGAATTCGCTAACTAGTTGCTTCTGGCAGTTTATCGTTCATTCGATTTTGTTCTATCATCTATGTTCGTCACACTGCCCTCCACCTAAGTCTGATCGTTCCGATTAGACATATTTGCGATAGCAAACAGAAAGCTTTTATGTCCCCCATCTCGTCTTCTAGGTTGGTGCTGACATCGTTAGCCGTCCTTCTCTTCTTGGAGTTAATTCCATCCGTTTTCCGGATACTCAGTTTCTGGTACATCCCTTGACTTAAAGCTGACTCGATATTCCATTCTTGATCAGAACGTAACTCCATTGGAACACCGAATCTCGTTACCCACTTGTTGATGAATGCCTCCGCCACTGGTTCAGTCTCTTGATTAGGAATTGTGTATACTTCTGGCCATTCATTGAAATGGTCCTTGACTACCAAAACATGACTATTTCCTAATTTATTGGTGGGGAATGGACCATCTTCATACACGCCTATTTTCTCAACTGGCGCACGCGAATTGTGCTGTTTCATCTGCCCATGAATCCTGGACCTTGATCCTTTAGCTACAATGTTCTCAGCATATTTCGCAATCCTTTCTATCTGATTGACAACCAGTCCAATAAAACCTTTGCTTCAAATTCTCCAAGGATTTCATGTCTCTCAAGTGCCCTCCTCTTGGACATTTGTACTGCACGTTTAGAACCTCAGGAATTCCAACCCTTGGAACAACCATAAGTACTCGGAAGGTTTGCCCATTTTCGCTTATCCATACTCGATGCAAGCAGCCATACACTAACTTTAAACTGCTCCGTTCTGCCCAATATGATTATGTGATTGGCCTTCCTGTAGCTATTTCTCCAATCGTTGTACATTGGTTCAACTCCACTTCATGTAATGCACCTTCCAAATCTGGATCTTCTTGCAAAGAGTCATCCGTTTCAGGTTCAATTTTATGCTGATCTTCCACCTGTGATGGTATACACGCTTCCTGCTCTTCTAACTGTAAGGACACTTGTGCTGGTATTCAAGCTTCTTGCTCTTCTAACTGTGAGGAACCTTTTATTGGTTCACACGCTTCCTCCTCTTCCAACTGTGAGAACACCTGCCCTGACATACGCAGTTCCAGCTCTTTCGACTGTGAGGACCCTTGTACTGGTACACACGCTTCCTCCTCTTCCGACTGTGAGGACACCTGTGCTGGCATACGCCCGTTTTTAATCCATTTGTCGCCAAACCCCGTTGCTCCAGCTCCTTTTTCAGTTGTGGAATCTTCAGATCGTTAACTTGGCCATTTTTAAATAATTATCTCCTTGGGAATTTATTTGACAATCCCACTTCTGTTACCAATTGTAACGGATTTCTCGATAAATCGTCTACCTGTAACTCACTCTTGAGTTCGATCACTGGATTGTTAAATAAAACTCCCCAATTTAATGGCTACACACTTATCTTTATTTCTAATTCCAACAACTTAACACTTATTGCTCGATATTCGAGCTTACAACTTCTTGCTTATGTCTCAATTATTCTTAACACGACAATACTCTAACTAGAACTGTCTTTGCTGCACAATCCGGCAGCCCTTATATAGTAAATCTGTAACAAAACATTGCTTCTAGAACATTCTGGCAACTACGAATTCCGTAACTAGTTGCTTCTGGTAGTTTATCGTTGATTCGATTTGGTTCTATCATCCGTGTTCGTCACAATATTTTGCCAGTCCTAAATGTCAGTTGACAATTTGCTTACATTCCATAATGTGCCTAAACGTACCCTACAAGAAACTGCTGATGGATTCACCAATACACTCACATTTGATATGTCAGTACTGTTAATTTACATTTGCATTTTTAAATTCAGAACTATCCACTGATTGGTGACAGACGTACGCAGAGCTATTGAGAGGAGGATTTTTGTTGCGTTCCTTTTTATATTTAAGTATATTATTATAACTAATTTTGATTAAAAGTTTGAAATTTATTAAAGAATTTTTCACTTCTGATAGCTTTTCAGTCATAACTGACAATTTTCAGCTATGACGGATTTATGGTCAGCAATGACTCAGAAAAAACAAAGCAAACAAACAAAAAGAAAACAAGACTCTAAAGAAAATGATAGAAACTTTGTTCTGCGCGCTGACAAAATTTTTTCAGCTATGACTGTCATATTACCCATCAGATGACCGTCACTGTTCTTGTAGGGTACATAACAAATGTAAACCAATAGATGTGTGAACTGTCAATGAAAACTCATCGAAAACACACAATGTCAGTCAGAACGACTTTGGTTCCACAATCCACAAATTGTGTTTTCAAAAGGATTTCAATTCGGTGCGAACATAGCATAATTTTCGGCTTAGTTATGACACTTTATACGTTTTCGATTAATGGCATTTTTTGGGCGTGGCAGTGGTCCGATTACTCCCAACTTTGAACTCTTACTATTTTTCCAAACAACATGTGTACCAAGTTTCATTAAGATATCTTAATTTTTAATCAAGTTATCGCTTACATAGACTGACAGACAGACAGTCACTAGGAATTGAACTCTTCTCATCATATTGAACATTTATATGTATATACGAGTATATAACCCTATATTTTACTTGATTATTTTTAGGTGATACAAACAACCGTTAGGTAAACAAAACTATTATATTCTGCAGCAACATTTTGCAAGGGTATAAAAACAGGAGCAACACAATTTTCTTTACACATTTGATAAATTCCGTCCGATCATTCTATGCATTTGGTCCGTCTATCAGAGATAATTTGAACGAAATATTAACAAAATAGTGTTCGTCAGCCATTGAAGCGTTTAGTTGTTGAAATTGGGTTTGTATGAAAATATTAATAAAAACGTATTTATTAAATTTGTGCAGTTATGGGAGCTGACCAGTAAGGATTGTATATTTTACTGGTTGTTGCTACTGAACAAGAAGTTTTTTCTTGGACGCAACATTTGACATAAAAAATAAGGAAATAATTGCAGTGTTGAGAAAAAGTTCCATCATAATTTGAGATGAGTACATAATGGCTTACAAATATTTTCGAATAATTGCACAGAATAATAAAAGATTTAAACTAAACAATCGTTTTTTTTTTTTTTGTTGAAGTGTTCAAGCACTTCGAATGCCCATAAATATGCGGGTAAAATTGCAAATTGATCGACCAGCACAACTATGAATATTCCGTACAATTGCTAAATATTAGGAATGGTAGCATAGAACTGCAACCAAATATGCGAAGTTTGTAACATTCAGAGGGCAACGTCGAAGAAACTATAAAATATATAATATATGTATATAAATGATCAATGTGACTAGCTGAGTCGGTTTAGCCATGCCCGTCTGTTGATACGCGAACCCTCAGTTTTGGAGATATCGATCTATGGTAAAATTTAGCACATGCCCTTTTCTCCCCAACAACCTGTTCATTTGTCGGACCGCCGATATCGGACCACTATAGTATATAGCTGCCATACAAACTGATTGATCAAAATCAAGTTTTGTATGGAAACTTTTCTATATTCTAGCTTCGGTGAAACCGTTTTTTTGTTTTGTTAAAAATTAGTGCAACACACGGCTCACAGCCTATAAATGTGGACAGCGATTTAAATTTCAAGATACAGTAGTCGTTACCAGGCAACTGGTCTTATAAAATTAATAGATACAGTTTTCGATTCCAACGGATCGGTTAATTACCCAAGAGAGTTTTTGAGCACAATGGATTTGCTAGGCATGCCACCGCATCATCTACAAATAAAAAATGGATATCCAGTTATATTACTTGGCAATTTTAACCCACCACGGCTGTGCAATGGAAGCGATTAATTAATTAAGAAATAAATGAAAAACATCGATGTCACAATTTTCAATGGCAAATTTCGAGTCAAAAATGTATTGCTGCTACGAATCGCGATGATTACCACAGAAGTGTTATGGACTCCTTCCCCATATATAAGTCCGATCGAGCGTTATTTGTGCACGCGTCTAGGATGGACACTAGCAAAGATAAAATCTGAGAATTTACAGTTTTTCTATGATAGTTTCTATGAATAGTTTTTATAGTCCTGATACGGTAACAGCTAATCATGCGTTTGGTTTCGCGGATTCCGTTTCGGTAATTTTGATTCAAAGATGCACCACATTCTGAATTTCCAAAAATATCAATAGAACAATGGAAATCATTGACTTCGAGCATATAAGCACAATTTTGATTGTCTAGGAGTTAAAGTTTGCACCGTTTGAAATCATTTAAATAAAGCTGGCTACAAAAAAAGTATGAATGCCACATCAGTCAACGATAAAAAATCGGATCGCAACAAAATCGATCAATTTCTGAAGTGGATGATTTCTGGTGATTGGCGGTAACTGTACCAATATTGCGAGACTGGTGTTTTTGTGTAGATACTCAGCTGATACTTATACTGCAACAGTTTTGCGTCGAATATGATGCCTTGCTATAATGCCTTTACTTTAAAAATGTCAACAAGTTATCGAACAAAACGCTTCATATCCTAAATAGGTTCATTTCAACTACGCCGAATGAAACCTTCAACTTAAAGCAAAAATAATGGATTTTTACTTGACCTTGTATTTTAGTGTTTTTCATTATAATAGAAATAAAAACATCATTGCTTTTGCTTCTTTCTTCTTAAAAGAATGCAGCATTTAAGTACAAATATTGAAATAACACATTAAAAAATAAACATTTCACAACTAAAAGGTGTTAAAAAAAATTACTTCAAAAATTCATACGGTGATTTTTTTGAAAATCGATTTTGGTAAATTATTTATTATTTAGCTAGAAACGTTCATAATAAATAACAATTAAGTGTACATATTTTTTTATGCGTAAGTAAATATAAGGAACTACTTAATGGTTTCTTCGTATAAACATATTTCCAGATTCTACTCTTTGAACGAACTACGAACACGGCTTTTGCTCTTGGACACTGTGTCTTTCCTGGAGGAACTTTCGAGGAGGCATCAGATGAATGTCAAGAATGGATGGATTACTTCGAAGAGTACGGCGTAAGCTCGAATCAACTAGACAGACTAATTGTCAAAGAGTCAAATATTAAAAGATCGAGCCCAGTTTTAACCAGTGGTAAAAAATTTTCACGTGCTATTTCTTTGCGTTTAACTGCTTGTCGCGAAACATTTGAGGAAGTTGGAATTTTATTTTCCCGGAATCATAAAACACTTAAAAAAATAAGTATAGCACCTACTTTTGGGGAAGATTTTGAGGATTTTGATCGTGTCGGATGGCAGTTTTCCGTTCATAATGACGCGAAACAATTCCTTAAGTTATGCCGGAATCTGCAAATAGTACCGGACCTATGTTGCCTGTACGAATGGTCTTTATGGCGTTCACCATTCGTTGCGCAAAAGAGGTTTATTATACGCTATTTAAATAATCAACACAATATTTTACCCATATAATAGTAATAACGAGATTTAAATATATAAATAAATATTAACGGATATGCGAGGACTCCTTCAAATTTTTAATTATTCGATATTGGGAACATTGCTATATTTTTACCTTCGCATTTGCAAAAACTAAGGTTTTTTTTAACTAATGGCAGTTTAACTGTTGTACAACAACTGCAGAAAATATAAATGCATTCTTTGAAAGTTTCCATTGACTTTGAATTGAACGTAATTCCGTCAGTTCAAAATTAATTTTGTCGTGAGGTTGGTTCTATTTCGTTTGGTTTGCAATGTCAAATAGAAAGCCATTTATTATTGAAAAAAAAAACTAAAATTAGGTGTACAACATAAAATTCGTTATACTGGACGACCACTGTAATAAAGTTTTAATTATAATTATATTCCATTACATATATATGATATAATCAATTGAATAATGGCAAGATTCTCATAAGGAGTATTTTTACATTAGCGAAATGAATTATACTCAATGTTTAGATTAATATTGGAAATCTTATTTACTAGCTATCAATTTATAAGAATGAAGCACAATAATAAATATTAGTTTAATCATAGTAACACATCATTGTATTTTCGATGCATTATACCATATATAGTAGGAAAACTTCCCTTTGAAAGCTTCTTTGTTTTACTCCGTTATATCTGTTCAATGTATCTACCTACCATAAATATACATGTGTACTGTAGCCATTAAAACTGCTTCCATATGAATATTAGTATATTGATGTAACACATTTTTTTAATAAATATATTTACAGATATGACACCGTGTTCTACTTTGTAAGTTGTACAAAAATGCCAACATTACTTCTGGAACACAGTGAAGTCAAAAGAGCTATGGTTAGTATTTGAGAATAATATAAGTATTTTATGTTCATATTATATTTTTAATATACATATACATACATAAGTACATAGCCCTGTACTATAAGTCTCTACTGTTTAGTTGTAAAAAAAACTGAGAAGAGTCATTCTACTGAAACTTAATAACACTTGTGAATCAGAGACAAAAATTCTAAGGAATGGAAAACTAAATGTAACATTTGTTTTTGTAAGGTTGCATTTTTATTTATTATATATATATATATTCTCAAGAATTGATTTCAAAATAAACAAATAAATAAGGGTTAAATTCTAGTGTATCCGAATTTGATACTCTTGCAATTTGTGAGGCTTAAAGGCGGTAAATTATTTTTAGGTACTGCAAATAAATTCAAAAGCCATTGTTCGACGAAACCGTGAATGGTTTACAATCATATTAGGAATCCTATTAACTTACATTATACCCGCTAAGGATCGTTATACAAGGTGTGTTCCAAAGTAAACAGGACTTAAAAAAAAAGACAGAACAAATGGTTTTATCGGCAAAATCACTTAATTTTATTAAAAAAGTCTCCTTCTGCTTTAATACAGCTTTTTGCACGGTCCAAAAGCATGCCGAACGAGTGTTTCAGCTCGTTGCCCGGTATGGCCGCCAGTATGCCGGTGCAAGTCTTTTGAATGGCCTTCACGTCTGCATAACGCTTTCCTTTCATCGGCAAATGCATTTTTCCGAAAAAGTAGAAGTCGCACGGTGCCATATCAGGTGAATACGGGAAGTGGTTGATTGTTAAAATGTAATTTTTGGTCAAATAATTGGCCACAAGTTTCGATCGATGAGACGGCGCATTATCGTGCAACAAACGTTAACTTCCATCTTCGCGATATTCGGGTCGAACACGTCGAATACGGCGCACCAAACGCTTCAAAACTACAAGGTAGAATACCGCATTAACGTTTTGGCCGGGTGGAACAAATTCTTTGTGGACAATACCCTTGGAATCATAAAAACAAATCAGGATTGTCTTCACTTTTGACTTCTCCAGGCGCGATTTTTTGGGTTTCGGCTCATTTCTCATTTATGTCCTCACGACCACTTTGAAAACGTTGAAACCACTCGTGTACTCTGCTACGGGATAGGCAATCATCACCACAAGCTTGTTTCATCAATTGAAACGTTTCGGTAAAAGTTTTACCAATTTTAAAACAAAATTTAATGTTGGCTCTTTGTTCGAAGCTCATTTTCGCACCGATGACAAAAACATACTGACATACTGAAAACGCAATAACTTCTCTTCCAATAGATGAAATGTCATGAAATTTTTACTGGAAGTCGATAAAGGATACCAGATTCTAACGCACTAGATGGCGTCACTAGAGTTTACTTTGTTACTTTTTTACTGTTTACTTTGGAACGCACCTTGTATTATATAAGGGATCTAGGATTTATACTAATATAAACATATTGATAAAATCACTTCCAAAGCATTCAAAACCCTCGGATTCATTCAAAGAAACGGTATAGATTTCAGCAGCCCATACACCCTAACTAGTTTTTTTTCATTCTTTGGTTCTACCTGTCCTTGAATATGGGTCAGTTATCTGGTCCCCTTTCTCAAATGTAATAATACACAAAGTGGAGAAGTATCCAACGCAAATTTTGCAAGTCACTGGCCTATAAATTGCCATCATCAAGTCACACCTACTTCACTGATGAGGTATACCAGCTCTTTAACATCAATAAACTATCTGCACGTCGACAGGTTGCTGATCTCAGTTTCTACTACACTGGATCCCAAAATAGACTGGCTAAATCTATCAATTCACTTCAGGGTAAGATTGACTTCTACGAAGGTACATACACGGCTTTTATCGATAACACCAAGAAACATTTACTCTTGTAATCTAGGATTTTGATCTATGCAACTCCCCCACCAGTAAATGCTACCACAGCGCCCTATATATATTTTGTTTTTTGTATTTTTTCTCAAGTACCTTCAATGCTGATTGGCGTGGTCAATACATAAATAAATAAAGCGATCGATCAAAAATAACCCGCACTGACCTATTTAAACTGCTTATACAAACCGAATCGATAAAAAAAATTTCATAAATTAGTAAAACATTTTTTTATGTTCATGTAATGTTTGATTTCCGTGAATCACTTAGTTTGTGTTTGGCAGCTATTTGTTTTCGACGCGAAAATATAAAGATTTTTGAAAATAAATTTAACGTGTTTGCTAGAATTTTGTGTTTTCAATGGAATCACGGTTACGGAATCGTTGAAAATGTTGCAAAAATGTTGTGAAGCGTCTACTTTATCACTAACACAAGTATTTGAGTGGCCCAAACCATTCATTGAAAGTCGTGAAGTCATCGGAAACTTATCACATGCGAGTCGTATTAAGTGTATGGCTATACATCTTCCCATTTATCTCAATTTAATTAATATGTTTCACAGATTTACCGATATCGGTTCGGTTAGTGTTGTTGTTGTTGTAGCGGCAGAATTTTGACAGTCCTTGGCGGGAAAAAATCCGGGTCCGTTCCGGTGACGTTAACTCGATTGTTATGGAAACGGAACGTTCGGTTAGTATTATTCGATATCTGTCATATCATATAAAGTGCTAAACTATATTATGGTTAGGAAAACATGAAAAAAAAATAAACAGGGTCTTCCAATTCTATGTCTTGGGCAAAGAAAAAATTAGGGCTCTTATCCCAATATCTTACCGGGTTTGTACCCAATTGTAAATTAGGCTTGGTCAAAACAAATGATGTTAAAATACCTGTGCACATACATATTTACAGTTAATCAGAAGGATTATTTTAAATTGATTAGTGGTTATCCGTAAAAAATTAACAATTTACTTTAAAAAAAAGTAAAATAAACAATAATAATAAATGTATATCTGACAAGACCGCATTTTATTTCTACTAGTATGCCAAAGCAGCTGTTTTAGCTTTAGTGAGCGCGACACTTTACGCCATGCCAATCCCTGCGATCTCCGAATAAGAGATTTCAATTTGGAGATTCGGCACATGGAAAACCAGCATAAGCGGACAAAATGAGTAGAGCATTTGAAGTTTTGTAATCTCTTCATCGGTGTGAGTATGCTTTGGAATACTGTCAAGGTCTTGTCAAATCCGAGGAAACATGACGACCGGGTTGAATTTCATTTCGATGGCCATGCCTCCCCGGACTCGAAGAAGTGCGCGAGCTATTTTAGCCGGAACACTACACTCTGCGGCAGGCAAGGCCAAACGATGTGTTACCCGACGGCTCCAAAAAACGCCAAAAGACCGCGCGGCACTTACTTTCATCGATGGGGAGGTTCAGAGTGTCGTCAACAAGGCTAAATCATCCAAGTTCATTGGCTCAGATGGAATCAACATGTTAATGCTAAAGCATCTAGGCTCGAAGTCATCTACAGTCGATGGCATTACATTACCGACGGTCAATAACCCTAAGATCGTAGGTGTAACATTTGACAGCCTGTGCTCCTTCACTCCTCATACGATCGCGATAACTGCCAAACTACAGAGCCGCAACAAAATCCATCAGTCGCTTGCCGACGTGCTCATGCGGAAAAGACAAAGAAAAGTTGTTGGTAACATACAAGACAAACGGCCGGCCGGTTAAACTACGCCACACCTATCGCCTGGATGTGGTGCAACGCTGACGATAAAGCTTCAGACATGCCAGAACATTGCACTCCGGACTATCACAGGATGCCTCTTGATATCTCCGGTTGGACACTTACAAGGCGAGGGCCCTATGCTTGCGATTAAGAAACACAACGAACTCCTCTCCAAGTAGTTTCTGATGGGATGTTTTCGCAGAAACCACCCCTGCAGTCGTCTGCTTGAAGCGGAAGCTCTTCCTAGGAACATCAAGAGATCCTTCCTTGACTACGTCGACGACATTGAACAGTACGCCGACCAGACTGCGGATGCAAAAAACTTCAGACATGTATTGACTGCATCCACAGTGGAGCCATTAACCCCCTCACCGACTCCCTCTCAGTGAATGGCGTACTTGGAGTCAAACCACCATCCACTGTGGATGAAGAGCTCGAGTTGCCATGATAATCTAGAATGACCCTTGCGCAACTTCGTTCTGGGTACTGTAGCAGGCCAAACTCCTACTTATCCAGAATCGACCCCGACATACCAAATATACTGACATGACACTAACACCCTCTTTGCATGCCCAACCAACACCACCCATCTAACAGCTCTCTCCTTATGGTTCGACTCCACCGAAACAGCTCGTTTCCTGGACTTACCGTTAGATGACAGTTTGAAAAAGCAAACCTGTCATCTTTGCTAAAATTAAAAATAAATTATTGAAATTGTACTTAAAAGAAAATAATTTGAAGAACGATACAGCTATCCGGGGTCGAACGGTGGAGCGGAGAAAAAGACTCGAAAAAATATCCAACTCGAAGGTTCACGATGACGGCGATCGATCAGAAGAGGCCCGAAAAAAGTCAACGATCCTTTTTTTTGATTGGGCAAAGAGAAGTGGAGTAGAATGTGTGGGTGGTGTTGATTTGTATGTATTGGTGTGTGGTGTTTTCGGGAGTGGATTGTATTATTAAGGTGGGTTGGAGTGTGTCAGGGTTGCATGTAGAGTGGTGTGCTTATAGTGGATTGTGGGATTGTGTTTGCTCATTTAGCCATCTCGGCTCCCCTAGGCGAATTTTTAGCCTAGGAGTGGTTGCAGCAGCTACAACGTTGCTCACTTCCGTGGAGCGGCGATATTGCAATCTAGGTTGCCCGTGCTGCATCGAAAATCCGTTTCGCTGAATCCTTAGTCGGGACGCAGGAAGAGCTTCTAGACGTCGGTGTCGTATCGCCCGAGTTTTTGGTTGTTGTCTGCTTGCAGGGTCGCTGCGAGCCCATGAATCTGCGCAATCTGCTGGCATTGCATCGGTTGCATGCCCCTGAAGATGCTGCAGTGCTGTAGTCGGTGAGGGCGGCAGCACATGGTGCACCGGACTCGTTGCGGTTCAATGGTAGGTGTTGGTGTTGGTCGCGTGCCACTTCGAGGAGCGGTTGCAGTTATAGTTCGGGGTGCTAGAGTATCTATGTAGAAAAGGTTAATGGAGTTTTTAGAAAGGATGTGCGGAGATCAACGACTCGTATATAACCGTAGCCGCGTCGTCCGATGAAGCGAGCAAATGCGAGAAAAGACTTCTTTCTCAGATTAGTATATAGCTCGAGATGAACTACTTTTGCCGTAAAACAGACAAAGACAGCCACATAGCCTTTCATCAGAGTAAGAGACCTTAACATGAACGCCTTTATCTGAATAGGCCCAGCAAAATCGACACCTATAATGAAGAAAGGTAGAGCGAAGTTTCAGCGTTGCGGTGGAAGTGCTGCCAAAATATGTGTTCGCATCTTCTTCTTATGCGTAGTGTACAAATGCACATGAAAATGCACTTCTTCATTTGCGGCTTAAGTAGAGGAATATAAAATTCCTGGCGGACCATATGTTGCATGAGGCGATGTTTGGCATGAAGCATTAATGTGTGGATATAACATAGGAGTAATGTTGAAATTCGAGACATCTTTGGTATAATTATGAGATGGCGTTCGTTATACGTTAGGCTTAAGCAGGCAAGCCGACCATTCACACAAAGACGATATTTCGTTTCTAGGAATGGGTTTAGAACTTAAAATAAGCTCTTTTTATCAATCGGCTTTGGTTCTCTTAGTAATGATATCTCGTGGTAGAAATAGCGCGCTTGAGTAAATGCGATAAAAGAGAGTTTTGCTTTTTGTAAGTCTAGGTGCGTCACTGTATCGCATTGGGAGTCTGTTGATCCGTTGGTTTTGGTTTTAAGTTGCTCTATAAATGTGAGCATGTAAGCAACTACTCTGGGGGCTCGGTGGAACGGTGAAAACCGTTCAAGGATGTCGGTATCATCCAGTATTATGTGAAAAGTGTAGATTTTTCGACTTTCTGGGGAATTCGTGTGTTCGCAATGTCGCTTTATGTCACATTCGTCACAAAAGCCGTGTAGTTCGAGTTTGTGCTCTAGATAATAATTTTATCATCGTGGGATTTGTATCTGGGAAAGATCGTCCAGATTGTTTGCGAACTGGGACCATTTTTCCAAGCGAAGAGGTTTCACTTGTTCCTCCTAGTCGGTTCCGTATATCCATAATTCTTCTATCAGGATTTTCACATGTATCATAATTGGCAAAAGGCGTCTTGCAGGGTCTATAGTTTTGCCACAGAGGATCAAATTTGGCGCTTTGTTTCGGCGGGTAATGCGGATATTGATTCTGTAGTGTATGAAAACTGGTCATATATCGCATTCCATTGGATCCCCAGGGTTTTTGTTATACTGTCCTTTTCGAATTTAAGTAAATTAGGTTCCAACAAATTTCCTTTTGATATATTTTTTAGTATATTTTATATATATTTCTAACTCCCAAAATTTCTTTAATTGTGAATTGAGGTATTCGTTTGAGATTTCCTCAACTTGAGTTGTCATGGTGGTAACTGGTTCCGTAATAAGCCACTTGGGACCCTTCGAGTATTATCTGTGGTATGAGATCGCTACTTAATAGAAGATCTATAATTGCTATTTATATGATAGCTTGGATGCATATTTGTGAGTTGCGGTGAGACTACAGCTTCTGCATGCGCTTATCCGCTTTAGTGGAAATTAGGGTAATGGGGCAGATTTTATTTGAGTTTTGAACTACTCTTTAACCTGTTCCCATGACTTCAAAATTGGCTAGGTCTGTTGGCAGTTGTAGCATATTTTGTGCCCTAGACGAATGCTGTTGACAGTAGTACCCTACTTTGGTTTTCGCTTTGTAGCGTTTCAATTTTTAATGCCTTTGAGCAGCATGGTGCTTGTTGCCCATTTTCGGGATTTGGCATTTCGAGATTTACTTTTGCAACTAAACCTGTGGCTCTTTTCATATTTACGCTGTTTGGGGGGAAAAATTATGTATATGAAGCATTAAATGATGTTGTTTATGACAATAAGCGCAATTAAATTTGATTTCACACTCTTTAAGTGTATGCTCATGTGACAGGCAGTTTGTACAAAGTCTGTTTGTTCTTACAAAATTGTTACGATTTGAAATATCCAATTTTTAAAATTTCTCGCAAGATTTGAGCCCTCCTGTATATAGTTAGCATGACGTTTGTTTGTATTGTTCGGATGCGAACGTTTGTTTTTTGAAGAAGCTTCTATTTAAATTGTTCTTGCTACTAGCTTGGGGTCTGTGGAAGTTTCTATTGAGGTCTTGTTGAATACCTATTGGTTTATTTATCTTTTTGCCTACCCTTTCTGCGATTTCGTACTGGTCAGTTAGGAAATCTTTGATTGTTGCCACGTGGGGGGGCATTTTCTTCTTGATGAGAGCGATTGGTTCCATAGCAATAACGATTTTTCCTGTAACGCTGCGGTGCATATGTTTACCAGTATAGAATCCCAACTGTCTGTGGGAATGTTTTGTGTCGATAAAAACGACAAACAGTTTGAAACCGTATATTGAAGTTTGATTAATTCTTCACTTGTTTCCTTTTGAATTTTAGGCAAGTTCATTAGTATCGTTACTTGCTTATCAACCAATATTTTTTCAATTTCATATCTTGCTTTTAGAGCTCCCCAAGCCAAATTGAAATTGTCGTCATTGATTGCGTACTGTTTGACTATTACGTCTGCTTGGCCTTTAGTTTTGTATTTTAGGTGATACACGTTTTGTGAATTTGATAATTTTGGTTGGTTTATGTAAATGGTTGTAAAAATGTCCCATAAGGACAACCATTGTTCATAACCACCATGAAAATGAATTTGCCTCTTTGCATTAAATTTTTGGCAGCTCTACTCTCAGATGCAATTGCTTTAATAAATTTTAATTGATCAGAAATCATTGTTTTCGTTTCTTCAAACTGGTCCAAACAGTTTTTGTATTTGGCGTAAGCCGAGGATTGGATTTCGGTAGATCTGAGTCGTCACATTCTACGATTACGTCATATCAAAATTGTCATGAATCGGTGAAGATGAAAATCGAGTGCAGTATAGTATTAGGCTCTCACTCTCAGAAATAAATTTGGTGTATAAAATATCTTTACCTCTTTTTTGTTTATTTTATTAATATTTTGTATGTCCTTATGTAGGGGTATATAGGTACACTCTAATGCTTGGACTTGTAGGTATGTATTTATGTACTTGTGCAGTTAAGAGCTCGTTGAAGAGATCAGTGCACTCTGTGTCTATTTACGCATGAATTGTTTGTGCTTTAATGTTTGTACGCAATCCTGCTTGTTTTTGCAAGGTGTATTTCGAAATATATGCCAATGTGGACTTTAAATGTATATCCTACTTGTTCTTGTTTGCCAAAGAAAAAGAGGTATTGCGGGATGTATGCCAATATGGACTTTGAATATGAAATGTACAAACGTATCTTGTATATGAACCAATATGGATGTATGTTATGTATGTGGTTCACAAAATTATTATCATAATTTAAGTTTAAATCCGATATTTACCGGACTGTTTATGTAATTGCATATTTGACGATCACCTTTTGGAATTTTGCTTTTGTTTTGATTTTAATAGTACCCTATGTAGGGTATTAAGCGATAGGCAGATTTTCTGCCTTATGTATTTTCAAATGTCCGTATACATGTATGTTCGCAGTGCGGAGGGATCGAGAAGTTGAAAATTTGCCAATATTTTCCCGCATGCAATTATGCATTAATTTATGATATTGTATATATTGAAATATATAAAATTTTATTTATGTGTATATTGCTCTTGGCAATTATGTAAAATACATTTTCAAATACGTAAATATATATATATTATATATACATATATATTGTTGTTGTGAGATTGTAAAAATGTATATTTATGAATATATGGTATATGGGATATGTACGTATGTATGTGTTTGTTTTAAATTAATATGCATTTGTTATACGTATGTATGTAAATTTCTGGTTAATTTTTTTTTGTTTTGTTTTTTGCTCTCTTTTTCTGTTAAATTCTCAATTTGCCTTAGCTTGGTTTGACGCAATCCTGCTTATTGCTTTGTTAAGCATAAGGGTATTGCCGAAAAAGTATGCTAGTAAAAACTTGAAATATTTTGGTATGTTGTTGGAAGAGTAAAGTGTGTTGTGAATACGCAAATGTAAGCATATATGGCAATCAATTTATGTTATATATTTTTTCGATATACGTATGTATGTATATGTATATATATATTGCAATATATATATCTATATACATATATGTGGAGTTATATGTATATATATATCATATAGCAAACTGTTTTTGGTTTTTCCCGTAATTTAAAATAGTTTGGTGACCGTTCTATTTAAATATTATTTCAGTTTTTCAAAGGAAAAAAACGCAATTCGACATACGTATTTACATACGAGTATAAGTAAAAGCAATAAGAGTTATCGATACAACTCACTCTGATTTCCTGCACTTATTGTCTATGTATGTATAATTTTTCCTTTTTAACAGCACTTTGTTGGTTTTGCTTTATTTAACACTTTGAAAGTTATTATATATTATAACTCACTCTTGAGTTCGCTCACTGGGTTGTTAAATAATAGTCCGAATTTAATGGCTATACACTTATCTTTATTCCTAATTCAAACAACTTAACGCTCATTACTCTTTATTCGTGTTAACAATTTATTGCTTATAGGTCAATTGTTCTTTACACGACAACACTCTAATTAGGACTGTGTTTGCTGCACAATCCGGCAGCCCTTATATAGTAGATCTTTAACAAAAGTTCTTGACTATTTGCTTCTGTCAATTTATCGTCCATTCGATTTTGTTCTATCGTCCGTATTTGTCACAATATGTTATGTTATATAAGTAACTACAATACACTGTTACGTTATTGTAATTTTGTTGTTTTGTAGCTATCTGCACTTTTTCTCGTTTTTTTTGTTTGTTTTTTAACTGATTTTTTATTCCATAATGTATTTATTTCACTGTACTTCTGCACTGTATCGCCACTATTTTTTCCTTTGTTTGTTTTCGCTCAGTTCAATTGACTTTTAATTACGCACCCACAGTTTTACTGTACTCCTTTTTTTTATAGGTTTTCTCTTAAACAAGCCATACTGCTTTCCTCTAGGGTTCGAAGGACCATAGCAAATTTGTTGTTAATTCGCACAAAGGCACTCACCAATTTCGCTTCTTGTAACCTTTAGCACTTGCTGCCGAATAAAAGCGAAGAAAATATGCGGATAAAATTTACAATGTTTAATCGTTTAAAAATCGTTTTACACAATGTACATTATTGAAATTGTGCTCGAAAAAAAAGCAATTTGAAGAACAATACAGCTATTCGGGGTCGAACGGTGTTGCGCAGAAAAAGACTCGAAAAAATATCCAACTCGAAGGTTTACGATGACGGCGGTCGATCAAAAGAGGCCCGAATCAAGTTGTCGATCATTTTTGTTGATTGAGCAGAGAGTGTGGTGAGAGTAGGATGGTGTTGTTGTTGTTGTAGAGGCAGAATTCTGCCGAGTTGACAGTCCTTGGCCGGATAAAATCCGGGTCCGTTCCAGTTACGTAGACCCGACTGTCGTGGGAAGGATACAATATTATAAATTAATACATAATTGCAGGCGGGAAAATACTGGCTCATTTTCAATTTCTCGATCCCTCCGCACTGCGAACATACATGTATACGGACATTTGAAAATACATAAGGCAGAAAATCTGCCTATCGCTTAATACCCTACTTAGTTTACTATTAAAATTAAAACAAAAACAAATTCTAAAAGCTGATCTTCAAATATGCAATTACATAAACAATCCGGTAAATATCGGATTTAAACCAAAAAAATTATGATAATAATTTTGTGAACCACATACATAACATACATACATATAATATTTGTTCATACGTTTGTAGTAGGATGATGTCATCGTATGTGGTGTATGTTGGTATCCCTCGGTGGTTCGTGTGGATATGAATGTATTGGTGTGTGGTGTTCTCGAGAGTGGATTGAATTGTTGTGGTGTGCTGGAGTGTGTCAGTGTTGCAATTAGAGTGGTGTTTGGCGCTTGTAGTGGAATGTGCGATAGGGGAAGGCTTAGCTCAATATTATTGTTTTATTATCTTTGTGGATGTAACAAAACAGCATTATTTGTTACGAATTTGTAATTAATAGTTTATCAGTTTAAATATATAATATCATTGTGAATAATGGCGTTAAGCTACAATAACTATTGTGAATTATCGCAGTGCCCGTTTTGTCTTTGACCTTTGTTTCGGTATCCATATTGTTGTTCCGAACGTCGAAGAGACTGGCTGAGACACTGCGGTAAGTAATAACCCTTTCTTTATAGATATAAATTGTAGTTGTTGATGTTACTGTGCATGTAAGTGTACGAAATATGTGTCCACATGTGAACACAATTAAATTCGCTAGCCATCCGAAATTGAGACATCTTTATTTCGCAAGACTATTACGTTCATTCATATTGTCGCCAAATTAAATGCATACAGCCAATTCTTGCGTAACTGTAACTTCCGTGCCCGCGGAGTATACAATTTACGTCATAAAGCTTGTTGTAGAATCATTTATTATTCACGTGCCACCTTCTTGGCCAAACATGCTAACGTTCTACATCCAAACGGGACGCCAACCCGCTATTCACCGCCAACGCCATAGCCGTACTACACAGCCGATTTTGATCGCCACTGCCTCTTCGATAGGTACTACAACTTCATTACAGTCGCAGCCAACAGTTAACATTATACCAAACAGTTCATATTTGCTCACACTGTCGAGAAAAGTTCAAGATCTGCCATATTTCGATGGACGCCACGAAGACTGGCCAATGTTCGCTACCGCTTTCGCACCGTCAACTGCACCATACAACTACACGAATTTCGAAAAGAACCAACGTCTACAGAGATGCTTAAAGGGTGAGGCTAGAGAGACAGTGCACTCACTAATAATCCATCTGGATAATGTTCCTGCCATTATAGACACTTTGGGATTTCGATTCGGCCGTCCAAAAATTACTCATTAAATGTCAGCTGCGCCAAGTACGGGAGATGCCATATGTATATCAGAATCTGCCACCGACAAAATAATCCCGTTCTCCTTTAGGTAAAAAACCTGACTGTGTTACTACAAATAGTAACTTGTGTAACTCAACGTTGGTGGAGGAGCTTGTAGGAAAGCTGCACAAGAGCAAGAAACTCGACAGGCCGATTTATTATGTACACTACAAGATAGGGTGGACTCATTCAAACGAACCAAAGCGCCGCGTTCTCCTTCAAGCCGCCAACATTATTAGAGAAATACTATGTCCACTGTGCCATGGTGGACACTACATATTCGATTGTGAAACATTCAAGCCGGTAAGCGTTCGAGAAAGATAGGGTAAAGTTAAGCTTCTTCGTTTATGTTTCTCCTTCTTTCAGATTGTTCATACCACAAGTTCGGTGCACCTCCTCGGTTAGGTGCAATACATGCAATGGATGGAGCCATCTTAAGACCTGTTCAGACCTTAAGACACACAGGGACTGGACCACAAGTTACGTGGCCCCATGCTGTCAACGCAATAATGCGACATCTGCCTCAACGAGTGTGCAACCTGCACTATGTTCGCGCACTGCGCTGCCACTCCAGTCGAGTGGCCAAGATAGGACTTCCACGGCCCTAAGGAGCTCACACAGACAGCATGACTTCCAGCTACCTCTCCCATCTTTCTCGCTTCTTCTCTGCAAGGAACCTAACACTCTCTCCCACTAAATCCACAAATTGGACGACGGAGTACAGACTGGACCTGAACATTTCAGTCGATGGCACAAAAATTCCGACAGTAAATAACCCTAAAATTTTAGGCGTCACCTTGGACAGTCTGTGCTCTTTCACTCCTCACACGACCGCGATAACTGCCAAAGTACAGAGCCGCAACAAAATCCTCAAGTCGCTTGCCGGCAGCTCTTGGGGAAAGGACAAAGAAACGTTGTTGGCAACATACAAGGCAATCGGCCGGCCGGTCCTAAATTACGCAACTTACGTTGGTCAGACTGGAAGTCATGCTGTCTGTGTGAGCTCCTTAGGGCCGTGGAGGTCCTATCTTGGCCACTCGACTGGAGTGGCAGCGCAGTGCGGGAACATGGTGTAGGTTGCACAGCCGTTGAGTGAGATGTCGCATTATCGCGTTAACAGCATGGGGCCACGTAACTTGTGGTCCGCTCCCTATGTGTCTTAAGGCCTGAACAGGTCTTAAGATGGCTCCATCCATTGCATGTATTGCACCTAACCGAGGTGGAGTTTGGATGAAGCCTTTTAGCGCAAACGCAGCAGTAAAATTCCTCGAGGCCCGGGTTGGACTCGATGCCAGCACGGGTCAGGAGGATACGGAGCAACCCTGCTGCTAGGCGTTGCTCTAATGACGACAAACTTAATCTAAAACTCACCAATCCAAACAGGGTTAGATCGCCGAAATAACAGCCATTGGCCGGATAAAATTCGGGTCAATTCCGGTACCGCAGAACCGGCTGTTGTGGGAATTGGAATCCAAATAATCTGTTTTCTTTTGTTTCAGTTCATTTACAAAAGATGTCGATAAGGTAATACTGGTTATTTGACATTTTGCAAACCTTTTGTTATTGTCAAAATTAATAGATTTCAAGAATGATTTAAATATTGTGTGTTAGTGGATGTAAAATTGAAAAATACAAGCTTAAATTTCATTTTAAAATAAAAAAATACGTACTTTAAATAGTCGAAACTTTCAACTTTAAACGAAAATATCTAGAAAAGTATAAGTTTCACGTGGCAATATCTGTATATATTCTAGATCTGGAGGATCTCTCTATCCAATGATACCGATTTTATTCCCGAAAGTCTAGAGCAGTATTCTAATGTATTCCCCGTCTACTCTACTGGGAGTTGGAGATTCCTGCGTAGTAACTGTAGAAGCCATTTTTGTCCATACATATTTTTATGACCGCGTTAAAACATTCCTTATTATGCTTGAAACACTTTTTCAACTCCCAAGGGCTCATACTAATATTAATTGAACATAGATTGGTTTCTTCTACAAATTTTGTTTGTATTTATAAAATGAATTACACAAAGAACCAATTGCGCTCACACTCATCCACTAGACAAAATCAACGAGAAGGACGTAACAAGGTTTATTTATTTTTAGATGTGAATATTTAATAACACCACAGAAATACAATTTTGTTAAGTGATCTGGTTTATATTTATTGAGTCACGTACATCTATATTTTATAAATATCGTTTTATTAAATTAATATCGCTATCCCGTCGTATATTTTCACAACTGTGACATAAATTTTCGTTTTTTTTGTGGGTTATGTTCAAGAATTTTGTGTAGCTTGTGTCTAAATCAGAAATGCTTGACGTTCTTTCAGAAACATATCGAGAGTACCTAACAGCCGAAAGAGTTTTAGAGTTGATTATTGAAGAATTACATATACAGCATTTATATTCAGAATCGTCTTCTTTAAAAATGTGATTATTTGAGGTAATTTTATTTCCGGTACGAATTATAGTTGAAACAGTAGAGGTATAGTTTTTTTGTAGATTGCGGATAAATGACTCAGTTATTCGTTGTAAACTGCTAGACGCATATGTAACATGATCACGTCTATCAAAAAATTTTATATTTCGTGCACGCATATAGAGTAAGACCTCTGTTTCACTTAGATCCTTAATTGGTCTCATGATTTTGATACCATTAACCAAACGATCATCTTTGAATGCAACATCATAAGCGACGTTATTTCCCTGTCCAAGTACAATGGCTGAAAGCAGATCGGTAGCTATACTTATATTTATTGTAGGTATAAAAGCATATTTGCATCTTAAGAACGTAGCCATAGATGCTACTAAGTTCTTGCGACGAAGTTTTATAAATTCGTTGCGGCTTGTTGACGTTTGAATATTATTGATGTCATTGGCAAATACTATTTCTATTTCCATTATTCTGTTCAAATATATATCCATGTCATTAATATCAAATGGCTCTTGATTTATGTCAGAACTTAAATTAGTAACATAACATTTTATATTATGGTAGCTTAATAAAAAATCTTTCACCTGCTGTATATAACATTTATAATCATTTATATCACAAATGCTTTTGTAGACCTCGTAATCATCAATAAATAAGACTTTGAAGTCACAATGCAGTCGCTTAAAATTTGATTCCGATTGTGCCTTTTGTAACATATCCAATAAGACTATAGACTCTGAACTGCCATCAAACACCAGAAGAATCTCAGCATTTCTTGGAAGAGCTTTAGAAGATCCAACTGTTGATCGGAATTTATGATTCACAAAAAGGAGAAAACAACACCTACACTCCGCTTCGCGAAAATTTAACTTATACAATTCGCCGTCTTGACCACATTTATGACAAATTCCTTTTTGTGAGGAGTGTGATATTTGTTCTTGTGGTGTCATGAGGCTGCTCATGCCATCATCAAGAACATCATCTTCTTCTATGCTGCACATGTTTCAGAAAAATCAAAATAACTATTTTTATTTTACCAAAAACTTCACGCACTATAGGTAAAAATCCTTAAAGTTATCGTTTTTCGTATCGAATAATCGATAACATTATCGCTATTTTTAGGCTTAGTACTGCAATGGTTTTCTCGATAAATCGTTAACCTTCTAATTAACTCTTGAATTCTATCGAAGGATTGTTATATAAAAGTCCAAGTTTTATCTGAGAACGTATATCATAGAGAAGGTTTATGGTGTGCCGATTGTCAAAATGTTCCTCTTCACGGAGGGTTACTCGCCAACATTAGTGCATTTCACCACAAACAAATTATAAACTGATTTCACCAGAATTTTACCCCTGCGGAGCGCAAAATTACAGAATTGAGCATTTTGAATGTTAAATGAGAATAATGTATGTAAATGAAAAATATGTAAATATGTACACTCATTGTTTCATGGGAAATCAGAACCATACACACTCTTACATATGGCAATTGCAAAATCAACCCTTTTTCATATACAACGTGGCATGCGTAAATGGAAACAAAGTCAACAAGTCATGTGCATATATACGGGCAGATGTGTGTACAAAAAATTCAAATATTTACATACGCACTTACGTACATTTTTTGACAAATACAGTCAATCCCGGTTAAGTGCCACAACCAAAGTTGCAGATTTTTTGTGCTTGGTAGAACATAAGCGATTGTGGTACTTAAGCGAGTGGTACCAAAAAAATAATTTCTATGTATTTAACAAAATATTACCGTTTTCTTTAAAAAACTAAGAAAAAAACGTGAGATGGAGCAAGGCACAGGCAGATAAGAGGGATTGGAGGAGTGATACTTAACCGGGGTTTACTGTTTACATAAATCAGAGGAATATTGAATATTTTCTTTAAAAAGTTTCTTGAATTGTAAATCGACAAATACACTATGTTGTCATTTTTATTCTAAAATATTTTAATACTCATATTTGAGGGGTTGTCACTTTTCCCTTCTAGAGGGAATATCAGAAATTTGTTCAATTTATGATTTTTAGCTGAAAAGACGCTTGCCTGCAAAAGCATGCTCGGGGGATGTGAGGGTATCTGTTTTTATGAATGAAGCGAGGTTGCTTGTCGAAAGTACGCCTGTGTTCATGAATGAAAATGTTGTTGTTGTGTGATTTACTATATATTTTGGCTTTGGCTATTTGGCTGACATATTGACTTGTGACGATTGTTGTTTTTGTAGAACAATGTTTGTAGTTTTTGCAGGTGACATATTTACATGTTTACGGATATTCATATGTATGTAGGTTGGTTTGTGTATGCATTATTTGTTGGCAATGTTATATATACATACATACATATATATTATATGTTGACATATAAATCAATGTGCGCACATATAGCAGAGAATGTTAATATATGAATATGTATATATATATTACCATTCTCTGCATATAGTGTATTGATAAGTGATATATTATGATTTGAATTTCTGAATGCGTACATTCAAATGCGCATGTTCAGATAAATGTACATATGACTATATAAGATTAATATGATAAAAGATAAAAAATTATATACATATAAATGCATATTATGTAAAAACTATATAATATTATTAAATTCCCAAATTGACTATAAATATGATTTCGAAATTCATATCAATAAATATGATTGATAAACGTATAAAAATATAAGCCAAAAGGCTAACATGCAGCTGTAATACCAAAGCAAGTCTCTGAGCATAATTTTCATTGAATTCTCAGCTCTGTTCACTCGCTACTGTTAAAATTTCTCCTTCCGAGCCAGATTTGGTGAAATTCACTAATAAAATCTTGTTAGGTTTTGACAATTCACACGCTGGTCCGCAATTGAACCTTCTCTATAATATACGTTCTCTGGTTTTATGGCTATAAATTGACAACGATGTGCAAAGTGTTAAACTTTGTGAAATACCCTGTATTACTGTAAAAATTTCACAATTTTATATACAAATATCTCAAAAACTATAAGTTTGAGGCGGGAATATCTGTTCTATCTTACCAAAACTGTGTCTTCTGCACAATCCGGCAACCCTTATTTAGTAGATCTTTAAAAAACTTCGCCCCTCGAACATTCTCGAAACTACAAAATTAGCAGCCTGCCCTACAAGCCCTAGGATGTAGAGCAGGTTCGCCTCCACGCGGTGCATCCTGGGTAACGCTAAATGACCTGCGGCCTTCACGGCCTTTATAACTCCTACGGATTTGACCTTTGCTCGACACGGACTTAGCTTGGACTATTAGATGGATCGGTTTGAACCCTGGGCTGGTGGTCGTGGTATTCTGTCACCTGAGTATGTAGGGGTGACACCCTGCAGAAATGGCTGATGGGCTAATACCAAGGCCGCCTCCGTCCCGTTAAAACCATGGCAGGCCTCAGAGTACGTTCCCCTCCTGTCATCATTAAGTTGGTGTGGTAGGTGTTTGTTGAGATGACTCCTTCTTTGCGCTGGTCGGCTCTGAACGCACTGCCTCATAAGTGCGTCAACCCTCGCCTTGGCCTCGTAACCGAGACAACCTTGGGACCATTTAAAGGCGACTACCTTTCCAGGAGACGGATAGCGGCTCTGAGTGGGGACCCAATTACAATGAATACAAAACAACAACAACAAAACTTAAACAAGGACGAGGGAGGAAGCGAGTCGAAATCGACCTCTTCAAAAGTGGACAGTTCCCTTGGGGGGGCAGCCTCACCGATGGGGACGAAACCGTCTCCGCCGAAGGGTGAGAAGAACGGGGGTGACCGGCTTACCATCGCTAGGGGCGGTAACGTGGGGGGAGTGGGCAGGAATCTGCCGACGGACACCTTAGGCAGGGCAGAAGTGCGCGGCGGAATCGCCAGCACTAGCAGAGGAACCTCTGTTAAGTACATGGGGGCGCGGGGCCCTCAGTGAAAGCTAACGGCTCCGGGGGGAAACTCCAGACTACAGCTAAAAAGCTGAAGTCGGACCGTCGGCTGGCTACCAAGATTTTGGAGCGCTACGGTGGCAAGCAGGCTGACCAGGAAACTGATCAGCATGCTAGCACACTTGAGTGGGCCAAAAGGGTGCTAAGCGACGTCAATGTCGGGAAAGGGGGGCCGAGCGTACCCCCCGCGTCGATGAAGCGACAGAGGTCGCAGGAGGGGGAATCCTCCCTCGGTAAGAAGCCTCGAGTCGGAGCGGCACCGATGTTTAGCGAAATCGCTAAACTCGCCAGCTCAATTGAGCTCGGGGTATACGATAGAAGCAGGGGAGATGGAGCCATCTCCCATGAAGAATGGAAGCGGGTAGCGGCTGCTATCTCCGCAGTGTTCATGAAGGTGGTCAAGGGAAGCCCTGGACCACCCCCTAGATGTAAAAGTGCCGGGTGGAATCTCGGCTTACACAAACTTGTAAGGTGTGCCGACGAGCGGTCGGCATTCCTTTATAAGGAGGCGGTAGCCAGGGTGGGGGAAGTATGGAAGGGAGCTAGGCTCGAGGCGGTGGCCAAATCGGATCTTCCGATGCGACCTCGTGCTCGTGTCTGGCTTCCGGCCGAACCCTCCACCCCGACCGAAATACGGCACTGCAATCCATCTCTTCCCACCCAGGACTGGAAGATGGTTAGGCTGGAGAGGACCGAGGAACCATATCGGCAAGCGGTGATATTCCTAAATAAGGAGTCCCTCGCTCCTCTCAGCAGTGCAAAGGGGGCCATAAGCTATGGCTTCGAGAGGGTCGTCCTCAGGATTCTCCCAAATGAAGCCAGGGCGAATGGCCCGTCGCCACCAGCTGAGGTGGAAGAGAGTGGGAGAGCGACCCACTCTAAAATGGATATCGACCCAATCCTCTCGGATACGGTGAGCACGGGGGGCGGATCGTCAGTCGATGATGGATCCGTTTTCAGTCTCGACCGTCTGTTTGAGTCTGCTGGGGTCGATAGTACGGATGAAGGTGCGGAACTTGCACTGCTGGAGAGGAGTTTGGAGGATGAGGATCCTCCAAATTAATCTCCAGCACTCGAAGTCGGCCTCCGCCGATCTAGTGCTTCGTCTAGGACGGGACGAAGCCGACGTTGTCCTTATCCAGGAACCGTGGCTGAGCAGCAACGGTATCTCTGGTCTAAGGACAAAGAGCCACAAGCTCCTGGCCGCAAACAGTACAGGTAGAACCAGCGCAATTGCAGCGCACGATCAAGATGTCATTGAGCTGGCTGGCCCCTATCTACGCGAACTGCGTCAGATTAGGCCATGTCCCAAAGGTCTGGAGACAGGTTAAGGTTGCTTTCATTCCGAAGGCCGGCAAAAGCTCTCACGTCTGTGCGAAAGATTTCAGACCCATCAGCCTATCCTCGTTTTTGTTGAAAACACTGGAGAGGCTTATGGATCTGTACATTAGGAGCAGAATACCGAGGGGTAAACTGTTACGGGCGCAGCATACATATATCAAGGGCAAGTCAGTCGACACTGCTTTGCATGATGTAGTGTCATGGCTGGAGATAGCTCTCAAGCACAAGGAATTTGCTGTGGGCACCTTCCTCGACATCGAGGGGGCCTTCAACAATGTGCGACCAGAGGCAGTGGTTAAAGCCCTCGAAAAGTTTGATGTGGAATCTAACCTCAAGCACCTTATTTTTAGTCTTGTTTGCGACAGAACTGTCGCAGCGGAGTGGGGTGGTGCCAAGGCCACCAGAAAAGTGAATAGGGGAACTCCGCAGGGGGGAGTACTCTCCCCACTGCTCTGGATAATGGTGGTTAACGACCTACTTATAGAACTCGAGACGCACGGCTGTCGGGTGACAGCATACGCTGACGATATGGTTCTTATGGTTAAGGGAAAGTTTCTGAATACCGTTTACGAGCTCACCGAAGGGTACCTGAACGTGGTATCTAGGTGGGCGAATAGAAGTGGCCTAGCCGTCAACCCAAGTAAAACCGAATTGGTTTTATTTACCAGGAGGTATAAGATACCAAATGTGCCTCTCCCTTCCTTCGGGGGTTCACTTCTTCAGCCTGCTGAGAAAGTGAAATACCTAGGGCTCATCCTCGATAGCAAACTTTCCTGGAGGCCAAATATAGAGGAGAGAGTTAAGAAGCCTTCGGTCGCCTTATACTGCTGCAAAGGGGCTATTGGGAAAAGGTGGGGACTCTCACCTAAGGTGGTGTTCTGGCTCTACGAAACCGTAGTTAAGCCAATAATGTTCTATGGTGTGTTCGTCTGGTGGAGGGCGCTTGAGAGGACCACACTGGCTAAAAAGCTTGAAAGGGTCCAAAGAGCGGCGCTCATCGGAATCTCCGGTGCACTGCGGACCACACCGACACTAGATCTTAATGCTATTTTAAACATAGCACCTGTGGACATTGCCGGTAGGTGCATTGCCGCGAAGTGTGCTCTAAGGCTCAGGGAAGCTGGGCTTTTGAAGAGGTCCGAACAAAGGCACTCCGAAATTCTTTCCTCCTTCAGCGGCATCCCGGAAAATATAGATCACTGCGTCACTGTAGCCACTCGAGGCGGTTCCTTCTCCGCTCATATCCCAACGAGGGACATGTGGGTGGGAAGAAGCCGTTGGAGAAGAGGCGCGGTGAGCTTTTTCGCGGATGGATCGAGGCTAGGAGGGAAGGTTGGAGGGGGGGTTTTCTGTATGGAGCTCTCCGTCAGTCTTAGCTTCAGGCTACCGGATCACTGTAGTGTTTTTCAGGCGGAAGTGGCTGCTATTAAGGCGGCGGTAGAGGTACTGCTGCGTAGTGCAGCCTCGTTTGTAGAAGTGAGCATTCACTCTGATAGTAGGGCAGCAATACTAGCTTTGAGCGCGCGTACCGTGCAATCAAAGCTAGTCAAGGAGTGTCTGTCCTCTTTAGAGGTAGCGTCTGGCTATTTCAACATCAGGCTCGTTTGGGTGCCTGGTCACAGCGGAATCGCTGGAAACTGCAAAGCCGATGAGCTAGCCAGGGGGGGCACCTTTGCCCCGCTCACATCGGAATGGGATCGGGTAGGATCTCCGTTAGCGTCCTGCGCTCTAACTTTGGATCAATGGACCTCGCGTGCAATCAGCAGACGTTGGTCGACGACTAGGTCCTGTGCGACCGCGAGATCCTTCTGGCCAAGAGTGGATCGCAGGAGGTCGGGGGAACTTCTCGCCCTGAGCAAAGTGCATCTAGCCGCTATTGTAGGAGTTCTCACTGGACACTGTCCAATGGGCACTCATGCGGTACGGCTTGGTGTACTTCCCGATGCCAGTTGCCAAAGTTGTATGGAGGAGGGCGAGGTGGAATCATCCCAGCACTTTCTCCTCCAATGTCCGGCATTCGCTAGGCTGCGATTGAAATATCTCGGCAATCACACGTTTGGCGGTCCTGAATACCTATCCGTAATGGATATTGGCCGTCTTAACAAGTTTGTAGTCAGCACAAGACGTCTTGTCGACTTGTAAGGGTCTTTTGATCCGGACTATAGGAGCCGTAGGTATCACAACGGACTGGCGTCTTAAGCTGTCCAAGTGGGATCCCTTCTGGGATCGACCTCCTAACCTAACCTAACCTAACCTACAAGAAACTGCTGATTGGTTCACCACTATACCCACATATGTTATATAAGTACTACTGAAGAATCTACTCGTCAATTGACCGTTATTGTTAAAAAGAGACACTTACGATTTATATTGCTTACTAAAGCTTTACATATGTAAGAATGAAATAGATGCATTCTTTAGTACTGTAACCACTAACAATGAAATGAACAGTAAAATGACTGCCAATGTTTACGATTTTTCACAAGCAAATTTTGTATTCGTTGAAAAGCGACGGCACACATATCCATAGAAGTTTCCAGAAGTTGTGAAATACCTATGTAGCTCTAATTCCATGCGATAAACAAAAAGTGTTACGTGCTCTTGTGCATTAACTCTTTTTGTGTCAAAATAATAAATAACGAGTAAGTTTTTAGATATAATATACGTAAGTTATTATTGAGTTTCAAATAATATTATTCTTTTAGTTAATTTTAATTTTTAAATAGGCATTTTTAATTCCAAAATATACACGTACAGTAAAGCTTTTGAGAGGAGCAAGCATGGGATCAAATGTAAATTCTTTTCATAATTTATTATTTAACTCTATTTTTGTAGCACTTCTTTTTATATTTATGTGTATTATTATAACTAATTTTAATTAATAGTTTTTAATTTATTAAAGAAATGAAAATGAAAACAAAAAAAGTTTCCCCTTGTGATAGCTTTTCAGTCATAACTGACAATTTTCAGCTTTGATGAATTTATGATTGGCAATGACTCAGAAACAGGCATGAGAGCGAGCAGTATAGATATAATATATAGTGAATCCATCCAATGCATGTGTTACAGAAAGATGAAAAGTCACACAGATGCGTTTGTTTACATCCTTTTTGTACACGGCTCTTAAGAAAATGATAGAAACTTTGTTCTGAGCGCTAACAAAATTTTTCACCTGTGACTGTCATATTACTGGTGAGATGACTGTCACTGTTCTTGTAGGGTACTCTACAAGACGGAGGTAACAAATTCACTAATACACTTGCAAAGTTTCACGTCTTACACCACTACATAACCACATCTAGCTGTTGGTTGTTAAACGAAAAATTATGTTGAATGCGGAAGAAAGAGAAGAGAACTGACGCCATTAAATCTGCCATTTGAAGAATTTTCATAAATGTTTCTTAACTTAAACTAGAAACAAGAAAGCGAACACCATTCTGGAAGTACAATACAATACTAAACAACAAGAATTTATTTTATAGGAAAAGTTTATAGTGAGGAACCAATTGCTAAGTATGGTTATGTTAAAATTTTTGTAATGTTATTACTTGCATATTTTTATACTCTCGCAACCTGTTGCTACAGAGTATAATAGTTTTGTTCACCTAACGGTTGTTTGTATCACCTAAAACTAATCGAGTTAGATATAGGGTTATATATATATAAATGATCAGGATGAAGAGACGAGTTGAAATCCGGGTGACTGTCTGTCCATCCGTCCGTCCGTGCAAGCTCTAACTTGAGTAAAAATTGAGATATCTTTATGAAACTTGATAGACATGTTTCTTGGTCCCGTGAGACGGTTGGTATTGCAGATGGGCGTAATCGGACCACTGCCACGCCCACAAAACGCCATTAATCAAAAACAAATAACTTGCCATAACTAAGCTCCGCAATAAGATACAAGACTGTTATTTGGTACACAGGATGGTGGGCGTGGTCCCGCCTCTAATAGGTTTAATGTGCATATCTCCTAAACCGCTACTGCTATAATAACAAAATTCACTAGAAGAAAATGTTTTTAGCACTTCTATTGACGGTGCGAAAATAGTTGAAATCGGGTGGCAACTCCGCCCACTCCCCAAATAACGGTACTGTTAAAAACTACTAAAAGCGCGATAAATCAAGCACTAAACACGCCAGAGACATTAAATTTTATCTCTGAGATGGTATAAATTGGCTTTATAGGAACCGCGTTCAAAATTAGTCAGTGGGCGTGGCACAGCCCACTTTTAGGTGAAAACCAATATCTTGAGACCTGCTCAACCGATTTCAACCAAATTCGGTGCATAACGTTCTTTTCATGTTTCTATGTCATAATGCGAAAATTGGCGAAATCGGACTACAACCACGCTTACTTCCCATGTAACACCATTTTCAATTCCTTCTGATTCTTTCACTTTCCACTATGCAAATCAGGTAACAATGATTATATCGGGGTAAAACTTTACGTGAATAATGCAATTAAAGTATGCCACCTTGCGGCCAAAAATTGTCTAAATCGAACCAAAACTGTTCAAACCCCTAAGTACTAAATATGTGGACCCCAGTGCCTATAGTTGACCTTCTACCGAAAATATCAGTCAATCCACAAAGAAATCTCAAACGAGTATACCATTTGACTTTGCGAGAGTGTAAAATGTTCGGTTACATCCGAACTTAGCCCTTCCTTACTTGTTATGAATAGCTTTAGGCTTTTTGGATTGCAAGTTGATTTAGTTGCAGTTTAATTGAACTAATTGAAATCGTGCAGAAGTTCCGGGTACAACAGGTATGTACATGGTGATAAGTGTTTATGTGTATCAACTAGATAGAAAAGTGGATATTTTGGAAATATTCTGCTTATTTTGTTTCAAAATAAGGTGAAATTGCGCGCCAAATGTATTTTACTCAGTAAATAGCATGCAATAATTTGCATAAAAAATAAAAACTATAAGTTTGAGGGATGTAATATAGTATATATTTTGGTGTTTAATTTATTTGTTAAAGTTTTAATTTTAGTTTTACCCCTATTATTGAGGCTTTATGTACATATTTTACCTGTGTATTACAAAGCGTTTCTATTGTTTTAGTTTTTTAGTTTCCAATAGTGATAACCAAAGAAATGGCGATTACTGGATGGTGTTTAGGAGTACTTACAATAGTTTAAGTTTATTTTCTAATAATGCATGTTTGATCTGGCAATACTGTCTTATCTAAATTTTATATTTATCATCTCTCGTTTATCATTCATTCCCTTTACAATTATCTTTGTTTATGCATATTTAAAGTTATGGTATTTTAAATTCCGTTGAACTCCTATAAATGTCGGAGGACATGTGTGTACGAACTCTTCTCTGATTGTAACTCGGTGCTGATTGTACTCATCTCTGGTTTGGTGTCAAGCAAACCGTTCACAATCGTAGAAATCTCAATTAAGCATTGAGAACTCTACCCGCTTAATTAATTATTTAACATTTTGGTGCCTCCTGTGAGGACAAATATTTTTTAATCTCGTTTTGTGATTGTGGATTTGGGATTTTATGGCGGAGCTCAATTGGCGTACATCAGCAGTAAAAGCCATAAAGCGCATACATGCACGTGTCTCGAAAGGTGCCATGGAAGGTCGTGATGTGTTTCACTTTCAACAATAGCTGAAGTCGCTTGAATCACATTTTGAGCGCTTCATGTAGAACCATAATCGTCTGGTTGGAGGAGCTACGTCCTCCGAGATTGGGCCACATGATGCACTTTTGGAATCAGTAGAAGAGCTAAATACTGCGGCATGCAGCAGACTTAATCGTCTAATCGCATCGTCGCATCGTCAAGGATTTAATCTAATGTAGCTGACGGAGCGCACAATTGTCCCACAACATCTCTGGATGGCCATTTGGCGGATCTCAAATTGGACCCGTTAGCTATCCCGTTATTTGATGGAGACATGTGTAAATGGTTACCGTTCAAAGATGCCTTTGAAACCCTGGACATAATTCGGCATACCCAACAGCGTTCAAATTAGGAAAACTTCCTCAGGCAGTCAATGTGGCTACTGTTCCTTTAATTGGTGGAATATACTCGGGTGTGGGAATACACCGAATCGCTAGGTGTCTTACATTATTGGCTCTTAGTATCGAGCAACGCTTTGAAGCCCTAAAGAGACTGCAGACGTCTTACAACTGCTTACATACGGGTCATTCTTATCGACAGTGTTCATCTGGTAACTGTCGAAATTGTGGTCGTAAGCACAACACAATCCTATGCCGAGACAAGTTCATCAACACGTCAACGCTTGCATCTACAACGACGCCAACCGTATGCAATCGGGTACCTGCGGAGGTGCCAACAACCACAACAGCATGACTAGCCGCACCTGCAAGGCCCCTCGCTGCCAACCTAAAGCCGATAACCCTTTTAGCAACCGGGCGTGCGTATGTCTTTAAAGAAGCATCAGTGCAGCGAGTGACACGAGTTCTATGCGGTCCCGGATCACAGGTTAGCTTTGTGACGGATCGTCTAGCAAACTGTTTGCAGCTGTATCGACGAAAATGTGATGTGAGGGTAGAAGGCGTAGGTGATATCATCAATACTCGAGTGAAAGGCAGCGTTACGTTCACTCTTAGATCAACAACAACTAATTTTGAAATGCGAATCGATGCCTTGGTTTTATCGTCCATTACTTCTATGACTCAAGCAGTGAAGATTGACATGAACCAATGGCCATATTTGAGAGACATAGATTTGACGGACAACCGGTTCGGTACGGCGCGGACCTCTGGGGGCGACTCATAGAAGGTGAAGTCTGCGAGATTTTATTTCAAGAGTCGGTTGGCACCAACAAAAGCTGTAACATTATCACTATATAAATCCCGACAGGGACCGCGTCGGCTGATGAAACGAGTGAAAGCATATAAAAGGGTCTGTGCCGATAGGTCATCAACCACCTCAATGTATACGGCCTTAGTGACCATGCTTACGAATATAGCGAGATACGTCTTGATAAGCGTTCGATAGCGTTTCGTTCCGATACGTAGTGTAAAAGGCCCACGGTAATCGATACCAGATGATATGAACAGCCTCGCTGCTCAGATCCTCTGCCCGGGTAAGGAAGCCATTTGTTACTTCAGGACTACCCCTCTATGATGGCGGCATACAGCTCAGTTAAGGATGAAACTCTTTACTGTTTGCCTGGCACGCAAAATTCAGAAGCGTTGACGAAGAGTATGCAGAATGAGCTGCGTGCCTCCATGTAGTGTAACCTCATGCGCCTGAGTTAGTAAAAGCTTGACCAACGGCGTTGATTTAGGCAGAATAATCGGGAATCATGATCATCATCAGTTCGGCTTGGTGGATGCGTCCCCCGATACAGAGGATTTGATTCTTGTCTGTAAATGGATTTAAAGGTATTATCCGACTGGAAGATGATAAACCTGAACTCGACTTCAATTGTCGAATTTCATCTGCAAAATGATCTTCTTGCTCTAAACGGATTATAGTGTATAATGCGTCCTCCAATTCCTGAGCAACGATCACCTGTGGAGGAAAGTGTCGACGCCTTCTTAACCAGCGCAGGATAATGGCCAATGTACCCAACAATCGAGTGATACTACTGAACCGCTCAGTTAACAGAATAGTGTGTCCGTTGGGAGGACGAGTATATAACGGATGTGAAACGAGTACAATAAATTTGGTTGTATTTCAGTTTTCGGCGAGTAAGACATTTGACTCATCCTTGCTGTGAGGAACATCACTACTGTCCGAAAACTTCATCCCTGCTTCCTTAGGCCCATGCCACCAAAGGGGATGTACTAATAGCTCGGCAAGTGTGATGCCTCTACTGGCACATTCAGCTGGGTTCTGAGCCGAACGAATGTGATGCCATCGGGCGGGGGATGTCGGCTCCTGTATTCTACAAACCCGATTTGATATGAATGGTTTAATTGTTGCTGGATCCTTCCTCAGCCAACACAATACGCTCGCACGTTCTGGAATGTCTCGGCAAGAAAGAGCGCTGCCGCAAGCTCTAGGCGTGGAATGGTAGCAGTTTTGAGAGGTACCACCTTGGTGCGTGCCGTCAGAAATATGAAACTCACCGAACCGTTTGTGTTCGAAGTCTTCGCATAAATAACTGCGGTATAAACCTGTAAGCTAGCTTTGCAAAACCCGTGAAATGATGTCTGAACGCGAGGAATCATTCACATCCACCGTTCGATGCGAATTTGATTGAGCTCCAGAAGCTGTGATCGATAGTTTAGCCAATCGCGGCAAAGATCCTCAGGCAATGGGGAGTCCCAGGATAGACCCGCATACCAATAACATGCGATAATAATCCAGTAGGATCGAAGAGTCATGCCACCTCGCTGAGTACACGGCGCTTCGTTGGAATTTCTACTCTTTGACGTAGATCGACGCGAAAGAGTAACTGATCTTTCAGTGCGTCCCATCTTAAGCCCAAAACAGAAGCTTCACCAGAATGGAAAATATAACTAGAAAGTGACGGTGAAGTATCTCATTAGATAAAAGCATCATCACCTGGCTATCGTTCGAGTTCCATTTCCATAGGGTGAACTGTCCCGCAGATAAGATCACGTCCACGTTCTTAGCCAGCTCCACTGCTTCGGTAACGCTTTCGCAGATTGTTAGGAAGTCGTCAACATAAAACGAGATTAATATTGCAGTTCGAGCACGAGTCGCTTGTTGTATGTCGGGAACCACAGCGGAATTATAATAAGCACATTGTTGTAGGATTCGTACTGCATTGTAAGGACTGCATGCCATACCATATGTGATGGTCTTCAGGCGATACACCCGGATCTCTTCTTCAGGAGACTCCCGCCATATTATTCGTTGCTAGTCGTGATGTTCAGATGCAACCAACACTTGTCTAAAAATCTTCTTTATGTTAGCAGTTATCGCTACTCGATAGCGACGAAAACGTAAAAGTATACTACTCAGCGAATCCTGAAGTGTTGGACCTACCAGTTGAACATCGTTCAGTGAGATTCCAGTGCTGGTAGATGCCGAAGCGTTGAACACCACGCGGAGGAATGTTGTAGCAATTAGTATGATCGTATGGTGGTTGTACTAGTTCCATATGTCCGAGTGCTACATACTCCCACATAAGTTAAATCTAGTTTTCCTTAAGGACTGGATCCGCAACCATGCGACGCTCTAGTCTATGAAATTGCCGTAATTCCAGTGCGTAAGAGTCAACTAATAGCGTTGCCTTTCGTCGCAAGGGTAAGTGTATGATATAACGGCCGTCTGAGGTTCGGCTCTGAGTGGTCTAGAAGATCTGCCCACATTAATTCTCTGACAGATCGTAAACCACTGAGATTTCCAAAAGTTGGACACCAGTTCCTCCAACCGGTGGTTCTCTCTGTCTAGCGAAGTGCTGAGTGTGGCAATGATTCCTTTGCAGGAAGGGTCACTGCTGCTGGACCAAACACCACCCATCCAAAGCGGGTACGCTATGTCTCTCAAATATGGCCATTGGTTCATGTCAATCTTCACTGCTGGAGTCGGAGAAGTAATGGACGATAAAACCAAGGTATCAATTCGCATTTCCAAGTTAGTTGTTGTTGATCTAAGAGTGAACGTAACGCTGCCTTTCACTCGAGTCTTGATGGTAGCACCTACACCTTCTACCGTCAGATCACATTTTCGTCGATACAGCTGCAAACAGTTTGCTAGACGATCCGTCACAAAGCTAACCTGTGATCGGTAGGTACCCCATTGCATATGGTTGGCGTCGTTGTAGATGCAAGCGTTGACGTGTTGATGAACTTGTCTCGGCATAGGATTGTGTTGTGCTTACGACCACAGTTTCGACAGTTACCAGATGAACACTGTCGATATGAATGACCCGTATGTAAGCAATTGTAACACATTTTCAGTCTCTTTAGGGCTGCAAATCGTTGCTCGATACTGAGAGCCAATAATGTAGGACACCTGGCAATTCGGTGCGCTAACCCGCAATGACCAAAAGAGTTGCATCCGTGGTAGCCACATGCATCCTCACTGGTCGTTGCTTACGGCAAACCATTAATGAGAGCGATGGTTCAGGAGCAAGGCTATGAGCACGTGTCTCCAGAAATTTTAAAAGGTCTTCTTACTGTGGTATTTCTGTACTGAAGCACCTCATACACCAATCTCGCTTAGTTATCGCTGGAAGTTTTGCCATAACACGCAATGCACGAAGCGACTCATGAACCATGTCCACAATAGCCAATAAAGATTGCGATGACACCTGGGTAGCTGTTTTCAGGTTAAGAAAATGGGATACGTGTATTTCCGCTAGCTTGTTCTTATTATCATAGCGGTCCTTGAGAGCCTTCCACACCTCTTGATAGCCACCCGAGTATATTCCACCAATTAACTGACTGACGAAGTTTTCCAAATTTGAACGCTTCTGGATATGCCGAATTATGCACCAGTGTTTCAAAGGCATCTTTAAACGCTAACCATTTACACCAAATGGCCATCCAGAGATGTTGTGGGACAATTGTGCGCTCCATCAGCGACATTAGATTCAACCCTTGACGATGCGATGAGACGATTAAGTCTGCTATATGCCGCAGTGTACAGCTCCTCTACTGATTCCAAAAGTACATCATGTGGCCCAATCTCGGAGGACGTCGCTCCTCCAACCAGACGATTATGGTTCTCCATGAAGCGCTCAAAAGGTGATTCAAGGGACTTGAGCTCCTGTTGAAAATGAAACACACCACGACCTTCCTTGGCACCTTCCGAGATACGTGCATATATGCGCTTTATTGCTTTCACTACTGATGTACGCCAATTGAGCTCCGCCATAAAATCCGAAAACCGCAATTACAAAACGAAATTAAAAAATATTTGTCATCACAGGAGGCACCAAAATATTAAATAATTAATTTTCCACCAGGTAGAAATCTCAATACTTTGTTGGGATTTGTACGATTGTGAACGATTTGCTTGACTCCAAATCAGAGATGAGTACATTCAGCACCGAGTTACAATCAGAGAAAAGTTCGTACCCACATGTCCTCCAACAATATTAGGAGTTCAACGGAATTTAAAATACCATAGCTTTACATAAACAAAGATAATTGTAAAGGGAATGAATGATAAACGAGAGATGACATACTTATATAAAACTTAGATAAGACAGTATTGCCAGATCAAACTTGACATTATTAGAAAATAACCGTAAACTAATGTAAATAATCCTAAACAATATGTATATAAATATGTACACTCAATGTTTCATGGAAAATCTCCGTTGTCAGGAATAACCAGTGGCAGATACAGAATTTCTTCCTGGAGGGAATAATTTCCCTTCAACATATTTTTAATATTGATATTACTCCGTATATTCTTCTGAACTTAAATTTTATTCATAAACGCAGGCGTACTTTCAACAGGCAACCTTGCTTCATTCATAAAAACAGACACCCTCTCATCTCCCCGAGCATGCGTTTGCAAACAAGCGTCTTTTCGCGATGATGGCAAAAGCTAAAAATCATAAATTGAACAAATTTCTGATGTTTCCTCTAGAAGGGAAAAGTTGCAACCCCGCAAACCCACAAAACAAAGAAAAAATTGATAAAACTGGCAACAAAGCTTTTGTCGATTTAAAATATTTTTCGGTGGCTCACAAAAATTTGCGTCAATATGTATGCACGCTCATATATAAACATACATATTTACGATGATTTGTTGGCAAAGCTGTTAGAGCGGCAAGGGAAGCGGTCACAATCGGCGGCCGTTCGTAATATTTTTTCGGCATAGCTCGGATTTTCTACCAACAACAGAATGTGTGACGCTTTTTCGTCGCGTCAAGCTTCGGCCATTGGTTGGCAACGGAGATTTCGCATGAAAGAATGAGTGTACATATTTACATACATACGTTGCATTTAGACAAATTAACAATTATAATGGGTACTTACATATTTGTTTACATGCACACACAATTATACAAATGTATATATATGTATAAGAATATTTGCGACCGCTCGGTCTTCTCGTATGGGGTTATGTCAAGCAAGAGGTATACAAAATCAAACCCAGAATTTCTTAACATTGAAATTAGCATTACTTTTCTCAATTAACATTGAAAATGCTCAATTCTGCTATTAGTTTCCTGATGTTAATTATGGCCATTAATTGTGTGTGGTAAACACGCTCCATAGATAAAATGATCCAAACTCAGCTCTTTGCCTTTGGAGAGAGCTCATGAACTTTCAGTGCTGCCAAGAAAAACCACGAGTTCATGAGCTACTGAACAGATGACAACCAAAACAATGAACTGCCAGATAAAATCCCGTTAAAATTAACTGACAATATCAGTTTATTATTTCTCGTAAGAAAGTTTAAGGCTGAAGCAGCAATAGTTAATGTGATATTGTTAATTAAAAATATTTGTATAAGTGTTTATATATAAAATAAAATTGAGTAGGTGGTAAAATATCTTCAAATCCCTACGGAAGCATATGTTACACACATAACTTTATTTTTTGATTTTTTTTCCCATATATGTAAATATATAAAGTTGAGTTATTTTCAAAGCTCTTATTTTCTTTTCGGTCCTTATAGTTTTAAATAATTAATTATTACTGAAAACTATATTTGATATTTTGTTTATAAAATTTTAAGTTTTTTCTTATATGATGAATTTTGTATATTTTTATTATATTTGTGAATTTTGGAAATTATTGTGATTTTATTTTGTACCTATATGGGTGATATAGGCCTTCGGGGGAACCGAGCACCCAAAACTAACTTCGGTAACTTGCCTTTTGTATACCTCAGCGGTGGTGTGGAAATTACAAATTCCCAAAAAATTTAATAAAAATTCCCAAACTTATTTCTTTCCACAGTGGCACCACTGTCAAATGTTATAAAAAATGTGGACTTTTACAGCGCTCTCTCGATTCAAAGAATTTCGGATCATATTATCCATCATTCTCCCTGCGAAAAGTGAAATATTTTGATAATGGCCGCACTGTGAACCTTCTCTATAATCTACATTCTCTGCCTTAACAAACCATAGGCGGCCATGTTGGTTTTATTGTTAACGTACGGCTTAGAGGTGCGCCATTAAATTAGACTTAAATTTAACAATCCAGTGATCGAACCCAAGAGTGAGTTATAGATAGAAGATTTGTCGAGAAATACGTCACTATATTTTAAAATTTAATCGATTAAAACTTTACTGATTCAACATGAATAATAACGGATTTCTCGATAAATCGTCTAATTTGTAACGCAAACTTGAGTTCGATCGCTGGATTGTTAAACAAAAGTCCCAATTTAATCACTATATACTTCTCTTTATTTCTAATTTCAAGAACTTCACGCTTACTACTCATTATTGAAGCTTTTCAACTGATGTTGGATCGACCTGGTTTATTTTTATTCTACGCGAAAAAATGTTTCTCACCCTGGTGTTGGACCGACCAGGGTTATTTTTTTGAAGCGCGGCCGTAGACAACCAACACAAAAAGGAGTTCCACGCGAAAAAATAATACTGTTATAGAGCGTATAACATAATTTTAAAATTAATGTTCTTTAACGGATGTTATTACTGCTACTTTTAAAACAAAGTACAAACAGTTTCAATTTATTATATTGGAATAATTTCTTAATATTTTTTCTTTTTACGTTTTGGATTTCGGTATTTTGGGTATAATCTGTTTACTTTATTTATTTTTGTTCATTTATCAAAGATGTCGATAATGTAACACTGGTTATTTATCATTTTGCAGCCCTTTTGTTATTGTGTGAATTAAAGAATTGAACAATAAGTTAAATATTAAAAAATCTATTTTTTCACTATGTAATGTAATAATAATGTAATGAATACGTACAAACGAATTAGTGAAGTGTTAGTGGCTATATAAGTGAAAAATATAAGTGTATTCATTTTAAATCGAAAAAATACGTACATTAAATATTTGAAATTTTAACTCTAAAGTTAAATATCTCGGAAGCTTTAAGTTTCCTGTATCTTCATCTATATATATTCTCGATCTGGAGGATGGCCTATATACGCCCATACCGATTGTATTCCCGAAATCCTGGGACGGTATTCTAATTATTATTTATATATATTTTTAATTATTTATGAGTTATTAATTATTATTATTGTTTATTAAATTAATTTAAGTATAAATTGGGAAATTAAGTTTATTTAAAATAGGCTAATTTCATATAGCAAATAAAGTAGCCGAAGAGATGGGAATGCAATAAATAGTAGAACAATAGCTGGAAGAATCGTGTGAATTTCATATAGCAAATAAAGTAGCCGAAGAGATGGGAATGCAATAAATAGTAGAACAATAGCTGGAAGAATCGTGTTAGGGTGGCGTTATCTACTGCAAATCATCCTCAAACTCATTGTACTAGATCAATATTCCTTTAACTAAACTTCGCCACTAGAACATTAAGACAACTACGAATTCGCTGTCCTGTTGATTCTGGCAATTAATCGTCGATTCGATTTTGTATCACTCATCGTAAAGGGGACAGAGAAACTATCAGATGTAAACAAAGCGACAGCTGAGAGGTTTCAATGGAGAAATGTCAATTCCGCCTAGTGGTTGAGTTTCTATTGACATCCAAAACGGCCGACTCTTGACCGGAAAATTATTGCATATTGCTATTTACTTTTAATTTATGAAAAAGCTGTCCCAAAAATATTTTGTTTATATGTAGAACTTTAGTATATTTTCAAAATAAAATCAGTTTATTTTAATACAGATTCTTAAAAGAACAATTGGCAAATTCCTGAATAATTAAGATATATATTTATGCCTCTTTTCAACTGTGGTAAATTATTATATATTCACCACAGAAAAATGTAACCGGAGACAAGTTTTATAAATTTATACAAAAATAATAATTCTGTTAAAAACAATACTCAAAAACAACACACCTTTGTAAAAATAAGTCCGTCCACAGAGAACGCATATAATAGAAATGGTTCATGGTTACTCGCTTACGTTATGATTACTCGGTAAAGTTAGAGGATTTCACCACAAACAAGTTATAAGCGGATTTCACCAAAGTTTTACCCCAGCGGAGCGCAAAATTAATGCTAATTTTAATGTTAGGAAATGTACGCTTACAGATTCGTATATTTACAATGCGCAAATGACTTTGCATATAATTTTAAGATATTCTGCATACACCAGCCACCCACGAATCGTGCTACAAAACTAAACCGTAATAACTTTCTTTCCTTCAAGGCATTACATTTTTTTTTATTGTATAGAAAATTTTATTTTAATTTATACAATTAATTATTCTTCCATGCTCAGCCACGCATATGCGACACCTAATTAGAAAATTATTGCGAGCTGAAGGGTTGAAGTCGGGATTGCCTCAATTATCTATTTAATGGACTGCTTCGGTTCACTCCGATTTCTGGGTTTGATTTTGTACACCTTTTGCTTGACATAACCCCATAAGAAAAGACCAAGCAGTCGCAAGTACTCTTATACATATATATATGTATAATTATGTGTGCATGTTAACAAATATGAAAGTAGCCATTGTAATTGTTAATTTGTCTACATGCAACATATGTGTTAAATTATTTATTTACCAGCGGGTAGAGTTCTCAATGCTTTATTGGGATTTGTACGATTGTGAACGGTTTGCTTGACACCAAACCAGAGATGAGTACAATCAGCACCGAGTTACGACAGATAAGACATTATTGCCAGACCAAACTTGACATTATTAGAAAATAAACTTAAACTAATGTAAATAATCCTAAACATCCTGCCCGGTCGATTCAGTTGACTCGAAATCCTCCTTCTCTATCAACAGACATAGTTTCTGGATGGCTCGTTTCATGTATCCTCTAGCGGTTCTAAATGTGACATTGCGGACCACTCCATCAGCTCCGGGGTGAAGTGTTATCACTCGATCCGGGCACCAGTGAGCGGGAGGCACGTTCTCTTGTTTGACTAGAACGATGTCGTTCACCCTTATATTTCTTGTTCGTTGAAACTATTTGTTCCGTCGTGTTGTTGAATTTGACGCATCCATTGCCTTTGTTTTAGCCGGTTGCTAGGAATATGTTTGATATCTGGTTCAGGGACCGCTAGAAGTGGCGATCCAATAAGGAAATCACTTGGCGTTAACGCAAGTTTCTTTTCAGGATCGTCATAAAGTGGCGTAATAGGACGGGAATTGAGACAGGCCTCTATTTTTACGACCAGTGTCTGCAACTAACTATACCACATGACCTGCGCATCTACACAGCATGTCAAATGATGCTAAGCGGACTTCACAGGAGCCTCCCAGAAGGCTGCTTGATGTGGCGCACTGGGTGTGATGAAATGCCAATGTGTGTCCGAATCTGCTAACGATCGCTGATTATTTTTACCCTGTCATGCTGCGAGGTCTTCCTTCTTGTTGGCACCAACTATGGCTGTAACATTATCACTATATAAATCCCGACAGGGACCGCGTCGGCTGACAAAACGAGTGAAAGCATCTAAAAAGGCTTGTTCCAATAGGTCATAAACCACCTCGATGTGTACGGCCTTGGTGACCATGCATACGAATATTGCGAGATACGTCTTGATGAGCGTTCGAGAGCGTTTCGTTCCGATACGTAGTGTAAGTAATCGACACCAGATGATATGAACGGCCTTGCTGCTCTGATCCTCCTCCCGGTAAGGAAGCCATTTGTTGCTTCAGGACTTCCCCTCTATGACGGCGGCATACAGCGCAGTTAGGGATGAAACTCTTTACTGCTTGCCTGGCAAGCAGAATCCAGAAGCGTTGACGAAGAGTATGCAGCATGAGTTGCTAGCTCCATGCAGTGTAACCTCATGCGCCTGTGTTAGTAAAAGCTTGACCATTGGCGTTGATTTAGGCAGATAAACCTGAACTCGACTTCAATTGTCGAATTTCATCTGCAAAATGCTCCTCTTGCTCTAAAAGGATAATAGTGTATATTGCGTCCTCCAATTCCTGAGCAACGATCATCTGTTGACGAAAGTCGACGCCTTCTTAACCAGCGCAGGATAATGGCCAATGTACCCAACAATCGAGTGATACTACTGAACCGTTCAGTTAACAGAATAGTGTGTCCGTTTGGACGACGAGTATATAACGGATGTGAAACGAGTACAATAAATTTGGCTGTATTTCGGTTTTTGGCGAGTAAGACGTTTGACTCATCCTTGCTGAGAGGAACATCACTACTGTCCGAAAACATCATCTCTGCTTATTTCCATGCCACCAAAGCATATATATTAAAGCTCGGCGGGTGTGATGCCTCTACTGGCACATTCAGCTGGGTTCTGAGCCGAACGAATGTGATGCCATCGGGCGGGGGATGTCGGCTCCTGTATTCTACAAACCCGATTTGATATGAATGGTTTAATTGTTGCTGGATCCTTCCTCAGCCAACACAATACGCTCGCACGTTCTGGAATGTCTCGGCAAGAAAGAGCGCTGCCGCAAGCTCTAGGCGTGGAATGGTAGCAGTTTTGAGAGGTGCCACCTTGGTGCGTGCCGTCAGAAATATGAAACTCACCGAACCGTTTGTGTTCGAAGTCTTCGCATAAATAACTGCGGTATAAACCTGTAAGCTAGCTTTGCAAAACGCGTGAAATGATGTCTGAACGCGAGGAATCATTCACATCCACCGTTCGATGCGAATTTGATTGAGCTCCAGAAGCTGTGATCGATAGTTTAGCCAATCGCGGCAAAGATCCTCAGGCAATGGGGAGTCCCAGGATAGACCCGCATACCAATAACATGCGATAATAATCCATTAGGATCGAAGAGTCATGCCACCTCGCTGAGTACACGGCGCTTCGTTGGAATTTCTACTCTTTGACGTAGATCGACGCGAAAGAGTAACTGATCTTTCAGTGCGTCCCATTTAAGCCCAAAACAGAAGCTTCACCAGAATTGCAAATATAACTAGAAAGTGACGGTGAAGTATCTCATTAGACAAAAGCATCATCACCTGGCTATCGTTCGAGTTCCATTTCCATAGGGTGAACTGTCCCGCAGATAAGATTACGTCCACGTTTTTAGGCAGCTCCACTGCTTCGGTAACGCTTTCGCAGATTGTTAGGAAGTCGTCAACATAAAACGAGATTAATATCGCAGTTCGAGCACGAGTCGCTTGTTGTATGTCGGGAACCACAGCGGAATTATCACAAGCACATTATTGTAGGGTTCGTACTGCATTGTAAGGACTGCATGCCATACCATATGTGATGGTCTTCAGGCGATACACCCGGATCTCTTCTTCAGGAGACTCCCGCCATATTATTCGTTGCTAGTCGCGATGTTCAGATGCAACCAACACTTGCCTGAACATCTTCTCTATGTCCGCAGTTATCGCTACTCGCTAGCGACGAAAACGTAAAAGTATACACTCAGTGAATCCTGAAGTGTTGGACCTACCAGTTAAACATCGTTCAGTGAGTTTCCAGTGCTGGTAGGTGCCGAAGCGTTGAACACCACGCGTAACTTCGCTGTGACCGCATGATGAGGAATGTAGTAGCAATTAGTATGATCGTAAGGTGGTTGTACTAGTTCCATATGTCCGAGTGCTACATACTCCCTCATAAATGAAATGTGGTTTTCCTTAAGAACTGGATCCAAACACCACCCATGCAAACCGGTTACGCTGGGCAAAAGGTTCGTCTGGTCCTCCACCGGCAGGGTGAAAATAATCAGCGATCGTTAGCAGATTCGGGCACACGTTGGTCAGCTCCAACCACTGGCCGTAAGAATAGAGGCCTGTCTCAATTTCCATCCTAATTCACCACTCTATAACAATTTTGAAGAGAAACTTGCATTAACGCCAGGTGATTTCCTGATTGGGTCGCCACTCCTAGCGGTCCCTGAACCAGACATCAAAAATATTCCTGGCAACCGGCTGAAACAATGGCAATGGATGCGTCCAATTCAACAAGGATTCTGGGAGCGAGGGGGTGAGGAGTATCTAACCTGTCTGCATACTGTCTTATCTAAGTTTAATATTGGTCATCTCTCGTTTATTATTCATTCCCGTTACAATTATCTTTGTTTATGCATATTTAAAGTTACGGTATTTTAAATTCCGTTAAACTCCTATAAATGTCGGAGAACATGTTTGTACGAACTCTTCTCTGATTGTACTCATCTCTGATTGGGTGTCAAGCAAACCGTACAAATCCCAATAAGGCATTGAGAACTCTACCCGCTGGTAAATTAATTATTTAACAGATGGCAACTTGGGTTGAATCACGAATAAAGTGGGCTTGATGACTACCATGTATCCAAGTACAGGAACAAAATTAATGAAATAAAAAGTTATTCATATAACTCTTTCACAGGTTTAGCTTGTATGGGTCACCAGAACCTCGAAAGTTTTCACCGGTGATCAAAGGGTTGAGCAAGAGCGGCAATGCGTTGTCCGAAATGGAAATCGAGTGGAATAAATTGTGTGGCGATCGTGAAGCATTGTATGGGATATTTCCCAATGGTGATTCCAAGGTAGATTGCCTTATTTTGTGCTTTATGGTTAAAAGACCAAAAACTTACATTATCTTGCCATTTCTACGTTCTATTGCCTTGCAGGGATGTGTCATCGTGGTGGGCAACGATCATCTCTCGATACAGGCCAATGGGAACGCCGCACTTCTCTTTCCGTGTTTGGTGGGCTATTATGCGAAAGATATTCCTTATCAATATGCGCATGTCCAGGTATTCATAGCTGTGCAATACTTAAATTACGCCAAGAAGGCTAAGAATGTGTTATGTCGTTTGGAGCCCACTACCTTGGGAAAGGTAACGGTCAACACTGCAATTTATGCGCAGAGGATTGTCATCTCGGAGGATCATGTCTACTATAAGATGCCCGACTTTAATCCAACACACATTTCGCCATGGTTGTTGAGTATCGAATTGAAATATTCGAAGTGTTGGAAGTAGAGGCTGTGCGTAAATCGGTTGAGAAGGAAATAAATGCTGTGCTAAAGTTCTACGGCTTGTACGTAAACTATCGTTCTCTGGTCTCGTGTGAGGTAATGACAGGTTATTGAATACAAGTAAGTAAATTATATATTCTAGATGTCATATATAATTAAGGACATATATCGGCATTATAATAATATAAATGTATGAATATTTATTAAAAGAAATTTCTTCTGGTTCATTTTACCACAAAATCTAAGGTGGAGGAATTCTGAATGTTGACCTAAAATCTTTTGTTTGGTTAGAAAATATCATCAGCTAAGCATTTAACATTTTGTTTGGTTACCTTAATTAACCAAAAATTACCGTTGGTTTGGTTACCAAAACAATATCAAGGTAACCAAAACCTTAACCTTCCTTAACGTGTAGCCAAAGTAACTACCGTAGATAACATATATATGTTAAGTACAAAATATTGTAATCCTCATGTTTTTATATGAATGTACAAACTTGCATGCATTTATTTTTTACATATTATATAGATACTTTACTTTAACAAATACAATAGAAAATACTTTTTAATTCTTTTTTATTCTATTATGGTACTTGCAAATTTCGATGGAAAGTCCTCAAGCTGGATTTAAATATCACCACTTTTGTTTTTAAATTATAAAATTTAAGATACTATTAGTATTAAGTACTAAATGATAATCAAACTTGTTATTGTTTAATTAGGGTACATGTATGTACCCAATGTGCGAAAATTAACAATTAGTAAAATAATGTAACTATTATTGTAAACTATAAAAGTTTAACAATCAATACTAACTATTTATAAACCATATATAAGGTTTTTAACAAAAAAATAATGATAATGTATGTAGTATATGTATATGTATATAAATAATTGCCTAAAAAGTGATTATAAGAAGGAAAGTTTAGTTTTAATGTATATATGTTTAAATATTAATATTTGAAATCTAATCTAAAATAATTACCTAAAGTTTTTAAAAATTATAAGAAAGAAAATATATATAAATGCCAATATTTAAATGATAATTTCAATTGTTTTATTTATAAGGCAAAAGGTAACCCAACGTTGGGCAGTGGTAATCAAACAAATAACCCATAGAAGCGGACGAGGTAACCGATCAACGATTTTTTGGTAATCAATGGATAACCAAACAAATAACCTATGAAACAGCTTTCTGTAACTTAAAGGTAACCATAGAAATAACCAAACAAATTATTTTAAGTCACAGATAGCTAACCAAACAAGTAACAAATGAAAAGGACGCTGTTAACCAAAGAGTAACAGATAGTTGAAAGCAATGAGAAAGAGCGAGTAAGATAATCACACTGACGAGTAGAAGTAACCTATCGTAACTAGTTCATTAATAACTGATAACCTATCGGTAACCAGTTACCTAACTTTTACCCGTATTGTAGGGTAGTTAATTCGGGCAATTTATCGTCGATTCTATTTTGTTCGCACACCCGTGTTGTTGTTGTAGTGGCAGAAAGCATTCTTGTAATAATTTCGAGGAATGGTGTCGAGTTGACAGTCCTTGGCCATAGGCCCCATTGCTGTGGGTGTTCGTCACAGTACTGTTACTCAGTTGTTGCCGGTTTGATTCGATTGGACCAAAATTGGTAGTCTCATTGCCTTCAGTAGTTTGGTTGGTAAGCATATGGTTTTGGTAGGCAATATTTTTTATCAGTTGATCTTAAAATTTGTTCGCTTAAAATTTAATACTTTCTTATTTGCTATTCATATTAACTAAGAATTAGTCTAGAATGGAAACCATCTGCTTTATGTGGGGAAACTGTTAGATCTAATTAAAACTAAAACTGTGAAATAAAGGTGAAAAGGGTCAATAATTTGATATATTCGCGCATTTCTTTAACTTCATACATTAAATAAAAGAAAAAGAGGCACATGGCCAAGTAAAAACTTTAGTTTTACTTAAAATAATTGTTCAAATTGTAATTTCCAACTGTTTTTAAAAGTATAACAATAAGATACCTAAAACCTCCGCAATAAGCGGACAAAACTTTAACATTTGTAGGTGTGTCAATTAACAACTTGTCATTGTTGTTATTGTAGCGGTTATCTAATCCCTACTTAGGTGATAAGGTTGTCATCGAAGTCATCTCACCGTGGGCCCAGGAAACCTGCTGTTTTGACGGGGTCGGACTTTATGGAGAGTGGTGTTAGATGAGTGGGATTCATTGAGCATGCAAAGAGGTGGTTACAGTTATGCGTTCACTCGTTCCGTGCAGGATATATACATATTTAGTATGTTGAAGTCGATTCCGGATAAGTAGGAGTTTAACCTGCTACAGTATCCAGAACGAAGTTGTGCAAGGGTCACTCTAGATTCTCGGGGCAACTCGAGCTGTCCATCTGCTAAGTGTGGTAGATTGACTCCAAGTGCGACAATTACAGAAAAGGAGTAGGTGAAGATGTTGATGGCTCCACTGTGAATGGCGGATGTTTGTTGCGTCCATAGTCCGGTCGGCGTACTGTTCTGCGAAAACATCCCAGCAGAAACTGCTTGGAGTGGAGTGCATTGTGTTCCTTGAAGGGAGCAAGCATGCCTCACTATGTAGGTGTTCGACAGGAGAGAAGAGGCATCCCGTAATTGTACGAAGAACAGTGTTCTGACACTCCTGAAGCTTCTTCGACCGCTCAGATAGTTCTTGACAAATTTTTGTAGGGATGAATGCTCGCCAGACCTCCAAAGATAAAATTTCGTAGCTTAATTTAATTGACCTCTAAGGTTTATTTGTATGTACATATTTGCCAAATGTGATCCCAATGTTTTGATCATAGGAAAATTTGGTAGTTTTGCAACAAATTTGTTAGGCATTTTAGTACCTATAGCTTTCCTCAAGTGGCAACATTGCTCACTTGTCCGTTTTTTGTACGCAATGACCTAATATTGCCTCCAGCTCAATTACAAGTTTGGTATGTTTTATTCATTGCAAACAAATTTAACAATCTTAATTTGGCTATTATCTCACCATATAAAAAGATATTCTAAATAAAGTCTATACATAAGGGATAGGTTGTATTAACATTTTTGTCAAAATTAGTCAATATTAATTTGTACTAAGATTAATGTATGTGAATCATGGTATAAGGGAGTAACAAATGTCACCATTCTCTCTTCCGGAATATATATAGAAATAAAAGACTTTTTATATTTATCTGTTACCACATCTGCATCAGCCATTTCTCCTAGTGATATAAGTAATCTTTACCTATCTTCGATTCGCTATTTTTTTACTTCTTGTTCTATCGGCATTAATACAAAAAACAACATTTTAGTAACTCCTTAGCAGAGAATGTAAAATATAGAGACGGTCCAACTAAGGACCAGCGTGTGAAATGTCAAAACCTAACAAATTACAATGAGCGTGTTTCACCACAGCTAGCTCGGAAGGAGAAATTTTAACAGTAGCGCGTAAACAGAGCTGAGCATTGAATGTAAATTATGCTCAGAAGTTTTGCATTAATATTACAGCCGGATGTTAGCCTTTTGGCTTATATTTTTATACGTTTATATGCAATCATATTCATTAATATGAATTTCATTATGCGAATTTTTATGAATGCATGCAAAACTGATAAGACTATTAAATTATGTAATTTTGAAAATAATATCTATAGTCAGTTTGGGCATTTAATATTATTATATAGTTTTTACATAAAATGCATTCCCAATAAATATTTTGTATGATAATTGTATATCTTTTATCATATTAACTTTAAATAGTCATATGTACATATATCTGACCATGCGCATTTCAATGTACGCATTCAGAAATTCAAATCATAATTTTATCACTTATCAATACACTATATGTGCGGGCATTGATTTATATGTCAACATATATATGTATGTATATATAACATTGCCGAATAGCCGAAGCCCAAATTTATAGTAAATCACACAACAACAACATTTTCATTCATGAACGCAGGCGTACTTTCAACAAGCAACCTCGCTTCATTCATAAAAACAGACACCCTCTCCTCTCCTCTCCTCGAGCATGCCTACAAGCGTCTTTTCGCGACGATGGCAAAAGCTAAAAATCATAAATTGAACAAATTTCTGACGTTCCCTCTAGAAGGGAAAAGTTGCAACCCCGCAAACCCACAAAACACAGAAAAAATTGACAAAACTGGCAACAAAGCATTTGTCGATTTAAAATATCTTACAATTATAAAATATTTTCAGTGACTCAGAAAAATCTGCGTCAATATGTATGCATGCTCATATATAAACATATATATTTACGATGATTTGTGGGCAAAGCTGTTGGAGCGACAAGGGAAGCGGTGACAATCGGCGTTCGTTAATTTTTTTTCGGCACAGCTCGGATTTTCTACCAACAACACAATGTCGTGACGCTTTGTTTTCAGTACCCCTTCCAAAAGTGATGAAACACGCTCATGGTTTTCAGTTCCCCAGCGAAAAGTGAAATATTTTGATAATGGTTCACAGTGCCTTCTCTATAATCTACATTCTCTGCCCTTAGTTTCGAGCTGGTGCATGTCTTACGATTTCGATAAACAATCATAATTTCTAAAGTAAAGTCCGAATTTCAGTCACGGTTACGAGAAGCCATGGAAGCAGATATATAATAATTAAACAAGTAAGGAAGGGCTAAGTTCGGATGTTACCGAACATTTTATACTCTCGCAAAGTCAAATGGTATACTCGTTTGAGATTTCTTTGTGCATTGGCTGATATTTTCGGTAGAAGGTCAACTATAGGCACTGGGGTCCACATATTTAGTACTTAGGGGCTTGAACAGTTTTGGTTCGATTTAGACAATTTTTGGTCACATGGTGGCATACTTTAAACGTATTATTCACGCAAAGTTTTACCCCGATATAATCATTGTTGATATGCATAGTGGAAAGTGAAAGAATCAGACGGAATGTAAAATGGTGTTATATGGGAAATAGGCGTGGTTGTAGTCCGATTTCTCCCATTTTCACACTGTAACATAGAAATATGAAAATAACGTTATGTACCGAATTTGGTTGAAATTAGTTAAGCAGATCTCAAGATATGGGTTTTCACCTAAAAGTGGGCTGTGCCACGCCCACTGTCTAATTTTGAACGCGGTTCCTATAAAATCATCTCATACCAACCCAGAGATAAAATTTAATGTCTCTGGCGTGTTTAGTGCTTGATTTATCGCGCTTTTAGTAGTTTTTAACAGTACCGTTATATGGGGAGTGGGCGGAGTTGCCACCCGATAGAAGTGCTAAAAACATTTGCTTCTAGTGAATTTTGTTATTATAGCATTAGCGGTTTAGGAGATATGCACATTAAACCTATTAGAGGCGGGACCACGCCCACTTTTTAAAAAAAAGTTTTAACTGCAGATGCCCCTCCCTAATGTGATCCTGTGTAGGAGCTTAGTTATGGCAATTTGTTTTTTTTTGATTAATAGCGTTTTGTGGGCAGTGGTCCGATTACGCCCATCTGCAATACCAACCGTCTCACGATACCAAGAAACATGTCTACCAAGTTTCATAAAGATATCTCAATTTTTACTCAAGTTAGAGCTTGCACGGACGGACAGACGGACAGACAGTCACCAGGATTTCAACTCGTCTCTTCATCCTGATCATTTATATATATATAACCCTATATCTAACTCGATTAGTTTTAGGTGATACAAACAACCGTTAGGTGAACAAAACTATTATACTCTGTAGCAATAGGTTGCGAGAGTATAATAATCGAACTCAATGTAGAGCTCGATATATCGTGTAAATCAGCTACAATATCGCTTATTATTATTTGATTACCAATTATTATAAAATTATTTATAGATCAGCGGAATAAGATTCTTCTTAATTAATTTATTAATATTATTTGGAATTCCAATTTTAGAGTGGTAAGCTTTGTTTATGCGAAATATTATATCTTACTTATTCTTGGACTTGATTATATTTGCTTCTTTATGTATTTATGGATGATGGATTTTATACCCAAATATCGAGTGGCGTATAAATATGTGGCAATCACAAATACAACTCTGCAAGAGTTATTTATAAAGCAGATATGGCAACATTTAACCTTCACTATCTTTCATGCTGACGTACCCCCATCTTTCCTTTTCATCACGCACCGCCCAGCTGTAAGCATGTCATCACTATTTTTGTATGTAATCACATTATATCATTTTTTGGAAAGTAAATAAGTCGAACATTATTGTGGACATCCTACAAATACATAGCAATCATGAACTTATTTTTCTGTTGTCTAGCACAATAAAATAATATTTCATCTTGATTAGTTTTCGCCAACCTTTTGGTACATTCATAAACCATGTTCATAATTCAATAACGCCACGCTTGCCATTGGACTCGTCCCAAACGAAGCATTGACAATTATTTGTTTTTATGTTATATATGGTGAAACACATTTGTTTTTGATTTGTAGTAGATTACAGAGATTCCGCATTTTGGTAGTTGCATGACTGCCTGCAAATCATATACTGCTACAACCGCATTTTATTTTTATTTATCTTTTCTGTTATCTATTCGCGACAAATTTTTCTCCTCCAAGAGGTTTTCATGCACGGGTTTGTATATCAATTTTTCTTCTTCATTCATATTATTGTAGGCCTCGCATTGATTGCACTAAATCCTATTTTGGCATGAAAAATGAGATATTGATCTTCCGTAAAGGCTCTATAAAATGAAATGTACGTAGAAAACGCTTGATTTGGTTTTTTTTCCAGTTTTGCAATAACGATTCATATTGGCCGATTGTTGATATCACTTAGCATACTGCAGTTAGCAGCTCCACAATGTGCATACAATTAGCAATAAATTGTACGAGGAAAATATTTCTTTTGAGTTATTCTCGTTAAAATATTATGCACATTTATATTAGCAATTGTTACAAGGAGGTTTTATTTATCTTTCATCGCTATTGATTTTTTTTTTTTCAAATTTACATATAGCTCTTCATTGTTTCTCTTTTTCTTAATAAAGTTTGATTTCCATTTTTCTGGTTGTTTCTTTCTTTTTTTTATTTCTTCGCTGGGCTAAGCATAATGAGCGCAGAACTTTCTGATTTCGCAGTTGATGTGATGAGTTGGACATCAGAAGAAAGATTTTTAACAGGTGGCGTGAAAGATATTGGACCAGGAGAATCTTCTTAGGAAAATATATCATAATTTTCCAACGCCCATCATACGATTTGGGGTAGCTCCGACATCACTCATAGAGGTAAGTCTTTACTTAATTTTATCTTACAAACTATACTTGAGATAGCAAATTGAGGTGAGAAACCTACATATATCGGACCCACCTCCAGAAACGTCCTAGACATAACACTCTATACCAGTAGAGATTAAATGATAGAGAACTGGAAGGTGCTAAGCACTCCGCCATTTTCTGACCATAGGAACATCTACTTCTACATTAGATTTGAAGCAAAGATCAGACACGAGGTTAGGAGAAACACAGACTGGGATCTCTGCAGGCAGATACTATTAGGCAAAAGATATAGATTTTACGTGTATAGTTCGCATGAAAAGCTTGAAAGGGGTGGGATTGTATTCACGAATGCACTTGATACAGCTTTTCATTACGCGTGCCCTACGCTGTGACTCTGTGGAGACTATACTCCATACACTAGTATTGAACATCGAAAGGGCTCTTGAATATAAGGAACACGTTCTTAGAAGGTTTCTGGACAATTTCAATGCATTCAATAACGTGTCTACGGAATCTATTCTGAATAGTATCGAGTCAGTAGGTGTTTATCCAGCAATTTTATGCTGGATTAGAAGGCTCTTGCTCTATAGTAGGATAAGAGCAGAATGAAACGATTCTTAATCACCAAGGAAATCTGTAGAGGCACTCCGCAGAGTGGAGTGCTATCTCCGCTCCTAGGACATTAGACAGCAAATACCTTGGGGTAGCAAATACTAAAAATACGTGAGTAGTCTTTGACAGCTACTGCTGTGGAAGCACAATTTGAGTGAAAGAGTATAAAAGGCCAGCAATGCCTAATATGAGTGTAGGCAGATGTTCAGCACAACCAGTAGTGGGGGCGACAGGCTTATGGAAATCTACCTGCCGAAAGCCAATAGAAAGGGTGAAAAGGCAAAAGGCTCTTCAACTACTGTTAACCCTGCCACCTTTAGACCTCTTCGTTGAAAACTGCATGGTAAAATCGTCAGTTCGTGTTTTGGAAAGTAGGAAAGTAGTGGAGAATATCGCCAGAAGCAAGCGGGGTCACAAAGGCTTCAAGATTGGAAAAGCCATGCATTGTCTAGACGACGATCTGGGCAGGAACATGGCAAGGAAAATCAAAATGCGATGGAAGGATCTACTTGGATGTAAAACTACAAAAGTCCTGTGTAAAATGGGAAACAATGAAGCTTTTCACGGTATGAGACACTGGAAGAGGTAAAGTGAGGTCACAGAGTCTATTGAAATTCATGTCAAGTCCAGGCATCCTAAAGAATGGCTAGTCCTCATGGGCCGCGTACCCGAACTCCATCTGGTATCGCAAAGGACCTAACCGGACTATGCGTGGCCAAATAAAAAATTATATTTTCATAATAGGGAAATAACAAGCAACATATGTGGTTTTTATAAGCAGAAACTAAAAAACATTTGACATATATTAGACTTATGAATATTAAATAAATTTTATGTATGTGATCTACCGTTGTTGTAAATGTACTTAAAGTTATTACATTTCTTATAGCATACGGCAGATTAAAGCTTTTTTACAGCCATCTCGACAGGCAATATACATACATATTGCAATGGATTTCTTGATAAATCGTCTACCTTGAAACTCACACTTGAGTTCGATCACTGGATTGTTAAATAATGGCTATACACTTATCTTTATTCAATTTTTTCCCAATCTAATGGCTATACACTTATCTTTATTTCTAATTCCAACAACTTAACACTTATTATTCGTTATTCAAGTTTACAACTTATTGCTTATAGCTCAATTGCTCTTTACACTTCAACATTGTAATTAGAATTGTGTTTGCTGCACAATCCGGCAGCCCTTATATAGCAGAACTTTAACAAAACTGCGTCTCTAGAACACTCTGGCAACTACGAATTCGCTGTCTAGTTGTTTCTGGCAATTTTTCGTCGGTTCTATCATCAGTGTTCGTCACAATACGAAGAATGCCCAGCAAATCATGGCTATCGAGACTCCAATACATTGAAAAAATTAGCGCGGAAACTAACACATACACACTGTGCAACGACGAACGATCACATGTACACCAGAGTTTCGGTTAGAATTGTCAATTGGAATTTAAGGCTTAACTTATAGAAACTTTAATTGAAATATCAGGTAGCGATGTTACCCGGTGATTTAACCGATAGAGTGTTTGTAAGGGTGGTTTAATCAATATTTGGACATGCCTCAAGTCTCAATGGAATAGCATTGAATTTTATGAGTAAAGAGCTCTAAAAAGTCGTGAATGATGATATTAATGATTGATATTGCCATATTTTTCGTATGTCGAGCATACCACCCTTTTCTCAACAATAATGTAAATATTTTTGATAAATATTAACTGTCAGGGATATTTCAAATTATTTTTCATATACGTGTTTTTATTTCTTTTTAAATATATTTAGGGGAAACTTTAGTATACCCTCCCACGATTTTAGTGTTAAGAGAGGTATGGTTAGATAGAGGATATTCTCCGGAAACTTATAGTTTTCGATATATTTGCATTTTAATTTGAAAATTTCACAAATTTTATCTTACAATTTCTCGATGTATAGTTAACTTTTATTTTATATTATGCACTTATTATACACTAACACTTCATTACAATGTTTTTACATATTTATTTTGTATTAAATAATTTAATATTTGCTTTAAATTAGCATTTTATTTTTACACAATTTTCGTTATATGCATAATAACAAATGGGTTCCATATTGACAGATAATAAGTGTTGCCATATCCAAACGAATGAAAGCAATCAAAATAAATAAAATACCCAATTACTCTCTACAAAATTAACTTATATTCACAATATTTACCAATTCAATGACAAAACGGATAAAAAAGAAAGGTTTCCCCACTTAGTTGTAACAATATCCGTTATAATCCGTTATAGAATATAGAGTTTAAAGATAGTGGTATACCCTCTTTGACATTACTTGTTTTTGATTAGATTTCTTATTTGCATTGGCGGCCTTCGGCCGCGCTTCAAAAAAATAACCCTGGTCGACCAACACCATGTTTTATTAAGAGAAGGGAACGAACAAAATTATGGTTAATGTATTTGTGGTATAATCTTCTATTATTCATTTTAATTCGTTTGCAATATATAAATAATGGATATGGCAACACTTATTATTAGTCAATATGAAACCCATTTGTTTATGTGCATATGATAAATTGTAAGATAAAATTTGTGAAATTTTCAACTTAAAATGCAAATATCTCTTCTGTCCAACCATACCCCCTCTTAATCCAGAATCGGGCGGCAGAAATTGCTTTCGAGCTGCAATACACTCAAACTTTTCTACTTCTTTCCACACACTTTTCAAACTTGAAAGCCAGCCGTCTTGATATTAATTTTCTCATTTAAGTCAAGTGGCAAGTTGACGATGAAGTTTGAACAGCTGATCACATAGTTTTGCAAACAAATTACATGCAATTGTCGGGAATATGAATATTTCAATATATTCGTGGATTGCTATCAAACTAGAAGTGTTTCAATCCATTATATTATTAATTCCGTGCAAAACTTTCACGAATTTTAAGTAGTTTCTATAACAACGGAATCTTGAAAGAATTCAATATTGTTACGGATTTCTCGATAAATCGTCTACCTGTAACTCACTCTAGAGTTCGATCACTGGATTTTTAAATAAAAGTCCCAATTTAATGGCTACGCACTTATCTTTATTTTTAATTCCAACAACTTAACACTTATTGCTCGTTATTCGAGCTTACAACTTCTTGCTTATGTCTCAATTATTCTTATCACGACAACACTCTAACTAGAACTGTCCTTGCTGCACAATCCGGCAGCCCTTATATAGTAAATCTGTAACAAAACATTGCTTCTAGAACATTCTGGCAACTACGAATTCGCGAACTAGTTGCTTCTGGCAGTTTATCGTTGATTCGAGTTTGTTCTATCATCCGTGTTCGTCACAATATTGTAACGGATTTCACGATAAATCGTCTACCTGTAACTCACTCTTGAGTTCGATCACTGGATTGTTAAATTAAAGTCCCAATTTATTGCTATGCACTAATTTTTAATTCTAATTATAACAACTTAACACTTATTGCACGATATTCGAGTTTACAACTTATTGCTTATAGCTTAATTGCTTTTTACACGGCAATACTCTAATTTGAACTGTCCCTGCTGCACAATCCGGCAGCCCTTATATAGTAAATTTTTAACATAAGTTCGCTACTAAAACATTCTGGCAACTACAAATTCGCTGTCTAGTTGCTTCTGGCAGTTTATCGTCAATTCTGATATGTTCTGATACTCGTGTTCGCCACACTGCCCTCTACCTAAGTCTGATCGTCCCGATTAGACATATTTTCGGTACCAAACGCTGCAAGCCGTTCCAGATGAACCGCCTTCATTTTATTCCTTGGTCTTCCAATGGTCTGTATGCGATACACTACATCATTGAGTTATTATTACACTGTAATTTGGGAGACAGCCCTTTCTTTCGTTGTGGGTTATTTAACAATACCCAATCGCCTTTAATAAAACCCTCAGAGTTTATTGCCTTGTCGTATTTTGCTTTCATCTTATCGCTCATAATTTTGGTGCGCTGTCTCACCATAGCATGTATAGCCTCATCTCGTCTTCTATGATGCTATTAAATTCCTTAGTATTCCTTCCTCCGTTGTCGTTAATTCCAAATTTTAAATCAATCGGTAGTCGAAGATCATTACAAAAATTACCCTTGCTGGAGTCTGCCCCGTTGTTTCATGCCATCAGGAACAAGGATATATGGCTATCCCAATCTTTCTGATACTTGTCCACAACTTTCCTCAAATGTTCTTCCAAAGTTCGATCGAATCGTTCTACCATGCCATCGGACTGTGGATGTAGTGCAGTTGTACGGGTTTTCCGGATAGCCAGCTTCTGGCATATCTCCTGTATTAGAGCTGATTCAAAATTTCTTTCTCTGGCCATTTGCTGAAATAGTCCATGACTACCAAAACATATTTGTTTCCTAATTTACTGATAGGAAATGGACCAGCTACATCTATGGCTACTCACTCAAACGGCGCACCTGATTTGACTCCTGGACCGCGGCTCTGTAGCAGCAATGCACTCGACACAATTGGCGATTCACTCCGTAACTCATTGACGACAACCAACCCAATAAAATCTTTGTTTTAATTTCTCCAATGTTTTAGTGATACCCACGTGTCCTCCACTTGGACCGTTGTGCAGCTCGTTGAGAACTTCAGGATTTCTTACTTTTGGAACAATCATCAGAGCTCGTGACTTTGCCCATTTTCGCTCTCCCATACGCGATGCAAGCAGCCAGACAATAACTTCAAACTATTCCATTGTGCCCAATAAGCCTTTGCGACTGGGCTTTCTGCAGCTATTTTTTCTCTTGTTAGATGTTTATTCATCTCCAATCCATGTATTACACTTTTCAAATCTGGATCCTCTTGCTGACATTTCCGTAGCTTCTCCGGATCCCAGTCTGATGTTATGCTCATTAATAGGAAATCTATTATGTCTTCTTTGGCCTCAGCTTTTCGTTTCCGTCCAACTGGATTATTAGGCTTGTTACAGTTGCGTGCAATATGGCCACTTTTTCTGCAGTTGAAGCATTTAAGCACACCATCATTTTTCTAATGCGCTTCCGTAGATTTTTCCAGCGCTTTCTGCTTGTTGTCAATTTTTTCAAGTAATTGGTTCACCCAAGTGTGTTCCTCTATTTCTACTTTGTGAGCTTTAAATGTTTGATTGCAAAGCAGAGATGCAGTTTCCTGTATCAGAGCATACGAAACGGTTTCTGCAAACGTTAATTTTGGACATGCTAATGCAGCGAATCGTGTAGTGTTATCTCGTATTCCATTGACGAAAGTCTGAATTTTCGTGTCCTCGATGTATTCCATGGATTTACGTGCATAAGCTAAGTGAGCTAACCTCTCAATCTCTGTAGAAAACTCCTAGAGAGACTCATTGGCTTTCTGGCGGCGATTTCGCAACTCGATTTGAAAGATCTGCTTCCTGTGCTCACTACCATACCGTCTTTCTAATGCACCCATCAACGTTTCATAACTACTCGCTTCGCAGTTTGGAATTGTCTGTAATATCTCCGCTGCAGATCCTTTTAATGCAACGTACAATGCAGCTACTATATCTTCAGCGATCCAATTATTTGAAGATGCCGTCTTTTCGAATTGAAGCTTAAAAACGTGGAACGGAACAGTGCTATCAAAGGATGGAGATTTTACCTTGGCAGAAGCTGTTGACACAATTTGCCGATTTAATTGTAGCTCGCGGAGACGATCCTTTTATTCATCCATTTCAGTTTTATATTTATCCTACTCTTCCGAAATCTGTGAGGACACTTCTGCTATTTGTGAGGTCACCTGTGCTGATATACGTGCATCTTGCCCTGCGAACTGATCCTCCAACTGTGAGGACACCTTTGTTAATATACGTGCATCTTGCGCTGCGAACTGCTATTGCAACCGCGTTTCTAACGAGGACAATTGGGATTGTTGTGTCAACATTTGTGATGACACCTCTGCTATTTGTTGGTTATACATGCATCCTGCTCTTTAAATTGTGTCGATACTTCTGTTGATATCTGCGTTGACATCTGAGACATACGTGTATTCTGCTCTTTCCCCATCTGCGATATTGCACCAAAAATCATGTTTATGTCCACCATCTTTGACGAGCATTGAGCCTCTTCCTTTTCTTCTATCTTTGTTGTCTCTTCCTCTAATTCCATGTGAAAGACATAATCGTCAACATTAATATTTACCGCCTCCATGGCCTCTCTCAACCGTGATTGTAATTCAGTTTTTAATCCATTTGTCACCAAACCACGTTGTTTCAGCTCCAGCTCCTTTTTCAGTTGTGGAATCTTCAGATCGTTAAACTTGGCCATTTTCAAATAATTATCTACTTGGGAATTTATTTGACAATCCCACTTCTGACACCAATTGTAACAGATTTCTCGATAAATCGTCTACCTGTAACTCACTCTTGAGTTCGATCACTGGATTGTTAAATTAAAGTCCCAATATACACTTATCTTTACTTTTATTTCCAACAACTTAACACTTATTGCTCGATATTCGAGTTTACAACTTATTGCTTATATCTTAATTGCTTTTTACACGGCAACACTCTAATTACAGCTGTCCCTGCTGTACAATCCGGCAGCCCTTATATAGTAAATTTTTAACAAAAGTAATAGTAAATTTGGGGACTTCTGGGAACTACGAATTCGCTGTCTAGTTGCTTCTGGCAGTTTATCGTCGATTCTGATTTGTTCTGGTATTTGTATTCGCCACCATATATATAATTAAATTTTGACAAGTAGTTTGTGTGATCAACTTGAAAGCAAGTTCTTGATCGTGTAACTGCAGCGTAACTGTGTATTATGAGTTTAGCGACAAATATCGAATAAATGCTATCAGGAACTAATGTATCGCCTGTAATCGTTGGTAAATTCGTTCGTGTAGTAAGTGTCCAACGAGGTTGTCTAGATTTGGTAGGAAATTGAATAAATTAAAATATCGAAAATATATAAAATTGTTCACAACAGGAAGTATAGAGTTAAAACTTAAAGCTGTGAAATCAGAAAAATAAATTTCTTCAGAAATTGTGGTCTATTAGTGAAATTTTCTGTATTATCGCATATGGTAAGGTAATAACGAGTAGTAAAATCCAGAAATTTTTCACTCGTTGATTTGTGCACGCAAAAGTTGGGATCTCGATAGGTACGACGAGTGGTCGCCTATGTATATGAAACTGCTACTCCACAAATAATTAAAATTTAATTGTTCAAATATATCTAGTGTTCTAATTTAATAGTAATAGTTTTGTGTGTTTTAGAAGAAAGCTGCTTAAATATCTTGAAAGAAAATAAAATATAACGAAAGTGGAAAGAAAAACTTTATTTATAGTGTACATTAAATATCATCAAACGAAGGCAAGGATATTAATTTATGAAAAAACTCTGAGTTAATAGTATAAAGATGATCGTAAAAAATCAGGAAGCTCTGAAAAGCTGGCTTGTTGTCGTATTGGAACCTTTGTAAGTATGAGTACTCATTACTGAATAAACAGTTTATATATTGTTTCCCTTTTATTACAGATGTGATGCGGATTCTTCTGCCCTTGCACGTTATGTGTTGGCGTTGCTTAAGAAAGATAAACCAGAAAAAGAATTAAAAAAATTAATGATAGAACAACTTGATGTTTTCCTTGGTGAGGAAACACGACCTTTTGTAGAGAGGCTATTCAGTGCCATTAACAGTGAAGACTATTTTACTGATATCTTACTACCAACACCAAAATTAAGCGGAGATAATTTTGTTGGGGAAGAAGTCGTTTCTGATATGATGGATACTAGAAATGTATGTATTGAAGGACCAAACAATACAGAACCTCAATTGAAAATTGATAACCTGCCGAATACCGTTTGTGCCGAGAATGTTCAAACACCACCATTAGATGACGTAAGTTCGAAATTTGCGACTATAATTTGTATTCTTTCCTAATCATTTTTGCTTTTTGCAGAATAAAGCAAAAGAACTCGGCAGCAGCAATACATCGGATAATTTAAAGGAGGATATAACTGGCCAGGTTGTTCATTACCCTGCCACAATTAAAAGTGAGACGCCATCATCTAATCCTGCACAACATTCTCAAGCTGGATCTAACAGTCATCATGTACGCAGTGCAAGCCCTCCTCTAAGAACTAATGCTGACAAAGAGAACCAACCGCGAGAGAGCCGGCGTCGTCGTTCTTCCCTTAGATCCCGTTCGCATTCACGTTCACGATCACGATCTAATGAAAGACATTCGCGGCGAAGTCGTTCTCGTGATCGCCGAATAAATGAACGTGAAAAAATGCAACGTCAATTTCGCAATAAATCTCCACCGACAATAGACTTACGACATGTAGGATCTCATGAGCGTAGGCGAGGTGCCGGTGGTAGTGGCACCGAACGTAGACGTATTGGCAACAGTAGCAACATGACAGGTTCAGATGAAAGATCACCCCGTTTTCTAGGAAACGGGGGAGAAGGTGCTGGCCGCAAAAACCGTCTGAATCGGTCAAATTCATGCAGTCGTTCACCTTCTCTTGAACGGGGAGGTAGAAATAAAGGGTCACCGAGTGTAGCACGAGTCGTTCGCGGGTCACCTGATCGTCATGTTCACCATACACATTCACAACATGAATCAGAAAAGCGGCAACGTTGCCGTGATTTTGATGAAAAAGGGTACTGTGTCCGAGGAGAAACATGTCCTTGGGACCATGGGATTAATCCCGTTGTATTTGAAGATATAAATAATACCGGGTTAATCGGAATGTCCCTTCCGGAATATAACCCAGATGCTCCTGATATATGGATGAGATCTTCTGGGTCAATGGTTTCTTCTAACCCGCTATTAACTGGTAGATCCGCAGTAAGTGGTGCTGTTAATGCCTCGGGTATTAATCCGTTCACTGGTGTAGCGAGGGGAGGGGGAATAATTCCGGTTTCTGGAGTTGGAGCAGCCGTTGGGTTCCCTCCAATTGGTACTGTTGCAGATAAACAAAACAACTCTGGTTCAATTTCGGCAGACTATAGTGGAAATACCAATGCCAGCTCCGGCTTTAGAGTTGCTACCCCGATGCTTTCTTTTCCTTTCAATGCTTCTGCCGTTTCAGCTCCACTTCAACGAGAACTAATTCCAATTCCAGTAGTTGATGCAGGTAATCTTGGATCGGGTGGAGATATAAGTCAAATGGCACAGGGTAAGCGTCGTTTTGATTTGGAAGACTCGGTGGCTATTGCTGAGGGGCCCGTGAAACGTAAGCTGCCACTTAACAGTCGTCTTGGTCCGCGTTTACCAAGTATCCAAAGTAACTGTTCTCTGGAGTTACGAAAGATACCGCGCGGCATGAATACAATCGCACATCTTAATAATCACTTTGCTAAATTTGGCAAAATTGTAAATATACAAATTTCTTATGATGGTGATCCCGAAGCAGCTATTGTAACGTTTTCAACACATGCCGAGGCAAATGTTGCTTACCGCAGTACGGAAGCTGTGCTTAACAATCGCTTTATAAAAGTATTTTGGCACAGTCAAGATGCAAATGCATTAATCAATGATATATCCCCTATAACTATGGGTAGTACACGAAAAAATAGTCAATATCATTTAAATAATGTCTCCGCTGTTCCTACTCCCTCAGCTGATTCAGCAAAAACAGCAAATGAAAATGTTGCAAATCCGAGCGTTACTTCGTCTGGAAGTATACCTGTATGTGATACATTGAACGCAACAAACGTTAACATACCTGTGGCTGCCGCTCATGTACCGCCAACATCTTTGCGATTAAAAAATAACGTATCACGTAGTCACAACACAGGTCCGACAAATGCCATAATACGTAAGAAACAAGAAGAGCAAGCTAAAGCTGTTGTACAACTCGCCAACGGACTACGGAAAAGAAAACAGGAACTGTTACAAAGTTACGTAAAACAAATGAAATCGGCTTTGGAAATAGTAGAACGCTGCGAACCAAATGACCCTCAACGTACTAAAACCCTTGACACCATAAAAGTTCTGCAAGAAACTATTGATAAGTTACGTAAGGAGATTGCCACAGAACAAGAACAAATCCAAGCACAAATTCAAAACCAGCATCCACCTCCACCAAAGAAAACTAAGGAACAACAAAAGAAAGAATTGCTGGATATAGAATTGGAACTAATAGCTCAACAACAGGAGGGAAATGATACTACAGCCATACAAAAACGCCTTGAAGAACTGCAGCGCAGTCTTGGTGTCGTTCCTGGTAATGCAGCCGTTGGTGTTGTACCACCTCACCCGTTACCAATGGGGGGCAAAGTTCCTCACTTCGCCTCTGGAAGAACAAATCCCCGATCTCGTCCATCATTTCCTGAGGGATCCACGCGCGTTGACCGCCGACCCAAAACTATAGTGGTTACCGGTTTTACTAGTGGGGAGGCTGATTTTGTGTTAGGCCACTTTAAGGTAAGTTAAAAAATTCGGAATTTACACTTAGAGCAAGTTAATGTAATACTGAACTTTTTTTTTAAATAAAGTAACAAATTACTATTTATTTTTTAGCATTTTGGAGAAATAACTAAACACGATGTGGATAAAGAAATACCCCAACTAATATTATCCTATGCTACTCGGATAAATGCGGAGCAGGCTGTATTGCGTGGAAAGGTTTTTAAAGATAAACGACTTCAGGTAAAAGTTATAACTTAGTAACTACCAAATTTTTATACTTGTTCCTAAACTTCAAAGTATTTGTTTTAGGCTTCAAAAGAAAACAGAAATATGTAAGAATAAGAAAATACGCTTTGATTCATTAGAATAGGTTAATATAAAATGAGAAAACGAAAATGTTAACTGTGCTATCTCGTTCTAAAAGGGAAACAAGTCTATTTTTGCCACCAAACATGGCAACCAAGAGAGTTTAAAGTAAAGTATGCACAAAAACACTTATTTTTCAACAGCGCCCAACGGCTTGCCACTTTCTTTAAATCGTCTGAAAATGGGCCCCGTCTTGCAATTCGGCATAAAATAAGCTCAATAATGAAGCTTAGTACAACACCCCTCTCCATGTAGTTGATATAGATCACAACTTATGAATCTCAGAAAACGGTGGCTAACCTCTTTTCGTCCAATAGCACACTCTTCGCCTTCTTCAGTGCAGGTTCTCTGGGGAAGTCCACTGTTGGTTCCTTGGGTCTCTGGTATATACCAGTACCGACAGTTTTCTCATGACCAATATTCCAGTAATATCGCGCTTTTTCAATAGGCGGAATGCAATCTGACAAATTGTGCCTTTTGATTATTGTCTGCAACTGTCTAACAGCCCTGCTTGTAATGTTTACGCCATATTCCTCCTACATTGCAGCTCGTATTTGTGAGGAAGTTGTAAAAGGATCTTTCACTTTGACGAGATCACTGCACGAAATTTGGCACAGATTATTGTTCAAGGCAGCGGTACAGTCTCCAAAGAAATTGTTTAGAGATGGCTATAGCATATAGCTGCCAATAAACTGACTGATCAATATCAAGTTCTTGTATGGAAACTTTTGTATTTGTGAAGGGTATTATAGCATGGGAGCAACCAAAGTTACCTTTTTTTTTTTTAATAATAATCCGTAATTTATATATTCACATCACTATTGAGATATATGGTTATTAAATATAAATGTTTTTGTTATTTAGATAACTTGGGCTCCGGTCATATCAACAGCATCGGTAACTACGGGAATTTTGATGACTGATAAGGTGTGCAAGCCAGAAGAAAAGTTGAATAGTCCTAATCCAATAAAATCAGCCGCAGCTCAAAATAGTAATGATAAACAGAGTAATGATTCTGATGTCGGTGGAGAAACATTGCCAGAATTGCGGCTTGAGGACGAAGAGGAAGATGAGGAATCTGAGGATAGGTCATGGCGACGCTGATCGCAAAACAGTGCGAAGTCTATAGTACGATTTTGGTTTATTGTTTACTTTGTTTAAATAATGGGCATGTGTCACAAACACATACCAGTAAATAGAAAACTTAGCGCATAACTTGTTTGCATGAATTATGTTAAATATTGAAATATTTGTATTGTGACATGCATCCTGGTGTAGTGAAGAAAAAATTTGGAATGCACTGAAGGGACAGTAGTGCTATATTTTGTCTTCACTAATCATTTACAGAACTTCTGTATTTGAAAGATTTTAAATGTTTATAATTTTACTGTGATGCATGTACATAAAATTGAGCATTAAATAATATGAACGAAGCAAAATTAACAATGGGTATATGTATAAAAAAAAGTATATATGTACAAATGCTGCTTTTAGATTTAGCTACCATATTACTAGAAATCCTGTAATACTTATTAAAGTTAAATAAAAATAATATGCAGTAGTGATAGAATAAAAATATCTATAATATTTGTGTATTTTTTTAAGTGAGATTCGCATATATATCGCAATTGTACCAATTAAACTTTCTATTGTTACTAGATTTCTTGTAATTTACTATTTCTCATGCAATTAGATTAGTTAAGATTCTTATGTTGAATTAAAAAACGTCTGAAAATAAAATATTAAGTTAAAAAAGGTTACAAATACAAAATCTTTTTAATATTAATATATAAATAATCAAAATTAGTTATTAAATTGATTATAATGAAGCTACAAGCCAGTTGCACATATTTATTAAAAAACAAGATATATTTAGGCAATTCACAAGCTTCGTCTTATGTCGTATTTCAATAGTCTTAAAAAAAATACTTGTGACCACCCCTTAATTGTTGTATATTGTGTAATATTTCTACACTTCACCAGCTGGTTGTGGAAAATTAAGAATACAAAAATGCCACGAGCAAATGACAAAAATAAAATTACAGCTTCTTTATGTTGAAACGTCGGCAGCGTTTAAGTTTATATTGCAATAAAATCATTGCCAACGACAGAAACAACAAAATATTTTTATATTTCACCTTTCTTTAACTTAATTTACCTGAATATCGTGGCTTTCTTCCATATTATTAAAGAAATTGATGAAATTTATTAATTTTTTTAATTTTAGACACTAAACGTCAACAATAAAAAAGTGAACAGATACAACGGATAGAACGCACACTCAAAAAACATACCTCGCCGTGTTGTAAGTGTTGATATGACAGTCATAAAAAAATAAGACAATATGACACCTTGTGAATACTCTAATTATCTTAATAAAATATGATTAAATGTCCTAATTAAAACGAGTAAACGAAATAGGACCCCAATTACGTCCTCAATTACAAATATTGACTTTGGTACTAAGGGTTCATAAGGTTAAACCCAGATTTTAAAACTTTTTTGGTAAATATACATTGCATAAATTATCAACCTCTGCCAAGCATTTGAGTGTATTAAAGGGTTAGGTGTAGTCAGAGAAATGAAAAATTTTCAATTTTTTATAAAAGTATAAACATAGCATCATGAAATAAAGTTATGACTTGACTTGTCAGAATTTTTAAAAACAATATTTAAAAATATTAAAAGTAATGGTTGGTTGTTTTGATCTAGTTCCAACCGAAGCTCCTTGCGGTGACCATCACTAATCTTCATCTAAATATAAATAAAATTCGTTTTTCTAATATACCTATAATCTAGCGCCTGATCTCAGCTTTCTTTTAATTAACGAAATGGCGGTCTCTAGATCTTTGTAAAAAAGTCGACAGTTAATTGCATTGTATAAATCTTTAATTGTATATAAAAAATCGAAATTAAAAAATCCTTCAATTACGCCCTATCGGTTTTCGAGCTAAAGTGGTCACCAGTTCAATAAAAAAATTTTTGAGAAAAACGCATTTTAAGTTAATTATCGAATAACTCGAAAAATATTTTTCGGACGTACTTCAAGTTTCAAAGAATATTTCTAATATATTATTCTTTTAGAAAATGCAACAAAAAACCTTCTTTTTTTTTAATTCTGACTAATCCTAATACTAAAGACAGACATATGTTTTCCGTACTACAATAAAACGAGAGAAAAGATAACGTTTATTATACAGAAGATTCGCGATGCAGAGGATGTAAAAATATTTCACTTTTCGAAGGGGTACTGAAAACGATGAGTGTGTTTCACCACCGAAAGTTATTTGCGTGTTTCACTACAATTTAACATCAGTGGACTCGAATTTTTAGTGTTAAATGAGAAAAATAATGCTTTTTCCCATGTTAAGAAATGTACGCTTAGATTTCTTTATTTACAATGCGCAAACGACTCTGCATATAATTTTATATATGTATGTTCAAATTGACCTATTTCAAGATGAATTCCATTAAATCTCTGGAAATATACATACATATGTATAATAAAGTAAGTTTTGTATTATTACCTGAATATGTAGTTAATATAGGTTTGATAAGTTATATATCTATTTGCTTTGGGCATTAAAAGTTTTTATAACATCTTAAAAGATCAAGCGGGGGCTCATATGTACATATATGTTTTGGTTTTTTTTTTGTTTTTTTATAACAGAAGGGGGGATCTTCAGAAAGATACTGCCACTAATGACAGCATGCACGATTCATACCGTACGCTTAGTGCACCTCTTTCGAGACCACGCCCGGTCCATATTATTTAATATGCCGAACTCGCGCAGCGGTACGCCTACGTGCTAAGCCCTTAACTCCGTCAGCTCGGCATACATATGTGGTACTAGTTATCCGGTGATACGGGCTCTGCTATCTGGTGTTCATATGTGTCCGATTATTAAAAAAAAAATCGATAATCAAATATACACAGCCCGCGAAAAATCAACTCAACTTTTGCTTTGTACACACCTTGTACATATGGATGCAGGTTTGTGTATATATTATTTGTTCAGAAATTTCATACACACATACATACATATGAATATATGGAGCAGTGCGCGAGTTAAGGAAGATAACATTCCTTATCATACTCACGAACCCAAATACATCAACAAATCCTTATCAGCTGTAAACATAAAAACATGTCTCATGACATATACACAAATAAATATAAGTAATTATCAGTAACAGATAAGAACTTATCCAAATATATTTATTAGCTTAAAATAAGAACACAACAGAACAACATCAATGTTCTGTCGATAGTACAAATAGTTGTAAGCAAACCTAATGTTTTTGAGTCTTAGTATTGCCATCATACGTAAAGGTGGATATATTGAACTCAATAAATAAATAAAAATAATAATCCCAATATTATTATTATTTAACTGGGGGCTCAACCGGGATAGCAAATCAACTTGCTTTCCAGCCAGTCTTTGAAATATAAGACTTAAAAAACCAAAATCCACGGTCTTAAAGAAAGACACATCAGGTTCCTGAAAAATTGGAACAAAAACAGAATTCTGAGGAACCACTAAAAACTGGAGCACATCAAGAACTTCCGGAAGGAAAAAAGGGCAAAAATCCACTGCAGTCGTAGAAAATCAGAATCAGTTACGATGACATTAGAAATTGCACAACTACGCGCACACATCGACGTACTAACTTAAACTTTGCAGCAGCAAAGCATTGAGATGCAGAATCGACTATCAGAGATTGAATCAAGCCAATCGTTTAAAGGAGTATCGATGGTCGATCAACACGAAGCAATACGCTTGCACATAAACGACCCCATGGAAATTGACCTAGAATTATTCAAAGCGGTTCGATGGAAACAAAGATCAATATAGATCCTGGAGATCGCAAGTATGGACCTTTATGGATGGTATAAAAGGATTCACCAACCACCCTAGATACTACAGTGCACTTGGTATAGTACGCACAAAAATAACAGGAGTAGCAGCAGATATTCTTGCAAACCACAACACGAAGATGAATTTTTATTCCATAATAAATAGATTGGATTACACGTTTGCGGACCAAAGGCCACTATACGTCCTTTTAGAGGTAATGAAAAAGATCGTACAAGGAAGGAAAACTTTAGCCGAATTCCACAGTGCAGTGTGCAAAGCGCTTGATTTGGCATTATCAAAAATTGAGATGTCCGAAAACCAAAACAGTGGTTCTATGAAATACTATGCAAACCAGGAAGCAGTAAGGCCTTCATCCTAGGGTTAAATAGCAAAAATACAAGTGGGACATTGTATAGTCATAACCCTAAAGATTTGGAAACAGCTTACGCAGTAGCTAGTACTATTTACCACGACAATGTGAATCGCCAATTCGAGATACATTCTAACCTGCCAAGGAGGAACGAGCAACAACGATTCCATCAACCTGATGATAAAAGGAAATATAATCCTCGCTTCAACGAAGGCCAAGTTTACTCACATAGAAAGGACGGACAACATCATCAACAGACCAAACGTCAGAGTACAGAGGAATTATTAACCGCAACAACAACTTGCACCAGAACCAATGGAAGTGGACAGTTCGCAGCAGTATCAGAGGCCAACATATTACTTCAATCAACCAAGGAATCCGCCTCACCAACAAAATCCATTCAAAAGAGATAGGAACGTCTCGTCACAAAAGTTCCATCAACAAAAAATGCAACGCATCAATCAAACCGCACAAGCAGACTACGGACATTGTAACGAAGCTTTTTGTTGCCCCTGCTTCTTCTGGTTTGCTGAGGTATACTCGCCGCGTCCAGGGTTCGTTACAATATAAATTTGTAAACTATGGGGCTCTTTGCAAATCGCTTTTATTTAGAAGTGCACACTACCACACGTACTTTATTATATATTATTATTATAATCTCGGGAACTGCGTTCAAGGAGCGCCGCCCGTTGCTGGCGTTCCGACAGTTTCCTTCACACTTCTCTGGAACTGCGTTTTAGGAGCGCCGCCCGTTGCTGGCGTTCCGACAGTTTCCTTCACACTTCTCTGGAACTGCGTTCAAGGAGCGCCGCCCGTCGCTGGCGTTCCGACAGTTTCCTTCACACTTCTCTGGAACTGCGTTTCAGAAGCGCCGACCGTTGCTGGCGTTCCGACAGTTTCCTTCACACTTCTCTGAAACTGCGTTTAAGGAGCGTCACCCGTTGCTGGCGTTCTGACAGGGTAGTGGTTCTCGAAACTCGTTAGCGCGTCACTATCACGCGGAATTACGGAGGGCAGTGACAGCGGCCGCGATGCCAAACGTGGAGCAGGTCAGAGGATCGACTCACTACCCACTTCACGCGTGACTTCGGGCCTTCCCACGTTAAGGAGTGAAATGCCTGCCAGAGGATCGACTCACTGCGAGACATTCACTTCTTACCGCACGAAACGTCACTTACCTTTCCGCGCTCCCGTTGGATAATTGGTATACTATCGCGTATACTACCCTGCCAGCCTGCGTCCCGGGGTGACTTACCTTCCGTGTTTTAGCTCCGTTGTGCTCGCCTTCGCAGCCCTATCCTTCAAGCCCGCCAATCGTTGTGCTCGTCCTCACGGTCCTGAGTCGATCATCCGTCCAACGTTGTGCTTGCCTTCGCAGTCCGATCCTGAATGACCGCTGATCGGGCTGCTTGCTGCAGTGGAGTATCTTGGCCACGTCATTAAGCATAATAGGATTACTATGGATCCAAACAAGATTGAAACATTAAAAAATTTCCCAGTTCCAAAAACGCTTAAAGAACTAAGGTCATTTTTAGGATTAGCTAGTTATTATAGAAAATTTATTAGGAATTTTGCATTTATCACTAAACCCTTAACTATTCATTTAAGAGGAGATCAAGGAATGATAACAAAAAATCAGAGCTCCAAAGTAGACGAGGCAGCACTGGATGCACTGCAAAAAAGAAAAAGATAACACTTCAGGAACAAACAGAACTCTTTCAACCAGATTTCTCGAAACCATTTGATTTAACTACTGATGCAAGTAATTTTGCTATTGGGGCAGTCCTATCTTAAAATAAACAACCAATTGCCTTCATTTCAAGAACATTAAATGTTACTGAACAGAATTATAACACAAATGAAAAAAAACTATTAGCCATAGTTTGGTCACTTTAAAAGTTACGAAACTATCTATAGGGGGTAGCAAATTTAACTATTTACACAGACCATCAGTCCCTCATATATTCAATATCAGACAAGAATCCGCATACGAAATTAAAATGGTAGAAAAATTTAATTGAAGAATATGGAGAAAAACTCATTTATAAACCAGGACACCAAAATGTTGTAGCAGACGCTTTATCAAGACAACAAATAAATGCGACTACTGATTGTTCTCAACATTCGGCAGAAAGTTCACCTGTAGAACATTTCAAAAGGGTAAAACAACCATTGAATTCATTTATAAATCAAATTGTGCCTATTTATGATCCAGCCAACATAGGCGTATCAACGAAAACTATTTTTCCAAATGGAGTACGTCATACAATCAACTACAAAAACAAGAATTACCTAATAAAAAATTAAAAGAAGTTGCAAGACCGCACGAACCCTTTAAAAATAGACGAGGAAATATTATTTCATGTCAAAGATGACATTATTGCTAATTTTCCAACTTGCACATTTGTAATGTCACCAAATCTATTGATAGATGTTATAAACATAGACGAACAAAAGGAACTAGTAGTAAAGATTCACCGAAATTATAAAAATAATACACAAGAAATTTTACTTACACATTTTTGGCCCAACGTGAAGGAAATGTGTAGAACAGAAACAATAAAATGTGAAATTTGTTTACAACACAAGTATGAAAGACATCCAAACAAACAACCTATAGGAAAATCTCCAATTAAAACAAAAGTAGGGGAATACATACAGATAGATATATTTCACATGAACAACAAAATATACATCAGCTCTATTGATAAGTACTCAAAATATTGTTACTTACGAAGACTAGAAAACAAACTAAATTGTCATGAGTACATAGAGGAAATATTATCTCAAGTGTACCCCAACGCCAAACATCTTATGACTGACAACGAAAATGTGTTCGTAGGCGACGTAACGAAGGCAGTGTATAACAGACAAGGATGACATGATGCGAGACTCTCTCATTTTCGCTGATTTTTCTTTTATTCTCTTTCCCTGATTATTAAAATCAGGGAATTTCGAACAGTTGATGTCAAAAAAGGCGGGATGTCAGAAATAAACCAGCTAAAAAAAGCTAACAAAGCAGTGCGAAACGAAATTTCAAGAAACGACACAAATACATTTGAATAACTTGCAACTAAATTTTATTTGTTAATTTGGGTTGGGGTTGCAGATGGTATGTGAAGGGAGTCTGTGAAATACAATTTCAGTGGATTTAGCCGTCGGCCACCCTTCAAAAAAATTATATGAAGGGTTCAAATTTCGTGAAAACAGCATATTCCCAAATTCAACCCTGGTCGGTCAAAAACCGGGGTGTTCATAATTCAATCGCGTCAAACTCCTTTCTGCACTGGCGGCCTTCGGCCGCGCTTCAAAAAAATAACCCTGGTCGGTCCAAAACCGGGGTGTTCATAATTCAATTGCGTCAAACTCCTTTCTGCACAAACAGCAGCGAAAAGGATTTTGAATTATGAGCACCCCGGTTTTCGACCGACCAGGGATATTTTTTTGAAGCGCGGCCGAAGGCCGCCAGTGCGGAGAGGAGTTCGACGATCTCCGATATTCATTCATTCCATAAAAACGCGGCACAAAAGAAATTTTGACTATTACATTTCTTCAGTATATTTTTTTCATAAGAAAATGTTTAACACACTGAACTGGTAATTACAGCTAAGAGATCTGAATTCTACAGAATTTTGGCGCTACAACAACAACAACAACTAAGTGACTTGAATATGTGATATGTGCAAAGTGTGTAAATAAATATTAAAAAATATACATAAATTATTGAAAAAATTCACTTTCCGCTCACGGATTTGTAATCTACATAACTTTTTTTTAAGGGGTGACCGGGTAATTCCTTCGAATTCATGAAAAGGACACTTAATTGTGTCACCCCTTACAACCCCAACCCCCTACGAAGTGGGGGTCATTAAGTACATATTTACCTTTTTTTTTATTTATATGCAAATTTTTTTATGTTATATGATTTTTAAAAAATTTTATAATATAAATATACGTATATAGGAATGTATATGCGTTATAAAGGCCTACTCGGGGACGGAGCACCTAAAAATAATACTGAAATACCCAAAAGTTTTTTTTATAATACCCAATCCATTTTCTTTCGACAGTGGCATGATTGGCAAATGTTATAAAAAATGTGGGTTTTGACAGCTCTCTCTCGATTCAAAGAGTCTCGCATCATTTCATCCTTGTAACAGACTTCAAATTACACATGCATACACCATTCAACAACGAACATTGTATAAGCCTACAAGTAGCCAAAGAATCAGCTGTTTTCCTATATGTGTAAAACAGCCGTGATCGAAAAGGATGTAGTTTAACAATTTGTTAATGAACATGTATTTGTAACGGAAATAATAATGAAAACTTTCAAGAATATTTTCGAAACAAAGATTATTATATATTAATTTATTTTTCTCACCACCTCTGAGATTGCAATATAATAATTCCGCGCTCCCGTTGGATAATTGGTATACTATCGCGTATACTACCCTGCCAGCGTGCGTCCCGGTGTGACTTACCTTCCGTGTTTCAGCTCCGTTGTGCTCGCCTTCGCAGCCCTATCCTTCAAGCCCGCCAATCGTTGTGCTCGTCTTCACGGTCCTGAGTCGATCATCCGTCCAACGTTGTGCTCGCCTTCGCAGTCCGATCCTGAATGACCGCTGATCGGGCTGCTTGCTTTCCGCCAAGCCGTGTGTTGCTTGCTCGCCCGTTCGCAACATGATGCTTAGGATGGCGTCTGTTGCTAGAAGTGGCGTGATTTTCCCGTTGTGTCGCAACATGTTGCCTTAGGATGGCGTGTGTTGCTAGAAGTGGCGTGATGTAACTGTTGTGTTGATTTTATTTAACAAGGTGCGTCTTTATGTGTTGTGTGGGCTAAATTCCCTCTGGACATTTAGTTCTCACACTTCCCCCCCACTTCGGTGAATTTTGCATTAGGTTAGATGCAAAAGTTAATCTAAGTTACAATATTTCTTAAATCCAAGTCTTAAATTATATTACAAATTCTCTTTTATATATAATATATCTTTTTTTTTTTTTCTTTTGTTTGTTTTAACTTTCTGTTAATTCTTGTATAATCTTCACGTTCTAATACAATTATCTTTCTCCAATTCCATAGACTTATAAACTAGTTTTTTTCTTCTTACTTTAAGTATAGACTAAAATTCAATTAATTCACGTTATGACTTGTAATCTTTCCTGGGTATCTTCCTTCTCTAGTTGGGTTTTGCAGCTGTTTTTACTGATGTTGGCTTCCTCCGAATGTGTACGCACCACCGATACATGGCCACTTGATATCTGGTGGTACTAAATTTCAGCCGGTGCTTTCCTGTGCCGGTCGTGAGGTCTATGAGGCTCCTCCTGACTCTTTCGGCGATTTATGGGAAGGCCTCGAGTCCTGTTCCGAGTGCGTCGTTAATGGGCATTTTTATGCCTTCTGGCCGTCTTTGCGTCTTGATGGTGTCTGAAGGTAGCTAACATGTGAGCGCGCTTCTTTGCTGCCATCTCCGCTGTGAAAGGCTCGGAGATGCATCCGGGCGCTCCTTCACCTCGTCCTACATAGCGCATGACTCGTTTCATTGTCTCCAGTACGTAAATGCCGCAATCGTCCGTATTTTCTTGCTGTGGCACCTCTAAAAGGAGTTCCCGGAAATCGAATTTTCCCTGGCCGTACCTCTCCTTATATTCCCACTGGAGGAATTCGCGCCAGGCCGTGGTTGCATGGGTGACCTTGCCCCTCGTCCAGGAATCTGCTGTCCATAACTGGTGTGGTTGGCAACACACTGTGTCGGTAATGTGGTGCGTAAGCTCGCGATTGGATAGGGCGAGCACATACCAGTGATGAGCGATGTTGTGTGGTGCCAGAACTACACGCTGTCCGAAGATGTCGATGTTTCGGATCCAGCGGTGAATGCGGCGGAAATTTTCTTCTCGTCCCCCATGTTGGTTCAACTGCCAGACAACAAAGGGGCTGAGTATCGTGCCTCTCGGTCCAAATTCGGTCTCTAGGTGCTTCGCCCAGGCGTCGATTACGGTGTCTGTTAGCCAGGATCCATCTTCCAGGGAGAGTAAGTCCGCTCGGTACAGGGAGACTCCACCTTGTCCCGGTGGGAAGGTCAGTTCCACCCTATCCCTCTCAGGTTCGGTATTCTCCTGGTCCGAGGAGAGTTCGATCACCGGTGATTGTCGTGGTACCGTGGCATCATCTGAGCTAGACGTATCGTTACTAGCCTTGCTGCTGTCGTTTGGTGTTCTTCCACTCGTCGGACTCCCGTGGGCTTCTTCGTGATTTGGTTCACTTATTTCCTGAACAACTATTCGGCCGACGATGCATGGCGTCGTGGCTACGTGGTCCGCGATACTTCGTCTCATGGCGGCTTGTGTTGTTCGTCTTTCGATTTTACTTGTAGTGGGTTTGTGGTCGGTTAGTTGCGTAGTAGTGTTGACGGCCTTGGATACGTTGGCGGTGTTAGCGTTGGCCTCGAACGTGGGTGTCGCGACATGTATCAGCTTTAGGTGTCGCGACGCCGCGTGCATAGCGTCTGCACGCGCTGAGCAAGCACTTCTAGTACCTGTGGTGCTGGCTGCTTCCAGTGCCTGTGTCCTGGGGAGTTTTACCTTCTCCTCCTCCATCCGTTCACGGGACCGCTTCAAACTATTTTCCCACTTCTCGTCGTTATTCATATTTAATTTAATTTTAATTTTAACTTTCTTTAAAAAAAATGTCCGCTACGTCTTGCCTTGCTGACAGCTCGCGGTTGAATGAATGTGACTGTCTCGATTGGTCACCAAATTTACTCATTCAAATATTTTCCATTTCCCTGCTCGGGCGCCAATTGTAACGAAGCTTTTTGTTGCCCCTGCTTCTTCTGGTTTGCTGAGGTATACTCGCCGCGTCCAGGGTTCGTTACAATATAAATTTGTAAACTATGGGGCTTGTCAAATCGCTTTTATTTAGAAGTGCACACTACCACACGTACTTTATTATATATTATTATTATAATCTCTGGAATTGCGTTCAAGGAGCGCCGCCCGTTGCTGGCGTTCCGACAGTTTCCTTCACACTTCTCTGGAACTGCGTTTTAGGAGCGCCGCCCGTTGCTGGCGTTCCGATAGTTTCCTTCACACTTCTCTGGAACTGCGTTTCAGGAGCGCCGCCCGTTGCTGGCGTTCCGACAGTTTCCTTCACGCTTTCTGGAACTGCGTTTCAGAAGCGCCGCCCGTTGCTGGCGTTCCGACAGTTTCCTTCACGCTTTCTGGAACTGCGTTTAAGGAGCGTCACCCGTTGCTGGCGTTCTGACAGGGTAGTGGTTCTCGAAACTCGTTAGTGCGTCACTATCACGTGGAATTACGGAGGGCAGTGACAGCGGCCGCGATGCCAAACGTGGAGCAGGTCAGAGGATCGACTAACTACCCTCTTCAGGCGTTATTCATATTTAATTTAATTTTAATTTTAACTTTCTTTAAAAAAAATGTCCGGTACGTCTTGCCTTGCTGACAGCTCGCGGTTGAATGAATGTGACTGTCTCGATTGGTCACCAAATTTACTCATTCAAATATTTTCCATTATTATTTTATTATTATTTTATTTTTTTTTTTATTTTTTTATTTTAAACGGTTACAGCCATGTGGTACGGTTTCAATTCGCTGATGTTCACCGTTTTCTCCTTTCCGCCGTCAATTTTTCGAAGTTCTACGATCACTGGTGAGGCATACCTGAGAATTTGATAAGGCCCATCATACCTCGGGGCTAACTTTGCGGCGAAGCCCTCAGTGGCTGTAGAGAGGTGATGCTCTTTCGCGAGAACTAGTTCTCCGATCACGGGGGTCCATTTTCTGCGTCTCAGGTTATAATGCCGGGCTTGATCCGTTGTCGCCCTCTCCATATTTTGTCGAACAATTTTGAAGGCCTCCTGCATCCTATTGGACTTTTCCTCAGCCGTCGTGGATGTCATGCCGGTGCCGATATTAACTTCGTCGAAGAGTGCCTTTGGCAGTCGTGGCTCTCGTCCTTGTACGAGGAATGCTGGGCTATATCCCGTGGATGCCGAAATGCTTGAATTCACTGCGAGCTCGATCTCTGGGAGAAAATCATCCCATCGCTGGTGTCGGGCCTTACTGAGTTGTGCAATAATTCGCTTAATTGTCCGATTGGCTCGCTCCGTATGATTCTCTTGAGGGGTGTAAGGTGCGGTGAATTGCTGACGTACCCCTAGTTCCTTAAGGTAGTGTTGCCACAGCGTACTAGTAAATTGCACGCCGTTGTCCGAAATAAGAATCTTCGGAACGCCAAATCTTGCGAGGATTCGTTCTCTAAATGCGCGACGAAGTCCTTCTGCTGTAGCGCGCCTCATGGGGACTAATTCTACCCACTTGCTGAAGCGGTCGAAGAATACTAGTAACATAGTATTTCCATGCGTGGTCGATAGCAGCTCATCGATTTCATTATTGATAACCGCTTGCATCGCTGGATTTCGTGGGAAATATCGTTGCTTGATGGGGCGGTTGTCGGTCATAGTGATTTTATGCTCCGCCACTGTCGTCACTCCACTCATGGTTTCAAATTTTTGAAGCTCCTCTGCTAAGAAGTCGCGTATGCGGGCCACTTCGTTTCTCTCATTGATGGTCGATCTGGGCTCGACTCTATTAATCCTCCTGCACTTTAGTTTACGTCTTTTGTTGCACTTCGTTCTACTGGATTTTTGTAGTCGGCTCTTTGGTGTGGTTGGCGTTGCGTTGCCTACCTTTTCTGGTGGCATGGTGTAGGAGGCCGCTAAATGTTGAGCATCTGGTGCTGTCAGCACTACCTGATGACCTCCGCAGGATATCTTAGCTCCCATGCTCCCCAGTGTATCTAACCCGAGTATGACGTCATCAATCGCACCGGGCATAACATGCAACACTGCTTGGAGCGATGACTGTCCGAGTTGGATGTTGGTTTCAACGGCGTCGTAAATCTTGCTGGTGGTACCGTCGGCCATTTGTATTTGCATGGCTACGGTTACCTTCTTACCACTCCCGGTCGTGCCCATGCGTTCTGCAAGTCGTGACGACACGAAACTTTTTGAGGCACCGGTGTCGATGACGGCCTCCGCCGTTTCTCCGCCAAGCTTGATTAAGGCGTATAAGCGGCCGCGTTCCTGACGCATAATTACTGGCGAGTCGGCGCTGAGTTCTGTGGGTCCGCCGCGCCTTTCCCCTGGCGGAACCCTCGGCCGTTTCCCTGTCGTTGGCCGCAACATTCTTTGGTTAGCACATCCGCTCGACCACACTCCCAGCAAAATATCTTTCTGGGATTACGGCACCTCCTAGCGTAGTGTCCTTCCTGTCCACATCTCCTGCATGTGTTTCCAGGCATAAAGGTTTGGTTCGTGGATGGTTGTTGGTGATGCGCATTTACCGTCGTATCGTGTTGAGAAACCGTGTGACGCTGTTGCGAACGTGCTGATGCGGACTGGACGGGTGGATGGTCTGGCCGTGATGTACTTCTTACCTCATGGTCACCTATGATGTGTCTCGTCATCTCGCGGCGTGCCGTCTCTACAGTTCTCCGATGTCCTTCATGGATGCCCTCGTACTCTTCTGCAAGCGTGATAAGTTCGGCTAGTGTCTCGACGCCGAATGTAGAGTAGGTAATCGGTGTGGCTGTTGCGGAAGATCCTTTCCAATCGCTGCTCATGATTATATCCAGCGTGTCTCATTAGGTTCTGCATAGCGAGAACGTAGTCTTTGTACTTTTCCCGCACGTGTTGTCTTCGTTGCCGTTTGTCATCTTCGAGGCGTTCGAAGTAACGTGCTGGTAAGAAGAATCGCAGAAAATCCCTTTTGAAGGTACTCCAACTTCTCCAATGTTCGTTGTTGTTGCGATACCATTGGAGAGCGGTACCGCACAGTAACTCGGGCATGGTTCTTGGAAGAAGGTCTGTGTCTATTACGTATACCTCGGAAAGCTCTTCCAATCGTTCGATGAACGCTAATGGGTCTCTTCCGCCGCCGTACTTTACGGACCACTTCCTCACCTGGTCGATGATAGGTGCGAATGCAAACATCTGGTTCTGTTGCATCGACATGCCGTTATTCGGCATGCTTATTGGTGGCGGCAGTCGTCGTGATGATTCCGCAAAAATGTCCGCAGTTCCTCTGCCTTGATCTGGTGGATGTAGTGTCTTCTGATCGCCTTCGTCTCGTGTAGCGAACTCCTTTGTTTTGTATGACGCTTCCATCTTTGATAATTTCTCTTGGATTTCGGAGTCCTCGTGCACCTTGGCTGCCAGTGCAGTTATGCGCTTCCGAATTTCCCGCGTGGTGCCTATGTGGTCAACGCCCAAATTCTCTGCGAAGGAGATTAGTTGCTCCTTAGATACGTTGTCCAACCACACAAGATCTGTCATTTTCCTGATGTTATACGATTTGCCGAGTCCCTGCTCGGGCGCCAATTGAAACGAAACTTTTTGTTGCCCCTGCTTCTTCTGGTTTGCTGAGGTATACTCGCCGCGTCCAGGGTTCGTTACAATATAAATTTGTAAACTATGGGGCTCTTTGCAAATCGCTTTTATTTAGAAGTGCACACTACCACACGTACTTTATTATATATTATTATTATAATCTCTGGAACTGCGTTCAAGGAGCGCCACCCGTTGCTGGCGTTCCGACAGTTTACTTCACACTTCTCTGGAACTGCGTTTTAGGAGCGCCGCCCGTTGCTGGCGTTCCGACAGTTTCCTTCACACTTCTCTGGAACTACGTTTCAGAAGCGCCGCCCGTTGCTGGCGTTCCGACAGTTTCCTTCACGCTTTCTGGAACTGCGTTTAAGGAGCGTCACCCGTTGCTGGCGTTCTGACAGGGTAGTGGTTCTCGAAACTCGTTAGCGCGTCACTATCACGCGGAATTACGGAGGGCAGTGACAGCGGCCGCGATGCCAAACGTGGAGCAGGTCAGAGGATCGACTCACTACCCTCTTCAGGCGTTATTCATATTTAATTTAATTTTAATTTTAACTTTCTTTTAAAAAAATGTCCGGTACGTCTTGCCTTGCTGACAGCTCGCGGTTGAATGAATGTGACTGTCTCGATTGGTCACCAAATTTACTCATTCAAATATTTTCCATTATTATTTTATTTTATTTTTATTTTTTTATTTTAAACGGTTACAGCCATGTGGTACGGTTTCAATTCGCTGATGTTCACCGTTTTCTCCTTTCCGCCGTCAATTTTTCGAAGTTCTACGATCACTGGTGAGGCATACCTGAGAATTTGATAAGGCCCATCATACTTCGGGGCTAACTTTGCGGCGAAGCCCTCAGTGGCTTTAGAGAGGTGATGCTCTTTCGCGAGAACTAGTTCTCCGATCACGGGGGTCCATTTTCTGCATCTCAGGTTATAATGCCGGGCTTGATCCGTTGTCGCCCTCTCCATATTTTGTCGAACAATTTTGAAGGCCTCCTGCATCCTATTGGACTTTTCCTCAGCCGTCGTGGATGTCATGCCGGTGCCGATATTAACTTCGTCGAAGAGTGCCTTTGGCAGTCGTGGCTCTCGTCCTTGTACGAGGAATGCTGGGCTATATCCCGTGGATGCCGAAATGCTGGAATTCACTGCGAGCTCGATCTCTGGGAGAAAATCATCCCATCGCTGGTGTCGGGCCTTACTGAGTTGTGCAATAATTCGCTTAATTGTCCGATTGGCTCGCTCCGTGGGATTCTCTTGAGGGGTGTAAGGTGCGGTGAATTGCTGACGTACCCCTAGTTCCTTAAGGTAGTGTTGCCACAGCGTACTAGTAAATTGCACGCCGTTGTCCGAAATAAGAATCTTCGGAACGCCAAATCTTGCGAGGATTCGTTCTCTAAATGCGCGACGAAGTCCTTCTGCTGTAGCGCGCCTCATGGGGACTAATTCTACCCACTTGCCGAAGCGGTCGAAGAATACTAGTAACATAGTATTTCCATGCGTGGATCGCGGTAAGGGTCCAATGAAGTCAGTGCAAACTGTGGCAAACGGTTCTTGTGCCACCTGCGAAAGCATCTTTCCTGCTGGTTTCTGCTGACCTTCCTTGTATTTCTGGCAAGACTCACACTGGCATACGTAACGGCTAATGTCGCGGAACATCCCTGGCCAGTAATATCGGTTAGCCACCCGGGCTACTGTCCGGCGTATACCCATATGTCCGGCGCTAGGTATATCGTGGTTCTCTTGCAGGACTCTTAGGCGGAGGGGTTTAGGCACACATAGCTTCCAGGGTACAGCCTCTTCATCCTGGGATCGACACGGAATATGGCGATAGAGTTGGCCATCCTTTTCCATGTAGTCCGCGTACTTCTCGGGGTTTGCGCGTACTTCCTCTGCTCGTTTTCGCCACCAGTTGCATTGTGGCGCCACCGTCGTCGCTTGTCGTACGGTCTCTAGCGGCTGACGGGACAGTGCGTCCGCTACTAGGTTGAGTTTCCCTTTGCGATATTCGATGTCGAAAGTATGTTGCTGTAATTCTAAAGCCCATCGTGCTATACGACCGGAAGGGCTCTCTATGGAATTCAGCCACTTCGGCGACATGTGATCCGTTATCACCTTGAATTTATATCCCTCTAGATAGGGTCTCATTTTCCGGATTCCCCAGACTATGGCGAGGCACTGCTTTTCGGTTGCCGAATAGTTGGTTTCCGCCTTATTCAATTTGCGCTAGCGTAAGCTATTACGCGTTCACCTCCTTCCAGTTTCTGTGTTAGCACTGCACCAAGGCCGATGTTGCTAGCGTCCGTCTGCAAGGTAAATGTCTGGCTGAAATCTGGACATGCAAGGACCGGAGCCTCTGTTAGCTTACACTTGATGCTTTCAAACGCTTCTTGTTGTTCAGCTCCCCATTTCCAGTGTCTCCCTTTCTTTAATAAAGCGGTGAGCGGCTGGCTTATCATCGCGAAGTCGGGTACAAAGCAGCGATACCAGGAGGCTATCCCAAGATATTGGCGTACTTCTTTTACGTTAGTTGGCGGCCTCAGCTCCTGGATTGCTGCTACTTTCTCGGGGTCGGTGTGGATGCCTTTGTCACTGATCACGTGACCTAAATACCGAAGTTCCTTCTTAAAAAACTCGCATTTCTCAGTATTGATACGAAAGTTGGCCTGCTGTAGTCTCTGCAGTACCTTTCGCAGATTCTGTACATGTTCCTCGAATGTAGAGCCTATCACGATTATGTCGTCGAGGTAGGCGAAGGCGTGTGGGTTCATCTCTGGGCCTATGACCTGGTCGAGTACCCTCTGGAACGTCGCAGGTGCCGAATGTAAGCCAAATGGCATGACGCGCCATTGGAATAGGCCACGCCCAGGTACGGTGAAGGCTGTGTATGTGCGGCTGCCTTGTTCCAAAGGTATCTGCCAGTAGCCGTTCTTGAGGTCCAGACTACTAATATACCTTGCTCGTTGTAACTTGTCTAATATGTGTTGTATCCTAGGTAAAGGGTATGCGTCGGGTACTGAACGGGCGTTGAGTTGCCGATAATCCACGCATAGACGCCACTTACAGTTTTTTTTCCGGGCCAATACAATCGGCGCGCTGTGTGGGCTGTGAGACGGCTCGATGCATCCCTTCGATAGCAGCTCATCGATTTCATTGTTGATAACCGCTTGCGTCGCTGGATTTCGTGGGAAATATCGTTGCTTGATGGGGCGGTTGTCGGTCATAGTGATTTTATGCTCCGCCACTGTCGTCACTCCACTCATGGTTTCAAATTTTTGAAGCTCCTCTGCTAAGAAGTCGCGTATGCGGGCCGCTTCGTTTCTCTCATTGATGGTCGATCTGGGCTCGATTCTATTAATCCTCCTGCACTTTAGTTTACGTCTTTTGTTGCACTTCGTTCTACTGGATTTTTGTAGTCGGCTCTTTGGTATGGTTGGCGTTGCGTTGCCTACCTTTTCTGGTGGCATGGTGTAGGAGGCCGCTAAATGTTGAGCATCTGGTGCTGTCAGCACTACCTGATGACCTCCGCAGGATATCTTAGCTCCCATGCTCCCCAGTGTATCTAACCCGGTGACGACACGAAACTTTTTGAGGCACCGGTGTCGATGACGGCCTCCGCCGTTTCTCCGCCAAGCTTGATTAAGGCGTATAAGCGGCCGCGTTCCTGACGCATAATTACTGGCGAGTCGGCGCTGAGTTCTGTGGGTCCGCCGCGCCTTTCCCCTGGCGGAACCCTCGGCCGTTTCCCTGTCGTTGGCCGCAACATTCTTTGGTTAGCACATCCGCTCGACCACACTCCCAGCAAAATATCTTTCTGGGATTACGGCACCTCCTAGCGTAGTGTCCTTCCTGTCCACATCTCCTGCATGTGTTTCCAGGCATAAAGGTTTGGTTCGTGGATGGTTGTTGGTGATGCGCATTTACCGTCGTATCGTGTTGAGAAACCGTGTGACGCTGTTGCGAACGTGCTGATGCGGACTGGACGGGTGGATGGTCTGGCCGTGATGTACTTCTTACTTCATGGTCACCTATGATGTGTCTCGTCATCTCGCGGCGTGCCGTCTCTACAGTTCTCCGATGTCCTTCATGGATGCCCTCGTACTCTTCTGCAAGCGTGATAAGTTCGGCTAGTGTCTCGACGCCGAATGTAGAGTAGGTAATCGGTGTGGCTGTTGCGGAAGATCCTTTCCAATCGCTGCTCATGATTATATCCAGCGTGTCTCATTAGGTTCTGCATAGCGAGAACGTAGTTTTTTTACTTTTCCTGCACGTGTTGTCTTCGTTGCCGTTTGTCATCTTCGAGGCGTTCGAAGTAACGTGCTGGTAAGAAGAATCGCAGAAAATCCCTTTTGAAGGTACTCCAACTTCTCCAATGTTCGTTGTTGTTGCGATACCATTGGAGAGCGGTACCGCACAGTAACTCGGGCATGGTTCTTGGAAGAAGGTCTGTGTCTATTACGTATACCTCGGAAAGCTCTTCCAATCGTTCGATGAACGCTAATGGGTCTCTTCCGCCGCCGTACTTTACGGACCACTTCCTCACCTGGTCGATGATAGGTGCGAATGCAAACATCTGGTTCTGTTGCATCGACATGCCGTTATTCGGCATGCTTATTGGTGGCGGCAGTCGTCGTGATGATTCCGCAAAAATGTCCGCAGTTCCTCTGCCTTGATCTGGTGGATGTAGTGTCTTCTGATCGCCTTCGTCTCGTGTAGCGAACTCCTTTGTTTTGTATGACGCTTCCATCTTTGATAATTTCTCTTGGATTTCGGAGTCCTCGTGCGCCTTGGCTGCCAGTGCAGTTATGCGCTTCCGAATTTCCCGCGTGGTGCCTATGTGGTCAACGCCCAAATTCTCTGCGAAGGAGATTAGTTGCTCCTTAGATACGTTGTCCAACCACACAATATCTGTCATTTTCCTGATGTTATACGATTTGCCGAGTCCCTGCTCGGGCGCCAATTGAAACGAAACTTTTTGTTGCCCCTGCTTCTTCTGGTTTGCTGAGGTATACTCGCCGCGTCCAGGGTTCGTTACAATATAAATTTGTAAACTATGGGGCTCTTTGCAAATCGCTTTTATTTAGAAGTGCACACTACCACACGTACTTTATTATATATTATTATTATAATCTCTGGAACTGCGTTCAAGGAGCGCCGCCCGTTGCTGGCGTTCCGACAGTTTCCTTCACACTTCTCTGGAACTGCGTTTTAGGAGCGCCGCCCGTTGCTGGCGTTCCGACAGTTTCCTTCACACTTCTCTGGAACTACGTTTCAGAAGCGCCGCCCGTTGCTGGCGTTCCGACAGTTTCCTTCACGTGTGACAGGGTAGTGGTTCTCGAAACTCGTTAGCGCGTCACTATCACGCGGAATTACGGAGGGCAGTGACAGCGGCCGCGATGCCAAACGTGGAGCAGGTCAGAGGATCGACTCACTACCCTCTTCAGGCGTTATTCATATTTTATTTAATTTTAATTTTAACTTTCTTTTAAAAAAATGTCCGGCACGTCTTGCCTTGCTGACAGCTCGCGGTTGAATGAATGTGACTGTCTCGATTGGTCACCAAATTTACTCATTCAAATATTTTCCATTATTATTTTATTTTATTTTTATTTTTTTATTTTAAACGGTTACAGCCATGTGGTACGGTTTCAATTCGCTGATGTTCACCGTTTTCTCCTTTCCGCCGTCAATTTTTCGAAGTTCTACGATCACTGGTGAGGCATACCTGAGAATTTGATAAGGCCCATCATACTTCGGGGCTAACTTTGCGGCGAAGCCCTCAGTGGCTTTAGAGAGGTGATGCTCTTTCGCGAGAACTAGTTCTCCGATCACGGGGGTCCATTTTCTGCGTCTCAGGTTATAATGCCGGGCTTGATCCGTTGTCGCCCTCTCCATATTTTGTCGAACAATTTTGAAGGCCTCCTGCATCCTATTGGACTTTTCCTCAGCCGTCGTGGATGTCATGCCGGTGCCGATATTAACTTCGTCGAAGAGTGCCTTTGGCAGTCGTAGCTCTCGTCCTTGTACGAGGAATGCTGGGCTATATACCGTGGATGCCGAAATGCTGGAATTCACTGCGAGCTCGATCTCTGGGAGAAAATCATCCCATCGCTGGTGTCGGGCCTTACTGAGTTGTGCAATAATTCGCTTAATTGTCCGATTGGCTCGCTCCGTGGGATTCTCTTGAGGGGTGTAAGGTGCGGTGAATTGCTGACGTACCCCTAGTTCCTTAAGGTAGTGTTGCCACAGCGTACTAGTAAATTGCACGCCGTTGTCCGAAATAAGAATCTTCGGAACGCCAAATCTTGCGAGGATTCGTTCTCTAAATGCGCGACGAAGTCCTTCTGCTGTAGCGCGCCTCATGGGGACTAATTCTACCCACTTGCCGAAGCGGTCGAAGAATACTAGTAACATAGTATTTCCATGCGTGGATCGCGGTAAGGGTCCAATGAAGTCAGTGCAAACTGTGGCAAACGGTTCTTGTGCCACCTGCGAAAGCATCTTTCCTGCTGGTTTCTGCTGACCTTCCTTGTATTTCTGGCAAGACTCACACTGGCATACGTAACGGCTAATGTCGCGGAACATCCCTGGCCAGTAATATCGGTTAGCCACCCGGGCTACTGTCCGGCGTATACCCATATGTCCGGCGCTAGGTATATCGTGGTTCTCTTGCAGGACTCTTAGGCGGAGGGGTTTAGGCACACATAGCTTCCAGGGTACAGCCTCTTCATCCTGGGATCGACACGGAATATGGCGATAGAGTTGGCCATCCTTTTCCATGTAGTCCGCGTACTTCTCGGGGTTTGCGCGTACTTCCTCTGCTCGTTTTCGCCACCAGTTGCATTGTGGCGCCACCGTCGTCGCTTGTCGTACGGTCTCTAGCGGCTGACGGGACAGTGCGTCCGCTACTAGGTTGAGTTTCCCTTTGCGATATTCGATGTCGAAAGTATGTTGCTGTAATTCTAAAGCCCATCGTGCTATACGACCGGAAGGGCTCTCTATGGAATTCAGCCACTTCGGCGACATGTGATCCGTTATCACCTTGAATTTATATCCCTCTAGATAGGGTCTCATTTTCCGGATTCCCCAGACTATGGCGAGGCACTGCTTTTCGGTTGCCGAATAGTTGGTTTCCGCCTTATTCAATTTGCGGCTAGCGTAAGCTATTACGCGTTCACCTCCTTCCAGTTTCTGTGTTAGCACTGCACCAAGGCCGATGTTGCTAGCGTCCGTCTGCAAGGTAAATGTCTGGCTGAAATCTGGACATGCAAGGACCGGAGCCTCTGTTAGCTTACACTTGATGCTTTCAAACGCTTCTTGTTGTTCAGCTCCCCATTTCCAGTGTCTCCCTTTCTTTAATAAAGCGGTGAGCGGCTGGCTTATCATCGCGAAGTCGGGTACAAAGCAGCGATACCAGGAGGCTATCCCAAGATATTGGCGTACTTCTTTTACGTTAGTTGGCGGCCTCAGCTCCTGGATTGCTGCTACTTTCTCGGGGTCGGTGTGGATGCCTTTGTCACTGATCACGTGACCTAAATACCGAAGTTCCTTCTTAAAAAACTCGCATTTCTCAGTATTGATACGAAAGTTGGCCTGCTGTAGTCTCTGCAGTACCTTTCGCAGATTCTGTACATGTTCCTCGAATGTAGAGCCTATCACGATTATGTCGTCGAGGTAGGCGAAGGCGTGTGGGTTCATCTCTGGGCCTATGACCTGGTCGAGTACCCTCTGGAACGTCGCAGGTGCCGAATGTAAGCCAAATGGCATGACGCGCCATTGGAATAGGCCACGCCCAGGTACGGTGAAGGCTGTGTATGTGCGGCTGCCTTGTTCCAAAGGTATCTGCCAGTAGCCGTTCTTGAGGTCCAGACTACTAATATACCTTGCTCGTTGTAACTTGTCTAATATGTGTTGTATCCTAGGTAAGGGGTATGCGTCGGGTACTGAACGGGCGTTGAGTTGCCGATAATCCACGCATAGACGCCACTTACAGTTTTTTTTCCGGGCCAATACAATCGGCGCGCTGTGTGGGCTGTGAGACGGCTCGATGCATCCCTTCGATAGCAGCTCATCGATTTCATTGTTGATAACCGCTTGCATCGCTGGATTTCGTGGGAAATATCGTTGCTTGATGGGGCGGTTGTCGGTCATAGTGATTTTATGCTCCGCCACTGTCGTCACTCCACTCATGGTTTCAAATTTTTGAAGCTCCTCTGCTAAGAAGTCGCGTATGCGGGCCGTTTCGTTTCTCTCATTGATGGTCGATCTGGGCTCGATTCTATTAATCCTCCTGCACTTTAGTTTACGTCTTTTGTTGCACTTCGTTCTACTGGATTTTTGTAGTCGGCTCTTTGGTGTGGTTGGCGTTGCGTTGCCTACCTTTTCTGGTGGCATGGTGTAGGAGGCCGCTAAATGTTGAGCATCTGGTGCTGTCAGCACTACCTGATGACCTCCGCAGGATATCTTAGCTCCCATGCTCCCCAGTGTATCTAACCCGAGTATGACGTCATTAATCGCACCGGGAATAACATGCAACACTGCTTGGAGCGATCGTGCCCATGCGTCGTGACGACACGAAGCTTGATTAAGGCGTATAAGCGGCCGCGTTCCTGACGCATAATTACTGGCGAGTCGGCGCTGAGTTCTGTGGGTCCGCCGCGCCTTTCCCCTGGCGGAACCCTCGGCCGTTTCCCTGTCGTTGGCCGCAACATTCTTTGGTTAGCACATCCGCTCGACCACACTCCCAGCAAAATATCTTTCTGGGATTACGGCACCTCCTAGCGTAGTGTCCTTCCTGTCCACATCTCCTGCATGTGTTTCCAGGCATAAAGGTTTGGTTCGTGGATGGTTGTTGGTGATGCGCATTTACCGTCGTATCGTGTTGAGAAACCGTGTGACGCTGTTGCGAACGTGCTGATGCGGACTGGACGGGTGGATGGTCTGGCCGTGATGTACTTCTTACTTCATGGTCACCTATGATGTGTCTCGTCATCTCGCGGCGTGCCGTCTCTACAGTTCTCCGATGTCCTTCATGGATGCCCTCGTACTCTTCTGCAAGCGTGATAAGTTCGGCTAGTGTCTCGACGCCGAATGTAGAGTAGGTAATCGGTGTGGCTGTTGCGGAAGATCCTTTCCAATCGCTGCTCATGATTATATCCAGCGTGTCTCATTAGGTTCTGCATAGCGAGAACGTAGTTTTTTTACTTTTCCTGCACGTGTTGTCTTCGTTGCCGTTTGTCATCTTCGAGGCGTTCGAAGTAACGTGCTGGTAAGAAGAATCGCAGAAAATCCCTTTTGAAGGTACTCCAACTTCTCCAATGTTCGTTGTTGTTGCGATACCATTGGAGAGCGGTACCGCACAGTAACTCGGGCATGGTTCTTGGAAGAAGGTCTGTGTCTATTACGTATACCTCGGAAAGCTCTTCCAATCGTTCGATGAACGCTAATGGGTCTCTTCCGCCGCCGTACTTTACGGACCACTTCCTCACCTGGTCGATGATAGGTGCGAATGCAAACATCTGGTTCTGTTGCATCGACATGCCGTTATTCGGCATGCTTATTGGTGGCGGCAGTCGTCGTGATGATTCCGCAAAAATGTCCGCAGTTCCTCTGCCTTGATCTGGTGGATGTAGTGTCTTCTGATCGCCTTCGTCTCGTGTAGCGAACTCCTTTGTTTTGTATGACGCTTCCATCTTTGATAATTTCTCTTGGATTTCGGAGTCCTCGTGCGCCTTGGCTGCCAGTGCAGTTATGCGCTTCCGAATTTCCCGCGTGGTGCCTATGTGGTCAACGCCCAAATTCTCTGCGAAGGAGATTAGTTGCTCCTTAGATACGTTGTCCAACCACACAATATCTGTCATTTTCCTGATGTTATACGATTTGCCGAGTCCCTGCTCGGGCGCCAATTGAAACGAAACTTTTTGTTGCCCCTGCTTCTTCTGGTTTGCTGAGGTATACTCGCCGCGTCCAGGGTTCGTTACAATATAAATTTGTAAACTATGGGGCTCTTTGCAAATCGCTTTTATTTAGAAGTGCACACTACCACACGTACTTTATTATATATTATTATTATAATCTCTGGAACTGCGTTCAAGGAGCGCCGCCCGTTGCTGGCGTTCCGACAGTTTCCTTCACACTTCTCTGGAACTGCGTTTTAGGAGCGCCGCCCGTTGCTGGCGTTCCGACAGTTTCCTTCACACTTCTCTGGAACTACGTTTCAGAAGCGCCGCCCGTTGCTGGCGTTCCGACAGTTTCCTTCACACTTCTCTGGAACTGCGTTTTAGGAGCGCCGCCCGTTGCTGGCGTTCCGACAGTTTCCTTCACACTTCTCTGGAACTACGTTTCAGAAGCGCCGCCCGTTGCTGGCGTTCCGACAGTTTCCTTCACACTTCTCTGGAACTACGTTTCAGAAGCGCCGCCCGTTGCTGGCGTTCCGACAGTTTCCTTCACGTGTGACAGGGTAGTGGTTCTCGAAACTCGTTAGCGCGTCACTATCACGCGGAATTACGGAGGGCAGTGACAGCGGCCGCGATGCCAAACGTGGAGCAGGTCAGAGGATCGACTCACTACCCTCTTCAGGCGTTATTCATATTTTATTTAATTTTAATTTTAACTTTCTTTTAAAAAAATGTCCGGCACGTCTTGCCTTGCTGACAGCTCGCGGTTGAATGAATGTGACTGTCTCGATTGGTCACCAAATTTACTCATTCAAATATTTTCCATTATTATTTTATTTTATTTTTATTTTTTTATTTTAAACGGTTACAGCCATGTGGTACGGTTTCAATTCGCTGATGTTCACCGTTTTCTCCTTTCCGCCGTCAATTTTTCGAAGTTCTACGATCACTGGTGAGGCATACCTGAGAATTTGATAAGGCCCATCATACTTCGGGGCTAACTTTGCGGCGAAGCCCTCAGTGGCTTTAGAGAGGTGATGCTCTTTCGCGAGAACTAGTTCTCCGATCACGGGGGTCCATTTTCTGCGTCTCAGGTTATAATGCCGGGCTTGATCCGTTGTCGCCCTCTCCATATTTTGTCGAACAATTTTGAAGGCCTCCTGCATCCTATTGGACTTTTCCTCAGCCGTCGTGGATGTCATGCCGGTGCCGATATTAACTTCGTCGAAGAGTGCCTTTGGCAGTCGTAGCTCTCGTCCTTGTACGAGGAATGCTGGGCTATATACCGTGGATGCCGAAATGCTGGAATTCACTGCGAGCTCGATCTCTGGGAGAAAATCATCCCATCGCTGGTGTCGGGCCTTACTGAGTTGTGCAATAATTCGCTTAATTGTCCGATTGGCTCGCTCCGTGGGATTCTCTTGAGGGGTGTAAGGTGCGGTGAATTGCTGACGTACCCCTAGTTCCTTAAGGTAGTGTTGCCACAGCGTACTAGTAAATTGCACGCCGTTGTCCGAAATAAGAATCTTCGGAACGCCAAATCTTGCGAGGATTCGTTCTCTAAATGCGCGACGAAGTCCTTCTGCTGTAGCGCGCCTCATGGGGACTAATTCTACCCACTTGCCGAAGCGGTCGAAGAATACTAGTAACATAGTATTTCCATGCGTGGATCGCGGTAAGGGTCCAATGAAGTCAGTGCAAACTGTGGCAAACGGTTCTTGTGCCACCTGCGAAAGCATCTTTCCTGCTGGTTTCTGCTGACCTTCCTTGTATTTCTGGCAAGACTCACACTGGCATACGTAACGGCTAATGTCGCGGAACATCCCTGGCCAGTAATATCGGTTAGCCACCCGGGCTACTGTCCGGCGTATACCCATATGTCCGGCGCTAGGTATATCGTGGTTCTCTTGCAGGACTCTTAGGCGGAGGGGTTTAGGCACACATAGCTTCCAGGGTACAGCCTCTTCATCCTGGGATCGACACGGAATATGGCGATAGAGTTGGCCATCCTTTTCCATGTAGTCCGCGTACTTCTCGGGGTTTGCGCGTACTTCCTCTGCTCGTTTTCGCCACCAGTTGCATTGTGGCGCCACCGTCGTCGCTTGTCGTACGGTCTCTAGCGGCTGACGGGACAGTGCGTCCGCTACTAGGTTGAGTTTCCCTTTGCGATATTCGATGTCGAAAGTATGTTGCTGTAATTCTAAAGCCCATCGTGCTATACGACCGGAAGGGCTCTCTATGGAATTCAGCCACTTCGGCGACATGTGATCCGTTATCACCTTGAATTTATATCCCTCTAGATAGGGTCTCATTTTCCGGATTCCCCAGACTATGGCGAGGCACTGCTTTTCGGTTGCCGAATAGTTGGTTTCCGCCTTATTCAATTTGCGGCTAGCGTAAGCTATTACGCGTTCACCTCCTTCCAGTTTCTGTGTTAGCACTGCACCAAGGCCGATGTTGCTAGCGTCCGTCTGCAAGGTAAATGTCTGGCTGAAATCTGGACATGCAAGGACCGGAGCCTCTGTTAGCTTACACTTGATGCTTTCAAACGCTTCTTGTTGTTCAGCTCCCCATTTCCAGTGTCTCCCTTTCTTTAATAAAGCGGTGAGCGGCTGGCTTATCATCGCGAAGTCGGGTACAAAGCAGCGATACCAGGAGGCTATCCCAAGATATTGGCGTACTTCTTTTACGTTAGTTGGCGGCCTCAGCTCCTGGATTGCTGCTACTTTCTCGGGGTCGGTGTGGATGCCTTTGTCACTGATCACGTGACCTAAATACCGAAGTTCCTTCTTAAAAAACTCGCATTTCTCAGTATTGATACGAAAGTTGGCCTGCTGTAGTCTCTGCAGTACCTTTCGCAGATTCTGTACATGTTCCTCGAATGTAGAGCCTATCACGATTATGTCGTCGAGGTAGGCGAAGGCGTGTGGGTTCATCTCTGGGCCTATGACCTGGTCGAGTACCCTCTGGAACGTCGCAGGTGCCGAATGTAAGCCAAATGGCATGACGCGCCATTGGAATAGGCCACGCCCAGGTACGGTGAAGGCTGTGTATGTGCGGCTGCCTTGTTCCAAAGGTATCTGCCAGTAGCCGTTCTTGAGGTCCAGACTACTAATATACCTTGCTCGTTGTAACTTGTCTAATATGTGTTGTATCCTAGGTAAGGGGTATGCGTCGGGTACTGAACGGGCGTTGAGTTGCCGATAATCCACGCATAGACGCCACTTACAGTTTTTTTTCCGGGCCAATACAATCGGCGCGCTGTGTGGGCTGTGAGACGGCTCGATGCATCCCTTCGATAGCAGCTCATCGATTTCATTGTTGATAACCGCTTGCATCGCTGGATTTCGTGGGAAATATCGTTGCTTGATGGGGCGGTTGTCGGTCATAGTGATTTTATGCTCCGCCACTGTCGTCACTCCACTCATGGTTTCAAATTTTTGAAGCTCCTCTGCTAAGAAGTCGCGTATGCGGGCCGTTTCGTTTCTCTCATTGATGGTCGATCTGGGCTCGATTCTATTAATCCTCCTGCACTTTAGTTTACGTCTTTTGTTGCACTTCGTTCTACTGGATTTTTGTAGTCGGCTCTCATGGTGTAGGAGGCCGCTAAATGTTGAGCATCTGGTGCTGTCAGCACTACCTGATGACCTCCGCAGGATATCTTAGCTCCCATGCTCCCCAGTGTATCTAACCCGAGTATGACGTCATTAATCGCACCGGGAATAACATGCAACACTGCTTGGAGCGATCGTGCCCATGCGTCGTGACGACACGAAGCTTGATTAAGGCGTATAAGCGGCCGCGTTCCTGACGCATAATTACTGGCGAGTCGGCGCTGAGTTCTGTGGGTCCGCCGCGCCTTTCCCCTGGCGGAACCCTCGGCCGTTTCCCTGTCGTTGGCCGCAACATTCTTTGGTTAGCACATCCGCTCGACCACACTCCCAGCAAAATATCTTTCTGGGATTACGGCACCTCCTAGCGTAGTGTCCTTCCTGTCCACATCTCCTGCATGTGTTTCCAGGCATAAAGGTTTGGTTCGTGGATGGTTGTTGGTGATGCGCATTTACCGTCGTATCGTGTTGAGAAACCGTGTGACGCTGTTGCGAACGTGCTGATGCGGACTGGACGGGTGGATGGTCTGGCCGTGATGTACTTCTTACTTCATGGTCACCTATGATGTGTCTCGTCATCTCGCGGCGTGCCGTCTCTACAGTTCTCCGATGTCCTTCATGGATGCCCTCGTACTCTTCTGCAAGCGTGATAAGTTCGGCTAGTGTCTCGACGCCGAATGTAGAGTAGGTAATCGGTGTGGCTGTTGCGGAAGATCCTTTCCAATCGCTGCTCATGATTATATCCAGCGTGTCTCATTAGGTTCTGCATAGCGAGAACGTAGTTTTTTTACTTTTCCTGCACGTGTTGTCTTCGTTGCCGTTTGTCATCTTCGAGGCGTTCGAAGTAACGTGCTGGTAAGAAGAATCGCAGAAAATCCCTTTTGAAGGTACTCCAACTTCTCCAATGTTCGTTGTTGTTGCGATACCATTGGAGAGCGGTACCGCACAGTAACTCGGGCATGGTTCTTGGAAGAAGGTCTGTGTCTATTACGTATACCTCGGAAAGCTCTTCCAATCGTTCGATGAACGCTAATGGGTCTCTTCCGCCGCCGTACTTTACGGACCACTTCCTCACCTGGTCGATGATAGGTGCGAATGCAAACATCTGGTTCTGTTGCATCGACATGCCGTTATTCGGCATGCTTATTGGTGGCGGCAGTCGTCGTGATGATTCCGCAAAAATGTCCGCAGTTCCTCTGCCTTGATCTGGTGGATGTAGTGTCTTCTGATCGCCTTCGTCTCGTGTAGCGAACTCCTTTGTTTTGTATGACGCTTCCATCTTTGATAATTTCTCTTGGATTTCGGAGTCCTCGTGCGCCTTGGCTGCCAGTGCAGTTATGCGCTTCCGAATTTCCCGCGTGGTGCCTATGTGGTCAACGCCCAAATTCTCTGCGAAGGAGATTAGTTGCTCCTTAGATACGTTGTCCAACCACACAATATCTGTCATTTTCCTGATGTTATACGATTTGCCGAGTCCCTGCTCGGGCGCCAATTGAAACGAAACTTTTTGTTGCCCCTGCTTCTTCTGGTTTGCTGAGGTATACTCGCCGCGTCCAGGGTTCGTTACAATATAAATTTGTAAACTATGGGGCTCTTTGCAAATCGCTTTTATTTAGAAGTGCACACTACCACACGTACTTTATTATATATTATTATTATAATCTCTGGAACTGCGTTCAAGGAGCGCCGCCCGTTGCTGGCGTTCCGACAGTTTCCTTCACACTTCTCTGGAACTGCGTTTTAGGAGCGCCGCCCGTTGCTGGCGTTCCGACAGTTTCCTTCACACTTCTCTGGAACTACGTTTCAGAAGCGCCGCCCGTTGCTGGCGTTCCGACAGTTTCCTTCACGTGTGACAGGGTAGTGGTTCTCGAAACTCGTTAGCGCGTCACTATCACGCGGAATTACGGAGGGCAGTGACAGCGGCCGCGATGCCAAACGTGGAGCAGGTCAGAGGATCGACTCACTACCCTCTTCAGGCGTTATTCATATTTTATTTAATTTTAATTTTAACTTTCTTTTAAAAAAATGTCCGGCACGTCTTGCCTTGCTGACAGCTCGCGGTTGAATGAATGTGACTGTCTCGATTGGTCACCAAATTTACTCATTCAAATATTTTCCATTATTATTTTATTTTATTTTTATTTTTTTATTTTAAACGGTTACAGCCATGTGGTACGGTTTCAATTCGCTGATGTTCACCGTTTTCTCCTTTCCGCCGTCAATTTTTCGAAGTTCTACGATCACTGGTGAGGCATACCTGAGAATTTGATAAGGCCCATCATACTTCGGGGCTAACTTTGCGGCGAAGCCCTCAGTGGCTTTAGAGAGGTGATGCTCTTTCGCGAGAACTAGTTCTCCGATCACGGGGGTCCATTTTCTGCGTCTCAGGTTATAATGCCGGGCTTGATCCGTTGTCGCCCTCTCCATATTTTGTCGAACAATTTTGAAGGCCTCCTGCATCCTATTGGACTTTTCCTCAGCCGTCGTGGATGTCATGCCGGTGCCGATATTAACTTCGTCGAAGAGTGCCTTTGGCAGTCGTAGCTCTCGTCCTTGTACGAGGAATGCTGGGCTATATACCGTGGATGCCGAAATGCTGGAATTCACTGCGAGCTCGATCTCTGGGAGAAAATCATCCCATCGCTGGTGTCGGGCCTTACTGAGTTGTGCAATAATTCGCTTAATTGTCCGATTGGCTCGCTCCGTGGGATTCTCTTGAGGGGTGTAAGGTGCGGTGAATTGCTGACGTACCCCTAGTTCCTTAAGGTAGTGTTGCCACAGCGTACTAGTAAATTGCACGCCGTTGTCCGAAATAAGAATCTTCGGAACGCCAAATCTTGCGAGGATTCGTTCTCTAAATGCGCGACGAAGTCCTTCTGCTGTAGCGCGCCTCATGGGGACTAATTCTACCCACTTGCCGAAGCGGTCGAAGAATACTAGTAACATAGTATTTCCATGCGTGGATCGCGGTAAGGGTCCAATGAAGTCAGTGCAAACTGTGGCAAACGGTTCTTGTGCCACCTGCGAAAGCATCTTTCCTGCTGGTTTCTGCTGACCTTCCTTGTATTTCTGGCAAGACTCACACTGGCATACGTAACGGCTAATGTCGCGGAACATCCCTGGCCAGTAATATCGGTTAGCCACCCGGGCTACTGTCCGGCGTATACCCATATGTCCGGCGCTAGGTATATCGTGGTTCTCTTGCAGGACTCTTAGGCGGAGGGGTTTAGGCACACATAGCTTCCAGGGTACAGCCTCTTCATCCTGGGATCGACACGGAATATGGCGATAGAGTTGGCCATCCTTTTCCATGTAGTCCGCGTACTTCTCGGGGTTTGCGCGTACTTCCTCTGCTCGTTTTCGCCACCAGTTGCATTGTGGCGCCACCGTCGTCGCTTGTCGTACGGTCTCTAGCGGCTGACGGGACAGTGCGTCCGCTACTAGGTTGAGTTTCCCTTTGCGATATTCGATGTCGAAAGTATGTTGCTGTAATTCTAAAGCCCATCGTGCTATACGACCGGAAGGGCTCTCTATGGAATTCAGCCACTTCGGCGACATGTGATCCGTTATCACCTTGAATTTATATCCCTCTAGATAGGGTCTCATTTTCCGGATTCCCCAGACTATGGCGAGGCACTGCTTTTCGGTTGCCGAATAGTTGGTTTCCGCCTTATTCAATTTGCGGCTAGCGTAAGCTATTACGCGTTCACCTCCTTCCAGTTTCTGTGTTAGCACTGCACCAAGGCCGATGTTGCTAGCGTCCGTCTGCAAGGTAAATGTCTGGCTGAAATCTGGACATGCAAGGACCGGAGCCTCTGTTAGCTTACACTTGATGCTTTCAAACGCTTCTTGTTGTTCAGCTCCCCATTTCCAGTGTCTCCCTTTCTTTAATAAAGCGGTGAGCGGCTGGCTTATCATCGCGAAGTCGGGTACAAAGCAGCGATACCAGGAGGCTATCCCAAGATATTGGCGTACTTCTTTTACGTTAGTTGGCGGCCTCAGCTCCTGGATTGCTGCTACTTTCTCGGGGTCGGTGTGGATGCCTTTGTCACTGATCACGTGACCGAAATACCGAAATACCGAAGTTCCTTCTTAAAAAACTCGCATTTCTCAGTATTGATACGAAAGTTGGCCTGCTGTAGTCTCTGCAGTACCTTTCGCAGATTCTGTACATGTTCCTCGAATGTAGAGCCTATCACGATTATGTCGTCGAGGTAGGCGAAGGCGTGTGGGTTCATCTCTGGGCCTATGACCTGGTCGAGTACCCTCTGGAACGTCGCAGGTGCCGAATGTAAGCCAAATGGCATGACGCGCCATTGGAATAGGCCACGCCCAGGTACGGTGAAGGCTGTGTATGTGCGGCTGCCTTGTTCCAAAGGTATCTGCCAGTAGCCGTTCTTGAGGTCCAGACTACTAATATACCTTGCTCGTTGTAACTTGTCTAATATGTGTTGTATCCTAGGTAAGGGGTATGCGTCGGGTACTGAACGGGCGTTGAGTTGCCGATAATCCACGCATAGACGCCACTTACAGTTTTTTTTCCGGGCCAATACAATCGGCGCGCTGTGTGGGCTGTGAGACGGCTCGATGCATCCCTTCGATAGCAGCTCATCGATTTCATTGTTGATAACCGCTTGCATCGCTGGATTTCGTGGGAAATATCGTTGCTTGATGGGGCGGTTGTCGGTCATAGTGATTTTATGCTCCGCCACTGTCGTCACTCCACTCATGGTTTCAAATTTTTGAAGCTCCTCTGCTAAGAAGTCGCGTATGCGGGCCGTTTCGTTTCTCTCATTGATGGTCGATCTGGGCTCGATTCTATTAATCCTCCTGCACTTTAGTTTACGTCTTTTGTTGCACTTCGTTCTACTGGATTTTTGTAGTCGGCTCTTTGGTGTGGTTGGCGTTGCGTTGCCTACCTTTTCTGGTGGCATGGTGTAGGAGGCCGCTAAATGTTGAGCATCTGGTGCTGTCAGCACTACCTGATGACCTCCGCAGGATATCTTAGCTCCCATGCTCCCCAGTGTATCTAACCCGAGTATGACGTCATTAATCGCACCGGGAATAACATGCAACACTGCTTGGAGCGATCGTGCCCATGCGGTCGTGCCCATGCGTCGTGACGACACGAAGCTTGATTAAGGCGTATAAGCGGCCGCGTTCCTGACGCATAATTACTGGCGAGTCGGCGCTGAGTTCTGTGGGTCCGCCGCGCCTTTCCCCTGGCGGAACCCTCGGCCGTTTCCCTGTCGTTGGCCGCAACATTCTTTGGTTAGCACATCCGCTCGACCACACTCCCAGCAAAATATCTTTCTGGGATTACGGCACCTCCTAGCGTAGTGTCCTTCCTGTCCACATCTCCTGCATGTGTTTCCAGGCATAAAGGTTTGGTTCGTGGATGGTTGTTGGTGATGCGCATTTACCGTCGTATCGTGTTGAGAAACCGTGTGACGCTGTTGCGAACGTGCTGATGCGGACTGGACGGGTGGATGGTCTGGCCGTGATGTACTTCTTACCTCATGGTCACCTATGATGTGTCTCGTCATCTCGCGGCGTGCCGTCTCTACAGTTCTCCGATGTCCTTCATGGATGCCCTCGTACTCTTCTGCAAGCGTGATAAGTTCGGCTAGTGTCTCGACGCCGAATGTAGAGTAGGTAATCGGTGTGGCTGTTGCGGAAGATCCTTTCCAATCGCTGCTCATGATTATATCCAGCGTGTCTCATTAGGTTCTGCATAGCGAGAACGTAGTTTTTTTACTTTTCCTGCACGTGTTGTCTTCGTTGCCGTTTGTCATCTTCGAGGCGTTCGAAGTAACGTGCTGGTAAGAAGAATCGCAGAAAATCCCTTTTGAAGGTACTCCAACTTCTCCAATGTTCGTTGTTGTTGCGATACCATTGGAGAGCGGTACCGCACAGTAACTCGGGCATGGTTCTTGGAAGAAGGTCTGTGTCTATTACGTATACCTCGGAAAGCTCTTCCAATCGTTCGATGAACGCTAATGGGTCTCTTCCGCCGTTGTACTTTACGGACCACTTCCTCACCTGGTCGATGATAGGTGCGAATGCAAACATCTGGTTCTGTTGCATCGACATGCCGTTATTCGGCATGCTTATTGGTGGCGGCAGTCGTCGTGATGATTCCGCAAAAATGTCCGCAGTTCCTCTGCCTTGATCTGGTGGATGTAGTGTCTTCTGATCGCCTTCGTCTCGTGTAGCGAACTCCTTTGTTTTGTATGACGCTTCCATCTTTGATAATTTCTCGTGGATTTCGGAGTCCTCGTGCGCCTTGGCTGCCAGTGCAGTTATGCGCTTCCGAATTTCCCGCGTGGTGCCTATGTGGTCAACGCCCAAATTATCTGCGAAGGAGATTAGTTGCTCCTTAGATACGTTGTCCAACCACACAAGATCTGTCATTTTCCTGATGTTATACGATTTGCCGAGTCCCTGCTCGGGCGCCAATTGAAACGAAACTTTTTGTTGCCCCTGCTTCTTCTGGTTTGCTGAGGTATACTCGCCGCGTCCAGGGTTCGTTACAATATAAATTTGTAAACTATGGGGCTCTTTGCAAATCGCTTTTATTTTGAAGTGCACACTACCACACGTACTTTATTATATATTATTATTATAATCTCTGGAACTGCGTTCAAGGAGCGCCGCCCGTTGCTGGCGTTCCGACAGTTTCCTTCACACTTCTCTGGAACTGCGTTTTAGGAGCGCCGCCCGTTGCTGGCGTTCCGACAGTTTCCTTCACACTTCTCTGGAACTACGTTTCAGAAGCGCCGCCCGTTGCTGGCGTTCCGACAGTTTCCTTCACACTCTCTGGAACTACGTTTCAGAAGCGCCGCCCGTTGCTGGCGTTCCGACAGTTTCCTTCACGTGTGACAGGGTAGTGGTTCTCGAAACTCGTTAGCGCGTCACTATCACGCGGAATTACGGAGGGCAGTGACAGCGGCCGCGATGCCAAACGTGGAGCAGGTCAGAGGATCGACTCACTACCCTCTTCAGGCGTTATTCATATTTAATTTAATTTTAATTTTAACTTTCTTTTAAAAAAATGTCCGGTACGTCTTGCCTTGCTGACAGCTCGCGGTTGAATGAATGTGACTGTCTCGATTGGTCACCAAATTTACTCATTCAAATATTTTCCATTATTATTTTATTTTATTTTTATTTTTTTATTTTAAACGGTTACAGCCATGTGGTACGGTTTCAATTCGCTGATGTTCACCGTTTTCTCCTTTCCGCCGTCAATTTTTCGAAGTTCTACGATCACTGGTGAGGCATACCTGAGAATTTGATAAGGCCCATCATACTTCGGGGCTAACTTTGCGGCGAAGCCCTCAGTGGCTTTAGAGAGGTGATGCTCTTTCGCGAGAACTAGTTCTCCGATCACGGGGGTCCATTTTCTGCATCTCAGGTTATAATGCCGGGCTTGATCCGTTGTCGCCCTCTCCATATTTTGTCGAACAATTTTGAAGGCCTCCTGCATCCTATTGGACTTTTCCTCAGCCGTCGTGGATGTCATGCCGGTGCCGATATTAACTTCGTCGAAGAGTGCCTTTGGCAGTCGTGGCTCTCGTCCTTGTACGAGGAATGCTGGGCTATATCCCGTGGATGCCGAAATGCTGGAATTCACTGCGAGCTCGATCTCTGGGAGAAAATCATCCCATCGCTGGTGTCGGGCCTTACTGAGTTGTGCAATAATTCGCTTAATTGTCCGATTGGCTCGCTCCGTGGGATTCTCTTGAGGGGTGTAAGGTGCGGTGAATTGCTGACGTACCCCTAGTTCCTTAAGGTAGTGTTGCCACAGCGTACTAGTAAATTGCACGCCGTTGTCCGAAATAAGAATCTTCGGAACGCCAAATCTTGCGAGGATTCGTTCTCTAAATGCGCGACGAAGTCCTTCTGCTGTAGCGCGCCTCATGGGGACTAATTCTACCCACTTGCCGAAGCGGTCGAAGAATACTAGTAACATAGTATTTCCATGCGTGGATCGCGGTAAGGGTCCAATGAAGTCAGTGCAAACTGTGGCAAACGGTTCTTGTGCCACCTGCGAAAGCATCTTTCCTGCTGGTTTCTGCTGACCTTCCTTGTATTTCTGGCAAGACTCACACTGGCATACGTAACGGCTAATGTCGCGGAACATCCCTGGCCAGTAATATCGGTTAGCCACCCGGGCTACTGTCCGGCGTATACCCATATGTCCGGCGCTAGGTATATCGTGGTTCTCTTGCAGGACTCTTAGGCGGAGGGGTTTAGGCACACATAGCTTCCAGGGTACAGCCTCTTCATCCTGGGATCGACACGGAATATGGCGATAGAGTTGGCCATCCTTTTCCATGTAGTCCGCGTACTTCTCGGGGTTTGCGCGTACTTCCTCTGCTCGTTTTCGCCACCAGTTGCATTGTGGCGCCACCGTCGTCGCTTGTCGTACGGTCTCTAGCGGCTGACGGGACAGTCCGTCCGCTACTAGGTTGAGTTTCCCTTTGCGATATTCGATGTCGAAAGTATGTTGCTGTAATTCTAAAGCCCATCGTGCTATACGACCGGAAGGGCTCTCTATGGAATTCAGCCACTTCGGCGACATGTGATCCGTTATCACCTTGAATTTATATCCCTCTAGATAGGGTCTCATTTTCCGGATTCCCCAGACTATGGCGAGGCACTGCTTTTCGGTTGCCGAATAGTTGGTTTCCGCCTTATTCAATTTGCGCTAGCGTAAGCTATTACGCGTTCACCTCCTTCCAGTTTCTGTGTTAGCACTGCACCAAGGCCGATGTTGCTAGCGTCCGTCTGCAAGGTAAATGTCTGGCTGAAATCTGGACATGCAAGGACCGGAGCCTCTGTTAGCTTACACTTGATGCTTTCAAACGCTTCTTGTTGTTCAGCTCCCCATTTCCAGTGTCTCCCTTTCTTTAATAAAGCGGTGAGCGGCTGGCTTATCATCGCGAAGTCGGGTACAAAGCGGCGATACCAGGAGGCTATCCCAAGATATTGGCGTACTTCTTTTACGTTAGTTGGCGGCCTCAGCTCCTGGATTGCTGCTACTTTCTCGGGGTCGGTGTGGATGCCTTTGTCACTGATCACGTGACCTAAATACCGAAGTTCCTTCTTAAAAAACTCGCATTTCTCAGTATTGATACGAAGGTTGGCCTGCTGTAGTCTCTGCAGTACCTTTCGCAGATTCTGTACATGTTCCTCGAATGTAGAGCCTATCACGATTATGTCGTCGAGGTAGGCGAAGGCGTGTGGGTTCATCTCTGGGCCTATGACCTGGTCGAGTACCCTCTGGAACGTCGCAGGTGCCGAATGTAAGCCAAATGGCATGACGCGCCATTGGAATAGGCCACGCCCAGGTACGGTGAAGGCTGTGTATGTGCGGCTGCCTTGTTCCAAAGGTATCTGCCAGTAGCCGTTCTTGAGGTCCAGACTACTAATATACCTTGCTCGTTGTAACTTGTCTAATATGTGTTGTATCCTAGGTAAGGGGTATGCGTCGGGTACTGAACGGGCGTTGAGTTGCCGATAATCCACGCATAGACGCCACTTACAGTTTTTTTTCCGGGCCAATACAATCGGCGCGCTGTGTGGGCTGTGAGACGGCTCGATGCATCCTTTCGATAGCAGCTCATCGATTTCATTGTTGATAACCGCTTGCATCGCTGGATTTCGTGGGAAATATCGTTGCTTGATGGGGCGGTTGTCGGTCATAGTGATTTTATGCTCCGCCACTGTCGTCACTCCACTCATGGTTTCAAATTTTTGAAGCTCCTCTGCTAAGAAGTCGCGTATGCGGGCCGCTTCGATTCTCTCATTGATGGTCGATCTGGGCTCGATTCTATTAATCCTCCTGCACTTTAGTTTACGTCTTTTGTTGCACTTCGTTCTACTGGATTTTTGTAGTCGGCTCTTTGGTGTGGTTGGCGTTGCGTTGCCTACCTTTTCTGGTGGCATGGTGTAGGAGGCCGCTAAATGTTGAGCATCTGGTGCTGTCAGCACTACCTGATGACCTCCGCAGGATATCTTAGCTCCCATGCTCCCCAGTGTATCTAACCCGAGTATGACGTCATTAATCGCACCGGGCATAACATGCAACACTGCTTGGAGCGATCGTGCCCATGCGGTCGTGCCCATGCGTCGTGACGACACGAAGCTTGATTAAGGCGTATAAGCGGCCGCGTTCCTGACGCATAATTACTGGCGAGTCGGCGCTGAGTTCTGTGGGTCCGCCGCGCCTTTCCCCTGGCGGAACCCTCAGCCGTTTCCCTGTCGTTGGCCGCAACATTCTTTGGTTAGCACATCCGCTCGACCACACTCCCAGCAAAATATCTTTATGGGATTACGGCACCTCCTAGCGTAGTGTCCTTCCTGTCCACATCTCCTGCATGTGTTTCCAGGCATAAAGGTTTGGTTCGTGGATGGTTGTTGGTGATGCGCATTTACCGTCGTATCGTGTTGAGAAACCGTGTGACGCTGTTGCGAACGTGCTGATGCGGACTGGACGGGTGGATGGTCTGGCCGTGATGTACTTCTTACCTCATGGTCACCTATGATGTGTCTCGTCATCTCGCGGCGTGCCGTCTCTACAGTTCTCCGATGTCCTTCATGGATGCCCTCGTACTCTTCTGCAAGCGTGATAAGTTCGGCTAGTGTCTCGACGCCGAATGTAGAGTAGGTAATCGGTGTGGCTGTTGCGGAAGATCCTTTCCAATCGCTGCTCATGATTATATCCAGCGTGTCTCATTAGGTTCTGCATAGCGAGAACGTAGTCTTTGTACTTTTCCCGCACGTGTTGTCTTCGTTGCCGTTTGTCATCTTCGAGGCGTTCGAAGTAACGTGCTGGTAAGAAGAATCGCAGAAAATCCCTTTTGAAGGTACTCCAACTTCTCCAATGTTCGTTGTTGTTGCGATACCATTGGAGAGCGGTACCGCACAGTAACTCGGGCATGGTTCTTGGAAGAAGGTCTGTGTCTATTACGTATACCTCGGAAAGCTCTTCCAATCGTTCGATGAACGCTAATGGGTCTCTTCCGCCGTTGTACTTTACGGACCACTTCCTCACCTGGTCGATGATAGGTGCGAATGCAAACATCTGGTTCTGTTGCATCGACATGCCGTTATTCGGCATGCTTATTGGTGGCGGCAGTCGTCGTGATGATTCCGCAAAAATGTCCGCAGTTCCTCTGCCTTGATCTGGTGGATGTAGTGTCTTCTGATCGCCTTCGTCTCGTGTAGCGAACTCCTTTGTTTTGTATGACGCTTCCATCTTTGATAATTTCTCTTGGATTTCGGAGTCCTCGTGCGCCTTGGCTGCCAGTGCAGTTATGCGCTTCCGAATTTCCCGCGTGGTGCCTATGTGGTCAACGCCCAAATTCTCTGCGAAGGAGATTAGTTGCTCCTTAGATACGTTGTCCAACCACACAAGATCTGTCATTTTCCTGATGTTATACGGTTTGCCGAGTCCCTGCTCGGGCGCCAATTGAAACGAAACTTTTTGTTGCCCCTGCTTCTTCTGGTTTGCTGAGGTATACTCGCCGCGTCCAGGGTTCGTTACAATATAAATTTGTAAACTATGGGGCTCTTTGCAAATCGCTTTTATTTAGAAGTGCACACTACCACACGTACTTTATTATATATTATTATTATAATCTCTGGAACTGCGTTCAAGGAGCGCCGCCCGTTGCTGGCGTTCCGACAGTTTCCTTCACACTTCTCTGGAACTGCGTTTTAGGAGCGCCGCCCGTTGCTGGCGTTCCGACAGTTTCCTTCACACTTCTCTGGAACTACGTTTCAGAAGCGCCGCCCGTTGCTGGCGTTCCGACAGTTTCCTTCACACTCTCTGGAACTGCGTTTCAGGAGCGCCGCCCGTTGCTGGCGTTCCGACAGTTTCCTTCACGCTTTCTGGAACTGCGTTTCAGAAGCGCCGCCCGTTGCTGGCGTTCCGACAGTTTCCTTCACGCTTTCTGGAACTGCGTTTAAGGAGCGTCACCCGTTGCTGGCGTTCTGACAGGGTAGTGGTTCTCGAAACTCGTTAGCGCGTCACTATCACGCGGAATTACGGAGGGCAGTGACAGCGGCCGCGATGCCAAACGTGGAGCAGGTCAGAGGATCGACTCACTACCCACTTCACGCGTGACTTCGGGCCTTCCCACGTTAAGGAGTGAAATGCCTGCCAGAGGATCGACTCACTGCGAGACATTCACTTCTTACCGCATGAAACGTCACTTACCTTTCCGCGCTCCCGTTGGATAATTGGTATACTATCGCGTATACTACCCTGCCAGCGTGCGTCCCGGTGTGACTTACCTTCCGTGTTTCAGCTCCGTTGTGCTCGCCTTCGCAGCCCTATCCTTCAAGCCCGCCAATCGTTGTGCTCGTCTTCACGGTCCTGAGTCGATCATCCGTCCAACGTTGTGCTCGCCTTCGCAGTCCGATCCTGAATGACCGCTGATCGGGCTGCTTGCTGCAGTGGAGTATCTTGGCCACGTCATTAAGCATAATAGGATTACTATGGATCCAAACAAGATTGAAACATTAAAAAATTTCCCAGTTCCAAAAACGCTTAAAGAACTAAGGTCATTTTTAGGATTAGCTAGTTATTATAGAAAATTTATTAGGAATTTTGCATTTATCACTAAACCCTTAACTATTCATTTAAGAGGAGATCAAGGAATGATAACAAAAAATCAGAGCTCCAAAGTAGACGAGGCAGCACTGGATGCACTGCAAAAAAGAAAAAGATAACACTTCAGGAACAAACAGAACTCTTTCAACCAGATTTCTCGAAACCATTTGATTTAACTACTGATGCAAGTAATTTTGCTATTGGGGCAGTCCTATCTTAAAATAAACAACCAATTGCCTTCATTTCAAGAACATTAAATGTTACTGAACAGAATTATAACACAAATGAAAAAAAACTATTAGCCATAGTTTGGTCACTTTAAAAGTTACGAAACTATCTATAGGGGGTAGCAAATTTAACTATTTACACAGACCATCAGTCCCTCATATATTCAATATCAGACAAGAATCCGCATACGAAATTAAAATGGTAGAAAAATTTAATTGAAGAATATGGAGAAAAACTCATTTATAAACCAGGACACCAAAATGTTGTAGCAGACGCTTTATCAAGACAACAAATAAATGCGACTACTGATTGTTCTCAACATTCGGCAGAAAGTTCACCTGTAGAACATTTCAAAAGGGTAAAACAACCATTGAATTCATTTATAAATCAAATTGTGCCTATTTATGATCCAGCCAACATAGGCGTATCAACGAAAACTATTTTTCCAAATGGAGTACGTCATACAATCAACTACAAAAACAAGAATTACCTAATAAAAAATTAAAAGAAGTTGCAAGACCGCACGAACCCTTTAAAAATAGACGAGGAAATATTATTTCATGTCAAAGATGACATTATTGCTAATTTTCCAACTTGCACATTTGTAATGTCACCAAATATATTGATAGATGTTATAAACATAGACGAACAAAAGGAACTAGTAGTAAAGATTCACCGAAATTATAAAAATAATACACAAGAAATTTTACTTACACATTTTTGGCCCAACGTGAAGGAAATGTGTAGAACAGAAACAATAAAATGTGAAATTTGTTTACAACACAAGTATGAAAGACATCCAAACAAACAACCTATAGGAAAATCTCCAATTAAAACAAAAGTAGGGGAATACATACAGATAGATATATTTCACATGAACAACAAAATATACATCAGCTCTATTGATAAGTACTCAAAATATTGTTACTTACGAAGACTAGAAAACAAACTAAATTGTCATGAGTACATAGAGGAAATATTATCTCAAGTGTACCCCAACGCCAAACATCTTATGACTGACAACGAAAATGTGTTCGTAGGCGACGTAACGAAGGCAGTGTATAACAGACAAGGATGACATGATGCGAGACTCTCTCATTTTCGCTGATTTTTCTTTTATTCTCTTTCCCTGATTATTAAAATCAGGGAATTTCGAACAGTTGATGTCAAAACAGGCGGGATGTCAGAAATAAACCAGCTAAAAAAAGCTAACAAAGCAGTGCGAAACGAAATTTCAAGGAACGACACAAATACATTTGAATAACTTGCAACTAAATTTTATTTGTTAATTTGGGTTGGGGTTGCAGATGGTATGTGAAGGGAGTCTGTGAAATACAATTTCAGTGGATTTAGCCGTCGGCCACCCTTCAAAAAAATTATATGAAGGGTTCAAATTTCGTGAAAACAGCATATTCCCAAATTCAACCCTGGTCGGTCAAAAACCGGGGTGTTCATAATTCAATCGCGTCAAACTCCTTTCTGCACTGGCGGCCTTCGGCCGCGCTTCAAAAAAATAACCCTGGTCGGTCCAAAACCGGGGTGTTCATAATTCAATTGCGTCAAACTCCTTTCTGCACAAACAGCAGCGAAAAGGATTTTGAATTATGAGCACCCCGGTTTTCGACCGACCAGGGGTATTTTTTTGAAGCGCGGCCGAAGGCCGCCAGTGCGGAGAGGAGTTCGACGATCTCCGATATTCATTCATTCCATAAAAACGCGGCACAAAAGAAATTTTGACTATTACATTTCTTCAGTATATTTTTTTCATAAGAAAATGTTTAACACACTGAACTGGTAATTACAGCTAAGAGATCTGAATTCTACAGAATTTTGGCGCTACAACAACAACAACAACTAAGTGACTTGAATATGTGATATGTGCAAAGTGTGTAAATAAATATTAAAAAATATACATAAATTATTGAAAAAATTCACTTTCCGCTCACGGATTTGTAATCTACATAACTTTTTTTTAAGGGGTGACCGGGTAATTCCTTCGAATTCATGAAAAGGACACTTAATTGTGTCACCCCTTACAACCCCAACCCCCTACGAAGTGGGGGTCATTAAGTACATATTTACCTTTATTTTTATTTATATGCAAATTTTTTTATGTTATATGATTTTTAAAAAATTTTATAATATAAATATACGTATATAGGAATGTATATGCGTTATAAAGGCCTACTCGGGGACGGAGCACCTAAAAATAATACTGAAATACCCAAAAGTTTTTTTTATAATACCCAATCCATTTTCTTTCGACAGTGGCATGATTGGCAAATGTTATAAAAAATGTGGGTTTTGACAGCTCTCTCTCGATTCAAAGAGTCTCGCATCATTTCATCCTTGTAACAGACTTCAAATAACACATGCATTGACTCCAATACACCATTCAACAACGAACATTGTATAAGCCTACAAGTAGCCAAAGGATCAGCTGTTTTCCTATATGTGTAAAACAGCCGTGATCGAAAAGGATGTAGTTTAACAATTTGTTAATGAACATGTATTTGTAACGGAAATAATAATGAAAACTTTCAAGAATATTTTCGAAACAAAGATTATTATATATTAATTTATTTTTCTCACCACCTCTGAGATTGCAATATAAGCGCTTTTTTTTGTGTTCGGTTCCCCTGGACTAAACCGGTAAACTAAGAATTTAAATATTCAACAGACAAAGAATTTTCACTCACAAAAACATAAGCATGTAAGTTTAAAAATATAAAATTGGAAACATTTAATAATATTTCAATACAATAAATAATAATTTAAATAAGACTATGTTAATTTAATCTTTAGGAATTAAAACAACCGAAAAATGTTTGAATATGGAATAAAAACATTCTTAAAATTATAAATTTTAAAACATAACACGACAACACACTATAGCAGATTTCTGTCATTTGGACGTTTTAGTAGTAGAATATTGGTTGGCAACCCGTACAAAGTGTGACTTTAGTAGCAGAATATTGGTTGGCAACCCGTACCAAGTGTGATTTTAGTAGTAGAATTTTCGAGGCAACCCGTATCAAGTGGGATATTTTTGCGTGTGTATTAGTGAAACTTTTAGGATTGGTTACTTGTAGATTTATACAATGACAACGAACGGTCAAGTTGAACGAGTTCACAGTACGCTAATTGAAATTTCGACAAGTTTAGCTAGCGAAAACAAAACAGCTCCTGGCGAAGAATTGTTTAACGCGGTACGACAGTACAATAAAACTATCCATTCAACTACAGGATACAAACCGGAAGACGTGTTTTTCAATCGGGACAAGTATCCGGAAATAGAAGATATTTTACTCAAAACTCAAGGAAGAGTATTGAATCATCACATTAAAGGTAGAAAGACAATCACATATAAGTCAGGAGATATAATTTATTCCCGAACGGACAGACGGAATAAAAGTGCCAATAAATATAATAAGCATACTGTAAAAGAAGATCGCGGTGCCACCATTATAACTGACAGAGGAAAAATTATCCATAAGGACAGCATTAGAAGACAGGCTACAACATGTACAGCGGTTTTATAATATTATTTACAATTTAATCCCTTTTTGTGTATTCATTTGAAGACACACAATTTTTGTACCATGTAGCCAATTTAACGACTATACTTACACCGTACGAAAATATAATGAGGAACAGGTATAATGCAAATCCGAATGAAGAAGAGGCTATTCTTGTCAGTAAAATAGAGGCTTTAAAATCACAATTAATACCCACAAACTATAGGGCACGACGTTCACTAAATTTTTTAGGCTCAATTACAAAATTCGTCACAGGAACACCAGACCATGACGATTTAATAGAAATAAAAACAGGCTTAAATTACTTAATTGAAAACAATAACAAACAAAGGAAGATTAACTCTTAGTTTGAAAAATTATTAGAAAAATTAGATCCGAAATCTGTTGTAGAAGAATTTGTAATCAGAGAAGTTTACAAAGAGTTAGAGACAATTACAAATACAATTAATTTTGCTAGAAATGGAAATTTTTACTCTGGAACTTTAAACTTGAACAATATTCACGAATTGATTTCAAATGAAATTTTTGATGTTCCTGTCATAAATATATTAGAATATTCGGATATCCACGTATGTATGCACAGGAATGCGATAATCACAATATATAAATACCCTATCGTTAATAATAAATGTAAATTATACAATTTAATTCCATTAACCTACAAAATGTGAAAATAAATTTATAAGAGCATCTAAGTGTAAAAATAATGTAGGAATAAATATTTGTAAACAAGAATTGCAAGATAATTGTACCATCCGTTTACTAAATAAGGACAAAGCATATTGTAATATTAGATCACGGAAATATTATAATTGACGGAAACCATATATGGAACGGCCAAAATATTACAGGCACAAAATTAATTCAGTTTAATATTAGCACTACTTTAGATAATAAGACATATTTTAACCATGACTAAGAAATAAAAAATGTAATACATGGTCATCAAAATGAACAAATCAAAATTATGAAAATACCAGAATGCAAATCGAATTATAAATTTTCTAATATACAAGAAATGTACAAATCGCTAATTCCTGTCGAGGAACGCCCTACACAATTTTTAAGCTATGCTATTCTTTTAGTAATAATATTAGGATTATTTAAATATGCCTCAGTAAAGGCATGTAAATGTTACCAGATTAAACAAGAAGCCAAAAAAGGCCGAGCTTTGAAGCAGGTATATGAAATGGAAGTACAGCGACTCCAAACACAGCGCCTTTGAAATGAGGACATTTCATTTTAACAGAGGGGAGAGTTAAGGAAAATAACATTCCTTATCATACTCACGAACCCAAATACATCAACAAATCCTTATCAGCTGTAAACATAAAAACATGTCTCATGACATATACACATAATAATATTATATATTATTGTAATTATCAGTAACAAATAAGAACTTATCCAAATATATTTATCAGCTTAAAATAAGAACACAACAGAACAACATGAATGTTCTGTCGATAGTACAAATAGTTGTAAGCAAACCTAATGTCTTTTAGTCTTAGTATTGCCATCAAACGTAAAGGTGGATATATTGAACTCAATAAATAAATAAAAATAATAAACCCAATATTATTATTATTTAATTCGCGCATATGTTATTATTGATAAGTGATATCATGAGTTGAATGCTTGAAGGTGACTTACATACATATGTACATATGAGCAGGATACATATGTATGAAAATTTTAAATAATTTATATAAATTACTGCTGTAATTAAGTAGGGTAAATGTATAGTTTAGGTCCCCCCGCAAAGGAGGCCTCGAAAATTAAAATTTTTTTAAATCATCTTATTTTGACGCGAAGACTATAAATCATTGAGCGGAATGTTGATTTTTGCAATAATTCTATTTTTTTTTAATTTAAAAACAATTGAATTTTTACAAAAAATTACACATTTCGCGTGATAACTCCTTGGGAAACTGGCGGCCTTCGGCCCCGCTTAAAAAAAATAACCCTGATCGGTCCGCAACCGAGGTGTTTATAATTCATTCGCGTCGAACTCCTTTCTGCAAAGGCCGCACTTCAAAACAAATAAACCTGGTCGTACCAACACTGGAGTGTCCATAGTTCTTTTGCATCGAACTTACCTTTCCTTTTCTTTCAGCGCGCAAACGAACTATGGACACCCAGGTGTTGGACCGACCAGGGTTATTGGTTTGAAGCACGGCCGAAGACCACCAGTGCAGAAAGGAGTTCGACGATCTCCTCTATTCGTCCATACCATCAGATCGCGACATAAAAGAAATTGTGACTGTGTAAATATCAAAAAAAAAAAAAAAACACTAGAAATAAATAATAACATCAGGCACAAATATTTATATTATATTTATATGGGAAATGTTTTATTGCACTTATTATCATTGACTTGATTTGATTGACTTTGCCTTTATTGTCTTCCCCTACAGTATTGTTTTGAAACAACAATGCTTAAGTGCTGAACACATTGACGACGACAAGTTACAGACAGCATCTGTCAAAAATTAAAATACACACGTTCTTATGGCACAGTAATTTAGACAGCAGCACGACTTCACGGCAGCAGGCTTCGTAGCCGCTGTCGCCAAATTAAAACCAGTTCTAATTTTGCCGACGACAATGGGCAGCTGTAGTCTTGCGACTAATATGTAAAATGTTAAATTATTCAAACCTCTAACTAATCTGATGTTATATAATATTACCAACAGAAGCATAAAATAGCACTTATATATTATTTGTAATAACAATTGGTAACTTAAAACAATGAATTGACCTACTTACTTATTTTATTGAACAAAAAATTTCACTTTGAACATAACATTTAAATTTCATTGAAGTGAAAGGTTTTAGTATGGCAACAACGATATTGTGTACATTAGCTGTTTAATATGTTGCTGCTGCCTTTAAAATGTTCAAGAAGCTGATTTCAAGATCACATTTGTCAACCAGAAAATTTCGCTGTCGTGCAGTCATGTCGAGCCGTCGTCTTTGTCAGAGATAAAGAGTTGCCCAACTCATCTCTCACTGGGAATCAGACCGCAACTGCTAAACGGCAAAACCTCCTGAACTCAGGCAACTGTCAAAGTTCAGGAGGTCTAACGTTTAGCAATTGGAAAAAGAGTAACGGCCAGATTGACATCCTACAGAACAATACATGTATGTGAACAGAGAGATTTGTTGCTGCTGTTGAAGATCATTAACAAAAATTGGAAAACAATGAAATTGAAAGAATCTGCGAAATTGAAATGTATGTGATGAAGTATTTTGTGATGCCATGCTTAGTAGTATTATTTTTCGATTGAACATTATAAAAAAACATTTATTTATTGAGAGCTGATACATTAATTTTTTTGATTAAGTATTGAAAGTTCAAAAATCAGTTGTTTCAATATATCATAAAACCACAAAAATGGATTTAAAAAGCTTTTCCATATGTTTAACGGATACATGTATAATAATATTTAATCTTAATAAATGTTGGGTGTTTTAATTTAAATTCCAAAAAATTATTATTTTGTCCGATCTGGCTACAATGGAAATTGTTATAAAAAACGCAAATTTTGAGGCGCTCTCACACTGGAACTGTCAATGGTGATCACTTTGTTAAACTTTTTTGTTAAAAGCATTTACTAGGAAATACACAATAATATTTTTGATAAAATTGGAAACATTTAAAAATATTTCAATAGAATAAATAAAAATTTAAATTGAATCTTGAGGAATTATAACAACAAAAAAATATTTGAATAAGTAATAAAAAACATTCTTAAAGTTATAAATTTCAAAACATTACACGGCAGATTTGAGTCATTTGGACGTTTTAGTAGTAGAATATTTAGTTAGAAACCAGTACCAAGTGTGACTTTAGAAGTAGAATTTTTGAGGCAACGGGACCAAGTGGGCCATTTTTGCATGTGTATTAGTGAAAATCTTAGGATTGGTTACTTGTAGATTTATACCATATATATTTCTCTGATTTATACAATGGTTCAGAGCATTAGAAACATAGATAAAATGATCCGAAACTTGATTCGAGAGAGCGCTGTCAAAGTCCACATTTTTTATAACATTTGACAGTGGTTCCACTAAGGAAAGAAATAAGTTTTGAGATTTTTTAATGTATTTCTTGAGTATTTTTCGGTTTTCATTTTACAGAAAAATATACATAATTAAAATTAGTTTAACAAGCTAGATATCCTATATGACGCCTAAATATATGTACATGTATATTTTAATAACAAAAGTTTTTAAAATTAACCATTAAAACTTAATTTGACAAAATATTTTATTATTTCAAAATACTTACAAGTTTTAAATAACCTAAACATGAACCGTATTTCTTTTTTATATACTCAATAAACAAATATCTTTTAATAATTTATTCGGAAGTCAAAGTTTACATAACATTTGCTGGGAATTCTAACCAAAATATGTATATACGTTGACAATTGGTACTGTTAAGCAAAACAATGCTCTGCGACAAAATACCCGCTCTTTCTTAAAAACATAACTATATTAAATCTCTTTAAATAAAGATTAGAAATATACGTAAAAGTCACCAAAAAATCTAAAATCACAAATTACCCACTCTTTTGCAATTTATGTATTTTCTTAGTGGTAGCAGAGAATGTAAATGAATAGAGAAGGAGCAACTGTTAGCTGTTCTAAAATGTTAATTACGATGAAGGAACATCGAAAACGCGCAAGTTCGAAAATAAAATTTCACCACAACTATCGTACCCTGAAACGAACTACACCACTCTATAAGCAAAATGTATACACATGCATATGCACAGATGTTCTTTGAAATGCGCATAAACAAAAATTGAAATAATAAAAATGAAAGTAATTGACTTCCGACAAGAAAATATAAATAAATAAGGAAATAATATGAAAATAGAAATAAAATATTATTCGATAATAAAGGATTATAAAAATATTGAAATAGTATATAAAAATATGATAGGATTTGAACTTAGACAAAATATTTCACGTTGCAATAAAGAAGTCTGCTATACAAGCAGCACCACAGACTACATATATTAGAGTAATTTTGTCTAATCTGTGAACTCAAACAGCTATTGTTGTTTACTTGCTTCAATGTTCATATGTCTATATGTGAATATTCTTGAAATTGCCTTCCTTCATTCGGATGTCCAAATATATTTGCATATATGTACACATATGTACAGATGTATGTCCCTCAATATGTCTTTCGCAAAAAATCAAACATTCGCGCAAGTGACAAAAAAACGTAGACGCCATCATCGGCCAATAATATTCAAGCGAACTCGCGGCATATTTTCTAAGTATTTCATATTACAACGACAATAAATTTATTCCTAAGGAACGTGCGTCTGCTTCAAAGCAAAGTGCACTCGTTCATAACTCTGCGCCGCGCTATTTTTTCTGTGCGCCTGGTAAGCCACATTTGGTTTTCGTATAGAATTCCTACGCAAATGCGAAATTTAAGTTTATAAAATGATTGATGATGAATTGAATTTGAAGTAGTGGAAGTGAAGAAGTTTCAATTTTACAACTGATCCTACCATTCCCCTCGCATTTGTATTTTTCCCACAAGCTGCCTACTCGCAACGATGCTAAAAATCAGAAATTGAAGAATTTGTCTGATGTTCACTTCAAAAAGGAGAATTGGCAACATGACCTATTAGCGAGTTTAAATAATATTTATATTTTTGCATATTATGCACTATATATGGCATTAAATTAAAAAATTTATATAAAATTGCCATTCATATGAAATCATTAACTTCTTCTATATATTCTAAGCACAGTCCATATAGTACTTTTATATGTTTACTTATTATTATTATTTCATAGTTTGTCGATTTAGCTCATTTTATCTAAATACGACGCTATGAAAATGTAGCCCAATCGGTAATCACAATATTTCAAAAGAGCATAAGTCAATTTTCAACAGCAAAGCCCTGCAAAAAGGACAAACGAGACAACATAGCCGATCGACATTGTCGTAAAATTGTCGATTGAAACAAATTTTGTCAACTCCACCACGATGCGCAAAATTCGGCGTCAATATGTATGCGAGCTCATATGTATATATGTATGTTTGTCGACAAAATCGTCATTTGGTTTTTTTCAACAACACAATGTCCGCGCGAACTCGCCGTTATTTCGTTGGCTTGCCATCATACACAAAGGCGTTTCAACTGAGGGCTCATAGTATATTAATATGCTGCTTAATTTGAATTGAAAAATACTGATGCATAAATTACTTATTTTCGAATTATAATATTAATATACGTAAAAATATAAATACACATATATTCATACTTATAATCGTTTTTAAAATAAATTCGATTAATAAAAATATATCTGAAATAATTATGTGGCAGTGCGCCCCAATCCCTCCTTGCCTGCGATCGTTCAACTCGCAAAAAGCAAAAAGTGTGGACAAAAGTCATTGCTTGTGCGGGGCAAGAAGAAGCAAGCATCAGCGTACGTGTACTCATGAATGTATGTGTGATTATCACATTTGTGTAAATACGCATAAATAAAGGAATATGCAATAAACCCAAACATATGAATATATTTTCCTGAAATATTTTAATTATCTCAGGAAGTTAAATATGCTATTAAAGTAATTGAATTATGATATGCTTAGATTCCAATTAATAAAATAAAAATTAAATAAAATGTCAGTTACATGAGTTTTAGGATTCGAACGTATAGGTTCGTATTCGGATTGTGCTTAACCTCTTCCCGCTTACGACCTCAGCCACCACAAAAGTGGAAATGTGGCCGCTTAGCCACCGTTTTATTGTTATTCTTTGTTTAATAAGCAATTGCTCACATAACGCACATACATAAGTTGGAAAAATAGCCTACTAAATGTTTATTTTATTATGAAATCTGGGGTTTTTACCGGTAATACAGATTTTTAATTCAGAAGGCTTTTCATAATTATAAATTTGTCATATCATAGAAATTGAAAACATAAATCTAAATAGGTATGCGCAACGTTTTTTCTTATAGGAATATTCGTTGTGTCTATTTATAGCATTTCGCATATTGTGTGGTGTATTTTTCTTTTTCGAAGTTATATTTTTCGATGTTCCTTCATGTGGAATTACAAATTAGTACTCAAAAAGTTTTCATTTAACATTTGCTCCTTCTCTATTCATTTACGTTCTCTGGTGGTAGTTCATTTATTTGCTATATACAGATAAGTGTATAGCCTTTAAATTGGGACTTTAATTTAACAATCCAGTGATCGAACTCAAGAGTGAGTTACAGGTAGACGATTTATCGAGAAATCCATTACAATTGGTGTCAGAAGTGGGATTTTCAAATAAATTCCCAAGGAGATAATTATTTGAAAATGGCCAAGTTTAACGATCTGAAGATTCCACAACTGAAAAAGGAGCTGGAGCAACGTGGTTTGGCGACAAATGGATTAAAAACTGAATTACAATCACGGTTGAGAGAGGCCATGGAGGCGGTAAATATTAATGTTGAGGATTATGTTTTTCACATGGAATTAGAGGAAGAGACAACAAAGATAGAAGGAAAGGAGAGGCTCAATGCTCGTCAAAGATGGTGGACATAAACATGATTTTTGCTGCAATATCGCAGATGCGGAAAGTGCAGAATACACGCATGTCTCAGATGTCAACGCAGATATCAACACGTATGTCCCTACAAATGTCGCAGTTAGAAACGCCATTGTCAACGCATTTGGAAGAGCAGTTCGTAGCGCAAGATGCACGTATATTAACACATGTGTCCTTATAGTTAGAAGAGCAGTTCGCAGCGCAAGATGCACGCAAGATGTCCTCACAGTTGAAAGAGCAGGAAGCACGGATATCACAGGTGACCTCACAAATAGCAGAAGTGTCCTCACAGATTTCGGAAGAGCGGGATAAAATTAAAACTGAAGTGGATGAATTGAGAGATCGTCTCCGTGAGCTACAATTAAATCGAAGATAAAATTAAACTGAAGATAAAGTAGCTGCTGTAATTGGAAAGGCAGCCGTGTTTCACAATTTTATAGTGGCAGATATTGTTGACGAAGCCATAATTGGAGTAGACTTTCTAGCTAATCAAGGAATCAAAATTGACATGAAAAACAGGATTATGTCCTATAGAAATATGGAAGTGCCACTTATGTTCGGTTACGATAATAAGTACAACGTTAGATGAGTGATAACAACAGAGTGCCAGTAGATTCCACCAACATCAGAAGCAGTTATTTGGGCAGAACAGACTATGGGCCAAACAAGTGGTGGATTGTTGAGCCCACAAAAGAATCTACACCAAACATACTTATAGGCAAAACCCTGGCTATGACAAGACAAGATAAACGTGTTCCAGTAAGAGTACACAATGAGTGCAAGTTACCAATCAAACTCTCCAAAGGAGCTATATTAGGGCAGTGTTAAGAGATTGAGGCCATGATAAATTGCGAAATACGTCTTGAGGAAGATTCCATGGACGAAAACAATATATCGAGTGAAATTAACGCATGGAATGAGGAACTAGAGGCAAACTATCAAACTATGGCTAAACAACTTCTTCTCAGATACTCATCCATATTTGATAAAGACGATGCCAAACCAGGAAGAACCAAAGTTGTGAAACATTTTATTAACACAGGTGATGCAAGACCAATCCGCCAGGCTCCTTGAAGCGTTCCTTTAGCAAAACGTAAGTTGTTAGCCAGACCATACGTGAAATAAGCGAAAGCGGCGTAATCGAACCATCAGAGAATTCATGGAGCTCACCTGTGGTACTTGTGAACAAGAAGAAGATGGCAATATGAAATTTTGTGTAGACTATAGAAGGTTGAATGATGTAACGAAGAAATACAGTTATCCACAACCTAGAATCGGTGATACACTGGAATCGTTATCAGGCAAAAATGGTTCTCAACACTTGATTTGAAAAGTGGTTATTGACAAGTGGAGATAAACGAAGAAGACAAAGAAAATACGGCTTTCAGCGTTGGAGATGGTCTATGGCAATTTACCGTAATGCCTTTTGGATTATGTAACGCTCCTGCTACTTTTGAGAGACTTATGGACCAGGTATTAAAAGGATTACAATGGAAGACCTGTTTGGTATACCTTGACGATATCATCGTGTTGGGTAAAAGCTTCGATTAACACCTTAAGAACTTGGATGAGGTTTTCCAACGGATAGCTAGCGCTGATCTGAAGCTGACTCCAAAGAAGTGTTCCCTTTTCAAAAAGGAAGTAAGCTACTTAGGACACAAAGTGACAACGGAGGGGATTTGCCCAGCTAATGAAAAGATCGAGGCAGTAAGTGATTGGTCCACTCCGAAAAATTTACATAATTGCGGAGTTTCCTTGGACTGTGTACTTATTATCGACGATTCGTTCCAAATTTTACCAGCGTAGCTAGTAGCCTCCATGAACTCACGAAAAAGAACAGAGTTTTTGAATCGAATAAAGAACAGGAAGTGGTTTTAGAAACTCTGAAGGAGCGGTTAAGTACTGTGCCAATGTTAGCATAGCCGGTCCCAGGATCAACGTTTATTTTGGATACGGATGCTAGTGGGTTTGCAGTAGGAGACGTTCTAACACAAGTCATTGATAGGCATGAGAAAGTGGTTGCATATTATAGCCAGATAATAAACAAGCCAGAAAGAAATTAGTACGCTACTCGGAGGGAATTACTGGCGTTGGTGAAGTGCATCAAACATTTTCATAAGTACCTTTTTGGCCAGCGATTTCGGGTGAGGACAGATCATGCAGCATTAAAATGGCTTCTGCAATTCAGGAGCCCAGAAGGACAAATGGCACGCTGGATTGAGATGTCCCGCCGTCCCTGTAATATGGAATGCAGGCATTCCTCAAAAGCTGAGGCCAAAGAAGACATTATAGATGTCCGATTAATGACTATAACATCAGACTGGCATTAGGAATAAAGATAAATGTATAGACATTAAATTGGGACTTTAATTTAACAATCCAGTGATCGAATTCAGGAGTGTTAAGTTGTTAGAATGCAACTTCTTGCTTATGTCTCAATTGTTCTTATCACGACAACACTCTAACTAGAACTGTGTCTGCTGCACAAACCGGCAGCCCTTATATAGTAAATCTGTAACAAAACATTGCTTCTAGAACATTCTGGAAACTACGAATTCGCTAACTAGTTGCTTCTGGCAGTTTATCGTTCATTCGATTTTGTTCTATCATCCATGTTCGTCACAATATGTCTTCTAATAATATCGATTAAACTAGAGCAGGCACCGATTATAATGAGTGGAATGTAAGTTTTCAAGGGGTTTTCAGCGAAAACTGTGTTTTCGTTTGACAGATTTTGTAGGGATGAAAACACAAGTTTTTGCGTGAAAACCTCTTTTGTCTATGAAAACACGAATTTTGTGTCGGTGCGAACATAGTATAATAATACTAACACTAATAGTTTCACATTGATTACAAATATTGCTTTGAAATAGTTTATTTATTAATTAAAATGTAGTCAATTGTACGGGTATTCATAAATATTCACAATATGATATTCATATGATTGCATATAAATGTATAAAAATATAAGCCGAGGGGCTAATATTATATATTGTTTAGGGTGTTGGAAAATTCTGTATACTTTAACTGTGGGAGCCATTTGGCAGTATTCCCAAGTGAGTCACAGTATATCCCAGGTAGTCAATTTCATCATATCCAAATTTACACTTATCCAAATTAAGTTTCAGAACTGGGAAACTAAGTCGTTCTAATATTGCTTCTAGCTATGATAATATCGTCAATGTAAATAATTATTTTCCTATCATTAATCATAAAAAGGCATTTTTAGATATTCTTACTGTCCATTGGGGGTCACAAGCGCGGTTAGCTGAATTGGATCGGGAGCCATCTGCACCTGGTAGAATCCACCTTCAAGTCCGGTATTTTTAAATACTTTTTATTTACTAAATATTCTATGCAGTCGTCCATTAATGGTAAAAACTCTTTCGAGTTTTTTCGTTCTTTTCTTTGACTACCACGAGGGCAGAATCATATGGCGAGTTACTAGATCCTATTATACCATCTTGACGTAGTTCATCTACGACGGTTTGCACCCGGCTACGCTCTGCGTGTTTCCGTGGGGCACAATGAAATGGAAAATCTGAAGTTAAATGTATTTTCATCTCATATTGGAAAGTTTTAGGTTCTATATTAGGATTAAGATAGTTATCATCAATAAGTTTTCTTAGATCATCGCTTTGATGTTTCGTCAGTTTTGGATGAATGTCCGTCTCCTTTACGTCTTGAAAAGCGTCAATGCCGAAGATATCGGGTAAGTCAACAGTAGTAAAGACATTAGGTTTTTTAATTCTAATGGCAATAGGTATTTCGTGATAGTAACGGGAGTTTTTTTTTGAAGGTATAGAACTTTAAGTTGGCATTACTGTTCACGATGGCGACCGATTTAACAGCTGTCAAGTGATTTATTCTCAGTTTGGTTTGGCAGTTCATCATGCCGCATTTGGAGTGAAGCTAATCCTCAAGTGTATGTCAAAACACCGTCACGTCCAGAAAAACTGACTGTTTGGTGCGCTTTATGGGCTGGTAGAATTATTGGTCCGTACTTCTTCAAAAACGATGATGGCCAGAACGTTACAGTCAATGGTGATCGGCATAGAGCCATGATTATTAACATTTTCAATCCTGAATTGAACAAACATGATGTCCAGGAGCACGTTTAGTGAACGGCTAATTTCACGTTTTGGACCTGTGAATTGGCCTCCAAGATCTTGTGATTTAACACAGCTAGACTACTTTCTGTGGGGTTTTGTAAAGTCATTGGTCTATTAATTATCATTAGTCTTACAAACTAATCCGGAAGGAGGTGTTCCGTCTAAACTACAGGTTCAGCTTATGTTGTTTAATGCACTGCAGACGTTAAGGATTTTTCAAGGTTTTTTAGGAGAGTAATGCATATCTTTAGCTCCCAGAACACATCTCTATCTATTTTTTAGAACATCATTGGTCCTCTCCACAACATTACGGGTGCGTGCAAGTACTTCATAAAATAAATTACTAGTAAAATATTTGTACTATAAAAGCCTGTACTGTTGTAATATAAGTGTCTATTATTTTTGGAACCTATAATTTTTACTTTCGTGTCAACCAGCAGCTAAAGACGTAAGTGATATTAAATTTCTGGTAAAAATTCAAGCACGCATATCTTATTTAGTAGACCACGCTATCTACTGATTTCAGTGACAAGACTCCAATACATCCAATACTTCAGAAAGGATTGAAGCTTGATTGCGATAAGCCCACATTTGCTTGCCTCCACCTTTCTGATACGCCTGCCTTCACCAAAAAATCACAACAAGCTTATAATTTTACAACGATATCTTTTGCAAAACGTTTTCTAGTCATTGGGAAGCCATTTTGTAACACCTGTAAAACTATTTAAAACTAAAAATTTATCATGAATGTTTGTTTTCCTAAGTAATATTATTTTCATTTGTACCATCTATTGGGTAATTCAATAGAATCGGTCTTATCCCGTAAATTCGTTCTGTAAATCCTTTCAGCTGAATGATAAAAAAAAAAAGATTACGACAATAATTTACCGTTAAGTTTTTCGGTTTAGGCTGTGACATTTGTTAAAAAATCTAATTGGAATATGACATCGTGTGACGTAATTCATTTGAGTTGAGAAGTAGAAGCATAGAACAACATGAAAATTGTTAACTAAAACGTAAAAACGTTTGTCAATTCGTGAAATAAACGTAATTTACTAGTTTATAGTGAAAAAGTTTTAGTAAATCAATAGAATAATATTGTGGGAAAATATGTTGGTCATATTGTAGTGTTTTGCAGCTCTACTTGGCACTATTCATTTTAATATAAAAATTAAGTAAGTTGCCGCCAAATCCAAACGAAAACTTGAGTGACAAGAGAACGTGTATTATAGAGAAAGTTCAACTACGGACAAGCGTATTTATAGCTCAGGTGTGTGGTTTACCACGTATTCAATATAAGAACGATAATATCTGTAAGTATTATGGCTAACTTAAGGCAAGATTTGGCCAATATGCTAACGGAAGCAGAAGTGGGCTATCCACCGTCAGCCACCATGCAGCAACTACGCAAACTTTTACATCGTGTTGTAGGCAGTGGAATGGCGTATCCAACCAAGACGATAGCAACACTTTTGCTGCTAAGGACGGCACTGACAACACCGCCGCACATAGCATTGATATTAATACTAGTGTTGTCACCGCTGCTGCCGCCGCCCATACTGTTGCCGCCACCTTTGCCGATCAGACATTAACGAAACCACCGACGTCGCTGCTAGTTTTGTCACCAACACTACAGACCAGCGAGTTTAACCTACGCTTACTGACCTGAATGAAGAGGTGACAGTCCAAAAAAAAACCTGGAAATCCTGACGTTGATGAAGCAGATCGACGAGCTCAAATGCCGCGATCTTAGGAGAGGCAAACCTCGAAAAGACTTTGGTGACATAGAGCATGCCGAGTATCGACATTGCATACTCCGTTCGTCATTTCTTACGTGATTTTGATTTTGGAAATAATAACCTCCGCTGGGGCATATGACGATTTTAACAACAACGGCATTGAACTATGACGCTCTTAAGAAGGCCCTATTGACGGAGTTCGACACAACGGTGACTCATCAAGAGATATACAAGATGCTATCACGGCGACAGTGGAAGAGGAAAGAGGAGTCAATGTACTGCTATGTTCTAAATATGCAGTAGTTGGCAAAGTGTTACGACATCGACGAGACGGAAGTAATCGAATTCATTAACCACAAACCTTAGAGGAGCTAAATGGATTGATAAGCCGTTATCAAAACATGTCCTTTGCGGTAAATGCAGTTGGCGCAAACCCCAAGCAACCAGCTCCAACAAGAGGCACAAGGCAACCAACAACAACGATTCCAAAGCAATTAAAGACAAGACCGAAGATGGATGTGACGCTGTGCTACAACTGTTCTCGAAATGGGCACATAAACCCAATTGTTCTTATCCACTCCGTCTAGACGGATCTTGCTACCGTTGCTGGCGAATGGGGCACGACTATTCATCTTGACCGAATCCAGCAAAGATTCTCAAGCCACGAGACGAGGTAGCCATGATCACTGGTAACGCATCTTATGATCAAGATGAAATTGACGCATTTAACTTTGTAAGTCTAACATTCCAGACGGATAGGAGATTAGTAACTTATAGCATATTTTCTTTTTTTGACACCGACAGTCCGGTTAGTTTTATAAAGGTAGCACTAGTACCAAAGCAGTTGGTAGGGTACCTCTAATAGAGGAATTAGAGGAAAATATTTAACCACATACAATAGAGTAAAATGTATTAAACAATTTTGCAAGAAAATAAATAAAATTCTATCGGCTGATTGTTCAACTATGCCAGTTATTTTGGGACGTGACTTCCTCTATAAATTTAGTATTGAATCAAGGAATATTGTAAAGAGATATCCTAAGAATAAATTATTATGAATTTAAATGTTTAAAATTAACTAACCTGTACCTGGTTTTGAGGCACAATCTTCCGGTTGTGAAGCCAACCAAATCCGGTGGTAAATACTACGAAATACCTATTGCCTACCTACCTACCTCAAGAAATACCTATTGCCATTAGAATCAAAGAACCTAATGTTTTTACTACTGTTGACTTACCCGATATCTTCGGGATTGACGCTTTTCAAGACGTAAAGGAGGCGGACATTAATCCAAAAATGACGAGACATCAACGCGATGATCAAAGAGAACTTATTGACGATAACTATCTTAACTCTAATATAGAACTTCTTTAATATGAGATGAAGATACATTTAACTTCAGATTTTCCATTTCATTGTGCCCACGGAAATACGCAGAGCGTAACGGGGTGCAAACCATCGTAGATGAACTACGTCAAGATGGTATAATAAGATCCAGTAACTCGCCATATTCTGCCATCGTGCTAGTTAAAGCGAAGAATGGGGAAACTTGAACTTGAAGGCGGATTCCAACAGGTGCAGATGGCTCCCGATCCAATTCAACTAATTGCGTTTGTAACTCCCAATGGGCAGTATGAATATCTAAAATTGCCTTTAGGTCTAAAGATCTCACCTGTGGTATTCCAACGCTTCATTAATAGCTTCTTTCGAGATATGATTGATGATAGGAAAATTAATTAATTTTTACATGGACGATATTATCATAGCCACTGGGGAGTTCGAAGAACACAAGAACTTGCAGAAGCAATATTAGAACGACTTACTTTCCGAGCTCTGAAACTTAATTTAGATAAGTGTAAATTTGGATTTGATGAAATTGATTACCTGGGATATACTGAGATTCACTCATGAATACTGCCAAATGGCTCCCACATTAAAAGAATACAGAATTTTCCAATACCCAGAAACCCAAAACAACAATCATGTATTGGTTTCTTCTCATATTTCCATCGCTTTGTGCCATCATTTTCCCAAATTGCCAAACAGCTGCATAATTTTCTTGAAAACATTTTGAATTCGACGTAAAGTGTTTCGGCGCCTTCCAGAAATTAAAGTTTAGGTTAGTACGAAGTCCAGTCCTAGCGATATATAACCCTAACCGAAAAACGGAACTACATTAAGATTCCAGTAGCCTAGGTTTTGGATCAGTTTTACTGCTAGGTTTTGGATCAGTTTTACTGTCAAGAAGATAAAAAGTTTCACCCCATTTTAATATTTTTCCAAGACAGCATCGAGTGCTGAGTCAAAACACCATAGCTTCGAGTTAGAAACTTTATCCATAATAAACGCATTGAGGAGGCCTAGGCCCTATTTAGAAGGCATACCTTTTACAATGATCACAGATTACAACTCACTGACGATGACCTTCGAATGGCAAGATGGACTCTAGAGTTGGATAATTACAATATAAAAAAAAACATAGAAGGGGAACTTCCATTATCCTAGCTTTAAGTCGAAAACAAATTGCTTTAATAATAAAAGTGGATGACGTTGAGCTTCAACTACAAGTCGCTCAGGAGCGAGACAAAAATATGGCGTACATTATTATTCAATTTTGTTATTCATCTTTTCACCTCGCTTCTCAATTTTAGAAGGTATAGCAATTTGAAGGCATTTCTTCATCTATAAATTAGTACATAAAGTGTATATTTAATAAATATAAAAAAGGAATTTATAAAGGTAAAAATGTCTGAAACAATTGCTGTTGCGAATATTAGCTCTCCGGTTGCGAATATTAGCTCTTCTGCTATTTCTGAGAAAAAAGTTAAGCCAAAACAGCCTTCAGTCGCTCCTACTCATCCATCAACTCAACAAATGGTTGATGCATCAATTAAGATTTTAAAGGAACGTGGTGGCTCATCACTTTTGGCTTTTAGAATATACATCAGTGCTACATACAAATCGGATGATCAAAAATTAGCACCATTTATTAAGCGTTATTTGAAATCGGCTGTTACTAGTGGTAAATTAATTCAAACTAAAGGAAAAGGTGCATCCGGTTCGTTTAAATTATCAGTGGCTGCCAATAAATCAAGTAAATCCGGTGAAGGTAAATCGAAGTCAAAAGCGGTAAAATCCATTAAAAAGAAGCCCAAAAAGAAATCGGCAGATGGTGTAACGTCAAAAAAGAAGGCAACGGTTGGCGGTAAGAAAGCAAGTGGCGAGAAAAAAGCGAAATAAACTGTTGCTGGCACTGCGGAGAAGAAGAAAAGTGAAAAGGCCGAAGCGAAAGATGTTAAAAAGACTGGATCATTTAAAGCTAAATCAGCTAAAGCTAAATCGACTCCCAACAAAGCAAAGGCATTAAAAGCAAAACACCTAGTGTCAAAATAAAGAAATCGGTCACCAAGAAAGCGCCAACTAAAAAGTAAAACCTAAGTAAATACAAAAAAAAAAATATGTGGCCCTTTTCAGGGCTACAAAAATTCTTAACATATCGATCAAAAATGGATTTTTAGCAAGAACACACGAAAATCATATATGCATATATGTGGGGACACCCACATTAAACATATTTTTAAATTTATTTAATTCATGCATTCACAGGTTAATATTAAGTTCATTTATATTAGCACAACTAAGGGTTAAGTTATCCTAAATTCTACTTTATATTGTTATCCTAAGAGTTACACTACTGCTATCTCTCTTACATACATTAATTAAGCTATCATAATAATGCATTACATATTGAGAGCATCATCACCTGATATACGCATAAAAGATATTCAGGGGTGTTGTGGAATCCAAGACAGATTTGCGTAGTTGTCAGAATTGCAAACCAGTTCTGATTTTGAAGGGTGTCACAGAATCTGACTAGATTTGCGTCTTTTCGAACATATGCAAAAAAAATATTCAAATCAGCTGTTTACTGATGTGACAAAATTTGCAAATTAATAAATTAGGAAGCGTTTTATAAATTTGAATTGCTGAATGAAGTCTACTAAAGTTTACAATGAGTTCCGCTATTTTAGCTTTTATTTTATTTGAAGAAAAAAAGCAACGAAAAAAAATAAAAGGAATATATTAAAAGATCACAGTAATCCACTTGATGCACCAGGGGAGTCGCATGTGAAATTTGGCTTGCATTTACTTGTGTGTTTGTATATATGCTTACTTTACAGATTTATATCACAATATCGACTGAATAAAGACGCATTTGGGTGTTAAATACGGTTGTAACGTTTTGTACATACATATGCAGAGATGTTCTTTGATATGCGCATAAACAAAAATTAAAGTAATAAAATGGAGAATAATAGACTTCTGAAAAGAAAATGTAAATAATGAGGGAAATAATAATGAAATTAGAATTCAAATATCATTTAATAAAAAAGGGTTATAAAAATAAAAAAAGAGTATAAAAAAATATCCGATAGGATTTGAACTTAGGCAAAATATTTTACATTGCCATAAAGAAGTGCGCTATACAAGCAGCACCACAGACGATATTCGAGCAAAATTGTCTAATCTGTGAACTCAAACAGCTATTGCTGTTTACTTGCTTCAAATGTTCATATGTCGATATGTGAATATTCTTGAAATTGCCTTCCTTCATTCGCATGTCCAAATATATTTGCATATATGTACACATATGTACATATACATATGTATGTCCCTCAATATGTCTTTCGCAAAAAATCAAATATTCGCGCAAGTGACAAAAAAACGTAGACACACCACCATCGGCCAATAATATTCAAGCGAACTCGCGGCTTATTTTCTAAGTATTTCATATTACAACGACAACAAATTCATTCATAAGGAACGTGCGTCTGCTTCAAAGCAAAGTGCGTTCGTTCATAACTCTGCGCCGCGCTATTTTTTTTGTGCGCCTGGTAAACCACATTTGGTTTGCATATAGAATTCCTACGCAAAAGTTTATAAAAAATTAATGAATGAAATTGAATTTTGAATGTCTTCAGTAAAATTGAAGAAGTTTCAATTTTACAACTGATCCTACCATTCCCCTCGCATTTGTATGTTGCCCACAAGCTGCTGCTTCACAACATTTGCTAAAAATCAGAAATTGAAGAATTTGTCTGGTGTTCCCTTCAGAAAGGAGAATTGGCAACATGACCTCTTAGCGATTTGAAATATTATTTTAATTTTTTTCATATTATGCACTATTTATGGTATTAAATTATAAAATGTATATAAAATTGCCATTCATATGAAATCATTAACTACTTCTATATATTCTAAGCACCCTCCATATAGTACTTTTATATGTTTACTTATTATCATTATTTCATAGTTTGTCGATTTAGCCCATTTTATCTAAATACGACGCTATGAAAATGCAGCCCAATCGGTAATCGCAATATTTCAAAAGAGCATAAGTCAATTTTCAACAGCAAAGCCCTGCAAAAAGGACAAACGAGACAACATAGCCGATCGACATTGTCGTAAAATTGTCGATTGAAACAAATTTTGTCAACTCCGCCGCGATGCGCAAAATTCGGCGTCAATATGTATGCGAGCTCATATGTATATATGTATGGTTGTCGTCATTTGGTTACTTTCAACAACACAATGTCTGCGCGAACTCGACGTTATTTCGTTGGCTTGCCACTATACACAGAGGCGTTCTAACTGAGGACACTTAGTATATTATTATGTTGCTTAATTTGTATTGAAAAATACTGATGCATTATGAATTATTTTCGTACTATAATATATATTATATATATATATAAATACACATAAACTCATACCTATAATCGTTTTTAAACTAAATTCGATAAATAAAATATATATCTGAAATAATTATGTGGCAGTGCGCCCCAATCCCTCCTTGCCTGCAATCGTTCAACCCGCAAAAAGCGTAGACAAAAGTCATTGCTTGTGCGGGGCAAGAAGAAGCAAGCATCTGCGTACGTGTATTTAAGAATGTATGTGTGATTATCACATTTGTGTAAATACGCATAATAAGAAAATATTCAATAAATCTAATCATATGAACATATTTTCCTGATATATTTTAATTATATTAGGAAGTAAAATATGCTATTAAAGAAATTGAATTATGATATGCTTAGACTCCAATTAATAAAATAAAAAAATTAAATAAAATTTTGAGTTTTATGTATTTTACGATTCGAACGTATATGCTCGTATTCGGATTGAGCTTAACTCCTTCACGCCTACGACCTAAGCCACTATATAAATGGAAACGCGGCCGCTTAGCCACTGTTTTATTGTTATCTTTTGTTTGATAAGTATATTGCTTACGCAACGCATATACAAAAGTTGGAAAAATTGCATATCAAAGGTTATTTTATTATGAATTCTGGGGTTTTTGCCAGTAATCCTCCTTTTTAATTCAAAAGGCTTTTCATAATTATAAATTTGTCATATCATAGAAATTGAAAACATAAATCTAAATAGGTATGCGCAACGATTTTTCATATAGGAATATTCGTTGTGCCTATTTATAGCATTTCGCACATTGTGTGGTGTATTTTTCTTTTTCGAAGTTATATTTTTCGATGTTCCCTCATGTGAAATTACAAATTAGTACTCAAAAAGTTTTCAGTTAACATTTGCTCCTTCTCTATTCTTCAACATTCTCTGATACCACATATAATATATACATATGTATATAAACTACGTGTCATGTTTATATCTCAATTGTGTTAAAAAACAATTCATACATAAAAAAAATATATTTCTAAATATAATCATACGTTCAAAATTCAAAAAATATTTATGTATATACATATGTTATATTAATAATTCTAATTTTCAGTAAAATATCAAATGGAAAATTAATTATTTTTTTAATTGGCAAATATTTATATCAATCATTTTCACAATTTAACCTCAAGTATTTGGATTTTCGCCTTTCTTCGGAAATAATATTTTCATTATATTGAATAGTTTATTATAATGTTTCACATCTTAGAATTCAATGCCTTCCTGACGAAACAAAGCATTACCCATGTGAAGGTCGCCGTCGCCTCTCCACAAGCCAACGGACAAATGGAAAGTGGGGATAAAATACTGAAAACTATGCTTGGCAAGCTGACCGATGAAGTAGTAGTACGCTGTAAATAACTCCATTCAAAACACCCGCGATACACTTAGTCGGCTCTTGTTCGGCGTTGCACAAAGAGGGTTAATCGCAGACGAATTTACGGAATTTTTTGACAATAAGTTCCCTCATGATGAAAGACGCGATTTGGAGCAGAGCAAAGGGGGAATCGTGAGCGATAGGGGAACCTATTTCACACCTGTAGAATCCGATGCGTTCCTGACAACACAAAGCATTATCCATGTAAAAGTCGCCGTCGCCTCTCTACAGGCCAACGGACAAATGACAAGTGGGGATAGAATACTGAAAACTATGCTTGGCAAGCTGACCAGAGGGGTAATCGCAGACGAATTTACGGAATTTGTTGACAATAAGGTCTGTCATGATGAAGAACGGGACTTAGGGCAAATACGAGAAAGAGCATCTGACTCCATAATAGCAAGACAAGAGTATGACGCTAAGCGGTCTTCTAAAAGTCACCTTGAGACTAAAGTGTACACAGTGGGTGATTGTGTTGTCGTGAGAAACGTTGATACGACAATAGGAAGTAATAAAAAACTCATACAGAGGACCATATGTGATCCACAAAGTATTAGGGAATGACAGATACGAAGTGAGAGATATAAACAAAGACCAGTTGACGCAACTGCCCTATGATGGAGTAATAGAAGCATACTGGATAAAAAATGGGGGAAACATACCAGATTGTATAGATGACCCAGAAGTTAATTCTCTGGATATTGACCAGTCAATTTAGTCCCAAAGAAGATCCAGGTCGCTCCTTTTTCAGGATTGGCCGAGTTGTAAAGTAGCATCATCATTTAATTAACTAATTGCAAACGTGAATTGTCAACCGATGAAAATGTGCACTAAGCAGTATAATGTTATTAGTACGAACCTAGGATTGTAGGTATATATTTATAATTACAATATTACTTGCAAATGCGAAAGCAGTTAAAGGAAAAATACAATCCTGCATTTTATAAATTAAAAAGGGGAAGCGTCACTTTCCGATTGATCACCACAGAACAAACAACGTGTATAAAATTGTCAGGCTTCTAATCTGCGACAATCCGATTTAAGTAATACAAAAATATTCAAATTTATACTAGTAGAAATTAAATTTATTACAATACTAAAATCCCCCGACCACGCATGGATGTGGCTAAAGTACACATTAAATTATATTAGTTTATATTATTACAGTACTGGTAATGGTACTTATGTATAATATAATATATGAAAATGTTATAGGCGGTATAAAAATCCTGGGGTTAAAATTTGGGTAATTATGTACTTAATGACCCCCACTTCGGAGGGGGTTGGGGTTGCAGATGGTATGTGAAGGGAGTCTGTGAAATACAATTTCAATGGATTTAGCCGTCGGCCACCCTTCAAAAAAATTATATGAAGGGTTAAAATTTCGTGAAAACAGCATATGCACAAACAGCAGCGAAAAGGATTTTGACGCGATTGAATTATGAACACCCCGGTTTTGGACCGGCCAGGGTTATTTTTTTGAAGCGCGGCCGAAGGCCGCCAGTGCAGAAAGGAGTTTGACGCGATTGAATTATGAACACCCCGGTTTTTGACCGACCAGGGTTATTTTTTTGAAGCGCGGCCGAAGGCCGCCAGTGCGGAAAGGAGTTCGACGATCTCCGATATTCATTTATTCCATAAAAACGCGGCACAAAAGAAATTTTGACTATTACATTTCTTCAGTATATTTTTTTCATAAGAAAATGTTTAACACACTGAACTGGTAATTACAGCTAAGAGATCTGAATTCTACAGAATTTTGCCGCTACAACAACAACAACAACTAAGTGACTTGAATATGTGATATGTGCAAAGTGTGTAAATAAATATTAAAAAATATACATAAATTATTGAAAAAATTCACTTTCCGCTCACGGATTTGTAATCTACATAACTTTTTTTTAAGGGGTGACCGGGTAATTCCTTCGAATTCATAAAAAGGACACTTAATTGTGTCACCCCTTACAACCCCAACCCCCTACGAAGTGGGGGTCATTAAGTACATATTTACCAAAATTTGAACATGACTTCGAAAATGGTTGACACAAATTTTCTTTGAGTTGCTATTTACCAGAAATCAACATAAGATGTTAAATTTTTATACTCTTGCAGCATGTTGCTACAGAGTATAATAGTTTTGTTCACCCAACGGTTGTTTATATAACCTAAGCCTAATCAAGACACAGAGGAGTTATATACATATATTATATATAAATGATTTGGATGACAAGACGAGTTGAAATCCGGATGTCTGTCTACCTTTGTAAGTTGTAACTTGAGTAAAAATTGAGATATCCTAATGAAACTTAGCAGAGGTATTCCTTGGCAGAAAAGTGAGGAAAGGGTACCTGTGGGCTAAAAATTTTGCAGAAATAGGAGATACCCCAGCCTCTAAGAGGTTTTATGTACATATCCCCTTAACCACTTAAGCTACAATAACCAAATTCGTTCAGAACAAATCACTTAAGCACTTTTATCGATATTGTAAAAATGGATGAAATTTGATGATAACCCCGCCCACTCTCCTTATAACTACTAAAAGCGTGATAAATCAATAAATAAATACGCCAGTGACATTAAATTTTAAACCCGAGATGGTGAGAGATGGCTTTATAGGAGCTGGGACAAAATAAGACAAAGGGAGTTGTACCGACCACATGTAGGGGAAAACCTTTATCTCAATTGAGGGGTGAAAATAGGCGAAATTCTAGATACCGAATATGTGGACCCCAGTTCCGACTGCGAACATTTTATCGAAAAAATCGGTCAATCTGTAAGATATGTTATTGAAATGCGGAGCAAATATTTTCCGAATAACACTATGCCTGTGAGTTTAAAATGGGTGGAATTAGATGAAGGCTTCTCTTAGTCGGCATATACCTAATACAAAGATTATCGAACTTCCGGTTTACTTTATACCGCATATATCGGCCAATATGTAAGTTATCTTAGTGAAACCGAGAGAGCGTGTTTGATTAAACACTATGTATTTTTTTTTGCCTAAAATGGATAAAACCGGGTGAAAACTTTGTCTAGCCCCAATATAACTTATATCACGATTTTCGAACATCCGGCTGACTTTACTCCATATATTTTGGTGATGGTAAGTGTACCTTAATGAAATTCATTGATCATATTATTAGTATGTGGCATGTTAATTGTAGGTGGTGTTGCTAAAAACAGATAAAATCGGGTCAATATATTTCTTAGACCCCATATACCCAATATACAATTTTCAAACGGTTGACCTTATGTCATATATACGAATTATCCCCACTCCTATATACTATTTATATATAATGATTTTCGATTTACAAGCCTCACGAATATTTCGTTCAGTATGTAAGTTATATTATATGTATATTTATAAAATTGCTTGAGAATATGTGATCAAGTATACCTGAGCGATGTCTAAATAAATTCTATCAGCCCGTCCCTTTCTCTGCCCCTAATATAGCATATGAAATGGTTTCCGACTTTCCACCTGACTTTAAACCATACAGGTTGGTCAAAATGTGTGATCTCTTAATGAAATTAAATGGATAAGTTTCCTTGAAAATTATGTGGTTTAATACTGAATATGAATGGAATTGGTCCAAACCTTGATCTAAACCTAATATCTCTAATATAATGAATTTCGATCGTCTGGTTAACGTTTTCCACATCAATTCAATATATAAAATTTTATTAATACACACATATACATATAATATTATATATACCTAGTTAAGAGGTTAGAATTAAAAAATGTATTTAAGAAAGAAATTTTAATTAATAAAGGCAGAGTCAAAACTGAACTTTCAGCGTACAGAAATAAATTAAGGAATTTTTCTGTACATTTTTGTCCTTCTAAGCCTAAAAAAGAAATGACGAAAATAAATATAAAAGGAAGCCGGAATAACAGTGATTATCCGCATTTATATAAATAAGTTCGCAAAAGCGAAACTCGATTCTGTGGAAACGGAAAAGCAAAAAAAAAACACTTTTGTTTTAAGTTTAACAGTGCTAAAAAACAAACAGACAAAATCAAAACATAAAAACAAAAAATTAAATCATCATTGAAAATTTATTAAAGAGGCAAACGGATTTGAGCGATATTGCTGCGCTAGAGGAACAAAAAATACTTAAAAGGAAAGCTTCTTGAATATATCGAACATATTCAGACAATCATGACGGAATTTAAAGGAAACCATAGCAAAATTATGGCTAAAAAAAAGTCAATAAACCGGTGAATACATTGCCAAAAAATATTATGTGCATCTTATATAAATAATGGAAAATTCCATTGAAAATTTAAAAATTCAAATAGCAGGTGGATTACTGGATCCATACAACAAAAAAGCCAAATGGAACCACCAGATTCTGCTTCCGATGTTGAACGAAAATTTCAACGTCGAGTACAAAAGCTAAACAAGATATTAGCAGAAATAAAAATAAATGAACTGGATTTTCTTGAAGAAATGAGAGATATTAAAATGAAGCTTCAAATACATTTTAAAATTGTTGAAGAAGCAAATAATATCCATTTAAAAATAATGAAGAAAGACTTAATGATGGAGCAAATAGAAGAAATTCAACCAGAATAAATTTTGCCTTAAAAAAAGTAATGGAAAATTTAAACAAGAACACTCCAACACAAGCAGTGTGTTCTAACATAAAACTACAAGAAATAAAAATTCCAACATTTTATGGAGACATGAAACCATGGTTATCATTCTGCATAATTCGAAGCACTTTACTGAAGTAGAAAAGATGTTACGACTGAAGGCATATTAGGTGAAGAAGCTGGTAGATTAATTCAACATCAAAATACGAAGCTGCTTGGCAAATTCTTCAGGAAAGGTATGAGAATAAAAGACTACAATTCACAGGACAAGTTGACAAACTTCTCGATCAACCAACTAACTGGAAATGGAAAAAGTGCAGCAAGCATGAATCAGCTTTTGAATACCACCAAGGAGTGGATTTATGCATTAAAAGGACGCAATTTAAATTGAAACGACGTCATAGCTCGGATAGTAGTTCGAAAACTAGACAAAGAGAGTCTACGTTTATACGATCAGAATGTTAAAAAAATAACAGGGCTATACAAACTTTTGATGATGTTTTCCATTTTCTAGAACAGCGATATCAAGCTCTAGAAGCCATAAAAGACAGGAAAACAGCTAAATGGAACCACCAAAAGCATCCACAACGAACACCTACATTTTTTACATCTATACAAAAAACTTGTGTATTCTGCAAAGTTCCTGGGCATCAAATTTTTGAATGCAAACAGTTCCAGGCATCGAATACGATGAATCGTTGAAGAATAATTACAAACAACAAACTATGCTATAATTGCCTTGATCTTGTATATGAAGACAAAAGTAATAATGAGGAAAAATGTAATAAGTGTTAAAGAAATCATCATAATTTGCTGCATTATAATGCATTCCAAAACGGAAAAGGAATAAGTGAAAAAAATATCACAAAAAAAATCCTCGACAATAATGACGAAAAACTCCGAAACGACAATACTTCTAACAACAGCTCAAATAAGAGTGAATTCAGCAAATGGAGAGTACGTGATATTGCGAGCTCTAATCGATCAAGGAAAGGTTTAGGAAATTCCACAGTGGGAGTGTCCAAATTTAAAATCAACATCGAAATCAAGCCGAGATTCCTAAGCAACTAATCATAGGAAAAACAATACAATTTTAGGAGCGGTTACGACAACATGGGAAAAGTTTTGGGAAATAGAAGACACCACAACTCCAACAAATACAGCAAATGACGACGAATGCCTAACAATTTTTGAAAAAACTACAAAAAGAGATGAAAATAATCGATTTGTCGTCAATCTACCTTTTAAAAAAGAAAAAGAATTGGGAGACTCGCGCTAGCAAGCTATGACGAGGTTTCTTAATCTTAAAAAAAGGTTCGCTATAAATGACGAGCTAAGAAAACAATACGTGCAATTTATGAGAGAATATTTAGAAATGGGTCATATGGAAAAAGCAAGTGAAAATAAATGCGGAAAGTATTACTTGCCACATCAAGCAGTGATTCGAGTAGACATCTAACAACTAAACTACGAGTAGTTTTTGATGCATCTGCATAAACTACAACTGGATGTAGTTTAAATGACATCCTCTTCATAGGACTTCAAAAAAAAATATTTGACATTATATTCAAATGGAGACTTTGGCAATAAGTATTAACTAGTGATATTGAAAAGATGTTTCGACAAATTAAAGTAACATAGAGTGATCAAGATTATCAACGTATATTGTGAAGGGAAACAAAAGGAGAGCCGATAGAAGAATACAAACTACAAACAGTTACATATGGGACAACATCAGCTCCTTTCCTGGCAACGAGAACTTTACAAGAAATTGCCAAATTCTGCGAGCCTCACAACTATTTGCTTTCAAACTTTATTAAAAACGACGATGGAAACATGGACGATTTAATGACAGGTGCAGATTCAATTAATGAATGTAAGGCCATTCAGTATTAAATATCGAAAAAACTTCAAAAATATGGATTTCACTTACGAAAGTGAATGTCAAACAACAGTGAAATCATAGCAACAATTCCAATAAATAGCGCAAATGAAGTAATAAAAATAGCAGAAGAAACAGTAAAGACGTTGGGTATTCAATGGGATCCTACCAAGGACATGTTTGGATTTAATACGAATCTCTCCTAGCAAAGTTGTTTACACAGAAACTTTGATTGATGAAACTCAACTGGGACGAGTTACTTGACGAGAATTTAACAAACGAATGTCAAGAGTTTATGCAGCATATACTAGAGAAAAAAAGGTTAAAAATTCCTAGATGGTTTGGAACAAAAAACCACTTTAAATTTGAACTACATGGATTCGCAGATGCTTCAGAGAAAGCTTATGCAGCAGTTGTATATGCTAAAGTTGGATCAGTTATAACAATAGTTGCTGGCAAAACTAAAGTGACTCCAATTAAAAATAAGAAAACATTACCAAAACTTGATCTATGCGCGGCTCACCTACTTGCTAAATTGTTAGAAAGGATAAAAACAGTTATAAACAGAGAAGCAAAAATGTTTGCTTGGAGCGATTCATCTATAACGTTAGCATGTATAAATAATTGCCGAAGTAAAGACAGATTTATCAATTTATTACTTTGTTATCACAGATTGAAGCAGTACTGAATTCACGACCTTTATGTGCGATAGATAGTGAAAGCGATATAGACGTTTTAACACCTGGTAATTTTTTAATAGGATGTCCAATAATAGATTGTCCTGAAGCAATTAATGATACACAAATAGGTTCATTAGATAGGTGGAAATTAGTACAAAAAATTAAAAGAGACTTTTGGAAACGTTGGAAAAACGAATATGTTGTAATGTTACAACAACGAATGAAATGGAAAACCAAACAAGCCAATCTTGCAGAAGAACAAATAGTAATTATTAAAGATGAAGAAACTCATGCATCCAAATGGCCATTAGGTAAAAGTATAAAAACTCATCCGGGACGTGATGGATATATAAGAGTTGCCTTTTCAGAAATTTTGCCCACTAGGGGCAACAAACATCCGTAGAACAGAAGAACCAAATTAGGTTACAAGTTTGTTGACTTCAAGAATAACAAAAAATTCTATAAACTCAGAACAGCCGAGTAGAACAGCAAATTGATGATGTGGTTCTTAACGTTGCTCATACTAGCAACACAAGCAAAATCATTATACATTAATGATACAGCCAAAGCCAAGCCAGGAGTCAGTGACTAAACTGAGAAATAATACAGCAATATATTTGGATCCGATGAATAAAATGGACATAATAAATTCAAAATGGAATTTAATAGTCTATTACGAATTAGGTACTTATTATGATCGGATGCATAAAGTACAAGAATTTATTAGCAGACTTGAACATCAATGCAAAATCTGCAGACCTATTACGGAGATGCCTGAATAATGGTTACTGCAAATTTAAAAGACAGATATAATAATCTTAAAACAATTAATGAATTATTCATAAAAGAACAAAATATAAAAAGGCCAAAAAGATATAACAAAATTATTTAAAAAGCAGACATCAATTCTACCATAAATATATTAAACAAGTAAGGAAGGGCTAAGTTCGGATGTAACCGAACATTTTATACTCTCGCAAAGTCAAATGGTATACTCGTTTGAGATTTCTTTGTGGATTGACTGATATTTTCGGTAGAAGGTCAGCTATGGGCACTGGGGTCCACATATTTAGTACTTAGGGGCTTGAACAGTTTTGGTTCGATTTAGACAATTTTTGGTCACAAGGTGGCATACTTTAAACGTATTATTCACGCAAAGTTTTACCCCGATATAATCATTGTTGCTTGATATGCATAGTGGAAAGTGAAAGAATCAGATGGAATTGAAAATGGTGTTATATGGGAAATAGGCGTGGTTGTAGTCCGATTTCGCCCATTTTCGCACTATAACATAGAAATATGAAAAGAACGTTATGCACCGAATTTGGTTTAAGTCGGTTAAGCAGATCCCAAGATATGGGTTTTCACCTAAAAGTAGGCGGTGCCACGCCCTTTGACTAATTTTGAACGCGGTTCCTATAAAGAAATCTCATACCATCCCAGAAATAAAATTGAATGTCTCTGGCGTGTTTAGTGCTTGGTTTATCGCGCTTTTAGTATTTTTTAACTGTGCCGTTATATGGGGAGTGGGCGGGCTTGTCACCCGATTGCACCTATTTTCACACCGTCAATAGAGGTGCTAAAAACATTTACTCCCAATAAATTTGGTTATTATAGCTTTAGCGGTTTAGGAGATATGGACATTAATTTAAAAAAAATTTTAACTGCAGATGCCCCTTCCTAATTTGATCCTTTGTACCAAATAACAGTCTTGTATCTTATTGCGGAGCTTAGTTATGGCAATTTATTTGTTTTTGACTAATGGCGTATTATGGGCGTGGCAGTGGTCTGATTACGCCCATCTGCAATACCAACCGTCTTACGGTACCAAGAAATATGTGTACCAAGTTTAATGAAGATATCTCAATTTTTACTCAAGTTACTGCTTGCACGGACGGACGGACAGACGGACAGACAGTCACCCGGATTTTAACTCGTCTCTTCATCCTGATCATTTATATATATATATATATCCTTATATCTAACTCGATTAGTTTTAGGTGATACAAACAATCGTTAGGTGAACAAAACTATTATACTCTATAGCAACAAGTTGCGAGAAGTTAACAATAATTTTGAAAGAATGAATAAACAACTTAATAAATTTTATAACGAACTAATAAAAGATCAAAATACTGAGCGAATGACATTAATGTTTCAAATATTAACCCTTTCAATGGGAATAGTTATAGACGAATGTGAAGAAATCCGAACTTCGATAATTAGTGGCCTAATTGACATAAATCATTGTCGCATTAATCCAAAACTTTTGAAGCCTTCCCAACTTAATAAAGAAATTGAATTTATTAGAAACAAGTTGCCACACAAATTAATACTTCCTGGAAGGTAATCAGGTAATGAATTAAAATAAATTTATAAATCGAAGACTGTTAAAGGTATGATTATTGATTCACGGCTAGTCATAAACATAGAAATTCCCTTAATATCGTATGAATCGTCAAAAGTATACAAATACTTCCACTTCCAATAAAATACGAAGCTAATATGATTATTCCAGAAATAAAAGCAGAATATTTAATATCCAAGTTTGATTTGAATCAATATTCACTTATAAACCAAGTAGATCTAGATAAATGTTCTACTAACTCGGCAAATCATTACCAATGTCCTGCTTGGAAATCAGCAACCTTGAAACAGTTAGAAAATAAAGCAAGTGATTCAAACCTGCAACAAATGAAAATATTTGGATGAATTATCTTCTCAAAATCGTCGCCTTTAGAAATTATTTAGCAAAGCAATGATATATCTAGAATGTGATAACAATAAACAAATGCATATGGAAATCCCTAATCAAAGCATTATAACAATAAGAGAAGGATGTACAGCTCGACATTAAGGAGTAACAGTAACAGCATCTCATCATATACAATCCGAAGTTAATAAAGAATTGCTATCCTCTTCTTGCGTTAAAGATATTGAAGATATTATATTCCAGAACAACAAATAAAACCTTTTGATTCAACTTTATTAAATAATACCAAAGATATTGTACAGCTTAAACAACAAATAGAACCCTTCAAAACAGAAAATATAAAATTAAAAGTATAAATTTTCAGCACGTAAGTGGTCACGTTCGCTAACTTTAGTTTTAATAATAGCATTAATCATTTTTATTTTATATATAAGATCAAAATGTGTAGCAAGAACTGTGATTATTCCATTTGAACTGCCAGTTAGACGCAAGTAAAAAGATAATAAAAATAAAACATAACATGCAAGTAAAATTAAAACATAACTTTGCCCCCTGGTAGAATGTTCATAAATATATGAACATAAAACTTTTATTGCCTTAAGATAGAATTATATATAGAAAATCATATTTCTGACACAAGTACATTAATACATAAAATGCACATGTAAACAATAAGTTAAATAAACAGAATATACAGTCCACTAAATGTCAAGCAATAGTAAGCAACAAGATTGTAATTTAAAACTTGCCTATAAAAATGTGAAAATCATTGCTTATCAAACAAAACTTATAAATTAGTGTATAAGTTAACTTATTTTTTGTTAAACATTTAATAAATTTTTTTTTCTTCATCACGGGTACCTTCTCCACTAACAGCCGAATTAAATGTAAAACTTAATTCTAAGCTTATAATAATCACCAACTTAATATTTTCGGCGACGGCAGCGCGAGACGTTAGCAGCGACGCACACTGTTAGTGTCGTGCTAGTAGCGTCATTAAATTCCTTTAATTGTAGTTTGACACTCTTGTAGTGGGTAGCGGTAAAGGTGGCGTGATACATTTTGCCGAATTTTATACCTGCATCTGTGAGCATTATTAAGCATAGCACAGTATACTGAGTAACAAAATTTGTATTTGTTTTATGTATAAAACTAAAATATATACACAAAATATACATACTCCAAATACTAATGCACACAAGCAGCAACCGATAAGAGAGTATCATATGTGTGTACGTATGTATATATGTAAGAGCGTTAGAAGCACTAAGTCACACAGTGAATCTAAACAGTTGTAAAATATCATAACATTGGTATCTGAAGTATGCAAGAAAAATAAAATACATATTTGCACATATGTACTTTAAGCATACACACATATACATATATACCTAGTTAAGACATTAGAATTAAAAAATGTGTTTAAGAAAGAAATTTTAATAAATAAAGGCAGAGTCAAATGTCTCAGCTTACAGAAATCAATTAAGGAATTTTTCTGTCCATTCTTGGTTAATATCAAATAGATTCGATGGTTTTCCCATACTGCAAAAGGACACTATAAAAATACGTGGCAACATCACAATTCCTCCATTCAATTTTTAGGCGAAAGTGTTTGCGTCAATAATATTTCCTGTGATCTTTTTGATTACCAAACGTGTACCGTTGCATAATAGTAGTGGATTCAAATTACGATGGTAAAAGCTAAAATCATAAATTGAACAACTTTCTAATGTTTTTTTCAAAAAAGGGAAGTGTGACAATCGGGCAATACATAAAAAACACAGTGGCAAAAGTGACAACATAGCTCTTGTCGATTTAAAATATTTTTCCCTGGTTCGCAAAAAACTCCGACGATATGTATGCATCCTCGTATATAAATATACACATTTACAATGATTTGTAGGTAAAGCTGTTAGAGTGGCAAGGGAATCGATAACACCGGACGACCGTTTGGTTATTTGTTTTATTTTTTCACAGCTCAGATTTTCTACCAAAACACAATATTGTAAAGTTTTGTCGTAGCGCAAACAACCATCAATTCTTCGACATATTGAGCTTTACGGGGCCGTTTCAAGCAACGCAGCCGTTGGCAGAATGCGCTTGATATGCAATGAAATGATGACGAATTAATGTTATTTGAATTTAATACATTTAATTAATGTGAGAATTGAGGCATAAAACTTTAACAAAAATATGAAATTAATATGAACATATGGTACAGCTCTTTAACATGAAAACAGAAAACATTAGCTTTGGCCAATGATTGTCCATTTCAACGGAGATTCAACATGAAGACACACGTGTAAATATGTTATGTATTTACAATACATACTATAAATATGTTGTATGTAAACAAATTTATAAACATTATGCGTATGGTTCTTCCAAATTGGTTTACATGCATACATTATTGTATATGTGCAAGTTAACGGTAGCCTCTACACAGCTTCTTTACCGTAATTGTAAACAAAATCATAATTGATTCTTCTCATAAATTATTTTGGAAGTCATTCTTTAAAACAACACACTTTGTTTACACAAGTGGCTATTGTTGACATTAACAAGCCTTCTGCATCTTTGCAGCTACAATGAAATGTTCTTATTTTATCTTCATTTCAAGATTAAACTATTTCACAATTCTGTGAAACTAAAAATAATTTTGTAAGCCTATAAATAAGCTTGGATTTATATTTAAGTCAGTCTTTTGAGAATTATTGAAATAAAGACACGTTCGGTCGAAGCGAACTAAAAACTTCGAACTTTTTAAAAATTGTTTTGCTTGACGCAAAAACATAATTGGCGTCCAACGTGGGGCACGAATTTTTAAAGTAAACGCGAAAGGGGAAAAGTACAAGTACCCTAGTTCGTTTTACAAAAAACAAAAAGAAATAAAAGTGTTAAAAAGGAAGAAAACACAAGTACCCTAGTTCGTTTTACAAAAAACAAAAAGAAATAAAAGTGTTAAAAAGGAAGAAAACACTAAAAAAATTTATCCACCCTTAGAAAGGAAGAAAGTGAGAAAAAAAAATAAATTATCTGTAAAAGGAAAAAGCAATTGGAACAAGGACCAGCAGCAGAGAGCATAACTGGGAACCACAATTTCGAGTGATCATCAGCAGGATTAAGTAAGAATTCGCCGACAAGTTAAGTTAGTTTTAAATAGTTTTTATAAATATTGAATTGCGTGATTTGCCAATTGATGATGAGTATATAGTGATTATATATTTTTTGAAAAAAATGGGTAATGACCTAAATAAACCTAAATGCATTAGGTTGTATTATTGTGATTATTGTGGAGAAGACCACGAGATACTAACATGTCCCTTATTAAGAAATGAAAATTAAATCTGAAGTTGATACCTAAATAAAAATGACAGATTCTCCAAATCGCTCCAAAAAATTAAATTTTGAAGAAGAAGAGATAGAAAATAAAATAAATAAAATTTTAGAAACTTTAGACTTTCAAGGAAATAATCCTTCTTCTTTGGATCAGGACTCTCTTCAGGACCCTGGTGGATTAGATGAAATTGTAGAAGCGTTACACAACGAAGAAAGTAATTAAAAATTAATTTAATAAAATTTAATTAAAAATAAAGTAAATTATAATAAATATAGTTTAAAAAAACTAAAGACACACGCTTTTAAAGAATATCGAACTAAAAAGTTGAAAATAATTTTAAAAATTAACTTAAACAAATAATATATAAAAAATACTAGTATAATTGAGGAAAAGGCTTAAGGCGCTTTGTGTCATAATTTTCGTATATCGAGCGCTCCACGCTTTTTCCTCAATTATACTAGTATTATATATATATATACTAGAAGGAGCAAATGTTAACTGAAAACTTTTTGAGTACTAATTTGTAATTCCACATGAGGGAACATCGAAAAATATAACTTCGAAAAAGAAAAATACACCACACAATGTGCGAAATGCTATAAATAGACACAACGAATATTCCTATATGAAAAATCGTTGCGCATACCTATTTAGATTTATGTTTTCAATTTCTATGATATGACAAATTTATAATTATGAAAAGCCTTTTGAATTAAAAAGGAGGATTACTGGCAAAACCCCAGAATTCATAATAAAATAACCTTTGATATGCAATTTTTCCAACTTTTGTATATGCGTTGCGTAAGCAATATACTTATCAAACAAAAGATAACAATAAAACAGCGGCTAAGCGGCCGCGTTTCCATTTATATAGTGGCCATTTATATAGTGAATTAAAAATCTGTATTACCGGTAAAAACCCCAGAATTCATAATAAAATAAACATTTAATAAGCTAGTTTTCTAACTTATGTATGTGCGTTGCGTAAGCAATATACTTATTAAACAAATGATAATAATAAAACGGTGGCTAAGCGGCCACGTTTCCACTTTTGTGGTGGCTTAGGTCGTAAGCGCGAAGGAGTTAAGCTCATTCCGAATACGAGCATATACGTTCGAATCGTAAAATACATAAAATTAAAATTGTATTTAATTTTTTTATTTTATTAATTGGAATCTAAGCATATCATAATTCAATTACTTTAATAGCATATTTTTCTTCCTGATATAATTAAAATATATCAGGAGAATATGTTCATATGTTTGGGTTTATTGCATATTCCTTTATTTATGCGTATTTACACAAATGTGATAATCACACATACATTCATGAGTATACGTACGCTGATGCTTGCTTCTTCTTGCCCCGCACAAGCAATGACTTTTGTCCACACTTTTTGCTTTTTGCGAGTTGAGCGATCGCAGGCAAGGAGGGATTGGGGCCCACTGCCACATAATTATTTCAGATATATATTTTATTTATCGAATTTAGTTTAAAAACGATTATAGGTATGAATATATGTGTATTTATATATATATATATATAATAAATATTATATTACGAAAATAATTCATAAATGCATCAGTATTTTTCAATACAAAATAAGCAACATAATAATATACTAAGAGTCTTCAGTTAGAACGCCTCTGTGTATAGTGGCAAGCCAACGAAATAACGTCGAGTTCGCGCAGACATTGTGTTGTTGAAAGTAACCAAATGACGATTTTGTCGACAAATATACATATATACATATGAGCTCGCATACATATTGACGCCGAATTTTTCGCATCGTGGCGGAGTTGACAAAATTTGTTTCAATCAACAATTTTACGACAATGTCGATCGGCTATGTTGTCTCGTTTGTCCTTTTTGCAGGGCTTTGCTGTTGAAAATTGACTTATGCTCTTTTGAAATATTGCGATTACCGATTGGGCTGCATTTTCATAGCGTCGTATTTAGATAAAATGGGCTAAATCGACAAACTATGAAATAATGATAATAAGTAAACATATAAAAGTACTATATGGACTGTGCTTAGAATATATAGAAGTAGTTAATGATTTCAAATGAATGGCAATTTAATATAAATTTTGTAATTTAATGCCATAAATAGTGCATAATATGCAAAAATATAAATATTATTTAAACTCGCTAAGAGGTCATGTTGCCAATTCTCCTTTTTGAAGTGAACATCAGACAAATTCTTCAATTTCTGATTTTTAGCAAATGTTGTGAGGAAGCAGCTTGTGGGCAACATACAAATGCGAGGGGGATGGTAGGATTTTCAGTGATACAAATTGTAAAATTGAAATTTTGCTGATTCTTCAATTTTACTGAAGGCATTCAAATTCAATTTGAATTCATTTTTATATTCGCGCATTTGCATTGGAATTCTATATGAAAACCAAATGTGGTTTACCAGGCGCACAGAAAATATAGCGCGGCGCAGAGTTATGAACGAGCGCACTTTGCTTTGAAGCAGACGCACGTTCCTTATGAATGAATTTGTTGTCGTTGTAATATAAAATACTTAGAAAATATGCCGCGAGTTCGCTTGAATATTATTGGCCGATGATGGTGCGTCTACGTTTTTTTTTGTCACTTGCGCGAGTGTTAGATTTTTTGCGAAAGACATATTGATGGACATACATATGTACATATGTGTACATATATGCAAATATATTTGGACATGCGAATGAAGGAAGGCAATTTCGAGAATATTCACATATAGACATATGAACATTGAAGCAAGTAAACAACAATAGCCGTTTGAGTTCACAGATTAGACATAAGAGTTTGAATATTGTCCGTGGTGCTGCTTGTATAGCAGACTTCTTTATTGCAACGTGAAATATTTTGCCTAAGTTCAAATCCAATCATATATTATATAGTCCTTTTTTATTTTTATAACCCTTTTTTATGAATTGATATTTGAATTCTATTTTAATATTATTTCCCTGATTATTAAATTTTCCTGTCAGAAGTCAATTTCTTTCGTTTTTATTATTTCAATTTTTGTTTATGCGCATATCAAAGAACATCTGCGCATATGTATGTATATACATTTTGCTTATAGAGTGGTGTAGTTCGTTGCGTAAATTGACAGCAGTGGTGACATTTTATTTTCGAACTTGCGCGTTTTCGATGTTCCTTCTTAGCAATTAACATTTTAGTACTGCTAACATTTGCTCCTTCTCTACTCTTCAACATTCTCTGGTTGAACTATCGCAGGCAAGGAGGGATTGGGGCGCACTGCCACATAATTATTTCAGATATATATTTTATTTATCGAATTTAGTTTAAAAACGATTATAGGTATGAGTTTATGTGTATTTATATATATATATAATATATATTATAGTACGAAAATAATTCATAAATGCATCAGTATTTTTCAATACAAATTAAGCAACATAATAATATACTAACAGTCCTCAGTTAGAACGCCTCTGTGTATAGTGGCAAGCCAACGAAATAACGTCGAGTTCGCGCAGACATTGTGTTGTTGAAAGTAACCAAATGACGACAACCATACATATATACATATGAGCTCGCATACATATTGACGCCGAATTTTGCGCATCGCGGCGGAGTTGACAAAATTTGTTTCAATCGACAATTTTACGACAATGTCGATCGGCTATGTTGTCTCGTTTGTCCTTTTTGCAGGGCTTTGCTGTTGAAAATTGACTTATGCTCTTTTGAAATATTGCGATTACCGATTGGGCTGCATTTTCATAGCGTCGTATTTAGATAAAATGGGCTAAATCGATAAACTATGAAATAATGATAATAAGTAAACATATAAAAGTACTATATGGAGGGTGCTTAGAATATATAGAAGTAGTTAATGATTTCATATGAATGGCAATTTTATATACATTTTATAATTTAATACCATAAATAGTGCATAATATGAAAAAAATTAAAATAATATTTCAAATCGCTAAGAGGTCATGTTGCCAATTCTCCTTTCTGAAGGGAACACCAGACAAATTCTTCAATTTCTGATTTTTAGCAAATGTTGTGAAGCAGCAGCTTGTGGGCAACATACAAATGCGAGGGGAATGGTAGGATCAGTTGTAAAATTGAAACTTCTTCAATTTTACTGAAGACATTCAAAATTCAATTTCATTCATTAATTTTTTATAAACTTTTGCGTAGAAATTTACCAGGCGCACAAAAAAAATAGCGCGGCGCAGAGTTATGAACGAACGCACTTTGCTTTGAAGCAGACGCACGTTCCTTATGAATGAATTTGTTGTCGTTGTAATATGAAATACTTAGAAAATAAGCCGCGAGTTCGCTTGAATATTATTGGCCGATGGTGGTGTGTCTACGTTTTTTTGTCACTTGCGCGAATATTTGATTTTTTGCGAAAGACATATTGAGGGACATACATATGTATATGTACATATGTGTACATATATGCAAATATATTTGGACATGCGAATGAAGGAAGGCAATTTCAAGAATATTCACATATCGACATATGAACATTTGAAGCAAGTAAACAGCAATAGCTGTTTGAGTTCACAGATTAGACAATTTTGCTCGAATATCGTCTGTGGTGCTGCTTGTATAGCCCACTTCTTTATGGCAATGTAAAATATTTTGCCTAAGTTCAAATCCTATCGGATATTTTTTTATACTCTTTTTTTATTTTTATAACCCTTTTTTATTAAATGATATTTGAATTCTAATTTCATTATTATTTCCCTCATTATTTACATTTTCTTTTCATAAGTCAATTATTCTCCATTTTATTACTTTAATTTTTGTTTATGCGCATATCAAAGAACATCTCTGCATATGTATGTATATACATTTTGCTTATAGAGTGGTGTAGTTCGTTGCGTAAATTGACAGGTGTGGTGACATTTTATTTTCGAACTTGAGCGTTTTCGATGTTCCTCCATCGTAATTAACATTTTAGTACTGCTAACATTTGCCCCTTCTCTATTCATTAACATTCTCTGATATAAGCGTGTTAAAAATGGCTCACGGTGAAGCATTGACCGTAGACTTGATCACTAGATTAATCGCGGATAGCAATTTGGAATTGAGACAGGAAGTTCAAAGGTTAAAATTACAACTCGAAAATAATAATAGTAGGGCTACTGAATATGAGGTTGAAACAATTGATGATTCTGTCCAATGTCAAGAATCATTGGACGTTATTAAATCCTTATTAGAATTCAGTGGAAAATTGAATACCTATGTAAGTTGGCGTGAAGCAGCGCATAACGCGATGAGCTTATATGTTAGGAAGAGCAGGAAATATTTTGCTGCTTTAACAATTTTAAGAAATAAAGTGACTAATGAAGCCAATGATGTTCTAACTAATCATGGAACAGTTTTAAATTTTGATGCGATAATCGCACGTTTAGATTTCGCATACTTAGACAAACGTTCAATTCATATAATTGAACAAGAGTTGAGTGTCCTGCGACAGGCCACAATGACAGTGATCGAATATTATAATTTAGTCAACAAGAAGTTGACTCTTCTAATTAATAAAACTATAATGACTCATGGTAATTCAGCGGAAATTACCAAAGAATTAAATAAAAGAAATCGGAATCATTCCCATTATAATATTTATAACTTGATAAATGAACCCTTAAGATATATAATTTTCTGCTTGAATCCTCAGGACCTCCCTGACGCTTTAGCAAAGGCTCAAGAGCTTGAGTCAAATAACCAAAGAGCGCGTTTTGCACAAAATTTTGCGAACGAACAATTAAGGGTGAGACAAAATTACCCAAGCAACAATTTAAGATTTCCCCGGTGAAATAATTATTCAGGGGAGCAACAGAATGCTTTTCCCAAAACTCAAGCAAATAATTTTGTTAAAGATCAACAGAGTAGTTACTCAAAACATGAACCGATGGACGTAGATCCATCTGTTTCCAGAATATATAATGGAAACTATAATGCCCAAGTACACCAAAACGCAAATACTACTAATAAAAATACGAGGCCCGCATGGAATAATTCAAATCCTAATGCAAATAGTCCTCAAACCCAAAATTACCATGGAGTAAAACGCGCTAGAGAAAGCGAAAATAGCTATAGGCCGCAAGGAAAAGCTCAAGGGATTAATAATATCCGGGAAGATAATTTTTTAGAAGAAGAGGGGATACCCTCCCATAAGTCACAGTCTGCGATTATAAATTAAATAAAAAATTTAAAACTCTTGTCGATACAGGAGCAACTTCTTGCTACATAAAGCAGGGAATTTATGAAAAGAAAAATGAATTGGCAATTTATAAAAGAGTCAAAACCATAATTGGTTACTCAATAATAAAATATTATCATATAATATCTTTGTTTGGGGTAAAATAGGTTTTCTATGAAATAGACAACTTGGGATCAGATTTGCTCCTAGGATATAATTTTTTGAAAGAAATAGAAGCGCACATTGATTTGCGCAGTGGAAAAATATTTTACAAAATACAACAAGGTCAGAAATTAGTGGAAAAAAATATAAAAATAAACTTTCATGATGAGAGTCAAGAAAATTTAAACCCCTTGGAACACAAAAGTTCTAAGGCGCCCGCCGATGGTAATACCGGCAGTAACAAAAGCAAAGTTAATAAAAATGAAAAAATATTGTGGAACAAAAAGTTTCCACAAAGCCAGCCGAAGATTTTTCTGGCAATATTATATTAAATAAATATTTTTTGTCGCAGCATAATGAGTGTAATGCGAATATAACTGAAAATTTTTCGATGCTAAACGAGAATTATTCGGATATACGTGAGAATAGGGACCGGAATAGCGGCAATGGAGAATTGTCGAATTATAAAAAATATGTTACGGAAATTTTTTTTGAAGAATCTCGTCATAATTTTTTCAACGAAAAACTCTTAGAATTTAAAAAACATATTAAAGGAAAAATTTTAAATACACATTCAAATATAAATACTAGTTTTCCGTTTATGACAAATGTAAAAGCAGAGATTAGAACAAAGAGTATTGAACCTGTCTGGAGTAGGCAGTACCCATATCCTTTATCCGTAAATTCCTTCATAAATAAAGAAATTGACAAAATGTTGAATGAAAATATAATAAGACCCAGTAAGAGTCCTTATAACTCACCAATTTGGGTGGTACCAAAGAAAGGATTAAATGAACATACCATTTCTGATAGATATCCCATTCCGGATACCAATATAATTTTGTCAAATTTGGACAGGATTTGGAAAAAATTACAGAAATATTGAAGGAAGCTTATATGAAAATTTCAGTTGAGAAATCAAAATTTTTTAAAAAAGAAATATAATTTTTAGGATACATAATAGCCCAAAATGTGATCAAAACAGATCTCAACAAAATAAAATTGATTTTAAATTACCCAATACCCGTAAGTCTACGAGAATTGAGAGGATTTTTAGGAATTGCAGGATATTATCGAAAGTTCGTTAATTACTATGCTACAATAGCAAAACCATTAAAAAGATACCTTTCAGGCGAAAATGGAAGAGTTTCCGAAAATATGTCAAAAAAATTAAAAATTGAATTGGACCAAAATGGAATTTCTGCATTCAATAAATTAAAAAAACATTTAGCGTCAGAAATGGAATTGACGCAACCAAATTATTCAAAAACATTTGTTTTATCTACCGATGCATCAAATGTAGTAGTTGGTGCTGTGATTTCACAGGAAGGTAAACCAATTACCTTTATTTCAAAAACTCTTAATAAAACAGAAAGAAATTATGCAATTAATGAAAAGGAATTAAATAAAAACATTTGTTTTAACTACCGATGCATCAAATGTAGCAGTTGGTGTTGTGCTTTCACAGGAAGGTAAACCAATTACCTTTATTTCAAAAACTCCTAATAAAACAGAAAGAAATTATGCAACTAATGAAAAGGAATTATTTGCCATTGTATGGGCATTGAAAACACTTAGAAATTATTTATATGGTGTTACAAATCTAGAAATACATACTGATCACCAACCTTTGACATTTGCTTTGTCACCCCGTAACCCTAATCCGAAAATGAAAAGATACCATGCTTTTATAGAGGAGTTTGCTCCAAAATTTATATATCAGCCTGGTAAAACTAATGTTGTGGCAGATGCGCTGTCACGCCTCGAATTAAATAATATGTCTGATGATCCAGAAGATTTAGAAAATAACAATTCACAGCATTCAGCACAAAGTAGTGAAAGTATTCGAATACAGGAGACACCGAAACCTGTAAACCAATTTAAACAACAAATAATTTTATGTAAAAATGGATTCACAATTCACGAGTTGATTGAAAGTTTCGGGAATAAAAGGCATTTAATAAAATATGATACGGTAGAAAATCTGTTAACTATTTTAAAAGAATTTATTCAACCAAAATTGGTAACGGCAATTCATTGTACAATAGAGGATTTATATGAAATCCAAGGACCTCTGAAACAAACTTTTCAAAATAAGTTTGTGTATACAAATCGTTTTCCAATGGATATTATTAATAAAGAGGATCAATCCAGAATTATTGAACAAACTCATAATAGGGCTCATCGTAGCTTTAATGAAAATATTAAACAAATAGAGAAAATGTATTATTGGCCGGAAATGAGGAAAAGAATGAAAGAATATATTTGTAATTGCATTATTTGCAACAAAAATAAATATGATCGACATCCCAAAAGAATTCCAATAGGTTAAGCTCCAAATCCAGAAAAAGAAGGGGAACAGCTTCACTTAGATATTTTTTACGCGCAAAAATTAAAATTTATTGTATGTATAGATGCTTATTCAAAGTTTTTGGTAATAAAACATATAGAAGATAAATCTAATATCGAAGAAAAACTTCTGGAACTACTTCAAACTTTCACTGATGTAAAGCAAATAACTTTGTATAATGAGCCAAGCTTTACAGCACCAACTTTCAAATCTTTAATGCAAAGACTAAATATCGAAATTAATTTTTGCAATCCGAGACATAGCATAACAAATGGACAAATAGAAAGAGTCTATTCAATTATAATTGAAATCGCTAGATGCATAAAAGAAGAATATAACATAGTTAGCGACCTTGAAACAATCCTTAGAGCAGCTCAACAATATAATGTGACAATTCATTCAGTAACGAATTTGAAACCTAATGAAGTACTTTACAATAAGGTAAATCATGAGACTTTACCAATAATGCTTAGAAAAGCACAAGAAAAAATGCTTATAACACATAACAAAAATAGGATAGAAAAACAATATTGTCCCGGCCAAATCGTTTATGAAAAGGTCATAGGAGAGAGGAATAAGCTCAGACCTAGGTATAAAAAACAACAAGTTAAGGAAAATTTAGAAAATAAAATAATAATAAATAATAGAGATAGAATCATACATAAGGATAACGTTAAATCCTAACTTTTCACAGATTTCTAAAATGATATTTTTAATAATTACATCCCTGTTCGGCTCAATAACTGCTGACATCGTGGATTACACCAGACAAAATTATGTATTAATCGAAAATGGATACGCCTCTGAATACGAGGATTATGGTGATATTTTTCATATAAAAAATTTAACATATTTAGAAAATTTAGTAAAGGAAGAAAAAACAAACTTCTATAATATTCCATTTTTAGTTACCAAAAATAATTGTGATAAATTGAGCATAAAAAGTTTAGATGACGAATCTGATATTGTGTTAATCGAAGTTCTATTAGGGCAACTAAAACAAAGGGGTTTCAGACAAAGAAGAGGAATAAATGAAGTGGGAACACTTTGAAAATGGATAGCAGGAACCCCTGATCACGATGATTTTATAAAAATTAATGACAAATTAGATGAGTTGTTTGAGAATAATAATAAACAGTTTACTACGAATTCAGAAATCTTTAAGGTTATTACTGAAATAACCAATACAGTAAATACAATTAAAGGAGATTCGTTTATTGAAACGTTAAAGAAGAAAAGAAATCAGTACATAAAGCACGAGCTTCAAATTTTAATAAATACAATCACTCTTGGGAAAGTGGGAACACTAAACCCAGTAATCTTACATTTGGATGAATTAAAAAATATAACCGACCATCAAAATGGTTTAATGTCAATTACAGATTTAATGGACATATCAGAATTTAAAATTGCTCAGAAAAATAATGTAATCATAATTTATATTAAATATCCAAAAATTCTATTTACTTGTAAGTATTATGAAACTAGAAGTATAGCGCAACTAGATGGTAAGTTGATAATTGACCAAAATGTAATAAATTGCAACAATGAATTTCTTAATGTAAAAAATTGTAAAACTGAAATAACAAGCACTTACTGCAAATTGAATAAAGAAAAAACATGTTTTTCAGAACTTTTGAATAAAAAACCTGCAAAATGTAAAAAGATTAAGGAAAGAAACAATAATATTGAAATAATTAAAGAAGGTGTTATATTAATTTCAGGTAAAAATAAAGTAGAAAAACAAAACTTAACAGGAACATATTTAGTTACATTTGAAAATCAAACAATAATAAATAATATAACTTATGTGAATATTGAATCTAAGATTTGGAACTATCTAACGCAAAATCATGTTAATAATTTTAAAATACTAGAATATATGGAAACTACAAATGAACATTTAAAATTAGAAAATATAAATTTTCTGGGTAAGAAAAATGAAGATATTAAAAGACATTCAATCTATTTCTATATTTTTATAGCTTTTTGAAAAATAAAATTGAATCGGGGACGATTCATCTTAGGGAGGGGGGAGTTAACGACAGCCTTCACACAGCTTCTTTACCGTAATTGTAAACAAAATCATAATTGATTCTTCTCATAAATTATATTGGAAGTCATTCTTTAAAAGAACACACTTTGTTTACACAAGTGGCTATTGTTGACATTAACAAGCCTTCTGCATCTTTGCAGCTACATGGAAATGTTCTTATTTTATCTTCATTTCAAGATTAAACCATTTCACAATTCTGTGAAACTAAAAATAAGTAAACAATTTTGTAAGCCTATAAATAAGCTTGGATTTATATTTAAGTCAGTCTTTTGAGAATTACTGAAATAAAGATACGTTCGGTCGAAGCGATGTAAAACCTTCGAACTTTTTAAAAATTGTTTTGCTTGACGCAAAAACATAATTTGCATATGTGTGACCCCTAGGTCTTTTCAGATGTTAACAAAATATTCAATGACCAAAGCAAATAAATAATTATATAAATATAAAACTCATACAACCTATATTAACTACATATTTAGGTAATAATACAAACCTTACTTAATTATATATAAAAAAAAATTTTCTGGAGTTCATCATGAATTAGGTCAATTTGCACATATATACATACGTATATGTTTTGTACCGAAATATAGGCAGAATCATGGAACTTCTCTATAATATATTATATATTCTCCGCCAAGAGTTTACCCAAAAAAAAGTTTTCCGTGAACTCTGATAAAACTGTCAAACCATCAGAAAATAAGTATGTTGACAAAAGAATAACAAACAAAAGAAAAATTACATTAATTTCCAACTTGATACAAAAATTCAATCTCAAAATTGCTTCAAGCTGAGACTACATAACTTGCATATGTATGTGTGTACATTTCGCAACTAAGTAGAATGCCAATATTCTTATAGTCGTACGATGACCTCCATTGCTTACGCATACAACGTTGAGAAATTGGAACTTAGATTCAAATACGCATAGAATTGAACATTTTTTTTTTTTGATTGCGTAACAAACAATATCACATTGTTGTCAATAGCAATAAGAAAAGTTTTTTGGTTTATTTTTTATAAGACTCAAAAAACCCAACATAGAAAACTGACAAATGGCCTGTAAGTTGTATATAAAAACTAAAACACTTTCGTTAATTCGTGAAATAAATTTAATTTATTAGTTTATAGTAAAAAATTTCTGGTGAAATTAACTAAATAATGTTATAGGAAAAAATTTTGGTAATTTTTAAATAAATAATTTATCTATTGGCAACATATTTGCCAATTAAGTGAATTATTAAAAGGGATTGTGATTGCGATGATGAAAGGAATTGCAAAATTAAAAGGAATGCCGAAATGCGTAGCAGCGAGTTGTTACAAAACAAAACACAAAGCGTGCCACCCGAGGACGAGCGACACGGTCCCTTCGTCTTCCCTCGTCGTTCCCTTGCCTACGAAAACCGGTTAGGGCGGCAAAAACAGTCCTCGTCTCAACATGCACATACATGACTTATGACGCTTACACATTTTTGCGTGCAATCGTTCATCCCAACACAACGCGTGAACGAGCGGCATGGTTTCTTCGTCTTTCCTCCTTTTCATGTGTATTATTTGGAAAAAATTTTATATAAAATTGTTTTATAAATTCAAAAGGCGTTTATAAAGAAGGTAAGTTCTTGAATTTTATTTTTCTAAAGAATTGAATAAAAATAATTGCAGAAGACCAAGGAATACTCTCAGTGCGCTGCCCGAGCTGGAAATCGAGTGATATTTTTCCCAATGGTGATTCCAAGGTAGGTTGCCCTATTTTGTGCTTTAAAGTTAGAGTTGGAAAGACCAATTACTTACATTGTCTTGCCTTCTCTAGGTTGCATTGCCTTGCATTAGCTAACCTTTGCGAAATAGTGGGTTCTTTGGTCGCACAGAGTTTGGGTGAACGGGCTACATGGGTAAGCATGGCTGAGCAATGCTTAAATGAACTACTTATAGATTTACTTTGTGTATTTTCTAAGTCTTTTTAGATGACACTTTTTGCTGGTGTGCCGTCAAATAACTCAACATTGAGTGTGCGGCGTCGAGAAGGCTAAGAATGTGCTGTGTCGTTTGGAGTACACCTCCTTGCGGAAGGTAGCGGCCAACACAGCTATTTATACGCAGAGGAATGTCACCGCAGAAGATCAAAAATACGTAAATGTCTACTATGAGGTCAGGACCAAGAATTCGTAACTGTCTATTATGAGATGCCAGCACACATTTCGCCATGGTTGCTGCGTATCGAACTGAAATGTGTAATTTTTTTTTAAATTGTTTTTTTTGGTTCATTGTACCAAAAAAATTAAAATGGAAGATTCATATTAACCTAAAATCTTTTGTTTGGTTAGAAAATATCATCTGCTGAGAATTTAACATTTTCTTTGGTTACCTATACAAGTTCAAGGTACAGTAAAATTTTGGACGTTTTTAACGTACACGTTAAGGTAGTCAAGGTAACCACTGTAGATAACATATCTATGTAAAGTACGATGGTAAATATTGTAATCCTCAACTTTTTATATGAGTTGTCTACAAACCTGCATGCATTTATTTTTAAAATATAATATATATACTTTAACAAATAAAAAAGAAAACAATTTTTAATTCTTTTTTACTCATTTTAGATATTTACAAATTTCGATGAAAAGTTCTCTTTAAATTATAAAATTTAAGATACCTATTAGTGTTAAGTACTAAATTAATTAATTTAAAATAATACTGTTTAATTAGGGGCATGTATGTATCTAATGTGCGGATATTAACAATTAATAAATAAATGTAACTATTATTGTAACCTATAAAAGTTACCCAAACAATATTAACTATCTATAAACCATATATAAGATTTTTAACAAAAAAATAATGATAGTGTAGTATGGGTTCGTTCTAGATGGCAACAACGACAGCAGCGTTGCAAATTTGTGAAAGTGTCACGTTCTGTATGAGTTTCTGGCAACACTTGCAACAGCATGACGTTCTACTGTCATTTTTTGCACGCTATTTATGCAAATAATCGACACACTAAAGTTTTGTCTGCTCATCGGCAGAGTATCAGCAAATATTCAACACAGTTGCTGTACTGCTGTAATTATTATCAGATAATGGTAATGATAAGAGACTGCGAAAATGTTAAATAAAATCTTTTTGAGTACAAATGTGTAATTCCTGATGAGGGAACATCGAATTATATAACTTCGAAAAAGAAAAATACACCTCGCAATGTTCGAAATGCTACAAATAGACACAACGAATGTTCGTAAATGAATTATCGTCGTGTATACCTATTTAGATGTGTTTTTCAATTTCTATGATATGACAAAATTTATAATTATGAAAACCTTCTGAATTAAAAAGCTGTGTTACCGGTAAAAACCCTAGAGTTTATAATAAAATAAACATTTAATAGGCAAATTTTCCAACTTATGTATGTGCGTTGTTTGAGTAATTGCTTATTGAGCAAAGGATAACAATAAAACGGTGGCTAAGCGGCCGCGTTTCCACTTTTGAGGTGGCTGAGATCGTAAGCGTGAAGGAGTTAAGATCAACCCAAATACGAGCATATAAGTTCGAATCTTAAAACTCATGCAACTTCAATTTAATTTAATTTAATACTTTATTAATTGGAGTCTTAACATATCTCAATTAAAATACTATAATAGCATATTTTACTTCCTGAGATAATTAAAATATTTCAGGAAAATATGTTCATATGTTTAGGTTAATTGAATATTTCCTTACTATGCGTATTTACACAAATGTGACAATAACACATACATTCTTAAATACAATTCTACGCTGATGCTTGCTTCTTCTTGCCCCGCACAAACAATGACTTTTGTCTACACTTTTTGTTTTTTGCGAGAAGCAAGTTGAACGATCGCAAGCAATGAGGGGTCAGGGGACAAAAAATTCAAAAGACGACTTTGTCGACAAACATATATACATATATATATACATAAATATGAGCTCGCATACATATTTACACCAAATTGTGCGAATCGTCGCGGAGTTGACAAAATTTGTTTCAATCGACAATTTTACGACAACGTCGGTCGGCTATGTTGTCTCGTTTGTCCTTTTTGCAGCGCTTTGCTTTGACTTATGATTTATAATTGACTTATGCTCTTTTGAAATACTACAGCGCAGAGCTATGAATGAACGCACTTTGCTTTGAAACAGACGCACGTTCCTTATGAATGAATTTCTTGTCGTTGTAATATAAAATACTTAGAAAATATCTCACGGCTTATATGTGCTTGAATATAATTGGTCGATGATGGTGCGTCTACGTTTTTTGTCACTTGCGCGAATATTTGATTTTTTACAAAAGGCATATTGAGGTATATACATACATATGTAAATATGTGTACATACGTGAAAAAATATTTGGACATGCGAATGAAGGTAAGGCAATTTGGAGAATATTCACATACAAATTGTTAATTTGAAAGAAGTACACGACGATAGCTGTTTGAGTACACACATTAAACCCACTTCTTGTAATATTGCCTGTGGTACTGCTAGTATAGCAGAATTCCTTATTGCAACATCAAATATTTTGCCTAAGTTCAAATCCTATCACAAATAATTTCTTATTCTCTTTTTTATTTTTATAAACCTTTTTTTATTACATGAAATTTTAAATCGGTAAATATGTACTTAATGACACCCACTTCGTAGGGGGTTGGGGTTGTAAAGGGTGACACAATTAAGTGTCCTTTTTATGAATTTGAAGGAATTACCCGTCGGTCACCCCTCAAAAAAACGTTATGTAGATTACAAATCCGTGAGCGGAAAGTGAATTTTTTCAATAATTTATGTATATTTTTCAATATTTATTTACACACTTTGCACATATCATATATTCAAGTCACTTAGTTGTTGTTGTAGCGGCAAAATTCTGTAGAATTGAGATCTCTTAGCTGTAATTACCAGTTCAGTGTGTTAAAAATTTTCTTATGAAAAAAATATACTGAAGAAATATAATAGTCAAAATTTCTTTTGTGCCGCGTTATTATGGAATGAATGAATATCGGAGATCGTCGAACTCCTTTCCGCACTGGCGGCCTTCGGCCGCGCTTCAAAAACATAACCCTGGTCGGTCGAAAACCGGGGTGTTCATAATTCAATCACGTCAAACTCCTTTCTGCACTGGCGGCCTTCGGCCGCGCTTCAAAAAAAATAACCCTGGTCAAACTCCTTTCTGCAGTGGCGGCCTTCGGCCGCGCTTCAAAAAAATAACCCTGGTCGGTCCAAAACCGGGGTGTTCATAATTCAATTGCGTCAAACTCCTTTCTGCACAAACAGCAGCGAAAAGGATTTTGACGCGATTGAATTATGAACACCCCGGTTTTGGACCGACCAGGGTTATTTTTTTGAAGCACGGCCGAAGGCCGCCACTGCAGAAAGGAGTTTGACGCGATTGAATTATGAACACCCCGGTTTTTGACCGACCAGGGTTGAATTTGGGAATATGCTGTTTTCACGAAATTTTTACCCTTCATATAATTTTTTTGAAGGGCGGCCGACGGCTAAATCCACTGAAATTATATTTCACAGACTCCCTTCACATACCATCTGCAACCCCAAAACCCTCCGAAGTGGAGGTCATTAAGTACATAATTACCCAAATGTTAAAAAAAAAAATTTTATTGTAAGAAGGGAATTTTAGTTTGTAAAATAGAAAGGAAAAATTTAATCATAATATTTATACTTTTTTATGTAAATTAAAATATACATGTAAAAAAATGAAATTAAATGAGAGTTTAAATTGTTGAATTTATAACGAAAAAGGTAACCAAAACGTTAGATAGTGGTAACCAATGAATAACCAAACAAATAACCCAGAGAAAGGGACGAGGGAACCGATCAACCAGTTTTTTGTAACCAATGGCTAACCAAACAAAAGTAACCTATCGGATAACTAATACATTAATTACTGATAACCTATCGGTAACCAGTTAGCTAACTTAAATAATTATTCGTAAATTCGAATAATGAGTAGTAAAGCGATAAGTTTTTTGGATTCGAAATTAAGAACAGTATATAGCCATTAAATTAGACTTTTATTTAACAATCCAGTGATCGAACCCAATAGAAGATTTGTCGAGAAATACGTCACTATATTTTAAAATTTAATCGATTAAAACTTTACTGATTTATTACAATTCAGACATGAATAATAACGGATTTCTCGATAAATTGTCTAATTTGTAACTCAAACTTGAGTTCGATCGCTGGATTATTATACAAAAGTCCCAATTTAATCACTATATACTTCTCTTTATTTTTAATTTCAAGAACTTCACGCTTACTACTCATTATTGAAGCTTTCCAACTGATGTTGGATCGACCCCGTTTATTTTTATTCTACGCGAAAAAATGTTTCTCACCCTGGTGTTGGACCGACCAGGGTTATTTTTTTGAAGCGCGGCCGTAGACCACAAATTCAAAAAGGAGTTCCACGCGAAAAAATAATACTGTCATAGAGCGTATAACATAATTTTCAAAATGAATGTTCTCTAACGGATGTTATTACTGCTACTTTTGAAACAAAGTACAAACAGTTTCGATTAATTATATTGGAATAATTTCTTAATATTTTTTCTTTTTACGTTTTGGATTTCGGTATTTTGGGTATAATCTGTTTACTTTATTTATTTCTGTTTATTTATCAAAGATATCGATAATGTAACACTGGTTATTTATCATTTTGCAGCTCTTTTGTTATTGTGTGAATTAAAGAATTGAACAATAAGTTAAATATTAAAAAATCTATTTTTTCACTATGTAATGTAATAATAATGTAATGAATACGTACAAACGAATTAGTGAAGTGTTAGTGGCTATATAAGTGAAAAATATAAGTGTATTCATTTTAAATCGAAAAACTACGTACATTAAGTATTTGAAATTTTAACTCTAAAGTTAAATATCTCGGAAGCTTTAAGTTTCCTGTATCTTCATCTATATATATTCTTGATCTGGAGGATCGCCTATATCCGCCCATACCGATTGTGTTCCCGAAATCCTGGGACGGTATTCTAAAGTTTTTCCAAACTGTTTTCGCTGCACTATCCGGATTTTTTTTATTATCTTATTTAATAATTATTTCAATTATTATTTATATATTTTTTTTATTATTTATGAGTTATTAATTATTATTATTGTTCATTAAATTAATTTAAGTATAAATTGGGAAATTAAGTTTATTTAAAATAGGCTAATTTCATATAGCAAATAAAGTAGACGAAGAGATGGGAATGCAATAAATAGTAGAACAATAGCTGGAAGAATCGTGTTAGGGTGGCGTTATCTACTGCAAATCCTCCTCAAACTCATTGTACTAGATCAATATTCCTTTAACTAAACTTCGCCACTAGAACATTAAGACAACTACGAATTCGCTGTCCTGTTGATTCTGGCAATTAATCGTCCATTCGATTTTGTTGTATCATTCATCGTAAAGGAGACAGAGAAACTATCAGATGTAAACAAAGCGACAGCTGAGAGGTGTCAATGGAGAAATGTCAAGTCCGCCTAGTGGTTGAGTTTCTATTGACATCCAAAACGGCCGACTCTTGACCGGACAATTATTGCATATTGTTATTTATTTTTAATTTATAAAAAAGTTGTCCCAAAAATATTTTGTTTATATGTAGAACTTTAGTATATTTTCAAAACAAAATCTGTTTATTTTAATACAGATTCTTAAAAGAACAATTGGCAAATTCCTGAATAATTAAGATATATATTTAGGCCTCTTTTCAACTGTGGTAAATTACTATATATTCACCACAGAAAAATGTAACCGGAGACAAGTTTTATAAATTTATACAAAAATAATAATTCTGTTAAAAACAACACTCAAAAACAACTCACCTTTGTAAAAATAAGACCGTCCACAGAGAACGCATATAATAGAAATGGTTCATGGTTACTCGCTAACGTTATGATTACTCGGTAACGTTAGAGGATTTCACCACAAACAAATTATAAGCGGATTTCACCAAAGTTTTACCCCAGCGGAGCGCAAAATAACAGAATTGAGCATTTTGAGTGGTAAATGAGGAAAGTAATGTTAATTTCAAACGTTCGAGAGCAGATGATATGAACGGCCTTGCTGCTCTGATCCTCCTCCCGGTAAGGAAGCCATTTGTTGCTTCAGGACTTCCCCTCTATGACGGCGGCATACAGCGCAGTTAGGGATACAACTCTTTACTGCTTGCCTGGCACGCAGAATCCAGAAGCGTTGACGAAGAGTATGCAGCATGAGTTACTAGCTCCATGCAGTGTAACCTCATGCGCCTGTGTTAGTAAAAGCTTGACCATTGGCGTTGATTTAGGCAGATAAACCTGAACTCGACTTCAATTGCCGAATTTCATCTGCAAAATGCTCCTCTTGCTCTAAAAGGATTATAGTGTATAATGCGTCCTCCAATTCCTGAGCAACGATCATCTGTTGACGAAAGTCGACGTCTTCTTAACCAGCGCAGGATAATGGCCAATGTACCCAACAATCGAGTGATACTACTGAACCGTTCAGTTAATAGAATAGTGTGTCCGTTTGGACCACGAGTTTATAACGGATGTGAAACGAGTACAATAAATTTGGTTGTATTTCGGTTTTCGGTGAGTAAGACGTTTGACTCATCCTTGCTGAGATTAACATCACTACTGTCCAAAAACATCATCTCTGCTTATTTCCATGCCACCAAAGCATACATATTAAAGCTCGGCGGGTGTGATGCCTCTACTAGCACAATCAGCTGGGTTCTGAGCCGAACGAATGTGATGCCATCGGGCGGGGGATGTCAGCTCCTGTATTCTACGAACCCGGCAAGAAAGAATAGAATGGTAGCAGTTTTGAGCGGTGCCACCTTGGTGCGTGCCGTCAGAAATATGAAACGCACCGAACCGTTTGTGTTCGACGTCTTCGCATAAATAACTGCTGTATAAACCTGTAAGCTAGCTTTGCAAAACCCGTGAAATGATGTCTGAACGCGAGGAATCATTCCCATCCACCGTTCGATGCGAATTTGATTGAGCTCCAGAAGCTGTGATCGATAGTTTAGCCAATCACGGCAAAGATCCTCAGGCAATGGGGAGTCCCAGGATAGACCCGTAGACCAATAACATGCGATAATAATCCAGTAGGATCGAAGAGTCGTGCCACCTCGCTGAGTACACGGTCACCTAATCCCGTTGCCTTTCGTCGCAAGGGTAAGTGTACGATGTGTGCTTACGACGACAATTTCGACAGTTACCAGATGAACACTGTCGATATGAATGATCCGTATGTAAGCAATTGTAACACATCTTCAGTCTCTTTAGGGCTTCAAATCGTTGCTCGATACTAAGAGCCAATAATGTAGGACACCTGGCAATTCGGTGCGCTAACCCGCAATGACCAAAGAGAGTTGCATCCGTGGTAGCCACATGCATCCTCACTGGTCGTTGCTGACGGCAAACCATTAATGAGACCGATGGTTCAGGAGCAAAGCTATGAGCACGTCTCTCCAGAAATTTTAAAAGGTCTTCTAACTGTGGTATTTCTGTACTGAAGCACCTCATACACCAATCTCGCTTAGTTATCGCTGGAAGTTTTGCCATAACACGCAATGCACGCAGCGACTCATGAACCATGTCCACAATAGCCAATAACGATTGTGATGACTCCTGGGTAGCTGTTTTCAGGTTAAGAAAATGGGATACGTGTATTTCCGCTAGCTGCTTCTTATTGTCATAGCGGTCCTTGAGAGCATTCCACACCTCTTGATAGCCACCCGAGTATATTCAATTAACTGCCTGACGAAGTTTTCCAAATTTGAACGCTTCTGGGTATGCCGAATTATGCACCAGTGTTTCAGAGGCATCTTTAAACGCTAACCATTTACACCAAATGACCATCCAGAGACGTTGTGGGACAATTGTGCGCTCCATCAGCGACATTAGATTCAACCCTTGACGATGCGATGAGACGATTAAGTCTGCTATATGCCGCAGTGTACAGCTCCTCTACTGATTCCAAAAGTACATCATGTGGCCCAATCTCGGAGGACTTAGCTCCTCCAACCAGACGATTATGGTTCTCCATGAAGCGCTCAAAAGGTGATTCAAGAGACTTGAGCTCCTGTTGAAAATGAAACACACCACGACCTTCCTTGGCACCTTCCGAGACACGTGCATATATGCGCTTTATTGCTTTCACTGCTGATGTACGCCAATTGAGCTCCGCCATAAAGTCCGAAAACCGCAATTACAAAACGAAATTAAAAAATATTTGTCATCACAGGAGGCACCAAAATGTTAAATAATTAATTTTCCACCAGGTAGAAATCTCAATGCTTTGTTGGGATTTGTACGATTGTGAATCAACCATCTCATCAAACCAGAGATGAGTACATTTAGCACGGAGTTACAATCAGAGAAGAGTTCGTACCCACACGTCCTCCAACAATATTAGGAGTTCAACGGAATTTAAAATACCATAGCTTTACATAAACAAAGATAATTGTAAAGGGAATGAATGATAAACGAGAGATGACATACTTATATAAAACTTAGATAAGACAGTATTGCCAGATCAAACTTGACATTATTAGAAAATAACCGTAAACTAATGTAAATAATCCTAAACAATATGTATATAAATATGTACACTCAATGTTTCATGGAAAATCTCCGTTGTCAGGAATAACCAGTGGCAGATACAGAATTTCTTCCTGGAGGGAATAATTTCCCTTCAACATATTTTTAATATTGATATTACTCCGTATATTCTTCTGAACTTAAATTTTATTCATAAACGCAGGCGTACTTTCAACAGGCAACCTTGCTTCATTCATAAAAACAGACACCCTCTCATCTCCCCGAGCATGCGTTTGCCAACAAGCGTCTTTTCGCAACGATGGCAAAAGCTAAAAATCATAAATTGAACAAATTTCTGATGTTTCCTCTAGAAGGGAAAAGTTGCAACCCCGCAAACCCACAAAACAAAGAAAAAATTGATAAAACTGGCAACAAAGCTTTGCGTCAATATGTATGCACGCTCATATCATAATGAGTGTACATATTTACATACATACGTTGCATGTAGACAAATTAACAATTATAATGGGTACTTTCATATTTGTTTACATGCACACACAATTATACATATGTATAAATATGTATAAGAATATTTGCGACCGCTTGGGATTCTCGTATGGGGTTATGTCAAGCAAGAGGTATACAAAATCAAACCCAGAATTTCTTAACATTGAAATTAGCATTACTTTTCTTAATTAACATTGAAAATGCTCAATTCTGCTATTTTTCAGTCTCCTGATGTTAATTATGGCCATTAATTGTGTGTGGTAAACACGCTCCATAGATAAAATGATCCAAACTCCTCTCTTTGCCTTTCGAGAGAGCTCATGAGCTTTCAGTGCTGCCAAGAAAAACCACGAGTTCATGAGCTACTGAACAGATGACAACCAAAACAATGAACTGCAAGATAAAATCCCGTTAAAATTAACTGACAAAATCAGTTCATTATTTCTCGTAAGAAAGTTTAATGATGAAGCAGCAATAGTTAATGTGATATTGTTAATTAAAAATATTTGTATAAGTGTTTATATATAAAATAAAATTGAGTAGGTGGTAAAATATCTTCAAATCCCTACGGAAGCATATGTGTGCAAACTTTATTTTTTGAATTTTTTTCCCATATATGTAAATATATAAAGTTGAGTTATTTTCAAAGCTCTTATTTTCTCCTCGGTCCTTATAGTTTTAAATAATTAATTATTACTGAAAACTATATTTGATATTTTGTTTATAAAATTTTAAGTTTTTTCTTATATGATGAATTTTGTATATTTTTATATTATTTGTGAATTTTGGAAATTATTGTGATTTTATTTTGTACCTATATGGGTGATATAGGCCTTCGGGGGAACCGAGCACCCAAAACTAACTTCGGTAACTTGCCTTTTGTATACCTCAGCGGTGGTGTAATAAAAATTCCCTAACTTATTTCTTTCCACAGTGGCACCACTGTCAAATGTTATAAAAAATGTGGACTTTTACAGCGCTCTCTCGATTCAAAGAGTTGTCGGATCATATTATCCATCATTCCCCCTGCGAAAAGTGAAATATTTTAATAATGGCCGCACTGTGACCCTTCTCTATAATCTACCAGAGAACGTATATCATAGACAAGGTTCACAGTGCGGCCATTATCAAAATATTTCACGTTTCGCAGGGGAACCGAAAAAGATGAGCGTGTTTCACCAGAGAACTTAAAACAACGAGAAGGTGCAGGTTCGACAGCGAACAATTTGTAGGATTTTATCAAGGAGTTCACCTCACATGCACGAGAAACAAATAACATTTCTCGCTTTTATAACAGCGGTGAATCTGTAAACATACACTCTCTTAACATAACCAAACGGCGAATATTGAAGAGAATATATATGTATGCCAAACTGGGAATATTGATATGCTCTTTGAAACATATTCCCTTTTATTGAACTATTATTTATTATTATTTTTAAATTATTTTATGTTAATTCATTTTTACTTTCTTGTGAGTTATTAATAATAATTTAAACATATTTTGATATATTTCTTAAAATAATTCAAGGGCTTGACACCATTATGGAGTCATAAAAGTACAGAATTGTGTTTTGCCGTCGGCATTTTCATATCATGTGTAAAAATATTTGTAAATTTGTCTATAAACAACATATGTATGTAGATATGAACACTCATTACTTCATGTGAAATCTCCGTTGACACGGTCAACCAATGATCGAAGCTCACGTTCTTTGCTTTTATGTCAAAGAGTCAATCTGTCGAAGGACTGACGCGACGACAAAGCGTCACAACATTGTGTTGTTGGTAGAAAATCCGAGATGTGCCGAAAAATAACCGAACGCTCGCCGATTGTCATCGCTTCCCTTGCCGCTCTAACAGCTTTGCCTACAAATCATTGTAGGTATGTATGTTTTTATATGAACATGCATACATATTGACGAAGATTTTTGCGAGCCACGGAAAAATATTTTAAAATTGTGAAATATTTTAAATCGCAAAAGCTTTATTGCCACTTTTGTCATTGATTTCTGTGTTTGCAGGGTTGTCACTTTTCCCTTCTAGAGGGAACATCAGAAAGATGTTCAATTTATGATTTCTAGCTTTTGCCATCGTCGCGAAAAGACGCTTGTGGGCAAACGCATGCTCGGGGAGATGTGTAAGTCGTTTGCTTTTATGAATGAAACGACTTAAGTAGCTTATTGATTGTGCGCCAGCGTTCATGAATGAAAATGTTGTTGGTGTGTGATTTACTACAAATTTAGGATTTGTCAATTTGGCTGCCATATTGATTTCTGGTGCTGATGCTATTTGAGACAATTGTTGTTTTTGTACAACAATGTTTGTATTTTTCCTATTGGCTGACGTACTTACATTTGTACGCTTAAATGTATGTAGATTTGTGTATGCATTACTTATTTTGCGCGGTCGTACGCATATTTGTACATACATACTTACATATAGAGCAGCGCGCTCACATGTTTTCATTGATAATTGATAATATATTATTACAAGTATATTATATAATATAACATATTGATGCACATATGTACATACATAAATTATTAATTTTGTAACAACTGAAATTAGAAAATTATGAAAATAGTAAAATATCATTTCTTGCATAATCTTTCACATTTTATCAATGTAGCATTTGTGCAAAAAAATCATATTTTATCAATTTTTCATCATAAAAATCGTTTATATGGCAAAAAATAATCATGCATATGTGTAGTGGCATTTGTATTTTTTGTTTTCTCATTCATCTCGCTTCATTTTTCTCTTTATATTGGGAGATACGTAATTTGTCAGAGAACGTTGTTATAAAATCTCATTTCTGTTAAATAACAGCAAATATTACAGAAAATGGTGAACTCCTTGACCTCAATTTTTCAGCCAACCAATCGAGCATCATACAAAATTCAATTTGCACCTTCTCGTTGTTTTAAGTTCTTTGGTTGGACCTTCTCTATATTTTACATTCTCTGCAGTCGGCTCGGAAGGAAAATTTTAACAGTGGCGCGTGAACAGAGCTGAGCATTGAATAAAAATTATGCTCAGAGACTTGCGTTGATTTTACAGCCGCATGTTACTCTTTTCGCTTATTTTTTTATACGCGTATATGCAATCATATTTATTGATATGAATATGCGAAATTTTTATGAAAACATGCTAAACTGATAACATTCTAATTAAATAATGAAATTTTCAAAATAGTATTTATAGTCAATTTGGGCATTTAATAATTTTATTTAGTTATTACATAATATACATTCTTAATAAATATTTTGTGTTATAATTTTTACTAATAGTGATTAAATTTATTACAACATATACATACATCTTTTTTCAAATTAATCTTATATAGTCATATATATGTATATCTGCACATGCACATTTTAATGTACGGATTCAAAAATTCAAATCATAATTTTATCACTTATCAATATAATATACAACAAATAATGCATACATAAAGAAACATACATACATATGAATATCCGTACACATGTAAATATGCAAAAACTACAAACATTGTTCTACAAAAACAACAATGGTCACAAGTCAATACAGAGAACGTATATATAGAGAAGGTTCACAGTGCGGCCATTAGCAAAATATTTCATGCTTCGCAGGAGAACTGAAAAAGATGAGCGTGTTTCACCACATTTAGAAGGGGTACTGAAAACGATGAGCGTGTTTCACCAAATGTCCGCAATTAACATCAGGGGACTGAAAAATAGCAGAATTGAGCATTTTCAATGTTAATTGAGAAAAATAATGCTAATTTCAATGTTAAGAAATGTACGCTTACAGATTCGTATATTTACAATGCGCAAACGACTTTTCATATAATTTGAAGATATTCTGCCTATACAGGGTGGCTAACGAATCGTGCTACAAAATTAAACCGCAATAAATTTCTTTTTAGTCAATGCATTACATTCAATTTTGTTATTGTATAGAAAATTTTATTTTATTTAAACAATGAATTATTTTTCCATACTCAACCACGCATATGCGACACCTAATTCGGGATTGCCTCAATTATCTATTTAATGGACCGCTTCAGTTCAGTCAGATTTCTGGGTTTAATTTTGTACACCTCTTGCTTGACATAACCCCATAAGAAAATACCAAGCGGTCGCAAATATTCTTATACATTATATATGTATAATTATGTGTGCATTTAAACAAATATGGAAGTACCCTTTATAATTATTAATTTGTCTACATGCAACATATGTGTGTATGTATGTACACTCATTGTTTCATGCGAAATCTCCGTTGCCCTGGATAACCAATGGCCGAAGCTCACGTTTTTTGTTTTCATGTCAAAGAGTCACTGTGCCGAAGGACTGACGCGACGACAAAGCGTCACAACATTGTGTTGTTGGTAGAAAATCCGAGCTGTGCCGAAAAAATATTAAGGAATGGCCGCCGATTGTCACCGCTTCACTGTGTCGAAGGACTGACGCGACGACAAAGCGTCACAACATTGTGTTGTTGGTAGAAAATCCGAGCTGTGCCGAAAAAATATTAACGAACGGCCGCCGATTGTCACCGCTTGCCTTGCCGCTCTAACAGCTTTGCCCACTAATGATCGTAAATATGTATGTTTATATATGAGCATGCATACATATTGACGCAGATTTTTGTGAGACACGGAAAAATATTTTAAAATTGTAAAATATTTTAAATCGACAAAAGCTTTGTTGCCAATTTTGTCAATTTTTTCTGTGTTTTGTGGGCTTGCGTTGCTGCAGCTTTTCCCTTCCAGAGGAAATATCAGAAATTTGTTCAATTTATGATTTTTAGCTTTTGCCATCGTCGCGAAAAGATGCTTGTTGGCAAACGCATGCTCGGGGAGATCAGAGGGTGTCTGTTTTTATGAATGAAGCGAGGTTGCTTATTGAAAGTACGCTTGCGTTTATGAATGAAAATGTTGTTGTTGTGTGATTTACTATAAATTTGGGCTTCGCCTATTTGGCTGACATATTGACTTGTGACGATTGGATTTTTTGTAGATCAATGTTTGTAGTTTTTGCGAGTGACATATTTACGAATATATGAATGTAGGTTTGTGTATCCATTATTTGTGTAGCAATGTCATAAGCACATATGTATGTATGTACATATAGAGCAGTGCGCGCAAATGTTATTACTGATAAATGATATTAGCTTGATTTGAATTTGAATTGTACTTACATGAGTACATACATATGTATATATGTAAGCTTTAAATCATGAAAGGTGTGATAGGCATATATTTATATTTAAATATATTAAGATTTTTAAGATATTATGTTAGTGTGTTATATACGTACGTATATGTATGTATATATATAGTAAAACATAGCAGTTACATATACATACATATGTACTTATATGAAAGCATTTCATATTATCAAACATAAGCAATATTTCAAAAGCAACTGCAAATATTCCTTTGAAGTAATATATTTTAACTAAAATATAATACATTTTTCATGATATCATAGATATTCAGAAAAGGAATTTCATATCTATGAATATGATTGCATATAAACGTATAAAAATATAAGCTAACATGCGGCTGTAATATCAATGCAAACTTCTGAGCATAATTTTCCTACAATGCTCAGCTCTGTTCACTCGTCACTGTTAAAATTTCTCCTTCCTAGCCGACTGTGGTGAAACACGCTCATCGCATTTTGTTAGGTTTTGACAATTCACACGCTGGTCCGTAGGACCTTCTCTGTATTTTACGTTCTCTGGTCAATATGTCAGCCAAATAGGCGAAGCCCAAATTTATAGTAAATCACACAACAACAACATTTTCATTCATGAACGCAGGCGTACTTTCAACAAGCAACCTCGCTTCATTCCTAAAAACAAACACCCTCACATCTCCCCGAGCATGCGTTTGCCAACAAGCGTTTGCCTACAAGCGTCTTTTCACGACGATGGCAAAAGCTAAAAATCATAGCTTGAACAAATTTCTGATGTTCCCTCTAGAAGGGAAAAGTGACAACCCCTCAAATATGGGTATTAAAATATTTTAGAATAAAAGTGACAACATAGTATATTTGTCGATTTACAAATCAATAAACTTTTTAAAGAAAATATTCAATATTCCTTTGATTTATGTATACAGTAAACCCCGGGTAAGTATCGCTCATCCAATCCCTCTTATTTGCCTGTGTCTTACTGCATCTCACGTTTTTTTTCTTAATTTTTTAAGGAAAACGGTAATTTTTTTTAAATACATAGAAATTATTTTTTTGGTACCACTCGCTTAAGTACCACAATCGCTTATGTACTACAAAGCACAAAAAATCTGCAACTTTGGTTTTGGCACTTAACCGGGATTGACTGTATTTGTGAAAGAATGTAAATATTCGAATTTTTTGTACACACATCTGCCCGTATATACTTATGCACATGACTTGTTGACTTTGTTTCCATTTACGCATGCCACGTTGTATATGAATAGGGGTTGATTTTCCACTTGCCCACATGCGATATATGTTTGTAAAATTGTGTATGGTTGGTTTCCCATGAACAATGAGTGTACATATTTACATACATATGTAGCATGTATACAAATTAATAATTATAATGGGTACTTTCATATTTGTTTACATGCACACATAATTATACATATATTATATATAAGAATATTTGCGACCGCTTGGTCTTTTCTTATGGGGTTATGTCAAACAAGAGGTGTACAAAATCAAACCCAGAAATCTGACTGAACTGAAGCAGTCCATTAAATAGATAATTGAGGCAATCCCGAATTAGGTGCCGCATAAGCGTGGTTGAGTATGGAAGAATAATTAATTGTTTAAATAAAATAAAATTTTCTATACAATAAAAAAAATAAATGTAATGCATTGACTAAAAAGAAACTTATTACGGTTTAATTTTGTAGCACGATTCGATAACCACCCTGTATAGGCAGAATATCTTCAAATTATATGCAAAGTCGTTTGCGCATTGTAAATGTACGAATCTATAAGCGTAAATTTATTTACATTGAAATTAGCATTATTTTTCTCAATTAACATTGAAAATGCTCAATTCTGCTATTTTTCAGTCCCCTGATGCTAATTGTAGCCATTTGGTGAAACACGCTCATCGTTTTCAGTACCCCAGTGAAACCAAAGAACTTAAAACAACGAGAAGGTGCAAATTGAATTTTGTATGATGCTCGATTGGTTGGCTGAAAAATTGAGATCAAGGAGTTCACCATTTTCTGTAATATTTGCTGGTATTTAACAGAAATGAGATTTTATAACAACGTTCTCTGACAAATTACGTATCTCCCAATATAAAGAGAAAAATGAAGCGAAATGAATGAGAAAACAAAAAATACAAATGCCACTACACATATGCATGATTATTTTTTGCCATATAAACGATTTTTATGATGAAAAATTGATAAAATATGATTTTTTTGCACAAATGCTACATTGATAAAATGTGAAAGATTATGCAAGAAATGATATTTTACTATTTTCATAATTTTTTAATTTCAGTTGTTACAAAATTAATAATTTATGTATGTACATATGTGCATCAATATGTTATATTATATAATATACTTGTAATAATATATTATCAAACAAATATGCGTACGACCGCGCAAAATAAGTAATGCATACACAAATCTACATACATTTAAGCGTACAAATGTAAGTACGTCAGCTAATAGGAAAAATACAAACATTGTTGTACAAAAACAACAATTGTCTCAAATAGCATCAGCACCAGAAATCAATATGGCAGCCAAATTGACAAATCCTAAATTTGTAGTAAATCACACACCAACAACATTTTCATTCATGAACACTGGCGCACAAGCAATAAGGTAAGTCGTTTCATTCATAAAAGCAAACGCCTTACACATCTCCCCGAGCATGCGTTTGCCTACAAGCGTCGTTTCGTGACGATGGCAAAAGCTAGAAATCATAAATTGAACATCTTTCTGATGTTCCCTCTAGAAGGGAAAAGTGACAACCCTGCAAACACAGAAATCAATGACAAAAGTGGCAATAAAGCTTTTGCGAATTAAGATATTTCACAATTTTAAAATATTTTTCCGTGGCTCGCAAAAATCTTCGTCAATATGTATGCATGTTCATATAAAAACATACATACCTACAATGATTTGTAGGCAAAGCTGTTAGAGCGGCAAGGGAAGCGATGACAATCGGCGAGCGTTCGGTTATTTTTCGGCACATCTCGGATTTTCTACCAACAACACAATGTTGTGACGCTTTGTCGTCGCGTCAGTCCTTTGACAGATTGACTCTTTGACATAAAAGCAAAGAACGTGAGCTTCGATCATTGGTTGACCATGTCAAAGGAGATTTCACATGAAGTAATGAGTGTTCATATCTACATACATATGTTGTTTATAGACAAATTTACAAATATTTTTACACATGATATGAAAATGCCGACGGCAAAACACAATTCTGTACTTTTATGACTCCATAATGGTGTCAAGCCCTTGAATTATTTTAAGAAATATATCAAAATATGTTTAAATTATTATTAATAACTCACAAGAAAGTAAAAATGAATTAACATAAAATAATTTAAAAATAATAATAAATAATAGTTCAATAAAAGGGAATATGTTTCAAATAGCATATCAATATTCCCAGTTTGGCATACATATATATTATCTTCAATATTCGCCGTTTGGTTATGTTAAGAGAGTGTATGTTTACAGATTCACCGCTGTTATAAAAGCGAGAAATGTTATTTGTTTCTCGTGCATGTGAGGTGAACTCCTTGATAAAATCCTACAAATTGTTCGCTGTCGAACCTGCACCTTCTCGTTGTTTTAAGTTTTCTGGTCCAACTACGGACCAGCGTGTGAATTGTCAAAACCTAACAAAATGCGATGAGGGTATTTCACCACAGTCGGCTCGGAAGGAGAAATTTTAAAAGTGGCGCGTGAATAGAGCTGAGCATTGTATGAAAATTATGCTCAGAAGTTTGCATTGATATTACAGCCGCATGTTAGCTTATATTTTTATACGTTTATATGCAATCATATTCATAGATATGAAATTCATTTTCTGAATATCTATGATATCATGAAAACTTTATTACATTTTAATTAAAATATGCTACTTCAAAGGAATATTTGCAGTTGCTTTTTAGATATTGCTTATGTTTGATATTATGAAATGCTTTCATATAAGTACATATGTATGCATATGTATGTATCTTCTATGTTTTACTATATACATACATACATAAGTATATAACACACTAACATAATATCTTAAAAATCTTAATATATTTGAATAGAAATATATGCAAATCACACCTTTCATGATTTTAAGCTTACATACGTACATATGTATGCACTTATGTAAATAAAATTTAAATTCAAATCAGGTTATTATCATTTATCAGTAATAACATTTGCGCGCACTGCTCTATATGTACATACATACATATGTGCTTATGACATTGCCACACAAATAATGGATACACAAACCTACATTCATATATTCGTACACATATAAATATGTCACCCGCAAAAACTTCCAACATTTGTTCTACAAAAACAACAATCGTCACAAGTCAATATATCAGCCAAATAAGCGAAGGTCAAATTTATAGTAAATCAAACAACAACAACATTGTCATTCATGAACGCAGGCGTACTTTCAACAAGCAACCTCGCTTCATTTATAAAAACAGACACCCTCTCTTCTCCCCGAGCATGCGTTTGCCTACAAGCTTCTTTTCGCGACGATGGCAAAAGCTAAAAATCATAAATTGAACAAATTTCTGATGTTCCCTCTAGAAGGGAAAAGTTGCAACCCCGCGAACCCACAAAACACAGAAAATATTGACAAAACCGGCAACAAAGCTTTTGTCGATTTAAAATATTGTACAATATAAAAATATTTTTCAATTTTAAAAAATTTTTCATTTTTAAAATATTTTTCCATGACAAAAATCTCCGTCAATATATATGCATGCTCATACATAAACATACATATTTACGATCATTAGTGGGCAAAGCTATTAGAGCGGCAAGGGAAGCGGTGACAATCGGCGGCCGTTCGTTATTTTTTTCGGCATAGCTCGGTTTTTCTACAAACAACACAATGTTGTGACGTTTTGTCGTCGCGTCAGTCCTTCGACGCAGTGACTCTTTGACAAGAAAATAAAAAACGTGAGCTTCGGCCATTGGTTGTCCAGGGCAACGGAGATTTCGCATGAAACAATGAGTGTACATACACACATATGTTGCATGTAGACAAATTAATAATTATAAAGGGTACTTCCATATTTGTTTAAATGCACACATAATTATACATATATAATGTATAAGAATATTTGCGACCGCTTGGTATTTTCTTATGGGGTTATGTCAAGCAAGAGGTGTACAAAATCAAACCCAGAAATCTGACTGAACTGAAGCGGTCCATTAAATAGATAATTGAGGCAATCCCGAATTAGGTGTCGCATATGCGTGGTTGAGTATGGAAAAAAAATTAATTGTTTAAATAAAATAAAATTTTAATTTTGTTTAATTTAATAGCACGATTCGTTAGCCACCCTGTATAGGCAGAATATCTTCAAATTATATGAAAAGTCGTTTGCGCATTGTAAATATACGAATCTGTAAGCGTACATTTCTTAACATTGAAATTAGCATTATTTTTCTCAATTAACATTGAAAATGCTCAATTCTGCTATTTTTCAGTCCCCTGATGTTAATTGTGGACATTTGGTGAAACACGCTCATCGTTTTCAGTACCCCTTCCAAATGTGGTGAAACACGCTCATCTTTTTCAGTTCTCCTGCGAAGCATGAAATATTTTGCTAATGGCCGCACTGTGAACCTTCTCTATAGTCTACATTCTCTGCCGACTGTGGTGAAACAGAGAACTTAAAACAATGAGAAGGTGCAAATTGAATTTTGTATGATGCTCGATTGGTTGGCTGAAAATTTGAGATCAAGGAGTTCACCACTTTCTGTATAGTTTTGCTGTTATTTAACAGAAATGAGAATTTTTAACAACGTTCTCTGACAAAATACGTATCTACCAATATAAAGAAAAAATGAAATGAAATGAATGAGAAAACAAGAAATACAAATGCCACTTCACATGATTATGATGATGATGCATAATTATTTTTGGCCATATAAACGATTTTTATAATGAAAAATTGATAAATTATTATTTTTTTGCACAAATGCTACATTGATAAAATGTGAAAGATTATGCAAAAAATGATATTTTACTATTTTCATAATTTTCTAATTTCAATTTTTACAGAATTAATAATTTATGTATGTACATCAATATGTTATATTATATAATATTATATAATAATATATATTATCAATTATCAATAAATACATGTGAGCGCACTGCTCTATATGTAAGTATGTATGTACAAATATGCATATGACCGCGCAAAATAAGTAATGCATACACAAATCTACATACATTTAAGCGTACAAATGTAAGTACGTCAGCCAATAGGAAAATTACAAACATTGTTGTACAAAAACAACAATTGTCTCAAATAGCATCAGCACCAGAAATCAATATGGCAGCCAAATTGACAAATCCTAAATTTGTAGTAAATCACACACCAACAACATTTTCATTCATGAACACTGGCGCACAAGCAATAAGGTAAGTCGTTTCATTCATAAAAGCAAACGCCTTACACATCTCCCCGAGCATGCGTTTGCCTACAAGCGTCTTTTCGTGACGATGGCAAAAGCTAAAAATCATAAATTGAACAAATTTCTGATATTCCCTTAGAAGGGAAAAGTGACAACCCCTTAAATATGAGTATTAAAATATTTTAGAATAAAAGTGACAACATAGTAAATTTGTCGATTTACAATTCAAGAAACTTTTTAAAGAAAATATTCAATATTCCTCTGATTTATGTATACAGTAAACCCCGGTTAAGTATCACTCCTCGAATCCCTCTTATCTGCCGGTGCCCTGCTGCATCTCACTGTTTTTTCTTAATTTTTTAAAGAAAACGGTAATTTTTTTTAAATACATAGAAATAATTTTTTTTGGTACCACTCGCTTAAGTACGGCAATCGCTTATGTACTACAAATCACAAAAAATCTGCATCTTTGGTTTTGGCACTTTACCGGGATTGACTGTATTTGTCAAAGAATTTACGTAAGTAAGTTCGAATTTTTTGTACACACATTGTTTTTAAGAGTGTGTATGGCACATCTCGGATTTTCTACCAACAACACAATGTTGTGACGCTTTGTCGTCGCGTCAGTTCTTCGACAGATTGACTCTTTGACATAAAAGCAAAAAATGTGTCAACGGAGATTTCACATGAAGTAATGAGTGTACATATCTACATAAAAATACATACAAATGTGTAAACGACATAATATATGTATGTCCTGTTACATATGTTTACACATGCATTTGAAAAGAAAAATTGAAGCATGAATGTGAAATACCGACGGCAAAACACAATTCTGTACTTTTATGACTCCATAATGGTGTCAAGTACAATTAATGAATTATTTTAAGAAATATATCAATATACTTTATTAGTAATAATTTAAAAGTATTTTGATATATTTCTCATAATAAAGTTAAAATGAATTAACATAAAATAATTTAAAAAATAATAAATAATAGTTCAATAAAAGGGAATATATTTCAAATGGCATATCAATATGCCCAGTTTTGCTCACATATTATATTCATTTCAATATTCGTCGGTTGGTTATGTTAAGAGAGCGTATGTGTACAGATTCACCGCTGTTATAATAGCGAAAAATGTTATTTGTTTCTCGGGCATCTGTGGTGAACTCCTTGATAAATTCCTACAAATTGTTCGCTGTCGAACCTGCACCTTCTCATTGTTTTAAGTTCTCTGGGTGAGACACGCTCATCGCATTTTGTTAGGTTTTGACAATTCACACGCTGGTCCGTAGTTGGACCTTCTCTGTATTTTACGTTGTCTGAATCTACATTCTCAGCCTTAACAAACCATAGGCGGCCATGTTGGTTTTATTGTGAACGTACGGCTTAGAGGTGCTGAAAGAACTGTGAATGGGCACACAGACTTTTTTGTAAGTGTGCTTTTACATTGGGACTCTTTTGACCTTCATTATCGGCAAATTTTCATTTGGTGTCGCTCTGTGCATTTACACGAGCAAAAAGAGTCCATCAACTTAAATTGAGTTTTTCTGTCCTTCCTTTTCATAAAATTAAAACTGAATTTTGAGTATCTTAATTTTCTCCTTATTTACAATTTTTTAAAATATTTCTATTATTCTATGCATACATATTTGCATATCACATACAAAAAATAGATAACAGATTTCAAATTTCGGAACGAATGGTATAGATTCATTTGAAACCGAGCGCTCGTGCAACCATTCAAAGAATTTGAAAGTGAAAAGGAATGCTGAAAAGGGTAGCAGCGAGCTGTTCCGAACAAGAACACAAAGCGTACCACCCGAATACGAATGGCATTGTCCCTTCGTCTTTCCTCGTCGTGCCCTCGCCCACAATAAACCGGTTTGGATTACAAAAGTGTGTGTAAAGTGGCTTTTTATGTGAGAGGAGACGACGAGGAAAGACTAAGGGCCACCTTTTTATATTTACATAAAATATTAAAAGCAAGCAAAATGTGAGACCATAACATACAACTGAAATATGCCACACATTCTAAGTGTTGCGTAGCCGAAACGCACTAACATGTGCGAGCATTTTATGAAAAGGAATGACAGAAAAACTCGATTTGAGTTGCTGCACTCTATTTGCTCGTGTGAATGCACAGAGCGACACCAAAAGAGAATTTTCCGATAATGAGGGTCAAAAGAGTCACAATGTAAGCACAGTATTATACCATGTGTATTATCCGTGTTCGTCACAATACTTAAGAAATAATTGTGAAGGCCCAGTTTTTTAAATGCTAAGGTTGACTAAATATTGGGCGTATACCAACATTTTCTGCTATAGGTATAGTCAACAATCAAGTGTTTATATGAAGTACTTAAATGTGGCCGAGAAAAACGATGCTGCAAAAACAATCGCAGGTCTTTTGTCAAATGGAGCCACAATTAGAGTAAGATGATTGAAATAAGAAACTCATGAAAAAGTAGATAATATTGTGATTTCTAGCGAGAAGGATATTCAGTTTATAACAAAATCTATGATTTCGAAACGGAAGTAAATGAACGAAAGAGTAAAATGGTAATGACCTCGGTGTCGGGTCATCTATTGAAATTAGAGTTTGTTGGAGTATATCGTCGATGGAATGAAGTAGATCCTCAAGTGTTATTTACAGCACCAGTACAAAAAACATGCCATGAGAATTACCAACCAATTTTGAGAACATTAGAAAGAGAAGTTCGTAGCTGCAATGGACTCATTATTTGGACGGATTGTGATAGGGAAGGAGAAAATATAGGATATGAAATAATAGACGTGTGTCGCAAGGTGAAACCAAACATCAAAGTATACAGATCAATTTTCTCAGAAATTACCAAGGCTTCTGTTCGCCGTGCTCTTCGCGAATTAAAAGAACCTAATAAGAGATTAAGTGACGCTGTTGATGTAAGAACGGAGCTTGATCTTAGAACAGGAGCAGCAATAACAAGATTTCAGACTATGAGACTACAACGTTTATTCCCTGAAAAAATTGCTGATAAGCTAATATCTTATGGAAGTTGTCAGATACCTACGTTAGGTTTTGTCGCGGAGAGGTATAAAGAAATAGAAGCCTTTGTTTCAGAACCATTTTGGAAATTAAAAGGTAAATGCAAATATAAGATAAGCACCTAATTTTTTTGACTATAAATGGTAAATATGGTAATATTTATATGTTATAAAAACTGTAACCAAATCGGCAAGGGAAGGAGCACGCCGGTGTTAGAGCGACCAGGGTTATTTTATTGAAGTGCGGCCGGAGGCCGCCAGTGCGGAAATAGTACGACGAACCCCTCTATACGTCCATACCTTCAGATTACGGCGCAAAAGAAATTGTGACTATTACATTTCTTCAGTATTTTTTTTTCACAAACATACACTGGGCAAAAGAAGTCTACAAGGTATCAACAAAAATAAATTGTTGGAAAGAATAACTCTATATACATTTTATAAAAACCAATTTATTTGATATCCATTAAAAGGAATTAAATATATAGTTGTATGAAAATAAAAGTTATTAAATAGCAGTCAAAAAACAAAATAAAAAAATACGGATAAATATAAAATCTATTAGAAAAAGTCTGCGCACAAGGTACATAAGTCTAATAAAGTTATTCGTCGTACTAATTTTTTTTAAAATTTAATAGGAAGTCGGATATCCCCAACGTTTTAAAACTTACGTTAAGGGTTTTGGCATGGAATAGACAAGTTTAGAGGTTTCTGTCGAAGGGCTGTGAGCCCATTCCTCGTGTAACACATGCTTGAGGTACTTTCTTTCTGCCAAAACTCCCGGGGCCTATTTAAGTACTCTTTCGCGACAGCATTATGCACTGACCTATTGACTAGCGATATGAATGAGTTCTTGTATGCGAATTGACCATAAAACCATGTTTTTTTTTATTTGCGAATAGTGTTAGTGCAGAGGGATTTCTTAAAATTTATATTAACATTTCGATCGATTGTGGATGCAGTAGGCCGAAGGTTTTGCTTCACACTTTGCAAAGCGTTACGAGTTTCACCTTGAATAGAACAAAAATCTTTTAAATTTTCTACTTTTACGAAAACAAGTAAAACTATAAGTTTCCGACACTTTTACATTTGGTTATTACGTACGGAATTCCCATTTTACTACTTGTACGCAGACTTTTTCTACGCTGCCAAATTACTACTTTTTGTAAATTTGTCTATAAAACAATGGTGTCAGATTTTCATTGCTTTAAATGCTATGGGATTGTGCAATAGACTAGTAATAAATCTCTTAATATGATTATGCTCTAAAATTTAGTATAAAAAACTTGTTTTTTAACAAAAGAAAATAAGATATTAGCGTGTACGCAAACTTTTTCTGGGTGTATATACATAAATTATTGAAAAATTTCACTTTCCGCTCACGGATTTGTAATCGTCAAAATAAGACGATTTAAAAAAAGAATAATTTTTGAGGCTCTTCGTTGGGGGATATATAGTTTAACATTTACTTAATAATTTTAATAGTTGGTATAAAAAATAACAAAGAAAACTGTTACTTAAATAGTTTTACATACGATCGGCGACCTCACAGTAGACTTTCTTTGGGCGCGAAATAGATTGTTTGATAAACTAGCTTGTGAAGATTACCTGTTACTTTGTTTAGCTGATCCGAAAGCGAAAGTTGAAGATGTAATAACTAAAAGCAAACATAAATGGCGACCAACTCCATTGGACACCGTAGAGATGGAAAAACTGAGTTCGCGTAAACTTAAAATTTCAGCTAAAGAAACAATGACCATAGCAGAAAAACTGTACACCAAGGGTATAATTAGTTATCCACGCACTGAAACTAATCAATTTTCGAAGGATATAGATTTACCGTATGTATTAAAAAATTCTTCTACTTATGCCTATATGTGTCTCTATATATTTTTTTTAGTTCTTTGATAGAACAGTTCACAGCACACCCAAACTGGGGAACGTTTGCACAACGTGTAAACGAATGGGGGGCGAATCCACGAAATGGCAACAAAAGTGATCAGGCTCATCCACCGATTCATCCTACAAAGCTAGTAACAGGTTAGTTTATCTATATGTATCTGTAAATCCATTGTTCCCAATATTAAAAAGTAAGAACTTATAAAAAACTTGATTTAAATTTAAAAATGATAAATTTAGCAATAGACGGAAATTCCGTTTTGCTAAACTAATCACATTTTAATGGAATTGCATCATGAAACCTTTCAGATATTAAAAAACAATGCTACCAGCAAATTAGAATTATTTTTAAGTTATACCACTGAAGGTTTAAAGGTATTTTCCTTATAATAACATCTATTCCATGCCTATTGAGGAACGTTTCGATTCTTATTTTCATAAACTTTAAAAATATATTTTGTTTCAAATTACAGCATTATTTTGAAATAACGAACATATTAATTTAATTGTCAGGCCAGTTCGTTATTTCGAATTTTTATTTTCTTCAGCTTTAATAATATATTTTGTTTCAAATTACAGCAGTATTCCTAAATAACGAATATATTGTCAGTCAGTTCGTTATATTGAACTTTTCGTTAATTCGAGTACTCACTTAGCGAGGTATGTTTGTCAATAAAAATGAGTAAAATATCCGAAACTGCAGTTTAATAAATTGTTTTAATGAAATATTTGTTAAGAAATAAAAAAAAAAAATATGTATTGTGGAATTTAAGCCGACAATATTAAATAAAAATATTTATTTGAAAATGTTCGTCATCTACATTTGGAAAAACCGAATTCAGCAATTTAACTACATTCCTCATTGCCAAAGTATCCTCAACTTGCCAAAAGAATGACGAAATATACAGATCATCCTTTTCATCAAAATTACTACTAATTTATTTTTTTTAACTCTTCATTTAGTACTGCTGAAATTATCATTAGACAATATTTATTAAAACCAAAATGTGGACCTTTACTAATTATAGGGCTAGAGGCGTTAATGATGGTTTTTTCTATTTGTTGAATTTTGGAGATACATATACCACATCCATTATAGTCATTTCAAGCATTATATCTTCACGGAACTATGTATTATGATAACCTATATACCACATCTTTGTATAAACTATTTTAATTTACCAACAATAAAATCTAAGCCATAAATATGTATTATGCTAATATATACCAGATCTTTGTATAAAATGTTTGTTCAAATTTTTCCAGACCTACACGGTAATGATTCACGAGTATACGAGTTAATATGTCGACATTTTCTGGCTTGTGTCAGTAAAGATGCAGTTGGTTCGGAAACTATCATTAATATCAATATAGCCGGTGAAAAGTTTACGGCGACTGGTCTCTGCATTCACGAACGAAACTACTTAGACATATATATTTACGAAAAATGGAATGCAAAACAAATACACAAATATGAACGAGGTAATTGGCTTTTGTTGATAAATGGTCAGATTAATTTGATAACTTCCAACACAGGACAATTATTTGAACCCACTGAAATATCAATGCAAGAAGGAGCCACTACTGCTCCTCCACTATTGACAGAGGCTGATTTAATTGTTTTAATGGAAAAACATGGCATTGGAACTGATGCCACTCATGCTGAACATATAAATACAATCAAAGAAAGAGGTACCCTGAGCAAATAATCTTCGATAAATACAATTTTAATGTTTTTTATTATTTTGTGAATAAAAATTTATATGCACATATAGGATACATTGGTGTGGTAGATAAAGGGTGTCTTGTTCCAGGCTTAATAGGAATGGGTTTATATGAAGGATATGATGCCATGAATTTAACATTAGCAAAACCCATGTTAAGAGCAGAGTTTGAGTCAGACTTAAAAGATATCTGCACAGGAAAAAAGGATCCTAAGGTGGTCTTGAATGAACAAATTCAAAAGTATCTCGAAGCATACACACAAATAACAGAAAAAGTAACTGCTATGGACAATAAAATTGGTTTGCGGTAATTTTCGAAAGTCTTAGCTAATATTTCATTACATAAATTTAATTGTATTTCTTTAAAGAATAAATGAAAATCCTACAACAACGGGCAATCGCAGGGATGAAAACGTGGAAAATCAAAATATCACGAATAATTCCATAACAGAATTGTTTCAATGTCCGAAATGTTCCATAGCACCATTGACTTTACGACAAAAAAACAGTAATAAGGAACATTACGTTGGCTGTATGAATTTTCCTGATTGTAAGAATGCTATTTGGTTACCAGTAGAATGTTTAGAACCAAGAATTTTACCAGAAACTTGTCAGCGTTGTGGTCCAAATGTAAAACTGATAAAATTTAAATTTAATTCTTTATACTATAAAAATATATTTAATGCACCTTCTGGTTGGTATACTTCATGTTTGCGTTGTGATCAACAACTCCGTGATTTGTTTAATATTAATCTAGAACAAGTAAAGAGTGCTGGTGACATTGTGGGAATTATTGATGATACTATAACATCTGCTGGTGTAGCTCCATTGGTCTCTCTTAGAAATTTCAATTCCACTAGAGCGCCAGAAAGCTCAGCAAATATTCAGAAAAAGCGAAATATGGGTGAATCAAAATTAGTATCTGAAACTAAAAATGACCAAAAAAATAAAAACACGAAAACTCAAAGTACAAATAAAAACATTAGTTCGTTTTTTACATCCGGTAAATATATACTATAATAATTTCTGAACCTTGCATAATTTCTAATTTTATTTTCTAGCATTAAATAATGAACAACAAAAAAGTCCTGAACGATTTGATAATTCAGCAGTTAGGGATGTAGTTTTGGATGAGTTTTTTAACAGTGATGATGATTTCGATGAAATTATATCTAAAGTTGTTATACAAAACGAAAATTTAGCTGATATGCAGGCTTCCCGCAGTGATAGCTTGTTTACCCAAAAGGAGGATTTTGTTCCCACAGAAAACTGTCCGACTAAAACACCTTGTGTAGAAAATCTGGATTTAAATTATGACGACACTTTTCCTGATTTAAAAGATTTTCCATGGGGAACGGGCAAGCATAAACCAAGCACGTTTTTAAATCAGAATTCTTTAGATACTGCTCATACGCAAATTAAAGAAAAAGAGGGAGTACAATCTATAGAAACTGTCCACTTTAACTGGAGTAGCAAATTACAGCGTAATATTCGACCCACAATAAGCATCCAATGCACAGGATGCCATCAACAAGCAAAACAGTAGGTATAGTGTTACATAACCAAAAAATGTGTGTGTGTATAAATAAAAAAAATACTACTTCTTTCTGTACTCCAACAAAACTGATTTTTACTACATTGACCAATTTCTATTTAAATATTCCAAAAAAAATTTTATTTTATTTTAGATGTACTGTTAAAAAAGAAGGACCGAATAAGGGCAAGTTATTTTACGTATGTGCCAAAGCAAAACCATGTAATTTCTTTCAATGGGTGGACGACGTTGACGTTGCAAGACATACGGGCCTTAATGAAGATAATTCGCTGCCGCAGTGTCCTTTGCAAACCGACAGTGTCAAATGTAATTGTGGAATAGCTGCTAGCTCGTAAGTATTCGTTATAATATTAATATCCATGTAGAAGAATTAAATAATTGAATATTAACTTATTGACAAAAAAGTAAGGACTAAGTTCCTTCAGGTATTGGCAATACTTTACATTTAAAATGTTGCGAAATAATTCAATATTCATTGTTCGACAAAATTGTGAATAGATTGAAATGAAATTTTTAAGCAAATAATCGGCCCTATTCCCGTTGTCGTTTCTAAATTGTTGTCGTTGTTATCGTCGCTTCGTTTCTATGGTATATTCGTATTCTTGAAGTATATCAGAACGCGTAAAAAAAGCGATCAAAATTTTAAATTTAAATTAAGAAAGTGTGACAAAGCCCAATAGCGCCATTGTATCTAATGTTATTTGTTGTTTTGAAGAAAATATTTGAACCATTTTGTGAATTTAAGTACATAATATAAAATACAATAATAATAATAATAACTCCTCCTCCTCCTTCTGTGGCTCTAGCTTTGGATTTGTTGTGTACCATTTTTTTCTTTATTTTTAATTTTGGGTCCTTCGTTATCACAAAAATGAAAATAGAAATATACATTTTTGTTTTTGCATTTTGAATTTAAGAATATAAAGAAGACATACATGCAGAAAATTTGAACTGAATTACCTATTTACATTGTGTTTTTACTTCACTTAGAAAAATGTGTCGGGTGAACGCAGACTTTATTGGCTATGTGTATATAAATCACACACTGACCAATATATTCGGCATAAGGTTTGTTAGAATAAAATAAAAGAAATCACTATATGGAGTATATGAGAGTTGGGGTTTTGGCATCACCAAATATAATTAACAGAAAAAGATGCACTCTGAGTTTCATAAGTGAAAACACTTATATTAGTTATTTGGGGGCTAGGGCACCATTTTAGGCTCAAAGATACACTGATGTTAGAAAAACACGCTCTCTTAATTTCATTAAGATAACTCACATATTGACCACTATATGTGGTATAAAGTCAACTGGAGGTTGGAAAATCTTTATTATGTATATGGAGGGCTAAGTTAAATATTGATCCGATTCAACCCATTTTTGATATGTAGACATACATATTATTATCAGATAAGGATCCCCTCCGAATTTGATTAATCTCACAGATATCTACCGATACATTATGTAAAATGTTGGCAATAGGCGCTGGGGTCCACGTATTCGATATCTGGGAGATCGAACAGTTGTAGTGTGGTTTTTACATTTTTGGTCATAAGGTGGTACACCTTAAAGGCACTATCTGTACAAAGTTTTATCCCGATACATTCAATGGTAGTTGATTTGTATACTGGAAAGTGAAAAAATCAGTTGGAATTTAAAATTGTGTAATATGGGAATATATACTTACGTTGTACTCTAGTTTCGCACATTTTCGCATTTTCACATAGGAATGTAAAGATAATGTTATGTACCGAATTTGGTCGAAATAGGTGACTAGGTCAGGAAAATGCGATTTCACTTAAAGGTGGTGTCACCCCACAGTCCAATTTTGACACCGACTTCCTTAAAGAGCTGACGTACCATTTCGGGTGTAGAATTTGGTGTCTCTGATGTATTTATATATAGATTTATCGCATTTTTTTTTACACAACCGTTATATTGGATAAAATAACATTCATAATAAAAATCGAACTTAAAGATTTACTACTTAAATATATATTATCATCACTTATTCTAACGTGTTTGTTGTGTATTCTGGGGGAAAAGGGGAAAACCCAGAAAAACCCGATCAGATCACTGAACATTACAAGTATATAAAATTTCAGTAACTAATTTTTTTTTTAATTTTTAACATGAATACAATACAATATTTCTCTTTATTTAAATAAATATGGATTAATTTCTTAAATTTGTAAGATACATTTTTTCATTAATAAACAAATAAACGACTATTAATATTCAGAAACGAAGAATAAATTGATTAGTCATCATGAAGTAACTTGTTTCGTAATTCTAAAAATCTTGCAGCAGGCAATAGCTTCGGAAATATGTCAGCAAGTTGATTACCTGAATTAATAAACTCGAGAAAAATCATATTATTTTCAACTTGCTATTTAGTTAAATTATATGTAATATCAATATGTTTGGCTCTTTTATAACATGAGGGGTTGTTCGCTATGCTGATACACCCATAGTTTGTCTCCATAAACTTTAATGGGACATATAAGTTTGATATTTACACTATTTAGAAGATATTTCAACCATACAACTTCCCTAACAGTTTCGGTTGATGAGGCTACCGATCTATGTCCTTTCGTGTTCTAACAAATTAGATTTGAACCATTCATATGAAACAAATAACCCGTTGTACTTTTCCTATCAATCTCATTACCACCCCAGTCAGAATCTACATAACCAACTATTATATTTTCAAAATCCGCATTCTCAAAAATTATTTTCATATTAATGGTTCCCTTCAAGTGCCTGAGTATCCTTTTTAAACATTATTCAGAATTATTTTTACTATTGTATATACTCAAGTTATTTACTGCAGTAGGTAAATTTGGACGAGTACATAGCATTACGTACGTTAAACCACCTATAAGGTTACGGCATGGCGCATCAAAATTTTCATCTGAGTTAAGCAATTCATAATTGAGTTTGTTCGGTAGAGGGGTACAAACTGCAATCACACATATTAAATTTATTTATAACCATTTTAACATAAGCAACCTGGCCTAAACAAACTTCATCTTCATACATTTCTATTATTTTGCCTATTAAATGTCGTAGGTTTTTCAAGTTAGTCATTCTAAACCTTTCCAATAAATATTTTTTGGAACTATCCATTCTTGTCATGATTCCTGTAGCTATTACCACATCATAAACAAATAGTAATACATACATGCTTTCCTTACTTTCACCTCTGTGAAGAACATTTACACAACGATGTAGAATTAGTAAAATCAAACTCCTCAATGCTTCCTCAAATACTTCAAACCAGCATTTAGCTGCTTTTTTGAGCTCGTAAATTGCCTTCTCCAGTTAACATCGATTTGATGTACTTTTAAATTATATTGGACTGCTAATGCTAATAATGTTTCATCATAATCGACTTGATATTTTTGGGTAAACCCTCGTGCTACTAGTCTTGCTTTATATCTTATAGGATTTCCTAATTCATTATACATATTTAATAGAAAAAATCCATCCACTGTTAACAATGTTTTTGTTTCCTAGCTTCTTTGTAATATAAAATAATACCTAAGTATTATTTCATGAGCATTCAACTCTGCTTTATCGCCTCCTCCTAAAAAGATTTATCGTGTCTAAATATATCACTGTTTTATAATTCTTTCTTTGATGACCATTACCCATAATTCTTGTGAGTCAATTTGTGCTAGTTTACACACAGACTCTTTTGTAACCCAAACCGGTTTATTGTGGGCGAGGGCACGACTAGGAAAGACGAAGGGACCGTGTCACTCGTGCTTGGGTGGCACGCTTTTTGTTCTTGTTCGTAACAGCTTACTGTTACACTTCTCAGCATTCCTTTTCATTTCCAAATTATTTTCATGGTTGCAAGAGCGCTCGGTTTCAAATGTTCGTACCATTCGTTCAGAAATTTGAATTCTGTTATCTATGCATGCATAAAATAACAGATATATTTTGAAAAATTGTAAATAAGAGACAATTAAGATACTCAAAAATATTCAATTTAAATTAATAAATATAGCAGTATTAAATGTTATGATATACATAAATAAATTCTAATAAAAATTGAAACTTTACTTTTTTATATTTTCATAAAATATTAAGATGCTTTCATATTTATTTCTTTTAACCGAAAATGATTTCGTTCGTATATCATTTTATTTAAAACAAGAATTGTAAGTAATTCAAGAATGTTTTATAATAAATAGAGAAAAATATGGAGTAAAAAAATTATGGATTAATACTTTCCGAAAGATTAAAAAATTCCTGTTATAAATACATACATATAAATACATTCTGATGGATTAAGGAAATCTCGACTTAAGTATTTCTTTGAAACTATTAAGCGGGTATTATGCATATTGTTCTACCACATTCATGGTAATTCCTTGCAACCAAAAATGTGAGACCACCATCCCAACATACAAATGAAATATGAAACGCACTCTAAGTGTCGCGTAGCCGAGCTACACAAACTTTTGCGAAAATTTTGTGAAAAGGAATGACAGTAAAACTCGATTTAACTGAGAGACACTGAGCGACACAAAAGAGAATTTGCTGATTATGAGGATCAAAAGAGTCCCCATGTGAACGCAGGTTTTCTTGAAAAGTGGGATTTTTGTCATTAAAATATTATCCGATTCCCATCAGGAGTCTTCACTTTGTATATCGCCTTTGTGAATAACAAGGCTTTTTTATTGCCTGTACTTAAAACAATGCTTTTTTTATATTACCTGTATGTAATTATAACAGGGCTTTTTATTTATGGCTTATTATTTTCGCTGAGCTCTTTAATAAGCTCGAAGGACAGAAAATGTTTAAACTTTATTCATATGAACACTGCGTTTAGTTTTTTTTACTAACACTGCTTATGTAATTCATTTAAAATGGGGGAATATACACCCGTCTTACATTTTTTTTTGTTTTCTGTTGTGTTTTATGTTTGAATCGTTGATTGGGGAGTGCATGCGTATTGCATAAAATCGTTTGTTTCTGTGTATATGTTTTGTATTGTCTCGGCATTGTCAAAGATAAGTATGTTTAAAGATATTAAAACACAGGGCAATATCAGCTGCCGGAATAGATATACGATTCGACATTCTGCACAATGAATGACGAAGCCCTCTCCAGAATTATGGGCATTTGTAATAGCTCTCCGGATATTACCATCACTAGTGGTGGTCTGATAAATAGCATAACTTGGCGACCTATGCTAACCCTCGCATCAGAACATCTGCTTATAATTACCTCGATCAAGAAACCTCCCGACTTGATTTTTGTGGACAACCACATCTTTGCTCACTTTAAGAAAGCTAACTGGAGATTCGGCAAATGGTAAATCAAATTAAGTGGACTGCTGCACAAAGTGCTAAGATACTGCGCGTCACTTACTTTCTCCGATGAGAGAGTTCTGAGTGTTATCAACAAGGCTAAATCATCCAAATCCATTGGCCCAGATGGAATAAACATGTTGATGCTAAAACATCTATCTAACCAAGGTCCTCAACCTTCCGCCGACTACGCTTCAAATACCCGATGTGTGAACAGTCGGAAAATTGGTTCCACTTCGGAAATCTGAGAAATTCGCGAACCAAGAAGAGTCTTATTGTTCGGTAATTCTCCTTTCCTCAGTAGTGAAGACACTTGAGGCCTTGTTACTCCCGACGTTTACTCACCACCTGTGTCTAGCAGACCATCAACATGGTTTCCGTAAGGTGCACAGTATCACCACAGCACTTAGCGTCATATACGCCCAAATGGTTCATGGCCTAAATTAAAAACCGTCCTGTGAGAGGATGATCCTCGTAGCGTTGGCAAAAAGCCTTTCACGCAGTCAATCATACAATGCTACTTGAGAGTATCGAACAATCCACGCTGCTTCCAGGGCTAAAAAGGTGGACTATGAACTATCTGAGCAGTCGGCAATCATCCGTACTGTTTCGAAGCCAAAACTCTAAATTACGAAGAATTAAACATAGGGTTGCGCAGGGTGGTGTCCCCTCCCCGATACTGTTTAACTTCTATATTTCGAAACTCCCTCAACCACCAGTGTTAATTTCCATCACCTCATACGCAGATGATTGTACAATATTGATGTCTGGCAATGAAATCGGTGGCATGTGTTCGAAAGTATACGGCTAGCGCTCCGACCTTTCTCGCATCTTCTCTGAAAAGAGCTTGACACTCTCCCCCACTAAATCCACAGCGACCATATTCATGAACTTCACGAAGAGTACAGACTGGATGTTAACATCACAGTCGATGACGTTAAAATTCCTACTGTTAACAACCCTAAGATTTTAAGCTGTTACATTCGATAGCCTGCTATTTACTCCTTACCGCGATAACTGCCAAAGTACAGAGCCGCAACAAAATCCTCAAGTCGCTAGCATGCAGCTCATAAGAAAGAGACAAAGAAACGTTGTTGGCAACATAAAAGGCAATCGACCGGCCTTTAACAAACTACGCCACACCAGTATTTAGTGAAATGCAGACGAGGAATCTACATACGTGTCAAAATACTGCATTCCGGACGATTAAAGGATGCCCTTGATGTCTCCGGTCGAACATTTGCACAGCGAGGTCCGCATGCCTCCGATCAAGGAACAAGTTTCTGCTGGGATAAATAATATTTATAATTGTAATAATTATGCATAAATGCAGCATTTTCTTAAATTGATAGTAAATCAATTTAAAGATTCTTTAAAATTGTAATTTAAGCCCTTATTACGGTTTAACACAACGGCATTTTGGTTGAAGGTTTAAAATTTGGTTGTAGTGTTGTCAAACTTCAATATTTTTGTTGTGTTGCGTATTTCAACTCTGTCCCAGTGCAGTTAATTAGAATATCAAAAAATTACAACTGCTCCCAATCATTTGTAGTGTGAGAACTTAATATCCATACGGAATTTAGCCCACACAACGCATAAAGACGCACCATTTTAAACAAATACAACATAGCAAGGGTATGCAAGAAGAAGGAAAACGAAACATAGCAAGCGCTTATACACGATACGGTAAAATCACGCCACGTAAACAACACAACAAGTATTGGGCTGCAACGGAAAAACCACGCCATCCCAAAGCAACATGTTGCGAGCGCGCGAGCAATCAACACACGGCTTAACGGAAAGCAAGCAGGCCCATCAGCAGTCAGTCAGCACAGGACTGTAACAGCGATCACACGCATGACACTAGACTCAGCAGTGAGTCGATCCTCTGACTAATCTTAGTGTCTTAAGTTGTGAACGCCGTTCGTTAAGGGTGAACTCGGTAGTGAGTTGATCCTCTCACAGACTCAACCCTTAACTTTCCGTCGCCAACACAATCTCCTGTGGTCCGGGATTATTTTTAAACGGCTATACACGAACGGGGGGCAGAAACATCAACATCCGAGCGTCAACGCACGCAGCAGGATATCGTCATCCAAGCTTACACGAGCGCCGGCAGAAACATCCCGGAGTCGTCGTCGTAGCACACACGAGCGTCAAATCACGCAGCGGTAGAATCCCCGTCGAAGCCATCATCACCACAGGATGCAAACGTAAGTCATCCTAAGTCGCTTAGCACCCCCAGAGCGCGGCAGAGTAGAATACGCTTTCGTATAAAAGCTATTCAACGGGAACGCGGAGAGGCGGATGACGCTACTGCGGTAAGGAGTGAATGCCTCGCAGTGAGTCGATCCTCTGGCAAGCATTTTACTCTTAACCGTTCGAAGGCTGGAAGTCACGCGTGAAGTGGGTAGTAAGTCTATCCTCTGACCTGCTCCCCGCTTGGCATCGCTTTACAAATTTATTGTAACAAACCCTGGACACGGCGAGTATATCTCAGCAAATCACAAGAAGCAGGGGCAGCAAAAAGCTTCGTTACAATTAGCGCCCGAGCAGAGACTCTGCAAATCGTACTACATCAGGAGGAGATTTAACACGGAAAATGACATTTCTTATGTGTAAATGACATATCAACGTATCTAAGGAGTAACTAATCTCTTCGCGGAAAATTTGGGCGTTAACCACATAGGCACCACGCGGGAAATTCGGAAGCGCATAACGGGCAACCAAGAAGAAAAAATTTAAAAAATGGAAGCTGCACACAAAGCAAATGAGTTCGTTTCACGAGACGAAGGCGATCAGAAGACACCACTTCCTCCAGATCAAGGCAGAGGAACCGCGGACATTTTCACGGAATCATCACGACGACAGCCGCCACCAATAATCATGCCGAATAACGGCATGTCACTTCAACAGAACAAGATAGTTACATTCGCACTTATTATCGACCAGGTGAGGAAGAGGTCCGTAAAATACGACGGCGGGAGAGACCCATTAGCGTTCATCGAACGGTTGGAAGAGTTCTCTGAAGTATACATGATAGACACAGACCTTCTTCCAAGAACCATTCCCGAGTTCCGCTCTCCAATGGTATCGCAACAACAACGAACATTGGAGGAGTTGGACCACCTTCAAAAGATATTTTTTGCGTTTCTTACCAGCACGTTACTTCGAACGCCTCGAAGATGACATACGGCAACGAAGACAACACGTGAGCGAAAAATATAAAGATTACGTTCTCGCTATGCATTTCGAAATAGTCACACCGATTATCTACTCTATATTCAGCGTCGAGATTTCGAGACACTGGCCGAACTTATCACACTTGCAGAAGAGTACGAAGGAATCCATTAAGGAGATCGACGAGCAGTAGAGACATCTCGCCGTGAGATGACGAAACACATCCTAGGTGACCACGAGGTAAGAAATACAACGCGGCCGGACCACCCACCCGTCCAATCCGCATCAGCACGTTCACCCAGCGTCACACGGTTTCCCAACACAATACGACGGTAAACGCGCATCAGCAACAACCACCCACGAGACAAGCTTTTATGCGTGAAAACACATGCAGGAGATGTGGCCAGGAAGAACACTATGATAGGATGTGCCGTAATCCCAGAAAGATATTTTGCTGGGAGTGTGGCCGATCGGGTGTGCTAACCAAAAAATGTTGCGGCCGATTACTGGGAAACGGCCGAGGGTTCTGCCAGGAAAAAAGCGCGTCGGACCCACAGAACTCAGCGCCGAACCGGCAGTAATTATGCATCAGGAGCGCGGCCGGTTATACGCCTTCATCAAGCTTGGCGGAGAACCGGCGGAAGCCGTCATCGGCACCGGCGCCTCAAAAAGTTTCGTATCGTCACGATTTGCAGAACGTATGGACGCAACCGGGAATGGCAAGAAGGTAACCTTAGCCATGCAAATTCAAATGGCCGACGGCACCACCAGCAAGACTTACGACGCCGTAGAAACCAACATCCAACTCGGACAGTCATCGCTCCAAGCAGTGTTACATGTTATGCCCGGTGCGATTGATGACGTCATACTCGGATTAGATACACTGGGGAGCATGGAAGTTAAGTTGTCCTGCGGAGGTCACCAGGCAGTGCTGACAGCGGCAGATGCTCAGCATTCAGCGGCCTTCTACATCATGCCATCAGAAATGGTAGATACCGCAACCCCAACTACACCAAATAGCCGACTACTAAAACCCAGTAGGACGAAGCGCAATAAAACACTTAAGCTAAAGTGCAGGACGATTAATAGAGTCGAGCTTAGATCGACCACCAACCAGAGAAACGAAGCGGCCCGCATACGCGACTTCTTAGCGGAAGAGCTTCAAAAAGATGAGAGGAGTGACGACAGTGGCGGAGCATAAAATCGCTATGACCGACAACCGCCCCATCAAGCAACGATATTTTCCACGAAATCCAGAGATGCAAGCTATTATTAACGACGAGATCGATGAGCTGCTATCGAACGGATGTATCGAACCGTCTCACAGCCCACATAGCGCGCCGATTGTATTGGCCCGGAAGAAGAACGGTAAGTGGCGTTTATGCGTGGATTATCGGCAGCTCAACGCCCGATCAGTGCCCAATGCATACCCCTTATCTAGGATACAACACATATTAAACAAGTTACAACAAGCCAGGTATATGAGTAGTCTGGACTTCAAGAACAGCTACTGGCAGATACCTTTAGAGCAAGGCAGCCGCCCATACACAGCCTTCACTGTACCTGGGCGTGGCCTATTCCAATAGCGCGTCATGCCATTCGGCTTACATTCAGCACCTGCGACGTTCCAGAGGGTACTCGACCAGGTCATAGGCCCTGAGATAGAACCACACGCCTTCGCTTACCTCGACGACATAATTGTCATAGGCTCTACATTCGACGAACACACACAGAACTTACGAAAGGTACTACAGAGATTACAACAGGCCAACCTTCGAATCAATCCTGAGAAATGCGAGGTTTTTAAGAAGGAACTCCGGTATTTAGGTCACGTGATCAGTGACAAAGGCATCCACACCGACCCCGAGAAAGTAGCAGCAATCCAGGAGCTGAAGCCCCCAACTAGCGTGAAAGAAGTACGCCAATATCTTGGGATAACCTCCTGGTATCGCCGCTTTGTACCCGACTTCGCGACGATGAGCCAGCCGCTCACTACCCTCTTAAAGAAAAGGAGACACTGGAAATGGGGAGCTGAGCAACAAGAAGCATTTGAAAGCATTTAGCACAAGTTAACAGAGGCTCCTGTCCTCGATTTCAGCCAGACATTTACCTTGCAGACGGACGCTAGCAACATCGGCCTTGGTTCAGTTCTGACACAGAAACTGGAAGGAAGCGAACGCGTAGTAGCCTAGGCCAGTCGCGAATTGAATAAGCGGAGACCAACTATTCGGCAACCGAAAAGGAGTGCGTCGCCATAGTTTGGGGAGTCCGGAAAATTAGAACCTACCTAGAGGGATATAAGTTCAAAGTGATAACGGATCATATGTCACTGAAGTGGCTGAATTCTATTGAAAGCTCCTCCGGTCGTGTAGCACAATGGGCTTTAGGATTACAGCAACATTCCTTCGACATCAAGTATCGCAAAGGGAAACTCAACCTAGTAGCGGACGCACTGTCCCGGCCACTAGAGACCATAAGACAAGCGACGACGGTGGCGCCACAATGCAACTGGTGGTCCCGCCAACCCCGAGAAGTACGCGGACAACATGGAAAAGGATGGCCAACTCTATCGCCACATTCCGTGTCGATCCCAAGATGAAGAGGCTATACCCTGGAAGCTATGTGTGCCTAAATCCCTTCGCCTAAGAGTCCTGCAAGCGAACCACGATATACCTCGCGACGGACACATGGGTATACGCCGAACAGTAGCCCTGGTGGCTAACCCATTTTACTGGCCAGGGATGTTCCGCGACATTAGCCGTTACGTACACCAGTGTAAGTCCTGCCAGAAACACAAGGAAGGACAGCAGAAACCAGCAAGAGAGATATTTTTCGACAGCTTCAGCAAGTGGGTAGAATTGGTCCCCATGAGGCGTGCTACAGCAGAAGGACTTCATCATGCATTTAGAGAACGAATCCTCGCAAGATTTGGCGTCCCAAAAATTCTTATTTCGGACAACGGCGTCCAATTTACTAGTACGCTATGGCAACACTACGTAAAGGAACTAGAAGTACGCCAGCAATTCATCGCATCTTACACCCCTCAAGAGAATCCGACGGAACGAGTCAATCGGACAATTAAACGAATTATAGCACAACTCAGTAGAGCCCGACACCAGCGATGGGACGATTTTCTCCCAGAGATCGAGCTCGCAGTGAATACCAGCATTTCGGCCTCCACGGGGTATAGCCCGGCATTCCTCGTACAAGGACGAGAGCCGCGACTGCCAAAGGCCCTCTTCGACGAAGTTAATATCGGCACAGCTATGACACCCACGACGGCTGAGGAAAAGTCCAGTAGGAGGCAGGAAGCCTTCAAAATTGTTCGGCAAAATATGGAAAGGGCGACAACGGATCAAACTCGCAAAAGAGCATCACCTCTCTTAAGTCACTGAGGGTTTCGCCGCAAAGTTAGCCCCGAAGTATGGTGGCACTTATCAAATTCTCAGGCATATCTCACCAGTGATCGTCCAACTTCGAAAAATCGACGGTGGAGAAGAGAAAACGGCAAACATCAGTGAATTGAAACCATACCACATAGCCGCAACAGTTTAAAAATTATAAAATAAGAATAAAAAAAATATATAAATGAGCAAATTTGGTGACCAATTGAGACGGTCACATTCATTTAATCGCGAGCTGTCAGAATGGCAAGACATACCGGCAATTCCAGGAGCAAAGTAAACAGCGAATCTGACCAATGACGCAGAAATAGTAGAGTCACCGACTTCGTCACAACCATCCGCGGTACAGCTTCCACCTAAAGGCATAAAAATATTCATTGCCGACGCAAACGGAACAGGACTAGAGGCCTTCCCACAGAAGGATCCTCACGGACCTCACGACCGGCACAGGGAACCACCGTCTTAAATTTAGTACCGCCGAATACCATTGAAATGAAGCCAAAAACAACCGCAAAACCCTACTTGAGAAAGAACAAGGAAAATTTCAAATAGTTATTTGTAATTATATTTATTTGAGAAAAGAATTTTTAAAATAACATGAAAGAAAACTATGAAATTAAAAAGAAGAGCTAAAAAAAATTGATAGATGAGAAATACAAAAATATTATTTAAGAATCTATACTTAAATTAAGAAAAGAAAAGAAAAATATAAGAATTCATAAGTTAATGTAATTGAAGCAAGATTTGAAAATAAGGTGTAAATTACCAAGAAAAATTTATTTTTAATTAGGCGTAAAAGGAAAAGAATTCAGTTAATGTAGCTTAAATTTTAAGGAAAATTTGTAGAAAAGAAATATTTTAAATTACATTAAATTTTGCTTGCCATCTGATGCAAAACTCACCGACGTGGGGGGGAGTGTGAGAACAAAATATCCATACGGAATTTAGCCCACACTATGCATAAATACGCACCCTTTTAAACAAATACAACATAGCAAGGGTATGCAAGAAGAAGGAAAACGAAACATAGCAAGCGCTTTTACACGATACGGTAAAATCACGCCACGTTAACAACACAACAAGTATTGGGCTGCAACGGAAAACCCACGCCACTTCTAGCAACACACGCCATCCCAAAGCAACATGTTGCGAGCGCGCGAGCAAGCAACACACGGCCTAACGGAAAGCAAGCAGGCCCATCAGCAGTCAGTCAGTACAGGACTGTAACAGCAATCACACGCATGACACTAGACTCAGCAGTGAGTCGATCCTCTGACTAGTCTTAGTGTCTTAAGTTGTGAACGCCGTTCGTTAAGGGTGAGCTCGGTAGTGAGTTGATCCTCTGACAGACTCAACCCGTAACTTTCGGTCGCCAACACAATCTCCTTTGGTCCGGGATTATTTTTAAACGGCTATACACGAGCGGGGGGCAGAAGCATCAACATCCGAGCGTCAAATCACGCAGCGGTAGAAACCCCGTCGAAGCCATCATCACCACAGGACGCAAAAGTAAGTCATCCTAAGTCGCTTAGCACTCCCAGAGCGCGGAAGAGTAGAATCGTATCGTATAATAGCTATTCAACAGGAGCACGGAGAGGCGGATGATGCTACTGCGGTAAGGAGTGAATGCCTCGCAGTGAGTCGATCCTCTGGCATTTCACTCTTAACCGTATGAAGGCTGGAAGTCACGCGTGAAGTGGGTAGTGAGTCTATCCTGACCTGCTCCACGCTTGGCATCGCAGCCGCTGCCACTTCCCTCCGTAATTCTGCGTGATAGTGACGCGCTAACGGGCCACGCAAACCGCTTCTCTGCCATAGCGCTATCCTCGGGTGACGCCACTACAACGCTGTGATGTATGGTAATGTTTTTAATAAAATACGATTTGTAAAAGGTCCCATCGTTTACAAATTTACTGTAACAAACCCTGGACACGGCGAGTATACCTCAGCAAATCACAAAAAGCAGGGTAGCAAAAAGTTTCGTTACACGAGTTAAACATTACTGCGTTTATTTAGGAAAAATATGGAAAAACGGGTAAATAAACTATTTTATATATAACAAGCGTACACCATCCGTTTCGCTGGACGCAAACTCATTTTAAACACACTCATTTTTGTTTTTTATTTAAAAATTAGTAGAAACTTAAACATAATATAAAAAATGATACATTTTTAATAACCACAGAAACCTTTTATTTTATCACTTTTTAATTAAGTGCTCTATGATAAACGATGTTTTTTGTTTTCCCATCTTTGGCATAAATGTATAATGCTTGGTTAAGTGGTGAAAAGGGCACAACCATCTATTATAAATTTCAATCTCTTAATTTTTTACTCGAATAGATCCTACATTCCCTTTATCTTGAACAGAACGACGACGTTAAAGCGGATATCCGTCAACTCCTGTTCCAACAACGAAAATGTGATACTTTGTAATCAAATTCATGAGCATTTTTAATTTTTGTTTGAAAGTTCGAGCAGTCAAATCATGACAAACAGTATGCGATTGATTGAAGAATAAATGCTCTTGAATTTAATCCCATTGTGAATTAAAAGTGAATGTAATGAACAAATCGGATCTTTGATAATTTCGAAGGTAACACATTGCATCCTGCGCATATTCATGCATATGGCGTGGGCTGCCAGTAAAACTGGATGGCAAAATTATGAGCTGACCAATATCTTGTGAATTGCCGGGGTTATTAATGTCATCACAAATGGATATAATCTTCGCATCGTAAATTACGTTGATGAAATCGAATATAATTCAATCGCTTGGATTCATACTTCGCATACATATCCACAGCATATTGGTGAAATAAGCTTCGACACTTTAATATATAAGGTTGCTTTTTTGCTCTTCATTCAATGCTTTATAAAAAGTGTTACAGTGATCGGATTTAGTTAAAATATGCGCCGTTTTGTTCGATGATCTGTTTCCATCTAGACGGCAACTTCATAATACCTTCCTCGTAGAAGCCCCCCTCCTTATTTGCGAAGAATTCGGACAGCCACTTTTCACAAGCCTCTTTTGAGTTCAACTTCACACCACCAAGGGCATTCGCCATGGACAGGAACAGGTGGTAATCACTTGGCGCTACGTCCGGGCTATATGGTGGATGCGATAAAACCTCTCATCCGAGCTCCCGTAGCTTCTGACGAGTCATCAACGAAGTGTGTGGTCTGGCGTTGTCCTGGTGGAACACTATACCCTTCCTGTTGGTCAATTCTGGACGCTTCTGGTCGATCGCCTGCTTCAAGCGGTCCAGTTGTTCGCAGTAGATGGTAGAATTAAGCGTCTGGCCATATGGGAGCAGCTCATAGTGGATGATTCCCTTCCAATCCCACCAAACACACAGCAAAACCTTCCTGGCCGTCAATCCCGGCTTGGCCACTGTTTGGGACGATTCACCGGCCTTCGACCACGACCGTTTTCGCTTCATATTGTCGTATGTGATCCATTTTTCGTCGCCAGTCACCATCCGCTTCAAGAATGGGACGAGTTCGTTCCGTTTCAGAAGCATATCGCAGGCGTTGATTCGGTCCAGAAGGTTTTTTTGCGTCAAATTATGCGGCACCCAAACATCAAACTTTTTTTTGTATCCAGCCTATTGCAGATGGTTCAAAATGGTTTGGTGACTAACTCCCATCTCCTGGGCGATGTCACGAGATGCCATATGCCGGTCTAACTCGATGTATTCCATGATTTGATCGGTATTTGTCGTCACAGGTTTTCCGCCGGCTGGCTTATCCATGGTGTCGTTTTCACCGGCTCTGAATCGTCGAAACCATTCCTCCGCGGTTCGAAGTGATAGAGTACCATCCCCCAAAACACCATTAATCTCACGGAACGTTTCTCTAGCGGATTTGCCTTTGACGAAGGAAAACTTTAAAATAGCGCGAATTTCGGCGTTAGTGAACTCCATGTTTACACGTCTATAACTGTTGAACGCAATATCCAAACTAATCATGCATAGCGTTGTTTTGTAGGTTATGTTAAGACCTTTCAAATTATGTATAGTGTTGCCAGATACGAGCTCTGTAGCGCTATGTACATAGCCGCGAAATTCAAAAGACAAAAAGGCGGAAGGGAGATATTCATAACGCTCAATAACAATAATAATCAATAACGTGCGGCCAGAGGCAGTGGTTAAAGCCCTCGAAAAGTTTGAGGTGGAATCGAACCTCAAACACCTCATTTTCAGTCTTCTTTGCGACAGAACTGTCGTGGCGGAGTGGGGTAGTGCCAAGTCAACCAGAAAGGTTAATAGGGGAACTCCGCAGGGAGGAGTACTCTCCCCACTGCTCTGGATCTTGGTGGTGAACGACCTACTTAAAGAACTCGAGGAGCAAGGCTGTCGGGTGATAGCCTATGCTGATGATGTGGTTCTTATGGTTAAAGGTAAATTCTTTAATACCGTCTAGGAGCTCACCGAAGGGTACCTAAACGTGGTATCCAACTGGGAAAACAGAAGCGGCCTAGCCGTCAACCCAAGTAAAATCAAAATGGTTTTATTTACTAGGAGGTTCACGAACATCGAGGAGAGAGTCAAGAAGGCATCGGTCGCCTTATATTGCTGCAGGGGAGCTATAGGGAAAAGGTTGGGGCTCTCATCTAAGGTGGTGTTCTGGCCCTACGAAACCGTAATCAAGCCAATATTGTTCTATGGTGTGTTCGTCTGGTTGAGGGCGCTCGAAAAGACTACCCTAGCTAAAAGGCTTGAGCGAGTCCAAAGAGCGGCGCTCATCGGAATCTCCGGTGCACTGCGAACCACACCAACGATAGCTCTCAACGCTATGTTAAATATAGAACCTGTGGACATTGCCGGTAGGTGCATTGATGCGAGGTGTGCTACTAGGCTCAGGGAAGCTGGGCTCTTGAAGAGGTCCGAACAAGGACACGCCACAATTCTCTCCTCCTTCAGCTGCATTCCTGAAATTTTGGATCACTGCGTCACAGTGGAATGGGATCGAGTTGGTTCTCCGCTAACGTCTTGCATTCTGCGCGATCCTTCTGGCCGAGAGTGGATCACAGGTGGTCGGAGGATCTTCTCGCCTTGAACAAAGTTCACCTAGCCGCCATGGTAGGAGTTCTCACTGGGCACTGTCCAATGGGAACTCATGCGGTGCGGCTTAGAATACAACCCGATGGTAGTTGTTAAAGCTGTATGGAGGAGGGTGAAGTGGAAACATCCCGGCACTTTCTCCTCCACTGTCCGGCTTTTGCTAGGCTGAAAATGAAACATCTCGGCAATCACACCTTTGGCGGACCAGAAGATTTGGCCGAAACGGATATAGGCCGTCTGAACAAGTTTGTCATAGGCACAAAGCGCTTTGTCGGCATGTAAGGGTCTATTGATCTGTCTCATAGGAGTTTTGGGTACCACAACGGACCGGCGGCTAAGCTGTCCAAGTGTGATCCTTCTTGGGATCGACCCTCTAACCTAACCTAACCTAATTCATGACGCTTAGAATTTTATTTGTTAATGTACGTACAAAAACAATTTTTTTTTTAGAATTTTGTAATAAATATACATTTTATATTTAAAATACTATTTTACTCTGTAAAAGCATGTTGCAAAGTATAAAAATTATACGATTAACTGGATTGATAACATCATATTGATATTGCCCTTTTCAAAATAGCAACGCATATTGCAACGCATCGTATAATCTGTGCAATTCCGACATACGTTGTAATTCATAAATATTTCTGCGATGAAGCACAATGTCACGGGGATTGCATTCGTCACCAATAATTTCTATGGCCACTTCATCAATAATTGGTAAATTGAAACGCCGAGCATGTTGACCGGCAGTTGTTCTCTCAGCTCAATTTTGTGATTATTTGATGGCATTCTTTTCCAAGTCACTTTGAACAAATTCCCCAATTGATTTAATTAAGAAGTGATTTGAAATAAAGAATTGTATGTTTAAATTTTGTCCAGAAAATACTTTTATTCTGGTGTATCACCTGATACCAGTTCACGTAATACATCAGGAATGTCATCAGCTAATTCCACTCGAACTTTTCCACCATTACAACACTATTCAGTTGTTTCATTTTTGAATTAAATTGTACGGCAAAATTCACAAACGTGAAGCATGAATTTCAATTTGAACAAACGACTGGGTCGAATAATCATCATAATTTTTTGTATTCAAATGCGATTCGATTTAAATATTTATGCATATTTGAACGAGAATTTGTGTCAAATTGTCGCCGTGAATTACGATTGCGCCGCATTCGCTCTTGATCCTGTGCATTTTATCCTTCTAATTTTTTTAGCAGAACGATTTGAGCGTGATCGGGAACGACGTTCTCTTTCAGTTTCGATACGACTCTCACGTTGGTCTTAATTTTCTTGTGCTCTTCTACTACTTGCTACAATCTTTACCCTCCTGGATATTCTACTAATAACAGATTTGCCATTTACTTCTAAAATAAAAAAATTATTTCTATTAATTTTCTTAGTATTTCAAAAAGAAACGAAAAAAAAATAATAATACAGCAAACGAAAACACAACAATTTTGTGAATTATGAACGTTGTCTATGTCTATAACACTCACATTGCAGAAAACCAAACACTGATCAAAGCACAGATCAAATTCTTAGGGCGATAACTAAAAGAAATAAAAATTCAATTATTGTATTTAGAACATTTATTAATTTTTAATAATAATAATAGAAATATTTTAAAAAATTGTGAATAAGGAGAAAATTAAGATACTCAAAAATATTTAGTTTAAATTTAGAATTATAATAATTTATACATAAATGAATTCTAATAAAAATTGTAACTTTACTTTTTTATATTTGCATAAAATATTAAAATGCTTTTACATTTATTTCTTTTAACCGAAAAGGATTTAGTTCGAATAACATTCTAATTAAAACAAGAATTGTAATTCATGAATGTTTTATAATAAATAGAAAAAAATGGGGCAAAAAAATGGTAGTATTTTTGATACTGAAAGATAAGGAAATTCCTGTTATAAATTTGCTTTTAGTGGCGGGTAATCAATACATTCTGCTGGATTACGGAATTCCCGACTTAAGAAATTCTTTGAAACTATTTAATAAGCGTGTATTATGCTTATTGTTCTACCACATTCATGGTAATTCATGGTAATCAGTTTTTCTCTTTTGTTTTCATTCCACCAATGTAGCCATGCCATTGTTCTATTTGTATGCACGATTTTTCACACATTTAGTTTTTTAGTTATAATTTTTCATAATGCTAAAATGATAAAAAGCTAAATACTAAAATCCAACTATTAAAAATAGTCTACCCACTCATAAATAAATGTATTCGACTGTGATTTTGAGTTATTTTAAGAATATTTCAAATATATTCAAATTCATTTTTTAATTACTACAAAATATCGATATTGCAAAAGATTGCTCTCTCACTCTCAGCTCACTCGTTTGTGCACTTTTACATTGGGACTCAAAAGAGTCTCATTTTTTTCAAATTTTCTTTTGGTGTCGCTCTGTGCATTCACACGGTCAAAAAGAGTCCAGCAACTCGAGTCTAGTTTTTCTGCATTCCTTTTCACAAAAATTTCGTAAATATTTGTGCGGTTCGACTGCGCAACACTGCGTGCTGCGTATTTCATTTGTATGTTGAGATGATGGTCACACATTTTGCTTGCAATGAATTACCATGAATATGGTAGAACAATATGCATAATACAAGTACCTACCCGCTAAATAGTTTCAAAGAAATACTAAAGACGGGAATTCCCTAATCCACAAGAATGTATTGAATATCCGCTACTAATATTTTCAAGGCCAAATTTATAATAGGAATTTCCTAATCTTTAAGTATTAAAAACTCATAATTTCTTTACTCCGTATTAAAAATTCATAATTTCTTTACTCCATAATCTATATCTTAATTTTCTCCTTATTTACAATTTTTCAAAATATTTCTATTGTTCTATGCATACATATTTGCATATTACATACAAAAAATAGATAACAGAATTCAAATTTGCGAACGAATTCATTTGAAACCGAGCGCTCTTGCAACCATTAAAAGAATTTGAAACTGAAAAGGAATGCTGAAAAGGGTAGCAGCGAGCTGTTACGAACAAGAACACAAAGCGTGCCACCCGAACACGAGTGGCACGGTCCCTTCGTCTTTCCTCGTCGTCCCCTCGCCCACAATAAACTGGTTTGAGACTCTTTTGAGTCCCAATGTAAAAGTGCACTTTCTAGGGAAAAAATCCAATTTTTGCAGATAACCTACCGTACGGTCTATTGAAGCGGACGGTAGAAGCGGTGGTGAGTGTTTATTTACATTGCGCTCTCATAAGATAGGTCGTATCAGCTGTTTGTGCCATCACTGTTTCTGCTTTGCGCGATTATAACGCAAATCAGAGAGCTGCAACGAGTATTTAAATCAGATCAAACACTCGTGCCGAAAACACAATCAAATCAATTCGGCTAATCATACACAACATTGTTGATCGATTCAAGTAAGTGGTATGGCCGACTATCATATCAGTACATTTGCGACCATAGATTGAGTTGAACAAATGTATGCCTGCGGGTAAGCCATGAAAACAAGCAAATTTACTCCAGTAATGTAGGGTTAATTTAAATCATGTGAGTCATGCTCGAGTATAAATATATGAACTTTGGGTGAAAGTGCATGTTAAAAGGTATCGATGCGTGAAATCAAATTTGTCAGTATACTTATATTTGAAGCCGAAAGAATTTAACACATGTTAATAAGAAAATTATTTTTTAACATAGAACTAAAATTAAGGAGTGTACAAAATCTTCTTCCAATAGTTTTGTACTATGTGAGTTTCAATTTAATTCTGAATTTATTTGTAACATATTCTTACACATCTCAAACAGCAAAAACATCCACTCAGCATTGTGATCCTTTATAAGTTCGTGATAAAATTTATTTAGTTGTTCATTCATTTTTTCAAAATTCTTGTTAACTTCATTTATTGTCTTTTTTAATATATTTATTGTAGCATCAACTATTGTTGTCCTTTTCTTAAACAAATGTGCTATATTATTTTGGTTGTCAAAAATATTTTTAATATTTGATTCCATATTCTCTCGGCCATCAGCATCCATAATATCAAATAATATATAGTCAATCGATCCAACAAATTCGGATGGTGCTCGCCTTTTTCTATTTTGTTATTTCATAAATATATTGCTGTATTTTTTTCAGCTCAGCTACTGAAGCTCCTAGTTTAGTTGTATCATTAAGAACCACATCATTATTCTTGAAGTCAACAAACTTGTAACCTGATTTGGCTCTTCTGTTTTACTACTATTTGTTGTCTCCAGTGGACATAATTTGTGAACGGGTCGTTTAAGTATCCCATTGTGTAATTTTAAAGTTACAATTCTAACATTTCCATCACTTCCATCCATCTTTAATAATTGCTATTTAACCTACTGCTAGATTCGCCTGTCTGGTTTTCCATTTTACCGTTTAAAAAATTCTCTTTTCATTTTTTGTCTTAATTTCCATATATCTAACGAGGTTATTTGTGTATCATCTATTGCTTCAATACAATCTATTATTGGACATCCTATTAAAAAATGTCCGGGTGTTAGAATATCTATATCGCTTTCACTATCAATCGCACATAGAGGTCGGGAATTCAGCACTGCTTCAATTTGTGATAAAATAGTAATCATCTCTTAAAATGCCAATTAACTTTCCCCTATTACTCTTTTTAAATGATATTTAACTGACTTGACTTCTGCTTCCCAAATTCCTCTGAAGTGAGCTGCCGGCGGCCCTTTTTATCTTTTTAAAGCAGTTAGGAACGCTTCAGTTGTTAAATCACTTACTGCCTCTAAATGAATAGCTTTTGTTGTCATACATACAAATACAGCAATATAGCCTTTAAATGTTTTTTGGCTACGTGTGCATAGTCTACACCGACGTGTGTAAATGGTATTGACATCGATATTTGGAATTTTCGAAGATTTGTTTTGCTACTTCTTTGCGGTACCGTATGCATCGACTACAAGCTCGAATTCTCTTTTTTATGAAGTTTTCAATCCAATAATTCCTTCTAATCATTGCTTCCATTAACTTATTTCCTCCATGCTAGGTTATTTTATGAAGTTAATGATGACAAATGTGATTTATTTAATATTATTGGGTTCTTCTGATCAAATTGAAGATTTGCATTCCCCAACCTACCTACACGAAGGATTCCTTTACTATCCAAAATTATATTTAAGCTTGCCATGATACTTTTATTACTAATTTCTTTTTTGGTTTCATAACTTTGAATTTCCTCTCTAAATTGTAATCTCTGCTGATATCTATCAACTAAGTTTGTAGGACATTTTTGTATTCTTATTTTTCTTACAAATCGCAAAATATAAGCTACTACTCTTATTAATTTGGTGAAACTAGAATACTTTAATATTACCCTATCCAAAAAATGTGATTTCTCTGATGATGTGACATACAATTCCACTTCCGTAAATCCATATTTTTGTAATTGTTTCGAAATTTAATATTAAATGACTTTACATTAATTTACTGAATCTGAAAGCAAACAGTTGTAAGGCTCGCAAAATTTGGCAATTTCTTGTAATGTTCTCGTTGCCAATAAAGGAGCTGATGCTGTCCTATACGTTACTGTTTGCAATTTATATTCTTCGATCGGCTCTCCTTTCGTTTCTCTCCACAATATACGTTGATAATCTTGGTCACTTGCTGCTATTTTAATTTGTCGAAACATTTCTTCGATATCACTTGTTAACACATATTGCCACAGTCTCCATTATTTCCACTTATAGTTTTTGCTGATGCATCGAAAACTACTCGTAGTTTAGTTGTGAGACTGCCTTCTTGAATCACTGCTTGTTGTGGCAAATAGTGTTTTCCGCACTTATTTTCATTTGTTTTCTCATGTGGCCCTTTTCCAAATATTCTCTCATAAATTGCACATATTGGTTTTTTAGTTCGTCATTTGTGTTGAACTTTTTTGCAAGATTAAGAAATCTCGCCATTGCTTGCTTGCGAGAGTCTCCCAATTCTTCATATTTTTTAAAAGTCAGACTGACGATAAATCTCTTATTTTTATCTTTTACTGTTGTTTTATCAAATATTTTTAGGCATTCATCGTCATCTTCAGAATAAGTTGGAGTTGCGGTCCCTGCTATTTCCCAAAGTTTCTCCAATGTTGTAATAACGCCGCTAAAATTTTATTGTTTTTTCTCGATTGTTGTGAAATTCCTGACAAATTCCAGCCCAATTTTGTAGCTTGACCTAGTATTCAATCCTTAAATATGCCTTCTAGTATTATATGTCAGCATATACATCACCTCCAATAACGACGTCAATTCGATCCGACTTATTGAAGTTGAGATCAGCTAAGATATAGTTTTGCCATTGTTTCATATCCAATTTAAACGTTTTATCTGGTTGTGCACTCGCTAATTTTGGCAAAATTAGTGACTTCACGTTGCCCTTGTGGTTTAGTTACTTCTCTTCTCTTTGATAAATGAAGTATTTGAGCTGCTTCTTCGGAAATTGTGGTTTTTTGTGATCCTTGATCGATTAGAGCTCGCAATATCACAAACTCTCCATTTGCTGCCTTCACTCTTATTTGAGCTGTTATTAGAAGTATTGTCGTTTCGAAGTTTTTCGTCATCATTGTCGAGGATTTTTTTTGTGATATTTTTTTCACTTATTCCTTTTCCGTTTTGGAATGCATTATAATGCAGCAAATTATGATGATTTCTTTCACACTTATTACATTTTTCCTGATTATTACACTTGTCTTCATATCCATGATCAAGGCAATTATAGCATAGTTTGTTGTTTGTAATGATTCAACATCATCAAAAGTTTGTATAGCCCTGTTATTTTTTTAACATTCTGATCGTATAAACGCAGACTCTCTTTGTCTAGTTTTCGAACTACTAACCGAGCTATGACGTCGTTTAAATTTAAATTGCGTCCTTTTAATGCATAAATCCACTCCTTGGTGGTATCCAAAAGGTGATTCATGCTTGCTGCACTTTTTCCATTTCCAGTTGGAATTTTTATTTCTTGTAGTTTTATGTTAGAACACACTGCTTGTGTTGGAGTGTTCTTGTTTAAAGTTTCCATTACTTTTTTAAGGCAAAATTTATTCTGGTTGAATTTCTTCTATTTGCTCCATCATTAAGTCTTTCTTCATTATTTTTAAATGGATATTATTTGCTTCTTCAACAATTTCAAAATGTATTTGAAGCTTCATTTTAATATCTCTCATTTCTTCAAGAGAATCCAGTTCAATTATTTTTATTTCTGCTAATATCTTGTTTAGCTTTTGTACTCGACGTTGAAATTTTCTTTCAACATCGGAAGCAGAATCTGGTGGTTCCATTTGGCTTTTTTGTTGCATGGATCCAGTAATCCACCTGCTGCTTACTGCTGAAGAATCTTTGGCAGCTATTTGAATTTTTAAATTTTCAATGGAATTTTCCATTATTTATATAAGATGCACATAATATTTTTTGGCAATGTATTTATCGGCATCTTGACTTTTTTTAGCCATAATTTTGATATGGTTTCCTTTAAATTCCGTCATGATTGTCTGAATATGTTCGATATATTCAAAAAGCTTTCCTTTTAAGTATTTTTTGTTCCTCTAGCGCAGCAATATCGCTCAAATCCGTTTGCCTCTTTAATAAATTTTCCATGATGATTTGATTTTTTGTTTTTATGTTTTGATTTTGTCTGTTTGTTTTTTAGCACTGTTAAACTTAAAACAAAAGTGTTTTTTTTTTTGCTTTTCCGTTTCCACAGAATCGGGTTTCGCTTATGCTAACTTATTTATATAAATGCGGATAATCTTTGTTATTCCGGCTTCCTTTTATATTTATTTTCGTCATTTCTTTTTTAGGCTTCGAAGTACCAAATGTACAAAACCTTCCTCCAAAAGTTTTCTACTATATGAGTTTCAATTTGAATATGTATTTATTTGTAAAATATTCTTCTAATTTTATATCTAATTTTTTAACTATGTAGGTACAATATATACCTATGTATATGAGCGTGTATATTAATGTACATATGTGTGTGTATATATGTACTTTATTTTTATTGCATACTTCAAATACCAATGCATGGGGCTTTTATAATTATTTACGTTCACTGTGTGACTTAAATGCAGCTAACGCATTTTATCAGTTGCTGATTGTATGGATTAGTATTTGTTGTACGCATGTTTTGTATCTTGTATATTTTCATGCAATATAGGGTGGTTTTTAATTGTATAATTTAATACATGTGTATGTGTGTATTTTATATGTTTGTATGTATTTTAGTATACAAGTACACTGTAATTTATGGATTTTTTTCTATAGTTAGTGATTTTTACAATTTTGTGAGCAAAATTTTATATTACAATTTTATTGCTTATCATTGCAGTTAACATTCAGTGGACTGTATTTTTTTATTCAATTTATGGTATACATACAATACTTGTATGTATGTATATTTGTGTACTAATTTTTATAAACGAAGAGAGAGCATAAACATATTTTTCTTGTTACATACATTTTATATTAAAAGTAATAAATTCATTTCGTGACAACAATTTTCGACTCCCTCAATATTTAATTTATTTTGAATAACATAAAATAAATATTTAAAAAAATTTAATGCACATATGTACAGCAAGTACATGAGTAAATCAGTGTGTCGGATATGATATACTCCCGAACATTGTCGAAATTTTTAATCATACAATATGAGTATGATTCATTTTCGGATATTGCCTGCAAAATCGAACGTTCATAAGCAAATCGTGTATAAGTTGATCGCTGGTGATTTAAACTTGTTCTCTGTCGCTGATTTGAAGACCAACTGACGACAGGAATCAAACTGACAGAATTAGCCAGAGTAACGGATCAGCAGCTCGAGTATGAATAAAAATTGATAACTCGTTGCAGTTCTCTGACGCACATACAAAAATGTATCGTTCACTTGTATGTGTATATTTCTGCTCTGTTTTTTTTTTTTTCAAAATCTATCTTTGGACCAATAGGTAGCATTTTTTAATTCCAAAAGTAAGATTGAAAAACCAACCTCCTTTCAAAAGGAACAGAAAAACGATACTCTATATACTTAGAAAGGTGAAACATTTGTTGAGGTCGTGGAGAAAGAACTCAAAACTGGACGAGGCAAGCTGCAATTTGGAAACAGTGAAAATAAAATTCAGGACCGTGGGTGTTTCAAAAATAAAGACTCGATACATTACACCATCACTAGGAATATACTTTTTGAGTAAAATAAATTTTTTTAAATAATTTTTTTCCTCCTCAGTCATTTGTGTTTTACTGCGTACAAATGTGGTGATGATAATATTATATTTAAAACCTCTTTAACAACCATAGTTATCGTTGTCTGCACCAGTCTAAAGTTAAAATCATTTAAACTGCAATCTTGATATTACCGGCAGCAAGGAAACCGCGAGTTGTCGTTTCGTGAAATGTTTCTTCATTGTACTTGTATTTAGTAAACCACAAAATGCTTCCTTATTTAAACGAAAATAACTTATGCATCTGCAACAAACATTATTAAAAAGCTATTTAACTGTTAATAAAACTTTCGCTTACTTGGTTTTAGAAAGATCCAATTGCTTTTTCGTATGTATATTTCGAAATCAAAACTAATGCCCATTTTAATAACTATTCAACTTTTCGTGAGCAATAACTGATTTGAATTGTTTTGATTTTTCGTTAGAAAAATTTCGGCTGTTTAATTATTTCAAATCTTCATTTCTTAGGTTGGCAACACCTATGACACTTCCACTGAAAATCGTTGAAGTTCATAATACCAAAAAAGAGTTTGGTTGATCTGAATTTGAACTGCTTTAATTTCAATTAAACTAAGTGGAGTTGAAAACAGTAATACGGGTATTTATCAACGTTAGTCGACTTACAAAAAATTAGTCATTTTACTACGAACGGCATTGATTCAATCCTACTAAAGATAACGTTTTTAAATTACAATGAACGTCAATCCATTTTCCATTTGAGCAATGCTGCATAATAATTTAAACAGTGTTTCCGTAAAATGTAAATCCATCCATCCATAGTTTGTTGTTTGTAATGATTCAACATCATCGAAAGTTTGTATAGCCCTGTTATTTTTTTAACATTCTGATCGTATAAACGCAGACTCTCTTTGTCTAGTTTTCGAACTACTAACCGCGCTATGACGTCGTTTAAATTTAAATTGCGTCCTTTTAATGCATAAATCCACTCCTTGGTGGTATCCAAAAGGTGATTCATGCTTGCTGCACTTTTTCCATTTCCAGTTGGAATTTTTATTTCTTGTAGTTTTATGTTAGAACACACTGCTTGTGTTGGAGTGTTCTTGTTTAAATTTTCCATTACTTTTTTAAGGCAAAATTTATTCTGGTTGAATTTCTTCTATTTGCTCCATCATTAAGTCTTTCTTCATTATTTTTAAATGGATATTATTTGCTTCTTCAACAATTTCAAAATGTATTTGAAGCTTCATTTTAATATCTCTCATTTCTTCAAGAGAATCCAGTTCAATTATTTTTATTTCTGCTAATATCTTGTTTAGCTTTTGTACTCGACGTTGAAATTTTCTTTCAACATCGGAAGCAGAATCTGGTGGTTCCATTTGGCTTTTTTGTTGCATGGATCCAGTAATCCACCTGCTGCTTACTGCTGAAGAATCTTTGGCAGCTATTTGAATTTTTAAATTTTCAATGGAATTTTCCATTATTTATATAAGATGCACATAATATTTTTTGGCAATGTATTTATCGGCATCTTGACTTTTTTTAGCCATAATTTTGATATGGTTTCCTTTAAATTCCGTCATGATTGTCTGAATATGTTCGATATATTCAAGAAGCTTTCCTTTTAAGTATTTTTTGTTCCTCTAGCGCAGCAATATCGCTCAAATCCGTTTGCCTCTTTAATAAATTTTCCATGATGATTTGATTTTTTGTTTTTATGTTTTGATTTTGTCTGTTTGTTTTTTAGCACTGTTAAACTTAAAACAAAAGTGTTTTTTTTTTTGCTTTTCCGTTTCCACAGAATCGGGTTTCGCTTATGCTAACTTATTTATATAAATGCGGATAATCTTTGTTATTCCGGCTTCCTTTTATATTTATTTTCGTCATTTCTTTTTTAGGCTTCGAAGTACCAAATGTACAAAACCTTCCTCCAAAAGTTTTCTACTATATGAGTTTCAATTTGAATATGTATTTATTTGTAAAATATTCTTCTAATTTTATATCTAATTTTTTAACTATGTAGGTACAATATATACCTATGTATATGAGCGTGTATATTAATGTACATATGTGTGTGTATATATGTACTTTATTTTTATTGCATACTTCAAATACCAATGCATGGGGCTTTTATAATTATTTACGTTTACTGTGTGACTTAAATGCAGCTAACGCATTTTATCAGTTGCTGATTGTATGCATTAGTATTTGTTGTACGCATGTTTTGTATCTTGTATATTTTCATGCAATATAGGGTGGTTTTTAATTGTATAATTTAATACATGTGTATGTGTGTATTTTATATGTTTGTATGTATTTTAGTATACAAGTACACTGTAATTTATGGATTTTTTTCTATAGTTAGTGATTTTTACAATTTTGTGAGCAAAATTTTATATTACAATTTTATTGCTTATCATTGCAGTTAACATTCAGTGGACTGTATTTTTTTATTCAATTTATGGTATACATACAATACTTGTATGTATGTATATTTGTGTACTAATTTTTATAAACGAAGAGAGAGCATAAACATATTTTTCTTGTTACATACATTTTATATTAAAAGTAATAAATTCATTTCGTGACAACAATTTTCGACTCCCTCAATATTTAATTTATTTTGAATAACATAAAATAAATATTTAAAAAAATTTAATGCACATATGTACAGCAAGTACATGAGTAAATCAGAGTGTCGGATATGATATACTCCCGAACATTGTCGAAATTTTTAATCATACAATATGAGTATGATTCATTTTCGGATATTGCCTGCAAAATCGAACGTTCATAAGCAAATCGTGTATAAGTTGATCGCTGGTGATTTAAACTTGTTCTCTGTCGCTGATTTGAAGACCAACTGACGACAGGAATCAAACTGACAGAATTAGCCAGAGTAACGGATCAGCAGCTCGAGTATGAATAAAAATTGATAACTCGTTGCAGTTCTCTGACGCACATACAAAAATGTATCGTTCACTTGTATGTGTATATTTCTGCTCTCTTTTTTTTTTTTCAAAATCTATCTTTGGACCAATAGGTAACATTTTTTAATTCCAAAAGTAAGATTGAAAAACCAACCTCCTTTCAAAAGGAACAGAAAAACGATACTCTATATACTTAGAAAGGTGAAACATTTGTTGAGGTCGTGGAGAAAGAACTCAAAACTGGACGAGGCAAGCTGCAATTTGGAAACAGTGAAAATAAAATTCAGGACCGTGGGTGTTTCAAAAATAAAGACTCGATACATTACACCATCACTAGGAATATACTTTTTGAGTAAAATAAATTTTTTTAAATAATTTTTTTCCTCCTCAGTCATTTGTGTTTTACTGCGTACAAATGTGGTGATGATAATATTATATTTAAAACCTCTTTAACAACCATAGTTATCGTTGTCTGCACCAGTCTAAAGTTAAAATCATTTAAACTGCAATCTTGATATTACCGGCAGCAAGGAAACCGCGAGTTGTCGTTTCGTGAAATGTTTCTTCATTGTACTTGTATTTAGTAAACCACAAAATGCTTCCTTATTTAAACGAAAATAACTTATGCATCTGCAACAAACATTATTAAAAAGCTATTTAACTGTTAATAAAACTTTCGCTTACTTGGTTTTAGAAAGATCCAATTGCTTTTTCGTATGTATATTTCGAAATCAAAACTAATGCCCATTTTAATAACTATTCAACTTTTCGTGAGCAATAACTGATTTGAATTGTTTTGATTTTTCGTTAGAAAAATTTCGGCTGTTTAATTATTTCAAATCTTCATTTCTTAGGTTGGCAACACCTATGACACTTCCACTGAAAATCGTTGAAGTTCATAATACCAAAAAAGAGTTTGGTTGATCTGAATTTGAACTGCTTTAATTTCAATTAAACTAAGTGGAGTTGAAAACAGTAATACGGGTATTTATCAACGTTAGTCGACTTACAAAAAATTAGTCATTTTACTACGAACGGCATTGATTCAATCCTACTAAAGATAACGTTTTTAAATTACAATGAACGTCAATCCATTTTCCATTTGAGCAATGCTGCATAATAATTTAAACAGTGTTTCCGTAAAATGTAAATCCATCCATCCATAGTTTGTTGTTTGTAATGATTCAACATCATCAAAAGTTTGTATAGCCCTGTTATTTTTTTAACATTCTGATCGTATAAACGCAGACTCTCTTTGTCTAGTTTTCGAACTACTAACCGCGCTATGACGTCGTTTAAATTTAAATTGCGTCCTTTTAATGCATAAATCCACTCCTTGGTGGTATCCAAAAGGTGATTCATGCTTGCTGCACTTTTTCCATTTCCAGTTGGAATTTTTATTTCTTGTAGTTTTATGTTAGAACACACTGCTTGTGTTGGAGTGTTCTTGTTTAAAGTTTCCATTACTTTTTTAAGGCAAAATTTATTCTGGTTGAATTTCTTCTATTTGCTCCATCATTAAGTCTTTCTTCATTATTTTTAAATGGATATTATTTGCTTCTTCAACAATTTCAAAATGTATTTGAAGCTTCATTTTAATATCTCTCATTTCTTCAAGAGAATCCAGTTCAATTATTTTTATTTCTGCTAATATCTTGTTTAGCTTTTGTACTCGACGTTGAAATTTTCTTTCAACATCGGAAGCAGAATCTGGTGGTTCCATTTGGCTTTTTTGTTGCATGGATCCAGTAATCCACCTGCTGCTTACTGCTGAAGAATCTTTGGCAGCTATTTGAATTTTTAAATTTTCAATGGAATTTTCCATTATTTATATAAGATGCACATAATATTTTTTGGCAATGTATTTATCGGCATCTTGACTTTTTTTAGCCATAATTTTGATATGGTTTCCTTTAAATTCCGTCATGATTGTCTGAATATGTTCGATATATTCAAAAAGCTTTCCTTTTAAGTATTTTTTGTTCCTCTAGCGCAGCAATATCGCTCAAATCCGTTTGCCTCTTTAATAAATTTTCCATGATGATTTGATTTTTTGTTTTTATGTTTTGATTTTGTCTGTTTGTTTTTTAGCACTGTTAAACTTAAAACAAAAGTGTTTTTTTTTTTGCTTTTCCGTTTCCACAGAATCGGGTTTCGCTTATGCTAACTTATTTATATAAATGCGGATAATCTTTGTTATTCCGGCTTCCTTTTATATTTATTTTCGTCATTTCTTTTTTAGGCTTCGAAGTACCAAATGTACAAAACCTTCCTCCAAAAGTTTTCTACTATATGAGTTTCAATTTGAATATGTATTTATTTGTAAAATATTCTTCTAATTTTATATCTAATTTTTTAACTATGTAGGTACAATATATACCTATGTATATGAGCGTGTATATTAATGTACATATGTGTGTGTATATATGTACTTTATTTTTATTGCATACTTCAAATACCAATGCATGGGGCTTTTATAATTATTTACGTTCACTGTGTGACTTAAATGCAGCTAACGCATTTTATCAGTTGCTGATTGTATGGATTAGTATTTGTTGTACGCATGTTTTGTATCTTGTATATTTTCATGCAATATAGGGTGGTTTTTAATTGTATAATTTAATACATGTGTATGTGTGTATTTTATATGTTTGTATGTATTTTAGTATACAAGTACACTGTAATTTATGGATTTTTTTCTATAGTTAGTGATTTTTACAATTTTGTGAGCAAAATTTTATATTACAATTTTATTGCTTATCATTGCAGTTAACATTCAGTGGACTGTATTTTTTTATTCAATTTATGGTATACATACAATACTTGTATGTATGTATATTTGTGTACTAATTTTTATAAACGAAGAGAGAGCATAAACATATTTTTCTTGTTACATACATTTTATATTAAAAGTAATAAATTCATTTCGTGACAACAATTTTCGACTCCCTCAATATTTAATTTATTTTGAATAACATAAAATAAATATTTAAAAAAATTTAATGCACATATGTACAGCAAGTACATGAGTAAATCAGTGTGTCGGATATGATATACTCCCGAACATTGTCGAAATTTTTAATCATACAATATGAGTATGATTCATTTTCGGATATTGCCTGCAAAATCGAACGTTCATAAGCAAATCGTGTATAAGTTGATCGCTGGTGATTTAAACTTGTTCTCTGTCGCTGATTTGAAGACCAACTGACGACAGGAATCAAACTGACAGAATTAGCCAGAGTAACGGATCAGCAGCTCGAGTATGAATAAAAATTGATTACTCGTTGCAGTTCTCTGACGCACATACAAAAATGTATCGTTCACTTGTATGTGTATATTTCTGCTCTGTTTTTTTTTCAAAATCTATCTTTGGACCAATAGGTAACATTTTTTAATTCCAAAAGTAAGATTGAAAAACCAACATCCTTTCAAAAGGAACAGAAAAACGATACTCTATATACTTAGAAAGGTGAAACATTTGTTGAGGTCGTGGAGAAAGAACTCAAAACTGGACGAGGCAAGCTGCAATTTGGAAACAGTGAAAATAAAATTCAGGACCGTGGGTGTTTCAAAAATAAAGACTCGATACACTACACCATCACTAGGAATATACTTTTTGAGTAAAATAAATTTTTTTAAATAATTTTTTTCCTCCTCAGTCATTTGTGTTTTACTGCGTACAAATGTGGTGATGATAATATTATATTTAAAACCTCTTTAACAACCATAGTTATCGTTGTCTGCACCAGTCTAAAGTTAAAATCATTTAAACTGCAATCTTGATATTACCGGCAGCAAGGAAACCGCGAGTTGTCGTTTCGTGAAATGTTTCTTCATTGTACTTGTATTTAGTAAACCACAAAATGCTTCCTTATTTAAACGAAAATAACTTATGCATCTGCAACAAACATTATTAAAAAGCTATTTAACTGTTAATAAAACTTTCGCTTACTTGGTTTTAGAAAGATCCAATTGCTTTTTCGTATGTATATTTCGAAATCAAAACTAATGCCCATTTTAATAACTATTCAACTTTTCGTGAGCAATAACTGATTTGAATTGTTTTGATTTTTCGTTAGAAAAATTTCGGCTGTTTAATTATTTCAAATCTTCATTTCTTAGGTTGGCAACACCTATGACACTTTCACTGAAAATCGTTGAAGTTCATAATACCAAAAAAGAGTTTGGTTGATCTGAATTTGAACTGCTTTAATTTCAATTAAACTAAGTGGAGTTGAAAACAGTAATACGGGTATTTATCAACGTTAGTCGACTTACAAAAAATTAGTCATTTTACTACGAACGGCATTGATTCAATCCTACTAAAGATAACGTTTTTAAATTACAATGAACGTCAATCCATTTTCCATTTGAGCAATGCTGCATAATAATTTAAACAGTGTTTCCGTAAAATGTAAATCCAGGGTTGTTATCTGTGTTTTCAAGTAGATTGGCTTCTGTAGCCTTCCGCAAATATCAATCCCGTTTTAGTATTTAACACAAACATGATATCAACTATAATCCATTGCCTTCCGCAATAAGGTTATTTATTATTTATATGAAGGCTAGGCAAAGATCTGGATCGATTGTTTTCTAGCAGTAAGCCTGAACTAATGTGATATCATTTACCTTTGGTACTAAAATAATTATACTCGAGAAGGCATTTGTATTTAATTTTATTAAAATAACTCACATATTCACCGATATGGTCGACGTAAAGTCAATATAGAATCAAGGAATAAAGCATCAATTATAGGCGTTATTTAGTAAACAATTATATTGTAAGTATATAATATTTAGGGTATTTGTTAGAACTTGACATTTTGTATCAATTAAGTGTTATCTGTAGAAGAAATGGTCCGAGGAAAGCAAATAACGGTTAAAGACAAAGGAAAATTGCAAAAATTATAATAATATCCCAAAAATTCGTGTTTATTGCTTCTAAACCATCAAAAGAATGACTTGAGGACGTCTGATAATGACAATTACATAGAAATTTTCACAAAAAGCGATCCTTTCGAGTCCTTTGTAGCTGTTCAAAGAAAATTAGATCTAGAAATTCTGTTGCGCGTTGCCTTGCAGAAAATAATCTCTTCGGATGAAGTTATTTTTCATACCACACACTTCCACAAGCAAAGCCCTCCAGGCGCTTAATCGACATTTTTTCATTGGTGCTTTCTACTATATATATCTTACAATAGGACGCATAACACTTGTGTTCAGCCAATATACCTTTGGAGCCTTAGCACCCTTTAGAAGAACAAACTGTTCTACAGGTGTTCTAAATTCGAAAATCTTTGGAAGCCCTGGATTCAAAACTGGGCGTTTTCGATAATGCAAACTACGCAGTATGCATGATGCAACCAGTTCGAAAAAGCAAATCTGTCATCTTTGTTAAAATTGAAAGTTCGAAAAAGCATCAGTGTCTTAGCGCAAAAACGCGCAAAACTTGCAACATTTGAAAAAATTACACCAAATGTCATTATGAGTGATTTACGTTAATATAATTTAAGTGTTATTGTTTTAACACATTTGTGGATTTTTGTAAATTTTATTGGAGGCAGTAGAACGAGCTAATTATTTAACAGTTTTATGCAAGGGCATCAGTCAGCAGTGCGAAATGCGCAGTGTTGCCAGTATTTTCTGGGGTGAACTTACTCTAACATATGTCGCTATTACATCGCTTAGCTTTGTTGAAGGTTCTGCGAGAATTGGTTTAAGGTTTTTAGTTTTCCTTTCATCCATTGTATGCTTATGGTGGAATATATCCATATCTGACACAGAATTTAAGGGTCATGGACTGATAGCGTGCTTCAAGGGCGAACCAATTCAGTGACAGATGGTTCTGGATTCGTTTCTATATATCGGAGGTCTAGAGCAACCTACGAAGGTTCTTGGGCACTCGGGAGCTTATCTTCCTGAGGGGGGTCAACCATGACCGTATTGCAAATTCTGCATTGGCCTCAGTGTAGTGTCACCACTCTCCTCCTCTTGAGGTGAAGTACCCTAGTGGCAGTATCGCTTGCTTTCTCACTTTCACCTTTTAAGAGTATTCGGAGCATTCCTTCGGCGGAAGGAATCGTTTTGACGTGACGATGAACGACCCTAAAATGGCTATTTTCTTTTTGATCAGCCTCTTTGGAATCGACTCCGTGGATACACTACCTAGAGGGATTATTTTAGGATTCTTGGGATCTTCTCTTCACGTAAAAGGCGCAGCAGCTCCGGCAGACCATTCACCATGGAGTAGAAAGCTGGCATGTCTGCCACGGAATTGTTGGCCAGCCAGGAGACTTGCTTTTCGAAGAAAGCCATGTGAATCTTCAAAATCGACCTGTTTAAAGACTACTTAGGTTTATCGGAGCAAAAAATTTTAATCCGGAGCCACACCACAATAATACCTTGTGACAGACATGTGATAACAACACCATACTACGAACGAATACCAGATATGTGTCAGCACTTTACCATGTGAGCATTGTAGTATTTTGCTGGTAACAATAATATCATATTTCATTCTGGTATTTTAAGAAACACAGCTAAAAAAGGTAACGAACTAAGATAAAAGCTTTTGCACAAATGCTCTTCACAATATTCTGTCAAAATTACAACAAAAAACAAGTAAGGAAGGGCTAAGTTCGGATGTAGCCGAACATTTTATACTTTCGCAAAGTCAAATGGTATACTCGTTTTACATTTATTTGTGGATCTTGCCGCCTTGTTCTATGTTGACTGATATTTTCGGTAAAAAGTCAACTATAGGTACAGGTACCTAGGGGCTTAAACAGTTTTGGTTCAATTTAGATAATTTTTGGTCACAAGGTGGCATCCTTTAAACGTATTATTCACGCAAAGTTTTACACCGATATAATCATTGTTGCTTGATTGCATACATCTTATGCCATTCCAGAGATAAAATTTAATGTCTCGGGCTCGTTTAGTGCTTGATTTATCGCGCTTTTAGTAGTTTTTAACAGTACCGTTATATGGGGAGTGGGCGGGGTTGTCACCCGATTTCACCCATTTTAACACCGTCGATAGAGATGCTAAAAACATTTGTCCTTAGTGAATTTTGTTATTATTTCAGTGGTATAGAACATATGCACATTAAATTTATTAGGGGGCGGGACCACGCCCACTTTAAAAAAATTTAAACTGCAGATGCCCCTCCCTAATGTAAGCCTATAAACCAAATAAGAGTCTTGTATTTTATTCGGGAGCTTAGTTATGGCAATTTATTTGTTTGCGATTAATGGCGTTTTGTGGGCGTAGCAGTGGTCCTTTTACGCCCATCTGCAATACCAACCGTCTTATGGTACCAAGAAACATGTGTACCAAGTTTCATAAAGGTATCTCAATTTTTTTACTTAAGTTACAGCTTGCACAGACGGACGGACAGACAGTCGCCCGGATTTCAACTCGTCTCTTCATCCTGATCATTTATATCTTAAATATTATATATAACCCTATATCTAACTCGATTAGTTTTAGGTGATACAAACAACCGTTAGGTGAACAAACCTATTATACTCTGTAGCAACAAGTTGCGAAAGTATAATTAATTAATAAAATGGAAGGTATGAAAAAAGCGCTTTTATTCGAGCACTGCCGAAACGAAGTCCTTAATTGAAGTTTGCAGCCAACATGTGGAAAAACTGCGATGAATTTATAAATATCGCCGTTTGTTTAAGAACATATGCGCGCAGCTTGAAGCCCCCAACTGCATTTTGGTTGAAATTTTAAAATTCAGTATTATGGTTTTCAACTCAAACCGTCAAAGAAAATTTCGGCTAAAGTGTTGTCAATCTTCAACTCTTGGGTAAAAAGAACTATTTTATTTATAATTTCAAACTATTTTAAAATTCAAACAAAATAAGGGACGGTGGGAAGTGTTTCGAACAGAGTCGATACAATCTACTACTCCTAGGAATATACTTTTTGAGTAAAATTAAATTTTTGAAGCGTTTTGCTCCTCTTTAGTCATTGGTGTTTCATCCGCTTTGCCCTGATTGAAGTGTTTTTAGGACACAATTGTATGGGGTTTAAAATTTCGAAAAACAAAGTACTGACAAATCAAAGCACCAACAATCGTATTTCAACATACATATATAATAAGTAATATATGGGAACGATAAAACTCATGTTGGTTTCCTAAAGGGGTTTTGGGGTGCAAAATATTTATTAAACATACAAAATATATACAACTGTATAAACTCAATGAAGATTCCTAAATGTCTTACCCCTGGTGGGGGCAGAAAAGACTTTATTGAGCTAGGATTATTTTCATTCTTTTTTATTTTACTAAATTCATCGCTATATACTATTTACAAATCTTACTTATCCAATTAAATGTATATGCATGTGTGTATGTTTGCATGCACACCACATGGGGTTGTTTTTAAGTATACAACTCAATGTGTGTGTGTGTGTGTCCGTATGTATGTGGCACATTGTTTATGCTGCATGGTATGTGATTGTTTTCAAGTGCACATGTGTATTTATAATGAATTGCCTAAAACAAGTTATCATATGAATACATCATAATCTAAGTAAATATGTTGGTATTGTTAATTGTTGAGTGCATGCCTATTGCATATAAATGTATTTATGTTAATATGTTTGTTTATGTATGCCTGTGTGACTGTTAAATATATTTGAACATACATATTTAAGATTAGTGGACTTAGTAGCTAGAATAATAAAAACTAAATGTATTGCTGCATACTGAATGTGATGCCCTTTGGCATCAACGCACATGTTAATTTTTTGAACATTCTCCAGGGCGACAAAAGTTACTGCTGGGAACGTGACTGCAGCTTGTATTCGTGTCGTGTTCGACAACTAAGTGAGGTCGTAGTTGGTAGCTGCATATTCGTCTTTCTGCTATTCAAATGTTGACATATTACATACTGGTTTACGATAACTATACGCCTTCCTGTGTTGTATTAATGATAGTTTACTCGTACCTAACTCGTAACATTACATTTTAAATATGATTTCTGGCATATGACCGTTACGGCTGGCTCGGATGTTGTCCCATATTGACGTCCAATTTTCGATTGTTTTTTTCGACATTTGTGGCCGTATATCGGCAATAGCTGGGGAAATGTTGTCTTCCAAATGGTTAAGCGTTTGTGATTTATGCGCATAGACCAATGACTTTACATAACCCCACAGAAAGTAGTCTAGCGGTATTAAATTGGCGGCAACCAAACGTGTCTTTCAATAAATCGATTGTGGCACGAGCAGTGTGACATATTGCGCCGTCTTGTTGAAACCACAGCTCCTGGACAACATGATTGTTCAATTCAGGAATGAAAAAGTTAGTAATCATGGCTCTATACCGATCACCATTGACTGTAACGTTCTGGCTATCATCGTTTTTGAAGAAGTACGGACCAATGATTCCACCAGCCCATAAAGCGCACCAATTAGTCAGTTTTTCTGGATGTAACGGTGTTTCGACATACACCTCAAGTGTATGATTAGCTTCACTCCAAATGCGGCAGTTTTGTTTGTTGACGTAGCCATTCAACCAGAAGTGCGCTTCATCGCTTTGCCCTGATTGAAGTGTTTTAGGACACAATTGTATGGGGTTTAAAATTTCGACAAACAAAGTACTGACAAATCAAAGCACCAACAATCGTATTTCAACATACATATGTACATACATATATAATAAGTAATATATGGGAACGATAAAACTCATGTTGGTTTCCTAAAGGGGTTTTGGGGTGCAAAATATATATTAAACATACAAAATATATACAACTGTATAAACTCAATGAAGATTCCTAAATGTCTTACCCCTGGTGGGGGCAGAAAAGACTTTATTGAGCTAACTCGTAACATTACATTTTAAATATGATTTCTGGCATATGACCGTTACGGCTGGCTCGGATGTTGTCCCATATTGACGTCCAATTTTCGATTGTTTTTTTCGACATTTGTGGCCGTATATCGACAATTGGAAGGGAAATGTTGTCTTCCAAATGGTTAAGCGTTTGTAATTTATGCGCATAGACCAATGACTTTACATAACCCCGCAGAAAGTAGTCTAGCGGTATTAAATTGGCGGTAACCAAACGTGTCTTTCAATAAATCGATTGTGGCACGAGCAGTGTGGCATATTGCGCCGTCTTGTTGAAACCACAGCTCCTGGACAACATGATTGTTAAATTCAGGAATGAAAAAGTTAGTAATCATGGCTCTATACCGATCACCATTGACTGTAACGTTCTGGCTATCATCGTTTTTGAAGAAGTACGGACCAATGATTCCACCAGCCCATAAAGTGCACCAAATAGTCAGTTTTTCTGGATGTAACGGTGTTTCGACATACACCTCAAGTGTATGATTAGCTTCACTCCAAATGCGGCAGTTTTGTTTGTTGACGTAGCCATTCAACCAGAAGTGCGCTTCATCGCTAAAAAAAATTGTCGACGATAAAATGAACGTACTGCGCGATACGTATTATGCACAGAACTATTATATTCGAAATTAAATTGCACTATTTGCAAGCGTTGTTCAGGCGTGAGTCTATTCATGATGAACTGCCAAACCAAACTGATAATAAATCACTTAACAGCTCTTAAATCGGTCGCGTACTTGAACAGTAATGCAACTTAAAGTTCTATACCTCGAAAAAAAACTTCACTCATCTTCTGCTGTTATACCTCTATCGTCGAAAACTTTAATTTTCACATCGTCATTTGGCTCTTCATCAGAAAGATCAGGATCAATTGTTGCATCTAAAACATCTTCGCACTTTTTCGGCAATTGTGTCAGCTTGTGCAAGACCTCTTTCTTCTTATATGCTTCATCTTCATGTGTTTCATCGCATTCTTCTTCTACTTCTTCCACCCTGTGTGGTTTTTGGTTGCATTTAGTTGGACTTATAGACCTGTTGTCGCTTGTGTCGTGCTCTTCTATTTTGGCATCACTGACTTGTACTAGCTCCAGTGTTATAATGAGCATCTGGTTGTTTGTCAGTGCCTGAAGTGCACTGTACTTGGTTCTCTGCACTTTTATCCACATCTTATTATTTCATCATATTACTTTCATTGACTTCTGGAATTTCGATATTACCAGACACAATCCAAATTTGGATCTGCTAATAATTTGTTTTCCATATATACGCCTTCTTTTCAAATATTTTTATTGGAAGTGCTTTGTGTAATTTGGATAACACCAAGGCTTCTATTTCCGCTACAAAGTTGCTAATAAAACTGGGTCTTATTTCCAGTTGTACTTTATGACGCAAGACTTCTACGCATTCTGCTGAGATGCCACTTATCTCAGTTGTTACCTTTATTTGCGGTAATCCTATCTGAACTGCTTCCTCAGAAATAAACGTTTTCTGCGAACCACTGTCTATTAAGGTCCTTAGTTCTGAAGCTCCTTTTGATGTTCCTACCTTAATGATAGCGGTTGCTAAATATGTCTCCTCTGGTTTCTGCTTAGTCATATTTGATGATATTTTTTGCGCACTTGGCTTATCTGCAGCAACGTATTATGTGATTTGTCGCATACCATGCATTTCTATGCTCTGTAGCAAGTTTTTGTTGCGTGTTTTTCTAAGCATGTAAAGCATAGCTGATTCTTGTGCACTACTTCTAGTCGACGTTCGACATTTAATTTTTGAAACTTTTCCCATCGAGGAATTTCTGTCCTGCCATTTTACAGGAATTTTGTCGAGACCTTATCGTTCCTGTTTGTCTCTTTGAATCAGTAGGCAAATTATATGATTTTTTTAGTGGTTACCAGTTTACAACTCGAAACAATTGTCTAGTTGATTTTTGCATGGAATTCTGAGTATTGTATTGGTGCTCCAAGAATGAAATTACGTCCGATAAATTTTGTATCTCAGTCGGTTTTCGAACGGTGTTTACCATACTCGTCCAAATGTCTGGAAAATTTTCATAACACTAGCTGTGCTAACATGTCCTCTAACGTTCGTTTTTTCTTGATTGTGGCAAAGCTTTCACTCGCGGTGTTTGAGCCTCTCTAGATTATCGCTGAACTGTTTGCGCGCGTTATCATACCTGCCTGCCAGTAACTCCCAGGCGGTATTATAATTTGCACCTGATCCCGTTATCAGGTCAATTAACCATTAGTCTGGCATCTCCTTGCAGACATGATTTTAGATAGCTCAGCTTTTTGGAATCAATAATGTCCTTATTATCATAAACATACTTCTCAAAAAGCTCTTTAAATTGTTGCCATTCTCGTAATTCTATCTTTGGCAGTTCCAATTGCCTTCTTTTACCGACTTTATCAGATATTATCTGTTTCATTATCTATATATGGCTTGTTGTATTTGATTGTCCTTTCGTGCATACATTTTGCAATGTAGCTCCACCACTTCTCAATTTATGTTCCATAGTTTTTCAGTTTATCTTCGTGTACAGTATCCATTTCTGTCTCCGCTTCTTCAATGATACGTCGAACAAATTGTGCTTTTGTTTCCATTGCCACCACTAGAGGGTCCACTGCATTATCACTTAAGCTATTTGATCTTTCTCTTGCGTCCGTCTTTTTGGATGCTTGTTCCATTTTTAGTTGTTCTGCCGCACACTTACGTTAATATTGTTAACGAAGTAGTCGTGGTTCGGTTCTACTTTTTTTTGTCATCAACTACGTGAGTTGCGATATGGTGAATACGGTCTGTTGAATAATAGTTGCTAAATAATGTTGTGTGCTAACATGATGCTGTTGCAAGTGTTTCCAGAAATTCACGCAGAACGTGATACTTTGACAAATTTTCGACACTGCTGTCGTGATTGCCATCTCGAACGCACCCTTAGCCACATATAAACATTTTTTTTTTTAATCAAGTAAGTTTTTAGGAAGTATGCCCCCACAATATTGTTAGTTGTTCCCCACTAACAATTTTGTGAACAAATTTCATGGTTCCACATTTCGTATAAGACTAGCTCACGATATTCACGATATAAAAAACATAAATTTGTGAATTTTTAAGGCTGAATAAACATTTTTTATACTCTTGCAATATCATCTTTCCATATACTTTAGTATCACCCAACGATTGTTTGTAACACCCAGAACTAATATATGTATATATACATAAATGATCAGGATAGAGAGACGAATTGAAATCCAGATGATTATAACTTGCAATAACTTGAGTAAAAATTGAGATATCGTCATGAAACTTCGTACACGTGTTCCTTGGTCTAATCGGGAGAACGGGTTTAGAGATGGGCGTAATTAGACCACTACCACGCCCACAAAACGCATTAATAGAAAAGCTTAACCTTATTTACCGCAAATTAAGATATAAAACTTTAATTTGGTGCAAAACAAGGCAACTGTGGTTAGAAAATTTTGAAAAAGTGGGCGTGATCCCGCCCACATTTAGATGAAAACCTATATCTTAGGACCGACTCGACCTATATTGACCAAATTTGGTATGTAATATTATCTTGATATTCTTATGTTCCAGTGGGCGAAATCGGATTATAAACACGCTTACTAGGATAAAACTTTGCCCGTATAGTGCGCCACCTTATGACTAATATTTGTCAAAATCGGACTATTGTTATTTCTTGTTATTAACAATAATGTTATATTGATAGTGTTTATTCAAGCCAACGTATTCTATTCGTGTTCGAATCAAAGTTCGATTTTGCCGCTTATGTTATGGATTTCGTTGCATAAGAAAAATACCTCAAAAGTACAATAAAAATCTCAAAATATATTTTCCAAAGGTAGCACCACTTTTAAACGTTGTAAAAAATTGTTGTTTTTGCAGTGTTCTCTCAAATAAAAAAGTTGGGATCATATTATTCATGAATCGAGGACAGTGCAGTGAATTAATTGAGATTTTTTTTAAATTAAAGTTTTTAATTTGTATTTAATTAATTTTTCTTAACAACTAAAACGTAAAACTATAAACTGCGTTCTGCTTGTATGAATGGCAAGAATTGAATGCCGCTAATGGAACGGTTAGAATTTCGAAAGCCAATTCTTGTAAAACTGTAACCGAAAAAGAATGATGATAAAGTAGTAGTGAGTTCCCACAGCATCTTATGTATGATTTTCTCAATATGGTTAAATATTAAAATTGAATTAATTAAATAAATAAACCGCTATATATGCTGAAATAATTAAAATTCTTTATTCTATTGTAAAAGATACCACTAAGTATTCGATAAGTTAGCAAAAATATGTTTATTTGTTTTTCTATCATTAAAATAACTATCGTTAGGTTAATCGTGCGTAAAGAGGGTCCCAACAAGTTTCGCCAATTCTATACATGCTCTAAGCGAGATGCTTCGTGTGGATTTTTCAAATGGAAAGACGAAGCTTTAAGTCAAGGTATGTGCACTCATTTACTTAACTTTTATTCCCAATTTTGCGATATTTACGTTGTGAGTAATAGGCTTTTCTTACAGCCAAATTAATTTAGTACATTAAGATTATAATTGAGAAACCAGTGTTTGCCTTTCGCATAGCCGCCTACTCGATTAACGATCAGCTCTTATACTGCTTGTGTTCTTCATTTTGTATTTTTTCTACTGATTAAAATTTATCAGCTGATTTTACATAACTAAATTTACAGCCTGGACAACAACCCACAAGGTTGCATTCCAATTTCAACTCGATTTGAATTCGATTAAGAATTAATGAAGTAAAATAAGATTTATATTTTGTAAGGTAAATCAATTTAAATCAGCGCTTTAATCGAGTTAACTCTGATGCGAAAAGGCTATAAACTGTTATATTTTCTTAGGGTTATATTCAAACCCATATTCGAAAATTCGTTGAGGTTGTGTTTTGCTTAGCTAAAAAAAAATTAACATTGTAGACAAACAAATATGATAAAAAGTAAACTACGTACGCATTAATAGGATAAAAGTTTTAAGGAAGCAGGTGATCTTCAGAGTGCACCATGGTACTATACTCATTATATAAGAATGGCACAAATGAGCTTACCGAACCGAATGAGTGTAACCGAACATGTTATACTCTCGCAATTTTAAAAGATCAAAGCCGGTCAGTTTAAAGTCAATCTCTGCACAAGGACGGACAAGAATCTCTAAATTTCATTAAAATAACTCACTAATTGATTAGTATATGGGGCCAGTTGAACTATTTACCCGATTTTAGCCATTATCGATAAGAGGGCACATTATTATCAATTTTCGCTCTTAATTTCATAAACATATACTCGTATATCTCAAATATTGACCGAAATTTTGGTACAAAGTGAGACATGCACTACGGTACACTACACTGTACTACTGGTTTTTTGAGATGAGTACTTTAAACTTATTAGGGGGCAGAGTTACGCCCACTCTTTAATCATTTTTAAACCCCTGTTGCCCTTCTTTTCTTTCGTACCCCGTACCAAATTACAGTTTTGTATCTAATTTTATGGCTTTGTTATAGCCCTTTATAATTTTTTTCTTTATTTTGTTATCTCGATTAGTTTTTGAAACAACCGTTAGGTAAATGAAACTATTAACTATGTTGCGAGTGTTTAAAAAGTGAAAATCAGTCATACAACTTATTGATTTTAAAATATTAATTGTTGTCAGTTCTTTAGAAATTGTGAAGTCCTATCAAAAGAAAATGAAGCAAATCTGCTTTTTTTTTAATTAAACTTCATTTCTCGAACCGGATTTACCATATAAAAGTGCGATTTTCCTAATAATGAATGCTAAATTTCTTTTGCAACCCTACAACAATAAAATTCAGTTAAAATACAGTAGTACAGACCAAATTTCCAATATGGTACTTATAAAAAATGCCCTTAAACTAAAAGCGATTCAATAAAAATTTATTTTTAATTTAGGATTTTATAAATTAGTAATAACGATGAAGGCATCAAAATGTAAATGTCTTCATTTAATATTTCGTAGCGCCTCCTATTTTTTTATGACTGCTTTATTCGTTCGGGCATGGAGTCAACTAACGACTGTAAAATTTGTGTCGTTATACCAAACGTCGTCAATGATTCGATCAAATCTTGGCAAAGTCCTTGGTCTCTTCTTTATTATCCGCACTTTCATGATGTGCCAAGGTTTTCTATGGGGTTTATATCGGGACTGTTCCCAGGCCAGTCCAATAATTAAACTACCAATTCTGCTAAATATTTATTTATCTAAAAAAATTTAAAATGTGAAGTAACCATATTTTTTTAGAAATGAAATTTTAATAAGATTATGTAATATAAAAATAATATTACGTACCGATTTGGCACGATGGCATGGTGAGAATCATCCTGACAAATGTGCTCTTCAATTGAATGAACCCGGTTTTCCTGTAAGAGCTGTTGGTATTTAATTGCGTTAACATTTCCATCAACCAAGGCTCAATACTATGATAGAAAAAAGACCCCCAGATCATCCGCGATACGTCTGACACACTCATTATTGAAACGTTCACCAACTCCTATGCGAACGTACAAAATTCCATCTGAACCAAAGAAATTAATTTTTAATTCATCTGAAAACATGACTTCTCCAATCTTCTTTGGCCAAGGTTATATGCAGTTTACCCCGATTTAGGCGTTTTTATCGCATTTTTACTATCAAGAGCGGCTTTTTTGTAGGTGGACGTGCAGTTAGTCCGCTTTCTTGAATGTTACTGTATACAAGTATGTATAATTAATTATAATCTTAGTTATTTTATTATATAGGCTAATAATCCCAATTTAGGTTTTGAGAGAGCGGAAAAATATAATGTAAGAAATCGAAATTTCTATCGCATAGAAAAATATACAAATATGAATATTGTAAAGCCACTACTTTCTACAAAAGCAACTATTTCTTAAAGTTTAGACACGACTTAGTAATCGTATTCACACATTTTTTGATAAATTTGTATGTAAATTTCAAGCGTATGAACTGAACTCCAGATCTAATAATTAAATTTAAAAATAAACTACTGATTTATTATTATTAAATTATTGTTATTAAACACGTACAATGAAAAAGACAATTAAATAAATCCTTTTGTTGCTACTGTAGTTTTACAACAACAGACCATAAAATGACGCATCAGCGAATATGCTGATAGTACCGTTATATTTTCTGTATGCGGTGCATCTGACTAATATTATACACATCTTCAGTTAAGTCACAAGAGAAAACTTGAAAAAAATATCTTTCATTTTTCATTTACCAAGTATTCAAAATGACCCTAAAAATTTATTAGAGTCTGACATAAAAAAATTTTACGTAATATCTGGGTTAAGCTATCAATTTATCAGCTTTTATTTTTAATTTACTTATTTCTTTAGGCGCTGCGTCCAGTATCAGTCAAGGTGATCAGAGTTCAAGTAACAGAAAGCATGCTTCGAAAGGTATTTTTATTTGTTTTGCATAATTACCTATAATTAAAATGTTTAATTTTAGATTCTGCCCCAAAACGGAAATGCGGTTTGTGTCGTCAGGAGGGTCATACTCGCTTAAAGTGTCCTCGAAAATCTGAGCTTAAAATTAAGTAGTTTATATTCGTAAATATATATATTTCCTTGATTGGTATTAAAATCTGGTGCTATTTTTTATCTTGTTATATATATGTGTATATATTAAGGACTACTGTTTTTTTCAATACTAATGATGCGGTTATAGGTTAGGTTAGGTTTAGCATCACACTGGGACTACTATATTTAGTCCTTAGTAAAGTCATGAAAATATAATCTTATGAGTCGGAAAAGCGCCTTGTGGCCAATACAAATTTCCTTAGGTGTTTAATCGCTATTCCCATCTAGCAAACAAGAATGTTGCGATGTTTCCACCTCGTCTTTTGCCATACAGCTTCGGTATCCGGTAAGATTTACAACCTTACAGAGTGGACACCGATAGGGCAATAGTCTATTTAGACCCCCACAAGTACGCAGAGTCTAGGCTTACTAGATCTCTTGCGATCGATCTTAGGCCAAAAGGATCTTGCGACATCGACAGAACCGATGGTAGCCCAGCGCTGCCCAAGCACCCTATTGATAACGAGGTTAGGCATTCCTCAACCAGCCTTGAACGCACGGTTAGTGAGCTCAAAGTTAGTATCGCCGCCGTACTATCAAAGTGGATAGTCACTCTTCTGAATGAGGCTGCATCCCGGAGCAGAAAATCTACCGCTACTTTAATAGCTTTGGCTTGAAAAACACTACAGCAGTCAGGAAGTCTGAACTGACTGCTATCCGTCCGTAAAGAAGCATCATCCAGCGGCCTCTACCCACCCACAACTCCTTTGCAGGTATGCCGCTAGTTTGGTTTGGCGACTGGATGATCCAAAAGACTCGGTATGAAGTCAAAACGTACGAGAATTTCCGAATGTTCAGACACATGTTCGTTTAGAAACCCAATTAGTGCACCAGCACTACACACAGCAGCACTACAAGGCAATCAATACCTTCCATGCTCTCTCCTCAATATTAGGCTTCTATGAAAGCTTCCTATCCAGGAAGAGCCCTAAATACTTCACCGTATCTGCAGGCTGAAGGTGGTTGGTTTCCATACGCAGCAGAGGTGCATGCAAAATCTTTTACCTGCTAGTAAATAAAGCCATCTCAGTTTTATTTGAGTTAATACCACTTCCAGCCGCACAATTATTTACGACGCTAAGGTACCCTTGTGTCAACTCGTACGACCGGTCGTTGGCGACCAAGGTTCATAGAAGAGGAGAAAGAACTCCACCTTGTGTGATGCCCGTATTCCCATTTCGCCGAGCAACTGCCTTACCCCCCTCCGTCACGATCACTCTGTCGCAGAGAAGACTAAAAATAAAGTGTTGAAGGTTCGCTTCAACTCCAAAAACGTCCAGAGCTATTATAATCGCTTCCTACAAGACATTATTGAACGCTCCCGTAATATCTAGGAAGGTCCCAACATTGAACTCTTCACTGAGCTAACCTTTCAATAAGAGTGTTACGCTCCTGATAAATGGTCCCTCGAAAAAGGCTCCGTTATGTGTCAGTCGATCAGTCATATGCTAATTAGAAAGGTTTTTGTTTGGAGTGGGGCTTCGTCCTTGGAATTTGGAACGTTTCACGTGTACTGAAGGATACGTGTAATTGTCTGCACAACAAATACAATAAATATTGACATAAATATATTTTCAATAATTACATAATTTTATAATAAATATTAAGATCAATACTAAGACTAATATTCAAGATTATGGGCTACCCCACGTAACTGCTCGTCATTTTCCCAAGATTTAACAACATTTAGGAGACGATGATCGTGATTTTGGTATTTACGTTTCTTAACTGAACGCTTCTCACCTCCGACGATTAGCTCCAAATCGAATTCGACTGCCACTTGTTCAACTCGGAGAAATCCTGTAAATGCCCATATCGTTACGGGAGCATTTTGGACACGAATATTGAACGTATTGTACCACTCCTCTATCGCATTGTTTGTTCGCTCTACTTCGTCGACGGTTGACTGATAGTGATTCCATACTGCGATGTGATATGTGCAATGTTGGCGTTCGCCACGACGAGTTAGCTAACCAATCCAAGTATTCTTCATATAAGCCAAAAATTCACTCAACTCATCGGAAGATTTAAAAAAAATTTCATTTTTATCATAGACTCGTAGACAAAAATAACGCAACAGGAACTTACGTTAACGCATAAAACATCTTCATGTGCAAGGCATTATCACTATCACGTGAGTACAAAAATCTTTCCTTACATTTAACTTGATGATCGCGAGGATCACAACATAAAAATTCATCCATTGGAGTATTCTTATATTAATCACCAATAACGAGTTGAGTGATTGTTGTCGGAATGGTTGGAGCTATTTTTTTTTATCAACTCAAATTCGACGATTGGTGCGACTAAAATTTTAACGCCTAGTTAATTGTCCAGCGGTTGACTGTGATATATTACGAACAGTGTTTGATATCACCCGACTTGGCATATTTCATGTCGATGCCATGTGTTTTATATTTGCCATAATCTTACTTGCTAAAACTTTAGCCACATTTGGTAAATGATTATGCACCAAAAAAACATGTTTTCACATTACAAAAAAATAACAAATCTAATATAAGAATATCATACAAATCATCGTCTTCCATATTACAAACACGTGCTCTAAATTTCTTTGTATTGTAATCAACACATCGCCATGTGACTTTTTCGTCTGATTTGCTTTGATACGTGTATATAAATCTCTTCAAATGAAGGGTTTCCCTCCTTTTGGATTGATAATAAATTTTTCAATGTTATTCACTAATATCTATATAACGGCGATTACTTAGTACTTATTATTAAATTAAAATATTTTTAGAGGTTTGACCGTCGTGTACTGTTTACTGCCACCGCAGATATTGGGACTGAGTTATTGTATTTCAGACTATACGTTATTAGGGTAACGATGCGAATTATAGTAATGACATATATTAAACCCAAATATTGAATGAATATAACTATAATAGTCATTAAAAACGAACTATAGAGAGCGGAAAATATTTAAATACTATGTTAGATATGAGATTTGTTTATATTGTGACTTTTTTGTTGGGATTTTTCGGTACGGGATATTTGTAATTGGAATGTTTTTGTAGCGAGTTATTTTTGTTAGTGTATTTTTTATTTTGGATATTTTGGCTAAAACTATCTGGATATTTTCTTCTGGGATTTTCTGACCGTCTACCGAGGCTGATGAGCCTAAAGCCTTTGTCGTGAAGCGGGCGCTCTTACCAGCCTTCGGGATGAACGTAACTCTGATCCGTCTCCATGCCCCCAGCATCACGTAGATGGATGTCAGCCAGTTGCATGAGACCTTAACAGTCTGTTGCAGTTGCGCTGGTGCAGTTATAATAACAAAATAATTATCTGTGAACCTGAAATATAAAAATAAATTTCAGTTGTAAAAGTTTAAAAAATTATAAAAATTAAATAAGCGAAAATATTTTATTTACCAGTTAAAGCAAAAAATGTTACAAAATGTAATACATAGATTAGAGTGGAGATTGATACAACGTAAGAAAATAATTAAGTATTTGAGAGGGGTTATTTAGAAGCTATCAAATACATTTCAGTTAAAAGTTCTCAATATCATTTCATACAGAATTCTTTTCCGCAATGGTAAAGATTATTGGTTTTCAATATCATTTCATACAAGATTCTTTTCCGCAATGGTAAAGATTAATGGGCACATCGTATGGAAGCACCGGAGAAAATGACGGCAACTAACACATGGGGGGATCCATGCGAGGAAGATCGCTATGACCGATTATAACCTCGGTTCATCAAAAGAGTGATTGATAAAGAGTTACCCGGACATTTATTATTTTTATTAGGAGGTAATCTTTTGTCCTAACTTCTGTGCAATTATACAATATGTTTCAACTGATTATAATTGTTTTGTGCACCTAACGGTTATTTGTAACACCTAAAACCAATCGACATAAATATAGACTTATTTATACGTATATATATATTTTCAAAATGACGTTAAGCAATACTTATATATAAGTGACATTGCTACACTCACTCGAACAATTAATCAGTATCTAATACGCGCTTATACGTTAGAAGTGAAATAATCAAGATGACCTTCGGTAGAAGTAGATATCGAGGAATAAGTTAGTTTTTAAGCAAACATTGAAATATTATGTTAATAAAAATAATAGTAAATTAAATTCAATTATACTATTCGATTTTATTCAAGTTAATAATAATTATTTAAATTAATTTTAATTTTTAATTTTATTCGCGCAGTCTGTAGGATCTACGAAAGAGATCCTTAAACGAATCTACTATGAAAAATTAATAATAATTATATTAATTAAAATAAACTTGATAGAGAAAAAAAAGCTTAATAAATACTAATGTCATTTGATTTCAACATAATGTACAATGTCAGTCTATATTGAAAATGAGGTATACACCGCGACCCTAAGTTTATTGTGCCCTAATGTCAGTGTAAGACCGTCGCAAAGTCAAATGGTATACTCGTTTGAGATTTCTTTATATATTGTATTTTAATCATTAGAAGTAGGAACTGTTGCCTCAGTTATTTACATTTACAGGGAAATTAATTAGAGCATTTTATAAACTAAACTTACTCAAATTATGAGAAATCATTCTGGTTTTTGGTTCTATACGCTTATATAATTGATTTTATATATTGTAGGTTGTATTTATTACAACTGTATTGAGGAGTGTGAAAACAAAAAAATATTTTAAAAAATATTAAAAATTTTGAAAATGATTCATACAAATATTTGTCAATTGAAAAAATAAGGGTTTTGCCATTTGGCATTTTACTCAAAATTTTATTTTATTTAACTTTTTGTTTTGAATTTTAAAAACATGCTTATGTTTAGAAGTACATTTTTTTATTTATAAATTGTTTTACCTTTGAGATATAAAGTTGAATCAAACTGTGCACAGTGCACTAAATTTTAATAAAATCGGTCCAGTAATTTATGTTAGGAGATTACTCCGAAGAAAACGTCACACGTAATTTTTATTGGTATACTACTCTACATAGGTACATATATCCATGTAGATAGATTCAACAAAATAAATAAATAGAAAGAGAATATACTTTTAGCCTAAGGCATTCAAGAAAAACACATTTCGTTACAAATCGTCATTAATAGATTATAGTCTAAAGGCCTAATTTCTTTAGTAAGGGCAAATTGGAATATCATAAATCTTTACAAAGGAATCGCAACAATATCCTTCAAAAACTGTTGATTTTACCTTAATACATCTAAGTCTTTCCATAAAACATTCTAATCTTAAATGTCTTGATATGTCGAGCAGGCAGGCTTGACAGGCTGAGGTTTGAAACAGATAGTTCCATTAAAACTAAATCTTTAATTTTGTAGCAAGACCTTAGCTTTTAACTTGAAAAACACTTGTATCCAAATCAGCTGTCGGGCAATCGGTTAGTGAGATAATACTTTGTGTAGAGAAAATTTTGATGTTGGAAATAAAAACAAGATAGTCAGGGGTGTTGTAGAATCTGATAGTTGTCGGAATCGGAATTGAAACCGATAAAAAAATGTAGTAGGTGTCATGAATTCAGATATTATTGGTTTGACGTTCGAAACAGAAATTGTATCGGTTTTGGGTGTCACGGAAACCAATTTTATCGGTTTTGTTATCAGAAACAAAGCAAAAGGATTTTTGATGACATATTTAAAATGTAAGTTAAAAAAATTATTTATATTCTTGTTACGATTTAATTTATCGTTATTTCTATAGGGGAAGACATAAGAATAAAACAAAAAATGTCATAATTATCGAGTTTATGGAAAAAATCAAGATATTTTAAGAGAATTTACCAAACGTAACAAACATAATTTAACACCCAAATGCGTCTTTATTCAGTCGATAATGTGATATATGTAAATCTGTAAAGTAAGCATGTATACAAACACACAAGTAAATGCAAGCCGAATTTCACATGCGACTCCCCTGGTGCACCAAGTGGATTACTGTGCTCTTTTAATATATTCCTTTTATTTTTTTCGTTGCTTTGTTTCTTCAAATAAAATAAAATCTAAAATAGCGGAACTCATTGTAAAATTTAGTAGACTTCATTCAGCATTTCAAATGTAAAAAACGCTTCCTAATTTATTCATTTAAAAAATTTTGTCACAATAGTAGACAGCTGATTCGAATATTGGCTTTGCATATTGTACCTATGGCTTGAACAGTTTTGGTTCGCTTTAGACAATTTTTGGTCACAAGGTTTTACCCGATACAATCATTGTTGCTTGATTTGCATAGTGGAAAGTGAAAGAATCAGATGGATTTCACCCGTTTTCACACTGTCGATAGAGGTGCTAAAAAAATTTGTTCCCAGTGAATTTTTATACTCTCGCAACCTGTTGCTACAGAGTATAATAGTTTTGTTCACCTAACGGTTGTTTGTATCACCTAAAACTAATCGAGTTAGATATAGGGTTATATATATATAAATGATCAGGATGAAGAGACGAGTTGAAATCCGGGTAACTGCCTGTCCGTCCGTCCGTCCGTGCAAGATCTAACTTGAGTAAAAATTGAGATATCTTTATGAAACTTGGTACACATGTTTCTTGCTACCGTAAGACGGTTGGTATTGCAGATGGGCGTAAACGGACCACTGCCACGCCCACAAATCGCCATTAATCAAAAACAAATAAATTGCCATAACTAAGCTCCGCAATAAGATACAAGACTGTTATTTGGTACACAGGATCACATTAGGGAGGGGCATCTGCAGTTAAATTTTTTTTAAGTGGGCGTGGTCCCGACTCTAATAGGTTTAATGTGCATATCTCCTAAACCGCTAATGCTATATTAACAAAATTCACTGGAAGCAAATGTTTTTAGCACTTCTATTGACGGTGTGAAAATAGTTGAAATCGGGTGGCAACTCCGCCCACTCCCCATATAACGGTACTGTTAAAAACTACTAAAAGCGCGATAAATCAAGCACTAAACACGCCAGAGACATTAAATTTTATCTCTGGGATGGTATGAGATGACTTTCTAGGAACCGCGTTCAAAATTAGACAGTGGGCGTGGCACAGCCCACTTTTAGGTGAAAACCCATATCTTGAGATCTGCTTAACCGATTTCAACCAAATTCGATTTTAACTGATTCTTTCACTTTCCACTATGCAAATCAGGCAACAATGACTGTATCGGGATAAACTTTGCGTGAATAATGCGTTTAAAGTATGCCACCTTGTGGCCAAAAATTATCTAAATCGAAATAAAACTGTTTAAGCCCCTAAGTACTAAATATCTGGACCCCAGTGCCTATAGTTGACCTTCTACCGAAAATATCAGTTAATCCACAAAGAAATTTCAAACGAGTATACTATTTGACTTTGCGAGAGTATAAAATGTTCGGTTACATCCGAACTTAGCCCTTCCTTACTTGTTTTATTATAGCTTTAGTGGTTTAGGAGATATGCACATTAAACCTATTAGGGAGCGGGACCACGCCCACTTTTTAAAAAAATATTAAACTGCAGATGCCCCTTCTTAATGTATACCAAATAACAGTCTTGTATTTTAGTGTAGAGCTTAGTTATGGAAATTTATTTGTTTTTGATCAATGGCATTTCGTGGGCGTGGAAGTTGTCCGATTATGCTCGTCTTATTAACCGTCTTACGGTAGCAAGAAACATGTGTACCAAGTTTCATAAAGATATCTAATTTTTACTCAAGTTACAGCTTGCACAGACGGACGGACAGACAATCACCCGGAATTCAACACGTCTCTGCATCCTGATTATTTATATATACAAAACCCTATATCTAACTCGATTAGTTTTAGGTTATACAAACAACCGTTAGGGGAACAAAACTATTATACTTTGTAGCAACATGCTGCGAGATTATGAAAAGAGAGTTTGTAAATAAATACTACTAAAGTAAATATCAATTTTGCCGATTACTTAACTTTGTTAGGTAATTTGGTAAAAAAAATCATTTAAAACGAAAAAAAGAGTTAGAAACTACATACAAAAAGTTGAGCTTAGTATAAATAAAGAAACAACAATGACTGAAGGTAAAGGTAAGAGCGATCTCGTTATGCAACGAAGGAAAACGTAAGAGCGATCTCGTTAAGCTGATTCAACCATTTGACGGCAAGTAAATAGAATAGTGTAAAATTATGCATTTATAGACGAAAATATAGTAAGTGACCTTAAGTCAACAATACGAATTTTAAAAGAAAATAATGTGTTTGAAGATGATAGAAGACAAACAAAATCATAATCAAAGAAACAACTCATTTTCCAGACTTTCCAACCTTTCTGACATAAATTCAATTATAGAAAATGGTAACGAGCTTCAACATTTTTCTCCATCTAGGGGAAATCGATTTTTTTACTATTCTCATGGCAATAACTATCAGGGATATAGCTTATCACCTAATAACGCAAATCACTTGTATCATTCAAATCCAAATTATTGGATTTATTACCCACAAATGCATGCAACTTTAAATTTTCTTAAAGTTATACTAGCAGAAATAATTGTAGTGATTTTAATACCAATAATGTACCTAACAAAATTCGTAACAAATAAGAAAGCAATAGGGAACTAATTCGAATCAATCCAGAATAAGGCGATACAGCGCTCCTCATCCAATGGAATTTGAGCCGTCAAATTTTCAATTAGCAGCCTCGGAGGATTGCCCACGAGATAAAATCGGATCAATACTACTTGGAACTCAAATTAATCATATATAATAATTCTCATTTTTGTAACAAATATTATGGCGAATAAGTCGTCCTGTGAGTGAGTTATATATTTAAAAAATTGCTTGAAAATATGTTCTTAAGTATCTCAAGTATACCTGAACAATGTGCAAATTAAAGCAATCAGTCCGTCCTTTTCTCTACCAATGCCAATTAATGAAACTAATTGGACAAGTTTTTTTTTAAAATTATGGGATTCAGCGTTAAATAAGAATGAAATTGGTCTAGACTTTAATCTAAACCACATATCCCTAATATAATGAATTCCGTACCTCTGGTTGACGTTTTCCACATCAACTCAATATATACTGAAATTAAGACTCTTCGGATGAGTTGATATCACATATATATATCTCATTTGATGATGTTTTTAATATAATTTCAGCTGACGGGAAGTAAAATATAGCAATAACATTTAGTCTAAGTTAATGATCTAAGTCAAGAAGATACCAAATTTAATTGTAATTTATTCACGATTTCTTCGAATAATGAATGATAAACTTTCGCAGTATATTTTAATAAAAGTTTTGCCAACACCTGAAAGTATTTCCGAGGAACCTTTGCGTGGGTATAAAATGTTCAGTTATACCCGTACTTAGCGCTTCCCTACTTATTTAATGTAAAGTATTTCATTGCCTTTGGTCTTTCAACATTGCGAGACATATTTTACTTGTGTTTGTTAGTCTTTCTGCATATGAATAATTGGTTTCTTATATACCTGTAAACTAATCTTACCTGAAACTTTCCCCAAGAAGATTTATATTCAGCCACTTTCGTTGCTACACCCCATCCAATAAAGGGAATCCAAAAGTGTGGTATCAAATATATCACAAAGATTACGGCATATATGTATTCGTCAAATTGTTTTGTTGTATAAAGAATATGAATCCTTTCTTGTCCAACAATTAAAACAATAAAGTCATAAAAATCCAAAAAATGAAGGCGTATAATGTAGCTGTTGAATTCCAAGAAAATGTCATACGTTCAGGAATAGATCTCTGTATGGGCATAACGTCAAGACCTCGAAACAATACCAGGAGGAGTTTGTGATCTCTGTAAAACTTTCGAAATTCATTATGTAACAAAGTAAATGGCTCACGTCGACTATGCCGAAGCCACTTTACTTTCTAAAAATGTAAATAAACTTAGGAGCTTATATTTCGGTTAAAATACACATTCAGTATTACACAAACTTTTAAACAAGCTAAAAAGTTAGTAAATATATTCAAAACACCGTTAAAAATAACATACTAAAACTCCTTATCGTTCTGATAACACATGGGCTGAAAAGTCCCGGGCCTCACACATAGATAGCGCTAGTTTTATTGAATTAACCTAATTTTCAGTTATTACTTAGCTTCAAAAGACAGCTGTTAAAATATCATGTCATTCTATTTATTATTTTGCGAGTTATTGTGCTAAGAGTGACACTACTTTTGTTATTTTAAAAACAGTGGGTGATAAGCAATTTCTTGCTTTAATTTTACACTGCTTCATGAAGGGGAAAATATCGTTAAAGCGAAGCAATGGCTTGAAAAGTGGTACGGGGATTCCGCGCCATCAGAAATTACGTTGGTATGTACAAAGATAGGTTGATGTTGATCCTTCACAACAATTGATTTGGCGCAAGGATTTCTACCCAAAATGGCCACTTCGAATTTTTGAGAATGTTATTCGGTTCAAAAAATGCGCCAGCCAGAATATAAAACAATTTTTGGATTTGCCGGTATTTTACCGCAAATTTCTTCAAAATGTTTAAAAATTTACAAAACCCTTAACAAATTTGATTTTAAATTCTTAATCATATGCTTAAGATTACAATTTTTATTTTATTTTTCTATCTGATAGTTGGAATTAAACATTAAAATAAAATTTATAATCCGGTTTTTGATATTAAAACTTTTTTTGTTAATTTTTTAATCCGGTATGTGGAACTAAATTTTTTTTAATCCGGTATGCGAGCTTAAAATTTTAGAAAAAATAAAATTGAAATGTTAATTCAATCATTTTTTAATGCATTTTTTGCAACCCTATACAGAAGTAACAACTGAGTATATAAAGGATTTAATTAAAACATATTTGTTAAACAAAAATACATCAATACTTATGACCGATGACGACGACAGTCGGATCTGCGAACCGGAACGGACCCGGATTTTTGTCCGTCCAAGGACTGTAAACTCGGCAGAATTCTGCCGCTACAACAACGACTTTATTCAATTTTAAAACATTTATAAAACTCTGGTTACTTCAAACAGATTTGAAATTTACCAAACCATAAAGGAATTCGAAAATATTGAAGATATTCTGCTTTCTAATCAAAAATAATAGAAATTCACCTCGATGGACTGCATCACGAGTCGAAAAGTTGCAAATTGTTTCAAGCAAAAATATTACTACCCTAACCACCTTAAAGAGGTAACTAAAATAAGTAATGAATATGAGTTAAGCAGCCATTGCAAAAACGACCACATATCGAACAAATTACTATTTAAAATAAGAAAAAACATTAACTTCGGCTGCGCTAAAGCTATAATACCCCTCACAGGTGCATTTCTTTTAGTAACTACTATATGTATGACTACATTTGAAAACGTAACCGTCCAACGGTATGCATCCAACGAAAAACATTTTATTTCTAACCAGGTTGTTTAATATAAAGAATCTTCTATTCGAATTAATGCTAGTAACATATAATAATATTTATTATTCTATAATACTTTTTTATATAATATGTAAGTTACAATAATGGCATCTATGACTTACACTTTATACAATATTATAATACAAACTTATATTTAATAACATTGAATCTAACATTTATCTATATATATAATATATCTATTTTCTAAAGCTTAAAAATATTCCGTCATGATCACTATATGGTGTTTCATATGTGGTACATGAGGTCATTGCAGGATCCATGTTTGTCCATACCCAATCTATTGCTGTTTCTTGTTTTGTTGTGTCGACCATAGCCTATGGAGATTGAAATCCTAACTGTTGTAATCGAGTCTCCAAATTATCAGTTGCTGTTAGGCGACATATGTTAAAGTCACCAAGGACTACTGACGGTCCATTACACTGTTCAGTTATCTGACGGATATTATTTTCCACTTGGTTTTTAAATTCCGGAAGTCTATAGAGGGGGTTCCTGTACACAAGTGATATGGAGACTGTTGAATTGTTTACGTTTAACAGCTGGTAAACGTTTGTTGAACCGGTGTCGTTCCTTGAAAATTATCCTTCTGATAGACCTGAGCACCTATCTTGCTTGTAGTATATTATAAGGCCGTTGGCAGGGCGTCGTCGGGATGACCTTGTTTCTCCATCAAGGTGAGCAATAACATTGTAGCCTTCTATTGGGAATTCTTCTTGAAGTAAGGCCCAGTTCTCAGCACAGAATATCAGAAGAATAAATCAGCTTGTCTGATCTGATATCTTCAATATGCTTGTTTTGGCTTCTTACATTTTGATAATAAATATCCAGGCGTTGTTCCGATTTTTCAGCCAAAAATCTGTAGCATGTCGTCAATGCTCCTTTTGTCTTCAACCTACTAAGTTGAGTTTTTATTGGATCCTGCGAAAACCACATTTCTGCTTGTTTTGCAAAATCTGAACCATGCTGCAAAATCTGCTAAGCATAGTTCTTCCAATTGATCGGGCCTTTGAGAGTAGTGCTCCAGCACACTCGGCACATATATATCCGAAGAGTCCTCCTGTAAAGCATTCAATTCATGTCTGGGCTTTATCATCCTTACTCGGTTGTTGGATGTGATGTATTTATAAATATTTCCCCATTATTTACTTCTGATAAATGCAGTCCCAAAAGAAGTCGGTCTGAAAATTGTCTCTTTAGGAAAATTGTGGCTTTTTTACAGATGAGCGGAGAGCAAGCTTGTATCCTTCGTAATCAGTGTTGATTCGCTCATCCGCCAAAAAATTTTCGAAGCAGTTCAACCGTGTTATTTCTTCCTCTGGGAGGTCCGTTAAAGCTAATAGTTCCTGTATTTTTTGGAATTGAACTTTGTGTTGCTCAAAACCTTCCTCATTCTCTAAGGGGAAAAGTATTTCTGTCCGTGGCGTCGGCGGATATGCCATGTTGAATCCATGTAGGTCTCTTAGGCAAGCTCGACCATGTCTGTATTTTTAATACAGAATGAATTCCAGTAAGTCCAAATCATCCCCATCGGTTGTGATGTGTCGGTCGATGAATGTTTCACGTTAATTTGTGTTGATAATTCCATCACTTTCCAATTGTGGTGCGTCACTTAGCCAGTACAGGACAATGTGGTGATTCCATATGCTAGAATTCAATTCTATAATAGTAACGGACTACTAAATGCTCCCCAAACAGTCCGTTTTGTAATAGTTTTAGCATTTGGCGGAATCGATTGTCGAAATACCTGGATCTGTCCTTATCAACCTCGCCTTTTCAGAGCTTGATAGAGCAGTAGCTTCCCCTTCCGAAATATCTACTTTATCTACCAGTTTCTTCAATGTGACCAACAGCTCAGGCCATTTTGTCTCTGCAGCAGACATTGTAATAAAAAATGTTGGCAAACCAAACTGACGGATCAAGGCTAAAACTTTCTTCTTTTCAGCCTCCCAATGTGCAGGTGAGGATCGAAGTCCTTTGAGTACATGATAGCCGTCATCATGCTGGATAAGGTTGCTGACTCACATTTGCAACAGTTATATTCCTTGATCCAGACTTTTTACGCAGACAAATGGAAATTGCATTTTTAATGCGCTCTAACTCGTAGAACTTATAAATATACAAGAGCAAGTCAACGCCGATCATAGCGTCGAGTTTCAGAATGTAATTTTAATGTAAGTTGTTGTGGATGTCCTCTTCTTTCCGCAGTAAATCGTTGGATACGACAACTCCTGTGCATCGTCGTCGGTTGTAACGTCCCTGGGGCATCTACCTTGTCCTGGTGCCATTGCAATCCGTTCAATGGATCTATTTTCAACGGGTTCATTGTCCATTAAAGTGTCCTGACCATCTGGACCGATCATAGCGTCGAATTTCAGAACGTCCAATTTTACTGTAAGTTGTTGTGGATGTCCTCTTCTTTCCGCAGTAAATCGTTGGATACGACAACTCCTGTGCATCGTCGTCGGTTGTAGCGTCCCTGGGGCATCTACCTTGTCCTGGTGCCATTGCAATCCGTTCAATGGATCTATTTTTAACGGGTTCATTGTCCATTAAAGCATCCTGCCCATCTGGATTTAATTCTTTTTCCATTTCAAGCGGTACATTTTCCTGACGGGCATTTAGCAGGTCTCTTACTTCTGCGTGATCTGCAGGATCCGCAATAAATGGCACAGTTTCCTCGTTTCCAACTTTTGCTAGCCAATCACTTGACATTTGTATATTATGCTTGAATGCCTCCAATATCTTTGCTGGTCGCACTGTCTCCATCATAAAATTTTGCTCATATTCCAATCGGCGTTTCAAGTGCACTTGAACAATATGGCTGTTGTCAAATCTTCGTGGCAGCATGGTGACTGTCCTCAGTGATATCAGTCTTTCCTCCAGACACGTTAAACCCTGAAGGCATTCCGGAATATTGGAAACTCCAATCCTTCCGAAAGACAGATATTTGGTATCTTGCCTTTCCTAACAATCCGATAGCATGTGTTGCAAAAGTTCGAAGACGGAAATTTTGATGACAGGTAAAACACTATTCTAGCATCTTCTGAGCGCTTAAATTTTGTTGAAGTCTGACGCTTTTCTAGTTTTTTCACTTGGTGAGGGAACCAAGTGCCACCGCAACACACGCATATTTCTGTAGGTCCTTTCTTTTTCAACAATGCGTACAAATCAAAGATATTGGCAGCTCGACGTTGACGTTCTTGTTCTTCTAGCTGTGCATCAGGAGAAATTTCACGACGTCTTCTTATATTCCTCCTGATTTGCCTTTCGCTTTCTAACTGACGATTTGAGGGATCCGATCTATGCAATTGTACTCTTTCCAACGATGATTGCTGCTCGTTTGCCAGTTGTTGCCTGGTTTGTTGGCGGGTCACTCTTCTTTGAGAAGAATTTAAAATTTGTTCACGACGTCGTCTTATAAATTATAGTCTAAAGGCCTAATTTCTTTAGTAAGGGCAAATTGGAATATCATAAATCTTTACAAAGGAATCGCAACAATATCCTTCAAAAACTGTTGATTTAACCTTAATACATCTAAGTCTTTCCATAAAACGTTCTAATCTTAAATGTCTGGATATGTCGAGCAGGCAGGCTTGACAGGCTGAGGTTCCATTAAAACTAAATCTTTAATTTTGTAGTAAGACCTTAGCTTTTAACTTGAAAAACACTTGTATCCAAATCAGCTGTCGGGCAATCGGTTAGTGAGATAATACTTTGTGTAGAGAAAATTTTGATGTTGGAAATAAAAACAAGATAGTCAGGGGTGTTGTAGAATCTGATAGTTGTCGGAATCGGAATTGAAACCGATAAAAAAATGTAGTAGGTGTCATGAATTCAGATATTATTGGTTTGACGTTCGAAACAGAAATTGTATCGGTTTTGGGTGTCACGGAAACCAATTTTATCGGTTTTGTTATCAGAAACAAAGCAAGAGGATTTTTGATGACATATTTAAAATGTAAGTTAAAAAATTATTTATATTATTGTTACGATTTAATTTATCGTTATTTCTATAGGGGAAAACATAAGAATAAAACAAAAAATTTCATATATATCGAGTTTATGGAAAAAATCAAGATATTTCAAGAGAATTTACAAAACGTAACAAACATAATTTAACACCCAAATGCGTCTTTATTCAGTCGATAATGTGATATATGTAAATCTGTAAAGTAAGCATGTATACAAACATACAAGTAAATGCAAGCCGAATTTCACATGCGACTCCCCTGGTGCATCAAGTGGATTACTGTGCTCTTTTAATATATTCCTTTTGTTCTTTTCGTTGCTTTTTTTTCCTCAAATAAAATAAAAGCTAAAATAGCGAAACTCATTGTAAACTTTAGTAGACTTCATTCAGCATTTCAAATGTATAAAACGCTTCCTAATTTATTCATTTGAAAATTTTGTCACATTAGTAGACAGCTGATTCGAATATTGGCTTTGCATATTGCAAATCCAATCAGATTCTGTGACACCATTTAAAATCAGAATTGGTTTGCAATTCTGACAACTACACAAATCTGTCTTGAACAACACCCCTGAATATTTCCAGCATTACTTATGTGTTACGATTCGTAAGTGGTTTGATAAATTACGTACAGACCATATCAGTATGTGGTGGACGTCCAAAAGGGTCTGCTACAGGTGAAAACATTAAGAGTGGAAACACAATATTATTTGATGACAGATAAAATACCGTAATACAAGACTGATTTTTATTGCAGTGTAAGAAATCCAAAGAAGATCGATATAACCGGTTTATTGCGCTGGATGGTAATTATAGTGAATAAATAATATAAATTACAAACAAATCTTGTATCTGTTTGACTTAAATTATAATAAGGCCATAAAATTAAAAAAAAAAACATCTTGAAGCAAGATATACATATGTATGAGTGTGATATTAACTCGACCAAAGTGGCTAAATTTTATATTATAAGCTTATGTCGAACACGTTAACCAGAGAATTGGAATTCATTATATGAAGGTGTGAGGTTTAGACCAAGGTATATACTAATTTCATTCTGATTCAGCGCCAAACCACATAATTTTTAAGAAAACTTATCCTCTTAATTTTATTAAAATATCACATTTTCATCATCATCATAAACTAGAACGGTTTAAAGTCAGGTGGAAAGACGGAAATCATATATATATTGGGGATAGAGAAAGATATTAATTTTGACGTTGCTTAACTATATTCGAGAACATATTTTGAATAAATTTTATATATGAAAAAAATATTAATACTCACTGATCGACATATTCGTCATAAAACTGTTTAAAATAACTAAAAGCATTATAAGTAGTGTATGGAGGTTGAGGGCAGTATTAATCCGATTTTATCAATTTTTGCCGATACCACATATTACTAACATGCCACAGATTAATGAAATTCTTTTACTGTTTCATTAAGGTACCTCACATACCATCACCAATCATAAGGAGTAAAGTCAGACGAATGTTCGAAAATCCTGATATTAGTTACATGGGGGGCGGTAAAATATTCATCCGTATGGTATATGAGGGCTTTAGAAAGAATTGATCCGATTCAACCCATTCCTGACACAAAAACATACTATTATCGAGAGTTTGATTTATTTATTTTATTATATGAATTTCAAGTATATATTATATATGTAATATCTTACACATTGACCGATATTTTCGGTAAAAAGTCAACTATAGGCACTGGGGTCCACATATCCAGTACCTAGGGCTTGAACAGTTTTGGTTCGCTTTAGACAATTTTTGGTCACAAGGTTTTACCCGATACAATCATTGTTGCTTGATTTGCATAGTGGGAAGTGAAAGAATCAGATGGAATTTAAAATGGTGTTATATGGGAAATAAGGGTGGTTGTAATCCGATTTCGCCCATTTTCGAACTATAACATAGAAATATGAGAACAATGTTATGTACCGAATTTGGTTGAAATCGGTTAAGCAGATCTCAATATATGGGTTTTCACATACAAGTGGGCGGTACCACGTCTAATTTTGAACGTGGTTCCTATAAAGTCTTCTTATATCATCCCAGACGTAAAATTTAATGCCTCTGGCGTGTTTAGTGCTTTACTTATCGCGCTTTTAGTAGTTTTTAACAGAATCGTTATATAGGGAGTGGGCGGCGTTGTCACCTGATTTCACCCGTTTTCACACTGTCGATAGAGGTGCTAAAAAAATTTGTTCCCAGTGAATTTTTTTATGATAGCTTTAGCGGTTTAGGAGATATGCACATTAAACCTATTAGGGAGCGGGACCACGCCCACGACGGACAGACAATCACCCGGAATTCAACACGTCTCTTCATCCTGATTATTTATATATACATAACCCTATATCTAACTCGATTAGTTTTAGGTTATACAAACAACCGTTAGGGGAACAAAACTATTATACTTTGTAGCAACATGCTGCGAGATTATGAAAAGAGAGTTTGTAAATAAATACTACTAAAGTAAATATCAATTTTGCCGATTACTTAACTTTGTTAGGTAATTTGGTAAAAAAAATCATTTAAAACGAAAAAAAAGAGTTAGAAACTATAGACAAAAAGTTGAGCTTAGTATAAATAAAGAAACAACAATGACTGAAGGTAAAGGTAAGAGCGATCTCGTTATGCAACGAAGGAAAACGTAAGAGCGATCTCGTTAAGCTGATTCAACCATTTGACGGCAAGTAAATAGAAGAGTGTAAAATTATGCATTTATAAACGCAAATATTGTAATTGATCTTAAGTCAATAATACGAATTTTAAAAGAAAATAATGTGTTTGAAGATGATAGGAGACAAACAAAATCATAATCAAAGAAACAACTCATTTTCCAGAGTTTCCAACCTTTCTGGAATAAATTCAAATATAGAAAATGGTAACGAGCTTTAACATTTTTCTCCATCTAGGGGAAATCGATTTTTTGACTATTCTCATGGCAATAACTATCAGGCATATAGCTTATCACCTAATAACGCAAATCACTTGTATCATTCAAATCCAAATTATTGGATTTATTACCCACAAATGCATACAACTTTAAATTTTCTTAAAGTTATACTAGCAGAAATAATTGTAGTGATTTTAATACCAATAATGTACCTAACAAAATTCGTAACAAATAAGAAAGCAATAGGGAACTAATTCGAATCAATCCAGAATAAGGCGATACAGCGCTCCTCATCCAATGGAATTTGAGCCGTCAAATTTTCAATTAGCACCCTCGGAGGATTGCCCACGAGATAAAATCGGATCAATACTACTTGGAACTCAAATTAATCATATATAATAATTCTCATTTTTGTAACAAATATTATGGCGAATAAGTCGTCCTGTGAGTGAGTTATATATTTAAAAAATTGCTTGAAAATATGTTCTTAAGTATCTCAAGTAAACCTGAACAATGTCCAAATTAAAGCAATCAGTCCGTCCTTTTCTCTACCAATGCCAATTAATGAAACTAATTGGACAAGTTTTTTTCAAAATTATGGGGTTCAGCGTTAAATAAGAATGAAATTGGTCTAGACTTTAATCTATCTATCTTATCGATCTAAGTCAAGAAGATACCAAATTTAATTGTAATTTATTCACGATTTCTTCGAATAATGAATGATAAACTTTCGCAGTATATTTTAATAAAAGTTTTGCCAACACCTGAAAGTATTTCCGAGGAACCTTTGCGTGGGTATAAAATGTTCAGTTATACCCGTACTTAGCGCTTCCCTACTTATTTAATGTAAAGTATTTCATTGCCTTTGGTCTTTCAACATTGCGAGACATATTTTACTTGTGTTTGTTAGTCTTTCTGCATATGAATAATTGGTTTCTTATATACCTGTAAACTAATCTTACCTGAAACTTTCCCCAAGAAGATTTATATTCAGCCACTTTCGTTGCTACACCCCATCCAATAAAGGGAATCCAAAATTGTGGTATCAAATATATCACAAAGATTACGGCATATATGTATTCGTCAAATTGTTTTGTTGTATAAAGAATATGAATCCTTTCTTGTCCAACAATTAAAACAATAAAGTCATAAAAATCCAAAAAATGAAGGCGTATAATGTAGCTGTTGAATTCCAAGAAAATGTCATACGTTCAGGAATAGATCTCTGTATGGGCATAACGTCAAGACCTCGAAACAATACCAGGAGGAGTTTGTGATCTCTGTAAAACTTTCGAAATTCATTATGTAACAAAGTAAATGGCTCACGTCGACTATGCCGAAGCCACTTTACTTTCTATAAATGTAAATAAACTTAAGAGCTTATATTTCGGTTACAATTCACATTCAGTATTACACAAACTTTTAAATAAGCTGAAAAGTTAGTGAAAATATTCAAAACACCGGTAAAAATAACATACTAAAACTCCTTATCGTTCTGATAACACATGGGCTGAAAAGTCCCGGGCCTCACACATAGATAGCGCTAGTTTTATTGAATTAACCTAATTTTCAGTTATTACTTAGCTTCAAAAGACAGCTGTTAAAATATCATGTCATTCTATTTATTATTTTGCGAGTTATTGTGCTAAGAGTGACACTACTTTTGTTATTTTAAAAACAGTGGGTGATAAGCAATTTCGTGCTTTAATTTTACACTACTTCTTGAAGGGAAAAATATCGTTCAGAAATTACGTTGGTATATACAAAGATAGGTTGATGTTTATCCTTCACAACAATTGATTTGGCACAAAGATTTCTACCCAAAATGGCCACTTCGAATTTTTGAGAATGTTATTCGGTTCAAAAAATGCGCCAGCTATTTTCCAAGGGATGATGAATGCAGTTTTAGCAATTTAAATTATCCGAATCGAAAACAAAACAAATTGTTATATATATAGAAAATCGAAAATATATAACATATAAAAATATTTATTATTCTATAATACTTTTTTATATAATATGTAAGTTACAATAATGGCATCTATGACTTACACTGTTGAATATGCTTACTTTGCACAGTTAGCCGGAATAAATAAAAGTCCCGAGTTCGATCACTTCAACAGTTTTTAATAAACTAAAAACATGAATTACAGATTTTTGTTACAAAGTTCAAAGATGTACATAACTGAAAAATGTTGTTGTTGTAAAGGGGAATAATCATATGATACGTGCTATCCGTGGTTGCCAGATTTTCAACACTCCTCCTCAACAACAATAATTTTCTCTTCAATATCAAACAATTAATGCTTCATTCCAAGCAAGTCAATTAATTTTACATGTTTTGCTTTACATAAATTTTTAGTCAAAATATCTGCTGGCATATGTTCTGTAATTAAATATTTTAAATAATTACATTATTTTTTACAACTTTTCGTATGAAATGAAATCGTATATCTATATGTTTACTGCGATTGTGGTAAACTGGATTCCGCGCTAAATGTTGTGAACTCAAATTATCACCATACATTGTGAACGGACCTACGCCCTCGTGGCAATTCATTTCATATAACAATTTTCTCAAATATACCGCCTCTTTGGCCGCCGCCGATAATGCCATGTACCCAGCTTCGGTAGTGCTTAAAGCAACCGTCACCTGTTTTTTGCTTTCCCAAGAGAAGTCCTCTGCTTGCTTGCCCGTCTTTCTGAAATTAAGCTTTAAATTTTTCGTTACAGAAAGATACCTTAGTATATGTTTTGATGCTGTCTCATGCTCAATATGAGGATCGCAATTTCTTTGCGCCAACTTGCTGACCGAATGTAAGATGTCTGGTCTTGTCGTTACTGCCAAATACATCAACGCGCCAACAAGGGACTGGTATTCTGTAGCATTTACTTTTTCGCAATCATTTGTCGTACATCGTATTTTGAATCCAGGATCAAGTGGAGTAGACGCCCCGCGACACTGCTCCATGCCATACTGCTTTAACAAATTTTGAACGTATTGAGAGTGACCAACCGATATAGGACCTATGCTGCCAACACGCTCAATTTCCATTCCAAGAAAATGTTGAACTCTTCCTTTATCTACAATATTGAAGCTCTCAGCAATTTTCTTCTTTATCGCCAATAGGTCTGTCTCGCTTGAACATGCTACGATAATATCGTCAACGTAAACAGCAATGAAGTTGTCTTTTTTATCAACATTCTCCTTATAAAGGCATGGTTCATTATGACACTGCTTAAAACCAATGGATTTCAGAGTGGTATCCAACCTACGGTTCCACTCTCTGCCAGACTGCTTTAAACCATATATTGCTTTCTTCAATTGTAGTACGCGATTGGGATATTTTGAGTTGATGAACCCTTCTGGTTGTTCCATATACACTTCATCGTCTAGCTCGCTGTTGAGATACGCCGTTGATACATCCCGTTGATGCATTAGTAGCTCCTATTCAGCTGCCAATGCGAACAGTATTCGTATAGTAGCATAACGCACAACAGGTGAAAATGTTTCTTTGTAGTCAACGCCATACTGCTGGCTACATCCCTTAACAACTAACCTTGCTTTGTATCGCTCAATGTTTCCATTTTGATCTCTTTTCTCATTAAAAACCCATTTACAACGAATTTTTTGTTTTCCAATTGGCAAATCAGCTAATACCCATGTTTGATTTCTAATAAGAGAATCGTACTCTTTGTTCATCGCCTCTCGCCAGCATTTACAAGTTTTGCTCGACATTGCTTCTTTTACAGTGCTCGGTATCTTGCCATCGCTATTTGCTATGTTTACCATATGGAACTGTTTTTTAGGACGGCCAGGTTTGCCAGTACGAAGAATTTTCGACCTACCCCTTCCTCGTTTTCCGTTTACACTGCTTTCACTTGTGCTATCATATGTGTTCTCGCTATCGTTCTTACTACTTACTTCAGTTTCTTCGGCTGTTTCACTTTCTGCTTCTTCTGAAGTTGTTTCATATTTCTCCTCCTCAAGATGCACTTCTGCTCCCTCTTCGACATTTGACCTTTCTTGCTCACTTCGCGACTTGTTTGATAATGTATCTATTTCGACAGATACTCGTTCTGTTTCTTTTTCTCGTATGCTGCCTGTTGAAGATTCATCAAAGATGATATCTCGCTTCTCAACTATTCGTCTCTCACTGCTATCGTACATACGATAAGCTTTTGCTGTCAAAGAGTAACCACCAAACGTATACTCTTTACCCTTCTCACGAAATTTATGGTGCTGACTTTTATCTAGATCAACTGCTTTTGACCAAATATTCTCAAATGACGTACATTTGGCTTATAACCCGTCCAAACCTCGTATGGTGTTTTATCACCAAGTTGTCTAGTAACTGAACGATTACGAATGTAGACCGCAGTTGCAACAGCTTCAGCCCATAACGACTCACAAAGTCCAGCTTGCACAAGCATACTGCGAGCCATCTCTACGATCGTACGATTTGCACGTTCTGCTACTCCGTTCTGTTGAGGAGTATAGGGAACTGTCAATTGCCTTCGTATACCGCTTGCGTTAAGAAAACCATCGAATTCATGGTTGACATACTCAGTGCCATTATCACTTCTCTGCTGCACTAAAACACGAATGCACACTATCTAAAGATTATTTCTCTTTGGGGCTTTTAACACAACATCACAATTTTGATTTCTTATGATCGCACAGTCATTTTCAAAACTTACACTCACACCATTAGTTATTACTTTTCCAACAGATATAAAGTTTCCCGCCATTGTCGGTACAAATAACACATCTTTTAAATATATTTTACAGTTTGCATTAATTAGGACCGTTCCAACACCTACAGCGTTTACGTATTTTTCCGATGCTAGCATCACTCTCTCTTTATTTTCTCTGAGAGAAACAAACATACTTCGTTCACTGCATATGTGAGTAGACGCACCACTATCAATGCACCACGAAGATCTTCGGAAACATGATGCTGCTAACACTGCAAATGAACACTGGTCATTAGAACCAATGTTTTTGTCCTTTTTCGGCGCTTTACATTTAGATGCCATATGCCCACGCTTGCCACAGTTAAAACACTTTCCACTGAACTGTTTCTTCGAAGTATTGTTTTCCCCTTTGGAATTTGCTAGAAAAGCTTGCTGACTGACCACTCCGACGCCTTCCTTCTCCTTTTGAGATTGCCTGTCGAACTCTTCCAACAGCTTCACCTTTATTATTTCTAACGTTGGAAATGAATCACGCGTCTCCATCGAAATCACGAAATTCTTGAAATTTTTCGACAAACTGGATAACAAAATGATAACCAGCATTTCATCACTTAACTTGATATCTAGCTCTGCCAACTTATCTGAAACGTTAACAAACTCCTGTATATGTTGAACCATTGACACACCTTCAGCCATACTGAGGCTGAGCAGCCGTTTGTATAAGCTTACTTTTCGTATTGGACCTCTGGGCTTATACACATTTTTTAGTTTTTCCCATGCTTCTAAAGCACTGGTACAGTTCTTTACGTACCCCAATTGTGATAGTTTTACACTTAACATAATTGTTGCCAAAGCCTTCTCGTTTTCGACTTTCCACTTGGCCAACAACAACGCATCCTCTGGCTTAGCAAGATCACCACTAACCACTGCCCAAATGTCTGCGTGTACTAGAACACATTGCATGTGTATGCACCACGTATCATAGTTGGTATCATCCAACTTTTCTATTTGGTACAGCGAACTCATATTGTATTTTAAAGTGACAAACACTTTATGCGACACACGCGAAATCGAATCGTACAGTTTATATTTATTCCAACATAGGCCCTGGGCCCATAACCTGTTGAATATGCTTACTTTGCACAGTTAGCCGGAATAAATAAAAGTCCCGAGTTCGATCACTTCAACAGTTTTTAATAAACTAAAAACATGAATTACAGATTTTTGTTACAAAGTTCAAAGATGTACGTAACTGAAAAATGTTGTTGTTGTAAAGAGGAATAATCATATGATACGTGCTATCCGTGGTTGCCAGATTTTCAACATACACTTTATACAATATTATAATACAAACTTATATTTAATAACATTGAATCTAACATTTATCTATATATATAATATATCTATTTTCTAAAGCTTAAAAATATTCCGTCATGATCACTATATGGTGTTTCATATGTGGTACATGAGGTCATTGCAGGATCCATGTTTGTCCATACCCAATCTATTGCTGTTTCTTGTTTTGTTGTGTCGACCATAGCCTATGGAGATTGAAATCCTAACTGTTGTAATCGAGTCTCCAAATTGTCAGTTGCTGTTAGGCGACATATGTTAAAGTCACCAAGGACTACTGACGGTCCATTACACTGTTCAGATATCTGACGGATATTATTTTCCACTTGGTTTTTAAATTCCGGAAGTCTATAGTGGGGGTTCCTGTACACAAGTGATATGGAGACTGTTGAATTGTTTACGTTTAACAGTTGGTAAACGTTTGTTGAACCGGTGTCGTTCCTTGAAAATGATCCTTCTGATAGACCTGGGCACCTATCTTGCTTGTAGTATATCATAAGGCCGTTGGCAGGGCGTCGTCGGGATGACCTTGTTTCTCCATCAAGGTGAGCAATAACATTGTAGCCTTCTATTCGGAATTCTTCTTGAAGTAAGGCCCAGTTCTCGGCAAAGCACAGAATATCAGAAGAACAAATCAGCTTGTCTGATCTGATATCTTCAATATGCTTGTTTTTAGCTTCTTACATTTTGATAATAAATATCTAGGCGTTGTTCCGATTTTTCAGCCAAAAATCTGTAGCATGTCGTCAATGATTAAGTTGAGTTTTAATTGGATTATGCGAAAACAACATTTCTGCTTGTTTTGCAAAATCTGCTTAGCATAGTTCTTCCAATTGATCGGGCCTTTGAGAGTAGTGCTCCAGCACACTCGGCACATATATATCCGAAGAGTCCTTCTGTAAAGCATTCAATTCATGAATGCACCACTTTGCAACTAACCCCTGAAAAAGAGGGTATCTTTATGTCTCTGGCAACTTGCAAACACTTAATCAGCGAACATGCTATAAACTAACGTAGCAGGAATGGAGCGTGAGTCGCACAAACCGACTACTAAAATTTAAAAGGAATGATATAAGAACTCAGATAGGAGTACTAACAGGTCACTGTCTAATTGGTAGACATACCAGTAGACTAGGTGTACCATACAACGACTATTGTAGAAGCTGTCAAGAAGTAGAAGAAGAGGAGACTGTAAAGCATCTTCTATGCGAATGTAAAGCTCTATATAGGAAAAGAATCGCAACTATTGGTCGTGGATTCCTTGACAACGTATCAGAAGTTGCTGATATAAAATTATTTGTATTGATGAACTTCATCAGGAACACAGGTTGGTTCAGAAAGGAAACGATAGAGTGAGGGAGTATTAGTCCCGGTGGTATCACAATGGGCCTCCTATAGGCCTAGCTAATATAAAATTATTTGAACTGATGAACTTCATCACGAGCACAGGTTGGTTTCAGAGAGGAGACGATAGAGTGAGGGAACATTAGTCCCGGTGGTATCACAATGGGCCTCCTATAGGGCTAGGTGCGTCGTTGGACAGCCACTCTACCTACCTACCTACCTAGCCAGTACATGCCATGACAATGTGGTGATTCCCTATGCTAGAATTCAATTCTGTAATAGTAACGGACTACTAAATGCTCTCCAAACAGTCCGTTTTGTAATAATTTTAGCATTTGGCGGAATCGATTGTCGAAATACCTGGATCTGTCCTTATCAGCCTCGCCTTTTCAGAGCTTGATAGAGCAGTAGCTTCCCCTTCCGAAATATCTACTTTATCTACCAGTTTCTTCAATATGACCAACAGCTCAGGCCATTTTGTTTCTGCCGCAGACATTGTAATAAAAAATGTTGGTAAATCAAAATGACGGATCATGGCTAAAACTTTCTTCTTTACAGCCTCCCAATGTGCAGGTGAGGATCGAAGTCCTTTGAGTACATGATAGCCGTCATCATGCTGGATAAGGTTGCTGACTCACATTTGCAACAGTTATATTCCTTGATCCAGACTTTTTACGCAGGCAAATGGAAATTGCATTTTTTATGCGCTCTAACTCGTAGAACTTATAAATATACAAGAGCACGTTAACGCCGATCATAGCGTCGAATTTCAGAACGTGCAATTTTAATGTAAGTTGTTGTGGATGTCCTCTTCTTTCCGCAGTAAATCGTTGGATACGACAACTCCTTTGCATCGTCGTCGGTTGTAACGTCCCTGGGGCATCTACCTTCTACCTGGTGCCATTGCAATCTGTTCAATGGATCTATTCACATTTTCCTGACGGGCACAGTTTCCTCGTTTCCAACATTTGCTAGCCAATCACTTGACATTTGTATATTATGCTTGAGTGCCTCCAATATCTTTGCTGGTCGCACTGTCTCCATCATAAAATTTTGCTCATATTCCAATCGGCGTTTCAAGTGCACTTGAATAATATGGCTGTTGTCAAATCTTCGTGGCAGCATGGTGACTGTCCTCAGTGATATCAGTCTTTCCTCCAGACACGTTAAACCCTGAAGGCATTCCAGAATATCTGGAAACTCCAATTCTTCCGAAAGACAGATATTTGGTATCTTGCCTTTCCTAACAATCCGATAGCATGTGTTGTAAAAGTTCGAAGGCGAAAATTTTGATGACAGGTAAAACACTTTTCTAGCATCTTCTGAGCGCGTAAATTTTGTTGAAGTCTGAAGCTTTTCTAGTTTTTTCAGTTGGTGAGGGAACCAAGTGCCACCGCAACACACGCATATTTCTGTGGGTCCTTTCTTTATCAACAATGCGTACATATCAAAGATATTGGCAGCTCGACGTTGACGTTCTTGTTCTTCTAGCTGTGCATCAGGAGAAATTTCACGACGTCTTCTTATATTCCTCCTGATTTGCCTTTCGCTTTCTAACTGACGATTTGCGGGATCCGATCTATGCAATTGTACTCTTTCCAACGATGATTGCTGCTCGTTTGCAAGTTGGTGCCTGGTTTGTTGACGGGTCACTCTTCTTTGAGAAGAATTTATAATTTGCTCACGACGTCGTCTTATATAATCTTCTAATCGACTTCTTCTCAATGCTGCATCAATACTTTGGTAATGCTATCCCTTGGGAGAAGGCCTAATGGTATTTCCTCACTTAGCTCTTTCATCTGCTGGGATTTATTACTTTCATCTGCTGGGGAGATTACCTTCCCTTTGCTAGCTCCATCTGATGTCATTTGGAGCAGAGTTCGTTTGGCAGTCTGTTTGATTACCAGGTGTAGCGGTGAAAGTTCTAGCATGTCTTCCAGTGCTGCGGACGGACACATTCGCATTGCTCCCGACGCGCAGATGCAGGCAAGTCTTTGCAGCTTCGACAGTTTAAGTCCTACCGAAGTCTGCGATGCTTTAGAAACCCACGATACCGCTCCATACGTGATAATCGGTCTCACGATCATGGTGTACATCCACCTGATTGTCCTTGGGGAGCACCCCCAGGATTTTGCAGCAAGTCGGTTGCACACCATGAGTGCTTTTGTAGCTTTGTTTAGGGTCTGGTCCACGTGCCGATTCCATCGTAGAGTGGAATCCAGCGTGAGGCTCAGATACTTGACCGTGCTGGCCATCTCCACCACTGCCGTCCAGGGATATATTTCTGAGGCCCGGCAGTGACCTCCATCTGGTGAAGGGAATAATTGTAGTTTTAGCGGGGTTGATGTTTAAGCCAAACCCACTACACCATCCCTTTGCCAGTCCCAGTCCCCTCTGTAGCACCTCCCCCCCCTGTTGCAGAAAAGCTGGAAGGATACCGTCCGAACCCGGGGACTAATATTTTTCAAAGGAGGCCAGAGCCCACTTGATGGAGTCTGCAGTGAAGAGCTGTTTTGCGACTGTCCAGTCCAAGCGTGATGGCCTTCGTTCGACCATAGGTCGAAACTGGTCTTCTTGAATCGTCTCCGGGAAATGCGCTAGTAGAAGAGCCGTAGCTCTTTCTTTTGCGCTGAACGTATAGGTCCCATCAGATCGTTTAATCGCTAGTACTGTGTCCGTCTTGTCTCTAGCCAGAGCCTCATGCAGTCTAGCTGCCTCTGGGGTTGAGGAGACGCTCTCACAGAACTTTCTAAAGCTTTTTTGCTTCGCGGTTCTAATTTCCTTATTATAAGCAGTTAGGCTGCATCTGTAATCCTCCCAGTTACCGGTGCGCTTAGCCTTATTGAATAGCTTGCGCACCGTTTTTCTTAGTACTGAGAGCTTACTACACCACCAGGAGCAGTTACTGCTCTTGGTGGTTGTCTTTAGGGAGCAGCTGCTGTGATACGCCTCTATAATGGATTGGTTTAGGGCAGACAGTCTGCTCTCCAATCCAGAAGCCGTTGCGCTTCTATCCAGCTGCTCCCTTCTGCTAACATTTGATTTAAGCGAGTCCCTAAAAGCGGCCCAGTCCGTGTTCCTAGGGATACGCTTGGGAGGGAGTTGTTTGACCCCCATCCCCAGCACGAATCTTATGATACGGTGATCCGACATGGAGGGTTCCGATGATACCCTCCATTGTGAGATCAGCTCTCAGACTCGTTACTGAGAGTAATGTCAAGCACCTCCTTTCTGACACTAGTTACAAAGGTGGCTTCGCAGCCCACGTTTGCTATACTTAAATTCTTACTGGCTATAAACTCGATAAGAGACTCACCCCGTGTGTTGCAGTCCGTGCTGCCCCATTCGGTGTGGTGGGCATTCGCGTCGCAGCCCATGATGAGGGGCAGCTTATTCCGCCTGCAGTACTCTACTAGATTGCCGACTGCCTCTGGGGGTGCTTTCGGAGTCTCTCCCGGAAAATAGGCCGCTGCCACGACGAAGTCCACTCCTTCGTCGTTCCTGGCTTGTACAGCCACCAGGTCCTGTGTTAGGAACTCTGAAATACAGAAAAAATCAATACCGTTCCTAAGTACTATGCAGGTTCTAGATCTCTCACTTGAGAGATCCCAGATTACCTTATTTGACTCCATTTTGAGGCCCCTGCCTCTCCTTTATTGACCCATGGCTCCTGGATCAGTAGTAAGCCCAGACCATCCATCGTAAACCTGCTCGCAATAACCGCCGAGGCTGACGCCGCGTGGTGCAGGTTTACCTGGGCAACTTCTATGCGCGGTCCCACTACAGGATCGGCTCCATGAGTAACTGGTCCTCATTCTCACCGTCCTCCGCGATGTCTCCCGCCAGGTTCGTGAGCCCCTCCAGAAGCTCCTGAGTGGAGGGTAGCGCCCCCCCTTGACCTTCACCGATGTCTCGGCAGCTGCCGCCTGCTTCGACGTACTTGCGCAGGGATGAGTCGCAACCTCATCCACCTGCATTTTTCCTCCTGCATCGCCCTCGGTGATCGTTTTAGGCCTGAATGGCCTCAGGACCACCGAGCTGAACCTATAGTTCAGGCGGAAGCTCACCTTCCTGACGAATTTGTACGATTCGTCATCTATGGAGAGGTTGAGCCTCCACCCTTAATCCTCCGCATTGCTGCTGGTCACCCGCCAGGCCGATGTATTAAGGCCATCGTTTTGATTGCGGATGAACCCGAGAGCAAACTCGTATGGCTTGCCTGCGCATCTGGGGAGGAATATATGCTATGCATGGACGGAATTTCGTCCCCCATTTTCGCGCAGAGGATGGGTCCATTCCAGCCTGCCAGCTTGGGAGCGATCTCCCTCAGCCAACAAGCCGACTTTTCATCCTTGCAGTCAACCTGCAATATGCCTCCCTTAAAATACACCCCATGGAAGGAGGCTTTGTATCCAGACCCTCTAAATACCTCCTCCATGAGCAAATCTTGGAGCACGGTGAGCTCCTCCGACCCCAGCACCTCCGCCGGGTAGTTCAGCGGCAGCACAGCCACACGAATGCCTTTGAGGGCATCCGCATACTTGCGCTGTCCCTCCACTACCCGGGGGGATTTGGGGCGGAGCGGTGGCCACCAGTCGCCTGTGCAACGTTGCCCCTCTGCCGCTTGGTGTTGGGACGCTCCTGCGGCGTCATTTGTCCGCTTTTCCGCCTCGATTGCTGCCATTGCGCTTCTTAATGGCCGCGGTATTACCACCCTTTTGGTTTCCTGAAGCCGGGGAAGTGCTGTCACCTCTCCCCCTGTTCCGCGCTAGGTTTTCGGCTTCCTCCGGAGTTCTTCCCTCCTGGAGGTTCCTCAGGTACCACTTTAGGCTGGCACCGCTCATGCCCTTTCTTCTGGGATCGTCTTGTCCTCCCGGACATCCCGTTGCGACTCCTCTGCATCCGAGCAGTTGCTCCTGCTCGAGAGAGTCTCCGTGGGGTTCTCTTTTTCCGCAGCGGCCGCAGTTGAAGTCGCCTGCTGAACGCCGCCGCACGAGGGCATGTCATCATCGTCATCCCTGGCATGCTCCTCGAACAGCGCTCGAGTGGCGAAAGGGCGTCCAGGAAGCTGAACTTACGTTTAGCCCCTGATTCGGCCTTACCTGCACCGCTGCTTATGTCGTTACCATTGTCCAAAGTCGTCTGCTGTTGTTGTTGCCGAGTACCGTTTGTTGTTGTTGTGGTTTTGGTTTTTGTTGTTCTGTTGTTCATCTTGTTCGTACGACCCTTGGCTCGACAAGGCGAGCCGTCGTTAAGGGGAACAGAGAGTCCGCCGCGCCAGAGCCCCTTGACGCGGTAAGGCCACCGTTACTTCCCAATGCGGCCCGATGTTGGGAAGGCTCCGTTAGAATACAGCCGAATTTACCTCCTGGCTGCAAATCATCCAATGGGCACGGGAGTCGCATAACACCCTGGATAAGGAAGTGGCAGCTCTTGGTTGTCGTACGCATACGGCTCCTGACAATCAGTGTGAGGGCGCAAGCACCACTCGCACCAGTTGGGAGATGCCGAGAATGCCTTGCGACTTAAGCCAATGCACCACGGCAAGGTGCCTGCCATTCGCCGAGGTATACAATATGAAAAAACACAAAATGAGTTAAAACGTTTAGTAATATTATCGAATTTGTTAACTTTTTTAATTATACGCATTTTGTAAAAAATAAACACAAAAAACTGAAAAGGGGACACTGCAATATTTTAAAATGGGAGCAGTGACGTTGCTACAATCACTCAAACAATAAATCAATCTCTAGCGCTGGTAAACAAAATTAACTTTTTTTGACGGTCCTCAAATCAGGGAAGAAAAAATCAGCATGCATTGAATTTATTTGGGTTGTGCAATTTTTTTAGGACATTCAACACATTGAGCAGCTCATGTTACACCTCCAGAGACGAGGATATAACATGAGCATCAAGATACACTTCCTCTTCAGTCATTTAGACAGCTTCCCAGAAAATTTAGGTGACTTAAGCGAAGAACAAGGAGAATGCTTTCATCAGGATATTCGCACAATGAAAAGGTCGTTAGAATGCAAATATGATGACTGATTACTGCTGGAGCATTCAAAACAAGACTGGTATTTCTACTCATGCAAAAAAAGCAAATAAAAGAGTAATATTTATAGTATTAGTATTTTTCATGTTAAGTAAGAGCCATATATTTTTTAATTCTTAAATTGTAGTATTTTTGGTTAAAAATGTGATATGTTCGTATTTCGAAAACTAGAGTTGCTAGATAATAACTGACTATAGATTTGGGATCAGCGTGGCAAAATCATACATAATCGGGTTAGAAACTTCATGAAACAAAAGTATTTTTTCCCAGTGCTATACGCTCTTATACGTTAGGAATGAAATAATCAAGATGACCTTACGTAGAAATTGTTATCAAGGGATGAGTTTGTTCTTAACCAAACATTGAAATATTATTATGTTAATTAAATATTCGATTGTTAATAAATTTAAATAAAATCGAATAGTATTGTACAATTTTTAAATTTTACTTATCTGTAACTGTAAGCGCTAGAACTAACAAATTATGATAAAAAACTGTAATTTAGTAGACTGTATCGAAGTATGGAAGATCATCTGCAGTTTTTGAAAAGAAAGCGCTGTCCCACCCACCGTAAGTTTCATGTACATATCTTACAAACCACTCAAATTTTATCAAGCAAACCTACCGAGGAAAAGTTTTTTAGCACCTCCATACATAATGTGAAAATGGGTGAAATCGGGTAGTAACCACGTCCACCCCCATATAACGGCTATGCTGAAACCTACTAAAAGTGCGATAACTCACCACATAAATTCGTCAACAGCAACAAATTTCACAATTGGTCTAAAAATTGGACAATGAACTTCGTACCGCCAACCTTTATAATATGTCGAATATGTCACTGTCAATTATTATGTAAGATATCTTATATATCTTTGCAAAATTAAGTGAACTTATTATATTCAGGGGATGTTGTTGAGTCCGATAGTTGTCAGAATCAGAATTGAAACCGATAAAAAAAATACGTTTAGCACTCGAGGACTTCCGCGGTAAAGCCATTTATTATTTATGCAGTATTTTTTTTTTCTTTGATATTAATTCAAGTTACACTTTTTGAACGTGGCGACCGATAAGAAAAAAAATTATTTAAATGAGAAGTTAATATTGTTATTCAGGAATTTTTATCATTAAAACCATAGATTTATGGTAACTGAAATAAAAAACATAACTTTGAGACTTGATATCCTCTAAATATCTGAATGGTGGTCCCAAATTTTGTTGTGGATTCTTGTGGATCCTTATTCATTTTCAAACAAATTTTTCCGGAAGGAAAGTTGTCAATCGCTCTGATTTTATCATCGAAGTTGATGTTAAAATCGCTAGCCGAGATTGGTGGAAATTTATTACCAATAATAATCCGATTGAAAAACATAGTTTCAATTGTATTGTTCGATGCAAATGAGATACTGTTTCAAAATGTGGGGTAGCTATTTACCCAAATAATATTAATGTTACTAATTTTATGGCTCCGAATATTGCATAATTTATTTTTATTAATTAAATTCCATATTTTTATTTGCCATTAAAAAAATTGTATCTTAAATATAATTATTTTTGAATCACGCTGCTGTCTCTTCAATTAATTTGTTCCGCTTGAGATATGCGAAAATACGCCTAAAGGTATGCAAACATTTTGCGCTTAATTTGTGATCGTGTTATGTTTATTTCCGTTACGGAATTTCTTGATTCAGTCCCCCGAAAGAAGCTATGCCATAGCTTGAAAATTTAGTAGGTGTCGTTAATTTAGATATTGTAACGGATTTCTCGATAAATCGTCTACCTTGTAACTCACTCTTGAGTTCGAACACTGGATTGTAATTCCAACAAATTAGCACTTATTTATCGTTATTCGAGTTTACAACTTACTGTTTATAGCTTAATTGCTCATTACACGGCAACAACTCTAACTAGAACTGTGTGTGCTGCACAATCTGGTAGCCCTTATATAGTAGATTTTTAACTGTCTTTTGTAATTTGCTGTCTATTTGCTTCTAGTCTAGTCGATTCGATTTTCTTCTATCATCCGGTGTTCCAATTGAGTTACAATCATATCAAGAATTGAATCTCGAGTCAGCTATAAGTCAAGGGATGTATCAGGTTAACGCCAGGTTAAAAGACGGGATGGGGGACATAAAAGCACGCATACATATTGACGCAGATTTTTGCGAGCTTTGTTGCCACTTCTGTCCCTTTTTTCTGTGTTTTGTAGGTTTGCAGTTCAATTTATGATTTAGAGCTTTTGCCATCGTCGCGAAAAGACGCTTGTAGCAAGGAGATGTGTAAGGCGTTTGCTTTTATGGATGAAACGGCTTAGCTTATTGCATGAGCGTCAGCGTTCATGAATGAAAATGTTGTATTTGTGTAATTTACTACAAATTTAGGATTTGTCAATTTGGCTGCCATATTGATTTCTGACGCTGCTCATGCTATTTGAGACAATTATTGTTTTTGTATAACAATGTTTGTATTTTTCCTATTGGCTGACATACTTACATTGGTACGCTTATATGTATGTATTACTTATTTTGCAAGGTCATACACATATTTTTACATACATACTTACATAAAGAGCAATGCGCGCACACGTATTTATTTATAAGTGATAATATCGAAAATTCTATTCCTCCATGTGTACATAGCAGAGAATGCAAATGAACTCCATATTGATGTACATATGTACATACATAAATTATTAATTTTATAACAATCGCAATTAGAAATTTATAAAAAAGGAGAATGCATTTTTTTGCATAATCTTTCGCATTTTATCATGATGCATTTGTCCCAAAAAATCATATTTTATCAATTTTTCATCAGAAAACTCGTTTATATGACAAACAAGTAAGGAAGGACTATGTTCGGATGTAACCGAACATTTTATACTCTCGCAAAGTCAAATGGTATACTCGTTTGAGATTTCTTTGTGGATTGACTGATATTTTCGGTAGAAGGTCAACTATAGGCTTGAACAGTTTTGGTTTGATTTAGAAAAATTTTGGTCACAAGGTGTTATATTTTAAACGTATTATTCACGCAAAGTTTTTCTCCGATATAATCATTATTGCTTGATATGTATAGTGGAAAGTGAAAGAATCAGATGGAATTGAAAATGGTGTTATATGGGAAATAGGCGTGGTTGTAGTCCGACTTCGCCCATTTCCGCACTATAACATATGAAAAGAATGTTATGCACCGAATTTGGTTGAAATCGGTTAAGCAGATCCCAAGATATGGGTTTTCACCTAAAAGTGGGCGGTGCCACGCCCGATGACGAATTTGGAATGCGGTTCCTATAAAGTCATCTTATACCACCCCAGAGATAAAATTTAATGTCTCTGGCGTGTTTAGTGCTTGGTTTATCGCGCTTTTAATATTTTTTAACAGAATCGTTATATGGGGAGTGGGCAGGCTTGTCACCCGTGTACCAAGTTTCATGAAGATATTTCGATTTTTACTCAAGTTACTACTTGCACGGACGGACGGACAGACGGACGGACGGACAGACTGTCACCCGGATTTTAACTCGTCTCTTCATCCTGATCATTTATATATATATCCTTATATCTAACTCGATTAGTTTTAGGTGATACAAACAACGGTTAAGTGAACAAAACTATTATACTCTGTAGCAACAAGTTGCGGGAGTATAAAAATAATCACGCATATTTGAAGTGGCATTTTTTGTTTAAAGTATTTCATTTTTCACTTTATGTTGCTAGATACGTATTTCAGCTAGAGAACGTTGTTATAAATTCTCATTTCTGTTAAATAGCAGCGAATACCACAGAAAATGGTGAATTCCGTGCTCGAAATATTTCAGCTCTGTTAGACGTCCAATCGAGCGATACAAAATTCAATTTGCACCTTCTCGTTCTTCTAAGTTCTCTGGTTCAACAATCTAATAAAGCCAAAAGAGATTATAAGCTGTCAAATGTATTGTGTTTGTTTTCTTCTTGGTGAAGTTATTATTAGTTAAATATTAATAAAAACATAATATAAAATATTAATAAAAGCATTGAAACAAAAAAAAAAACAATAATAATAATAAATATTAAAGATATGGAAGAAAAAAAATGTTCTTTCGTCTTGCACAATTTTATAAATGAAATGAATGACAGCATAAACACGAAATGTATTGCAGAGAACATCAATAAATCAATAGCTCTATTTCTATGTAAGTTTTATTTATTTTATCAGTTAATTTTTTCATTTAGTCCGTTCATAGTGCAAAACTCACTTAAATTCTATATTTAACATTGGTTCAAATCCCTTTATTCATACAAAAATAAAATGGTAACATGGTGCGCTTTTACATTGGGACTCAAAAGAGTCTCAAACCAGTTTATTGTGGGAGAGGGGACGACGAGGAAAGACGAAGGGACCGTGTCACTTTTGTTCGGGTGGCACGCTTTGTGTTTTTGTTCGTAACAGCTAGCTGCTACCCTTTTCAGCATTCCTTTTCACTTTCAAATCCTTTGAATGGTTGCAAGAGCGCTCGGTTTCAAATGAATTCGATCGCAAATTTGAATTCTGTTATCTATTTTTTGTATGTAATATGCAAATATGTATGCATAGAATAATAGAAATATTTTCAAAAATTGTAAATAAGGAGAAAATTAAGATATAGATTATGGAGTAAAGAAATTATGAATTTTTAATACGGAGTAAAGAAATTATGAGTTTTTAATACTTAAAGATTAGGAAATTCCTATTATAAATTTGGCCTTGAAAATATTAGTAGCGGATATTCAATACATTCTTGTGGATTAGGGAATTCCCGTCTTTAGTATTTCTTTGAAACTATTTAGCGGGTAGGTTCTTGTATTATGCATATTGTTCTACCATATTCATGGTAATTCATTGCAAGCAAAATGTGTGACCATCATCTCAACATACAAATGAAATACGCAGCACGCAGTGTTGCGCAGTCGAACCCCACAAATATTTACGAAAATTTTGTGAAAAGGAATGCAGAAATTTTTGAAAAAAATGAGACTCTTTTGAGTCCCAATGTAAAAGTACACATGCAAATAAAAGATAAGTGTTACCAAAATTTTGCAAATAAATAAAAATAAATAGCAAAAACGGACTATACCGTCAATACAAAATCCATAATCGTGTGATGAGTAATGCAAACTCTTTCAGAATTTTCTTTTTCTTGGTAAATCCCAGTGTTGAACCGACCAGAGTTAATCTTTAAAAGCGCGGCCGAAGCCGCCAATGCAGAAATAAATTCTATGCGAAAAACTAATAATATGTTACTTATTTCCGGTTATTGGGGTATTATCTGTTTTTTCCTTTGTGTTCCATTGTAAAATGTATAGATAAGGTAACACTGATTATTTGTATGAGTGCAACTCTTTTGTTAGTGTGCTTTTACATTGGGACTCTTTTGACCCTCGTTATCGGCAAATTCTCTTTTGGTGTCGCTCTGTGCACTCACACGAGCAAAAAGAGTCCAGCAACTTAAATCGAGTTTTATATGTGCGGTTCAACTGCGCAACACTTAGAGCGTGTTGCATATTTCATTTGTATGTTGGGATGATGATCTCACATTTTGCTTGCAATGAATTACCATGAATATGGTAGAACAATATGCATAATACCTACCAACTTAATAGTTTCAAGGAAATACTTAAGTCGGGAATTCCCTAATCCACCATAATGTATTGAATACCCGCTACTAATATTTTCAAGGCCAAATTTATAACAGGAATTTCCTAATCTTTAAATATTAAAATCCCATATTTTTTTTACTCCATATTTTTTTCAATTTATTATAAAACATCCTTGAGTTAGTTACAATTCTTATTTTAAATAAAATGATATTCGAACTAATTTCTTTGCGGTTATGCGGTATGCTATTAAAAATTAAAATTGAATTTTGAGTATCTTAATGTTCTCCTTAATAACAATTTTTCAAAATATTTCTATTATTCTATGAATATGTTACGAATAAGAACACTAAGCGTGCCACCCGAAGACGAGTGGCTCGGTCCCTTCGTCTTTCCTCGTCGTTATTGTGTGACTAAAAATAATTTGGTCTTTGTATAATCCTACAAGTAACAAAAGAATCAGCTGTTTTCCTATGTGTGTAACACAGCTGACATCACCTGCTCGAAATCTGCCTTTTTTGACAGAGATGTAAATAAAAGAAATGTAGTTTAAACACTTTTTTGTGAACAGGTATTTATAATTGAAAACATTAATGAAAACTTTCAAAGATATTTTCAAAACAAAAGCTTATTGCGTTCATGTTTATTTCAATGCGTGCTGAAAGGAGTTCGATGCAAAAGAACTATGAACACCCCGGTGTTGCACCGATCAGTCGTCGCGAATTTTTTATAATCCGTTCCCACGACAGTTGGGTCTACGTAAACGGAACGGACCCAGATTTTATACTGTCAAGAACTGTCAACTCGGCAGAATTCTGCCCCTACAACAACAACAACAATTAATTATAATCACCCTGGTTTCGGACCGACCAGGGTTATTTTTTTTAAGCGCGACCGAAAGACGCCAGTGCAGAAAGGGGATACCACGCGAAAGAATATGTGCAAAGTGTGTAATATTTTATAAACTCATTTTAAAAAAAAAAAAAAAATAGTATTTCATGATTTAAAAAAAATATATATTTATTTTCGGGGCCTCCTTCGTTGGGGGACCTAAGCTATACATATACCAAAGAATTGAACAATTGTTAAATATTGAATAAAAGTTATTAATGTGCCATTTAGTATAAAATAAATGTGTAGAAACAAATTATTGAAGTGTTAGTGGATAAAGTAAAAAAGTAGTTTAAATAGTAGAATTTTTTAACTTTAAGTGCAGATATCTGAAAAAATATCACCAACCATATATTATTTCTTAATCTGGTGAACCTCCTCTATACTTACACCCAAATTTTAACTCGGGGATGTTATTCTAAAATTTACCCATCTCATTTGAACTTCCAACAGCACTAATATCATGAATATAGAGATTTGTGTTAGTTAGATTGATTTTAATATAAATATTTCGGATATAAAATTAAGTGTTTATATGACCTATAGTATAAGTAAACAAAATACCAAATATGATTGTAACTCTTTCACATTTCGTCGAATAAGGAATGGTGAATTAATAATATGCAACATTTTGTAATATTAAGTTTTGCCTACATTTGAACGCATTTTTATCGCTGCAAATTGTCAGATTATAAGATGTTCGGTTACATCTGACATTAGCCCTTGTTTTAATATAAAGTTTTGCCAGCGCCTGAAAGTATTTCCATAGCATTGATCTTTGAAAATTTAGAGAATAAAATATGTGGTTACACCGGATCTTCTTCTTTGTTTTCATTTTAACTTTTCTTTTAGCATCTGCAGTTGAAAATTATTATCCAGGGTGCGGTCGAGATGGTAATCACGACAGCAGTGTTGCAAATTTGTCAAAGTATCACGTTCTGCGTGAATTTTTGGCAACACTTGCAATATCCACGTTCTGCTGTCATTTTTTGCACGCAATTTATGCAAATAATCGGCAACACTAAATTTTTTTCTACACATCAGCAGAGTATCAGCAAATATGCAACCCAGTAACTGTACTGCTGCAATTATTACGTAGCTCGAACGCACTCCCATTCCATTCCATTTTCGTTCTAGTTTCGGTCATTTGATATTTTACATATACATATATTTTATGCAGCCAAGGTGCTCAATATCACAATGCCAACCAAAATTATTGAGCATATACGCATAAAAACGATTTGACTTATTATAATACTTACAAATATGGAAATAAATATTTGCAATTAAATTAAATTAACCATTTTTTCATTACTGCTTAGTGAAATAAATATAAGAAGGATACAATTAATCAAATCCTAGCATAATAGTCAACTAAATTTAAATATACACTAATAGTCATAAATTAATTTTTAATTCGAAACATATATCTTTTATATGTCGACTACAAATCTATAATTATTTTTTTACATTCAATAAGCGGTTGAAAAATCAATCGATTTTAACTGCCCCGTATATTTTTCGAATAAAGCTATAAGCGGAAAAAAATCCAATTGTTCCGGTCAGCAGCCAAAATGTTAGTACCATAATACCTGAAATTATGCATAAAGTTATCAATAAATTATTTTTACAATAATGGCTAGGTGCGCACCTGTATAACTTAGGTATAAGAGCGTAGGAATAAATTCAGTAATTTCCAGTTTAGTAAAAAAATAGAAAACACTGTAAAATAACACATATACAGCTGAACCACCAGAAACGATAAAGCTTCGCCACCACCAGCGGTAATCCTAATATAGAATATATATTAATATCTTGGTTTGGCTTTAATTGATTTTTTATGAAAATGCATTACCTCTCCACATAATTGAAAATATGTCATAACAATTGATATTTGGCCACAGCTCACAACTAAGATACAAAATACGAGAAAGAGAAAACCGAACAAATAATAGAACTGATTTTGCCAAATAGCAGTGAAAACGAAAAACAATTCAATGAAAACCGCTCCGAAAGGTAAAATTCCAGCCATTAATGTACTGAAATATAATAATTAAACTGTGAAATTTGATATAAGTAAAAGTGATATTTACCTAAGCACAACATTCATGTACCAGTGCTGTGTGGGCACTTGTCTTGGTATCATATTGGTCCGGACAGGATGTTGATATGGCTGCTTTCGATAGCCAAAGTAGTAGCCTAAATACACCAAAGGAACTGATATTCCAAACCACAAAAGCAGTAACGAAATCATTGTAGTGAATGGAACCGCGCCACTTGAATGTTTGTCCCATATAAAAAAATTTAGTATAAACCCGGTTCTATAGAGAAAAAGTGTTTTCAAGTATAAAATATAGTTTTTATACAAAATATACCCAAAAACAATTCCAGGGTATAAAGTAGCTGTTAGAAACGCCGAACGTTTCCATTCTCGTCCTTTCATAGTTTTATAAAGACGTGCAGCAAAGTATCCAGCAATTGTTCCCATGAAAACGTACATAAAAATGCCTGAAGTCATTAAAGCTCCTCGGGAAGACGGTGACAACATCCCAAGCATAGCGAAAACTACAAAAAAATTATAACTTGTACTGTTTTTAATTTAAAACAAACTACGAACAAAGGATTAGAGAACATTGATAAATACAAGCAACTTAACTCCCAATGAAATTTTCATTTCGAAAAATTAGTGGCTTGAAAAGCACATAACTTGTGGTCTTAAAAGCACTGCTAGTGTGAGAGAATATCTTTATTCTCTCTTGACCTGACAAAAAGCTTTTCAATTGGTCAGTCATTTAGTGCCAATAAGATATATTTCGTTACCACGAAAGTCATGTAGATGGGTGTTCCAAGTAATTACCCCAGCAAAAATTTGATTGAACATAGGATAGGATTATCTACATAGTCATCATCCAAATAACAAGGGTTCTTGTTTTTAAACACATGTTAATTGGATATAATATCTGGAGTAATCATCAGCAAATGATAAAAAAAATTGAGCATGAACAAAATAGCAAACTTCTGTGAGCCGATACTATTGTAGATATTATATAGGAAGGCAAAGGATTAATATAGTAGAAAAAAACTGAACTTACATATTGTTATTAATGCCATGAAAAATATCTGTATTCCGCTGCCGATAACTGCAGAAAACAGACGCGTATTTCTAGGAGGACGAAAGACGTCACCATGCACTAATTTCCATCCCGTTTCCTCTAGCGTGTCCTCTATGTTGTCATCAGTGTTGTAGCGTGCGATATCTCGACGAAGAGTCCGTATCATAATCATAGTTAATATACCTACAAACAATCATACAATATTTTCCAAAATTTAAATTAAATTATAATTTTCTGTAAACCTGAAAGGAAAAATACGACCACGAGCGAGTTGATAATGCTAAACCAATGAATTTGAACGTCTTTCATTCCAAGGTATATGTCCCATCTAGAAGCCCAGCTAACTTTGGATTCCTTCCATTCCACAGAATAAGTAAAATACAATTTCGTATTTGAAATCGGATTTACCTAAAATAAATATAAATAATTACATATGTAGTTGTTATATAAAATTGAAAATTTTTATGGATCAAAAATTACCGATTGTGGTCTTGCATTATCCGGAAAATTACAAGAATCACCCTCGAATTTTATGTCTTTATAATTGACTGAAGCGGTCTCAACTTCAAAACCAACTACGCGGTATTTGCCTCTACATCAAACAATGATTAACAGGTAATCAATGACAACGAAAAACCAAACTTACTTTGTGTGCATATGGTATGATATAATAAATTTTAGGTGATTGTTAATATATATATTTTCACCCTCAATTTGACCCAAACGATACCCATGCTCGTAAGTTATTTCATTGAGATTATTAACATTTGAGATTCTAGTAGCTACAGGCAAGTTATCAACCAGTCTAAAATAAATAGTTTTAAGAGTTAAAATATTGGTATATTATAGTAAGGTTAACATACAAATGAACGAAATACTCATGACGTATCCTCTCTGCAACTATGGCTGATTGATCTTTGTTCCAATTCATGGGTTGATCCTTTTTGTGACATAGTAACTTACAATTAATGTTTTCAGCCATACGCACTTCATAAGGTGTATTTACTATACGATCGCCGCGAAGAACTTCACCTAAATTTTCTGATTTATATATTAAAGTACCATTTTTAGGCAAGCAGAATTGAAGTGAGTAATACTGGTAAGGCAATTGAGTTCGACTACTTGTCATTTTAACAGCTTTAACATCGATTTTTTGACCCATAGAAAATTCGACGGGCGCAACACCCGGCACATAAAAACATTCTCCAAATGATAGCGAAACCAGAATCAGCAAGAATCGCACGAAAAAGATTTGACACTAAAACAATGTTAAATAAAATAAAATCCCAAGAAAAATACATTTTAATGTTTACATCACATATATAAAACAATGCATTTAAGGTGTCATCTGTAACATATATTTTATTTTTGTCGACTAAAAACAATTCCTATAATTGTCAAAGTTACTTTATGCTAAATACCCTCATATCAGCGATGAATAAATCCATTTGGAAAGCCTTTCTCAAATTGAATCCTAAACTTTCTTCTCTTCGTATCCAATCCTTGGTCTAAAAACCGTATGCACTCAAATTCTTCTTCGACATAAACATTCACAATGGATAATTCGCCAGTGCGCGTTCACACATGAAAACTTTTATTCCCCAAATTCGTTGTTTCATTGTTGGCAAAATCACATTTCAAATAGCACCATATTTTTGAAATTTGAATCATGTGGACGGATCCAGGAAGTTCTCCAGATTTAGAATTATAGTTTTCAAAATATTTGTGTTTAAAGTTTAAAAATTGTAAAACTAATACAACATACTTTGCATACATTTTTCAACTAATATATCTAAATTAGATTGTATTAAAATAAATCCATAATATGGGTTGGGAAAACTTTAGTATAACGTCCCACGCTTTCGGGGATAAAATGGGTATGGGCGGATAGAGGAGATCCTCCAGATCAAGAATATATATAGATATAGCCGCGGGAAACTTATAGTTTTCCAGATATTTAGGTTTAAAGTTCAAAATTTCGTCTATTTAAAGTACGCATTTTTCCCATTTCGAATGAGTTATACACTTATATTTTCCACTTTTATATCGACTAACACTTCACTAATTCGTTTGTACACATTTATTTTACATTATATAGTGCAAAAATAGTTTAATTCAATAATTAAATTATTGTTAAATTCTATTAATTCTGACAATAACAAAAGGGTTGCAAAATTTCAAATAACCAGTGTTACCTTATCGACATCTTTTGTAATTGAACTGAAAGAAATTAAAACAGACAATACCCCAAATACAGGAATCCAAAACCTAGAGAAATAAACTATTACAAAGCATTGATGTTAAGTATTATGTTATACCCTCTATGACAATATTACTTTTTCAAAAAAAATAACCCTTGCCGGTCCAACACCGGGGTGTATCAAAATAATTTTCGCGCAGAACTTCTTTTTGCGTTGGCGGCCCTCGGCCGCGTTTGAAAAAAATAACCCTGGTCGGTCCAACACCGGGGTGTATCAAGGTTTTTTTGCGCAGAACTCCTTTTTGGGTTGGCGGCCTTCGGCCGCGCTTCAAAAAAATAACCCTGGTCGATCCAACACCGGGGTGGATCAAGGTTTTTTTGCGCAGAACTCCTTATTGCGTTGGCGGCCTTCGGCCGCGCTTCAAAAAAATAACCCTGGTCGATCCAACACCGGGGTGGATCAAGGTTTTTTTGGGCAGAACTTATTTTTGCGTTGGCGGCCTTCGGCCGCGCTTCAAAAAAAATAACCCTGGTCGATCCAACACCGGTGTGTATCATAGTTTTTACGCGCAGAAATTCTGTTTGCGTTGTTTCCTGTATCTAGGGTACAATCTCTCTGTTTATTTTATTTTTCTTCGTTTACCAAATATATTAGTATGGCAACACTGATGTTTTGACATTCACAACCATTTTGTTATTGTCAAAATTAATAAAATTGAAGAATGATTTAAATATTGAAATAAAGCTATTTTTGCAGCATCTAATATAAAAAAAATTTCTAAAAACGAATTAGTCAAGTCTTAGTGGATATAAAAGTGAAAAATACAAGTGTATAATTCATTTTAAATAGCAAAAATACGTACTTTAAATAGTTGAAATTTTCAACTTTAAACGTAAATATCTCGAAAACTATAAGTTTCCCGCGGCTATATCTATATATATTCTTGGTCTGGAGGATCTCCTCTATCCGCCCATACCCATTTTATCCACGAAAGCGTGGGACGTTATTCTAAAGCCGACCCGATTTGTGTGTTTACATTTATGACACACACTGCCACAATTTATATCGCGAGTTCAGGAAAAATTATCAAACCATTTCTTTATATTGTGACGAACATAGAAGATAGAACAAAATCGAATGAACGATAAACTGCCAGAAGCAACTAGTTAGCGAATTCGTAGTTGCCAGAATGTTCTAGAAGCAATGTTTTGTTACAGATTTACTATATAAGGGCTGCCGGATCGTGCAGCAGACACAGTTCTAGTTGGAGTGTTTCGTGGTAAGAGCAATTAAGCTATAAGCAAGAAGTTGTAAGCTCGAATAACGAGCAATAAGTGTTAAGTTGTTGGAATTAGAAATAAAGATAAGTGTGTAGCCATTAAATTGGGACTTTTATTTATCAATCCAGTGATCGAACTCAAGAGTGAGTTACAGGTACAGGATTTATCGAAAAATCCGTTACAATTGGTTTCAGAAGTGGGATTGTCAAAAAAATTCCCAAGGAGATAATTATTTGAAAATATCCAAGTTTAACGATCTGAAGATTCCACAACTGAAAAAGGAGCTGGAGCAACGTTTTTTTGGCGACAAATGGATTAAAAACTGAATTACAATCACGGTTGAGAGAGGCCATGGAGGCGGAAAACATTAATGTTGAGGAATATGTCTTTCATATGGAATTAGAAGAAGAGAAAACAAAGATAGAAGAAAAGGAAGAGGCTCCATGCTCGTCAAAGATTATGGACATAAATATGGTTTTTGCCGCAATATCGCAAATGTCAACGCAAATATCGACACAAATTAAAGAGCAGGATACACGTATGTCTCAAATATCAACGCAAATGTCGACACAGTTTAAAGAGCAAGAAACGCGATTGTCAACGCATTTGGAAGAGCTGTTCGCAGCGCAACATGCACGTTTTTCAGCACAGTTGTCAGCACCGAAAGATCTCGGCGTGCATATGTCAGCGCAGGTATCCTCACAGTTGGAAGAGGAGGAAGCATGTGAACCAGGATCTTCACAGTATGAAGAGCAAGAAGCTTGTATACCAGCAAAAGTGTCTTCGCAGTCGGAAGAACTGAACGGGCGTATGCCAGCGTAGGTGTCCTCACAGTCGGAAGAGGAGGAAGCGTGTGTACCAGTACAAGGGTCCTCACAGTCGAAAGAGCTGGAACTGCGTATGTCAGGGCAGGTGTTCCCACAGTTGGAAGAGGAGGAAGCGTGTGAACCAATAAAAGGTTCCTCACAGTTAGAAGAGTAAAAAGCTTGGAAACCAGCACAAGTGTCCTTACAGTTGGAAGAACAGGAAGCGTGTATACCATCACAGGTGGAAGATCAGCATAAAATTGAACCTGAAACGGATGACTCTGTGCAAAAAGATCCAGAATTGGAAGGTGCATTACATAAGGTGGAGTTAAACCAATGTACAACGATTGAAGAAATAACTACAGGAAGGCCAGTCACAAAATCATATTGGGCAGAACGGAGCAGTTTAAAGTTAGGGTATGGCTGCTTGCATCGAGTATGGAAAAGCGAAAATGGGCAAACCTTCCGAGTACTCATGGTTGTTCCAAGGGTTGGAATTCCTGATGTTCTTAACGTGCAGTACAAATGTCCAAGAGGAGGGCACTTGAGAGACATGAAATCCTTGGAGCATTTGAAGCAAAGGTTTTATTGGACTGGTTGTCAATCAGCTATAGAAAGGATTGCGAAATATGCTGAGAACATTGTAGCTAAAGGATCAAGGTCCAGGAGTCATGGGCAGATGATACAGCACAATTCGCGTGCGCCAGTTGAGAAAATAGGCGTGTATGAAGATGGTCCATTCCCCACCAATAAATTAGGAAATAGTCATGTGTTGGTAGTCAAGGACCATTTCAATGAATGGCCACAAGTATACACAATTCCTAACCAAAAGACTGAACCAGTGGCGGAGGCATTCATCAACAAGTGGGTAACGAGATTCGGTGTTCCAATGGAGTTACGTTCTGATCAAGAATGGAATCTCGAGTCATCTTTAAGTCAAGGGATGTACCAGAAACTGAGTATCCGGAAAACGGATGGAATTAACTCCCAGAAGAGAAGGACGGCTAACGATGTCAGCACCAGCCTAGAAGACGAGATGGGGACATAAAAGCTTTGTGTTTGGTATCGCAAATGTGTCTAATCGGGACGATCAGACTTAGGTGGAGGGCAGTGTGACGAACATAGATGATAGAACAAAATCGAATGAACGATAAACTGCCAGAAGCAACTAGTTAGCGAATTCGTAGTTGCAAGAATGTTCTAGAAGCAATGTTTTGTTACAGATTTACTATATAAGGACTGCCGGATCGTGCAGCAGACACAGTTCTAGTTAGAGTGTTGTCGTGGTAAGAGCAAATAAGCTATAAGCAAGAAGTTGTAAGCTCGAATAACGAGCAATAAGTGTTAAGTTGTTGGAATTAGAAATAAAGATAAGTGTGTAGCCAATAAATTGGGACTTTTATTTAACAATCCAGTGATCGAACTCAAGAGTGAGTTACAGGTACAGGATTTATCGAGAAATCCGTTACAATATATCCATAACACACCATCACATGGGCAACCATTACATCGGGCAACACACTTTATGTCCCAACTACCGATCCGCATATTAGTAGTGACCTCGTTTTTGAATAATGTAAGCCGTTTTTGAAAATGAAAACCGATCAATCAGGCTCTGCCAAATGCTGGAAACGGTCACCGGCGGGTATTTGTCAAAAATTATTCCCGTAGGGGCAATGCTGTTCTCTTTTGTTTTTATTTGACCAATTGCCATTCCTCAATCTGTATACATTGTTGCGCACACATCTAGTTTTTAAGATGTAATTTTTCATAATTTAGAAGATCAAAACTAAAATCCAACTATTAAAAATAGTCTATCTATTTTTAAAAATTGTATTCAACTGTCATTTTGAGTTTAAGAATATTTCAAATATATAAAATTTTTTTTTAATTACTAAAAATTTTTAGTGGATATTCTACCGTACGGTTCGTAGAAGCGGTGACTGTTTCCAGTAAAAGTCAGCGGCGGTTTTTTAAACATCAATTGCGGGACTGCAACTTACAAATACTTCAATCCGATCGCTGCACCAGCGAAACATCAACCCAAACACAACATTCCTAGCGCTGCACCAGTAAGACACAACACCGTCAATTTTTTATTACCACTGCAGATTCGGAGCTCAAGCCAAGAAGTACACTCACCCATTTACTTATCCGTTCCCTCAACGCAGACTCATACAACAACACTTCAATTACATCCACCAGCGCTGTCAGCCGAAAGTGTCGAGACCGAACACATCTGCCAACAATATTTATGTGGCTAACTACCGTTCGCCATACACACATCAAAATATGAGTTATACTGTATGCGGCTCCAATATGGATCCAGTCGCTAGACACAAAATCATATGCTAGATCAATAATCACAGTGTATAGGCTTTCTGCAATAAGCGTGATAAGTGCATTCCGCACCGTATCAAGTGACGCTACTGAAGTATTGGCCAGTATGGTGCCCATTGACATCCAGGGAAATGCATTTGTGCGCTTATACCAGCTATCGGAAGCCCCTACAGCAACAAAAAGAGAGGAAAGAACCAAGAGCATTACAATGTGGCAGCAACGGTGGCAAACCTCATCCAAAGGACGGTGGACACACAGACTGATACCAGACATCATACCGTGGATAGATAGACAACATGGGGACCTGGATTTTCACCTGACCCAAATTCTAAGTGGGCATTGGTGCTTTAGAAGCTACTTTTACAAATTTCGTCATGACTATAGTCCCTACTGTCCGACGTGTACAGAGTGTATAGAAGACTCGGAACATGTTTTTTACCATTACCCTCGGTTCTCAAGTATAAGAGAAAGTCTGAAAACTACACTTGGCAGTAGTTTCACGGTGGAAAATTTGACAGCACTTATATGTGAGTTCTCTATTAAATGGAAAGCTGTCAGCGAAGCGTCAGCTCTGATTATGACAAGATTGAGACACTTACAATAGATTAGGAATCAGTCAGTCCGTACCGTAGAGGAGACTTAAACGTCTTCTTTTCTCCCATGAAGGAATACTTTGTCCAGGGGTTCCGTGGGAGAGATTTGAGTTGGGAGTATGTTAGGTTTAGCAGATTAAAGTTCCACACTTCGGCTTTCGATGCTTACCCCTACTATAAAAAAAAACACACACACAAAATAAATAAAATATAATATTATATATTATATAATATTTAATTTATATATAATAATTTTTATACTCTCGCAATCTGTTGCTACAGAGTATAAAAGTTTTATTCACCTAACGGTCCACTGCCACGCCCACAAAACGCCAATAATCAAAAACAAATAAATTGCCATAACTAAGCTCCGCAATAAGATACAAAACTGTTATTTGGTACACAGGATCAAATTAGAGAGAAGCTTCTGCAGTTAATGCTCCCTAATAGGTTTAATGTGCATATCTCCTTAACCGCTAAAGCTACAATAACAAAATTCAATGGGAACCAATTATTTTCGCACCTCTATCGACAGTGTGAAAACGGATGAAAATGGGTGACAACTCCGCCCACTCCCGATTTAACGGTACTGAACTACTAAAAGCGCGATAAATCAAGCACTCGCCAGAGACATTCAATTTTATCTCTGGGATGGTATGAGATGACTTTATAGGAACCACGTCCAAAATTAGACAATGGGCGTGGCACCGCCCACTTTAAGGGGAAAAGCCATATCTTGGGATCTGATTAACCGATTTCAACCAAATTCGGTACATAACATTCTTCTCATATTTCTATGTTATAGTGCGAAAATGGGCGAAATTGGATTACAACCACGCCTATTTCCCATATAACACCATTCTAAATTCCATCTGATTCACTTTCAAAATATATATAGAAATCTCAAACGAGTAACCGTAGAGTATAAAATGTTAGGTTATATCCGAACTTAGCCCTTCCTTACTTATTATAAGATACTTTTCTTAAAAAATGTACAATAAATCCATATTTTGAATGTATTTCAATGTATACAGCCCACTTACCGTTATATTTAATGGTATCACATTCCAAAGTAATCGGAAACGTGGCAAAATATTTTAAAAGATTTCTCGATAAATCGTCTACCTTGTCATCCACTCTTGAGTTTGATTACTGGATTGTAAAATAAAAGTCCCAATTTAATGGCTATACACTTATGTTTATTACTAATTCCAAGAACTTAACACTTTTTGCTCGTTATTCGAGCTTACAACTTCTTGCTTATGTCTCAATTGCTTTTAACACGACAACACTCTAACTAGAACTGTGTGTGCTGCACAATCCGGCAGTCCTTATGTAGTACAGCCTTAATAAAACTTCGCCTCTAGAACATTCTGGTAGCCGTCCTTCCCTTCTTGGAGTTGATTCCATCCGTTTTGCGGATACCCAGTTTCTGATACATCCCTTGACTCAAAGCTGAGTCGAGATTCCATTCTTGATCAGAATGTAACTCAATTGGAACACCGAATCTCGTTATCCACTTGTTGATGAATTCGTCCGCCATTGGTTCAGCTTCTTGATTATGAATTGTGTATAATTTTGGCCATTCGTTGAAATAGTTCTTGACTACCAAAACATGACTTTTTCCTAATTTATTGATGTGAAATGGACCATCTTCATCCACGGTAATTTGCTCTACAGGCGCACCCGAATTGAACTATTTAATCTGGTCATGACTCCTGGAGCTTGACTATTTATCTACAATACTACCACTCGTTGTGTATTTGTTCCACACTACTTTATGCATTACAGCTAACAATTCTGGATCTTCTTGCAAAGATTCATCCGTTTCGGTTTTAATTTTATCCTGCTCTTCCATCTGTGAGGATGCCTGTGCTGGTATACATGCTTCCTGCTCTTCCAACTGTGAGGACACCTGCGCCGACATACACACGCTTCCTCCTTTTCCGACTTCGAGGACACTTGTGCTGGTATACAAGCTTCTTTCACTGCTCTTCCAACTGCTTTTCTAACTGCGAAATTGTTCTTCAAATTGTGTCGAGATGTTCCCCATCTGCGATATTGCAGCAAAAACCATGTTTATGTCCACCATCTTTGACGAGCATTTAACCTCTTCCTTTTCTCCAATCTTTGTTGTCTCTTCCTCTAATTCCATGTGAAAGACATATTTCTCAACATTAATGTTTTCCGCCTCCATGGCCTCTATCAACCGTGATTGTAATTCAGTTTTTAATCCATTTGTCGCAAAACCACGTTGTTAAACTTGGCCATTTTCAAACAATTCTCTTTTTGGGAATTTATTTGACAATCCCACTTCTGACACCAATTGTAACGGATTTCTCGATAAATCGTTAACCTTGTAATTCACTCTCGAGTGCGATCACCGGATTGTTAAATAAAAGTCCCAATTTAATGGCTATACACCTTTATTTATTTCTAATTCCAACAACTTAACACTTATTACTCGTTATTCGAGCTTACAACTTCTTGCTTATGTCTCAATTGCTCTTAACACGACAACACTCTAACTAGAACTGTGTGTGCTGCACAATCTGGCAGCCTTTATATAGTACATCTTTAACAAAAGTGCGCCTCTAGAACATTCTGGTAACTACGAATTCGCTGTCTAGTTGCTTCTTGCAATTTATCGTCGGTTCGATTTTATTCTATCATCCATGATCGTTACAATATATATACAAGTTAATTTCAAAGTCTATTTCGACATCAGTTTCAACTTGAACTAATGAAAAAATTACATAATTTGTTATATTAGAATTGTCACAGCAACAGTTTTCCATTTTTTAACCTTTGTTATGTGGAACAATGCATTTACTGAAAGAACGGACAAACGGTTTCGAATTTGATTTTCAAAACAGGTGTTCATTTTGCCGAACACGCATTCAATTTCGTAAATTCTCTTAAGGACTCAGGCCGACTGAGCCTTTATACATCTGAGATTGAAGTAGATTTAGTATGATGCCATTGAATATAACTGATATTACTTCGTCATGGAGGAGCAGGCACACATACAAGGCGAAGAGTGGTACAGCTCCGCTAAAGCTGACCTGAAAGGTCTGTGCGCTGTTCAAAGGCAGCAGATATAGCAAACTATGGCGCGAGATTCACCTGCTATGACTGATTGATATTTGTTCTAATTCATGGGTTGATCCATTTTGTGACATAGTAACTTACAATTAATGTTTTCAGCCATATGAACTTCATAAGGTGTATATACTATACGATCGCCGCGATGAACTTCACTTTTATATATTAAAACACAATTTTTACGCAAGCAGAATTGAAGTGAGTAATGCTGTTAAGGCATTGGGTTCGACTACTTGTCATTTATACAGCTTTAACATCGATTTTTTGACCCATAGAAAATTTGACTCAATTACTTAAAGGTAGCAGATATTGCAAACTATCGCGCAAGATTTAGTGGTGATCCCGCTTATTCATACGAATGCGAATTTGTCGGAAGGACAAAAATTGCATTACTTACAAAACTGCTTGAAGGGAAACGCATTGGATTTGGTGAGTAGCTTTGTGGTATGTGATAGCAACAATGCTGAAGTGAGGGGCTTATTGATAGCGAGGTACAAGGTCATGCGGGTCACGGTGGACAGCCACATCAAAACAATCATGTCAATTGGGACCGAGTCAATTTCGTGACTTCAAGTCAAAACATTGTATAATAATGTCATATTACTAATTTTGTAAAATAACATAATTTAATAGCAAAACAACTTACTGAAAGTTCTCATTTTTTCGTGCCTCTGACTACCCCTAACCCCTTAAGGACACTAGCAAGGGAATAAAGCAAGTGCTAAATTCCTTACTCCAACGCGTTGGTGCTCTACGTGCACTCAAACGACCAGTCGAATTCTGGGATAACTGGCTCACACCTAACCGTTTCAAAGTTAGCACACGAAACCCAAAAGCAATGGTAGTTATCACATGTCATGGACGATCTACCATGTTTCTCCGCTTTTCGAGAATTTCTTAAAAACGGCGCACGCTCATTGGAGAGGGTACTCTCTACTACTCTAAACTACCGCAAAGACAACAACTACAACAAAGAATGTCTTTCATACGGCATTTACACAGCCAGAAGTACATAACATTAAATCAACCGCTACTAACGAATGGTGCTTATTACAACGGTGCGCATAAAATCTACATTTGCTCACAATTCAGCCAACTATACTCCAAGGGTAAACTAACCGCTATTAAGAAGTTAGGCATAAATTGCATAAGCAAAGGGCATATCATACTCACTCATTTTCGTGTCGCATATGCGAACGACGAGGCACACTTCGCGTCATTCTACTAGCAACCGCTGATATTGTGGTACAAGATTGTATTGGTTGTTGGAAAGCCGCTCGCGCACTCCTTCACAGCGGTTCATATGCCTCATTCGTCACTGTAGCGTGTGGCCAACGCCTTCATCCGTTTATGTCTTTGGGATTGGGTCACTATAAGGAGGTCGTGCAAATTGGGAAGTGAGGCTTCTCATATCACCACGAAAGCTTGATGCTAAATTTCAAATAAGTACACTCACGAAAAAATATTGGCAGCTAATGAGCGATTTCACAATATACCATGTTTATGGATGAACTCATCTTTATGGGACACATGTTACCAGCTGAGACGACAAGAAATACAGTTTACTACATGACACTTCATACGGTGGTAAAAACCACTAGTCAAACCAAGAAACTACGAGTGGTTTTCAACGCATCTATGAATTTAACATCTGGCAATTCAATAAACAACAGACCCACAGCAGTTGCTTCAGCATCGCATCTTGGCATAACGTCACTGCATCGAGCAGCACTTTACGCGTCATATGCAAGCAAAGAAGTTATATAAGTAAGGTCAGACTTTTATATGGAAGACTTATTAAATGGTGCTGATAAATTTAATGAACTCGCTTTACTTCAAAAAAACGTTTTCCGCGCACTCTCTGAAATAGGATTCGAACTACGCAAATGGGGAACCAATTCTCAAAGTCTCAAAGAACAACTCCGCATTCCTAGTACAATATGGCACAATTACCATGATTGGCTTTCTATAGCAGTGAATTCTAACGACTTGCCTAATAAACTTACAAAACGAACGTTTCTCTCTAATCAGGCAAGGTATTCGATCTACTTGGTTTAATTGCCTTCTACAATCCGCTCAAATATTTGGTTACAAAGACTTTGGCGCTCAAATATTGATTGTAACGAACCGGTTCCTTCAGAAATTACGAAGGACTAGTTGACACATCGTCGTGAATTACCGCAACTATCAACGTTAAAATTAAACCGCTGGTTGGAGAATAGAAAAACTTTTGATTCTCAGTTTCAAATTTTTTCCGATGCATCAGAAGTCGCATACGCAACGTAATCGCCGGACGGTTCAGGGGTCATATTACCGTCGCAACTTTTCCCACATCAACTTTGGCTGCATGAGAACACCATTAGTTGGCCGATCACTGCAGAACCGCACGCAACAGATCTCGAGTTAAAATCTAGCAAGACTATAACACTGCAAGACTATAAACCGCTGACGATCAAGGCTTATTTATTACGCTTCATTTGTAATGCACGGTCTACTGCCGGGATACGAAAATCAAAACGCTGAAATAGCATTGGTAAATTATAATCAATCTATCGCTTTTAGAAAGGTTATATCTAATTGCAGAGTAAACAAGCCAATATACTCGTATATACGAAGCGATCAGCATGACTACAACCCTTTCTAGACTCAAAGGGGACCGCATCCTGTGTGGCATTTGAACCCTCCAAGCGGCTCTCACACGGGTGGCTTCTGGGAGGCTGGTATAAAACGAATCAAATATCATCTTAAACGCGATTTAGAGACTTCGCTTCTAACTAACGAAAAATTTACAACAGTACTAACCGAAGTTGAAGCCTGTGTGAATTCGCACCCTATTTGCTGTATTCCTACAAATGTAAATGACTTCGAAGTTCCTACGCCTGGCCACTTCATGATTGGCGAACCGCTATAGGGACTTTCCGACCCTGAAGTTGAGCTCTTCAAGGGAACTATATTTCAACGTTGGCAAAGTATTGTATCGATTAACAGCATTTCTGGAATCAATGGCGAGACCAGTATCTTGTCAGTATTCAACGCCGCTCGAAATGGATACGCTCAATGCCGAATTTGCAGGAAGATAACATCGTTATCATACACGAAGGCAACACGCACCCCCCACAAAATAGAAATTTGGCTGTGTGATTGGTACTTCTACAGGGACAGATGGTTAAGTTCGGGTTGTAAACTTGAAGACAGGCTTTTGAGGCCTGTGATCAAACTATCGTTACTACCAACAAAAGGGGACATATTTTCTATATGATATTCTTCGATTTTAATTGAAATTGTAATTTTCGTTCAAGGCGGCCGTTATGCTCACGCCTATCTAGCTTCACGTTTATAAAGATATATTTTAAGCTTTGCTGGCAGCACTATTGTGCTTCCTGTCAAATTAGCTTCCGTTTTTACGCTCTTTTCGAAAAAGGTGTTCGAACAGATGGGCGTGTTTAATTTCAATCCGCAATAATCCCCTTTAATCTTTCACATCTAACCGCGAGCGTTTTTAAACGTTAACATAATTAGAATTTCATCAAAAATTTCAAAATTCTAGCTCTTTATATAATACTGTAACGGATTTCTCGATAAATCGTCTACCTTGTAACTCACTCTTCAATTCGATTACTGAATTGTTAAATAAAAGTCCCAATTTAATTACTTATCTTTGTTTCTAATCCGAACAACTCTACACATGGTCTGAAAATGACGGGACCACACACATAGATGGCGCTAGTTTTATTGAAATCACCTCATTTTCAGTTAGTACTAACCTTCAAAAGACAGCTGTTAAAATTTCATGACATTTTATTCATTACGAATTATTTTGCTAAGAGTGATGCTACTTTTGCTATTTTAAAAACAATGGAAAATAAACAATTTCGTGTTTTAATTTTACACTGCTTCTTGATGGGAAAAAATACAGTTCAAGCCAAGCAATGGCTTTAAAAGTGTTATGGGGACTCAACACCATCAGAAACCACAATAAAACGTTGGTTTGCTGACTTCAAACGTGGTCGTAGAGACACCAGTGATGCAAAAGAGTGGGCGTCCAAATGAGGCTCTAACACTAGAAAATACAAAAATCGGTCTGAATAATCAGAGAGTGAAATTGCGTGATATTGCTGACATCGTACGGATTTCATAAGAACGTCTTGGCTTTATATTGCATTAGCATTTATCCATAAGAAATCTCTGTTCAAAGTGGGTGCCGCGTTTGCTGACTGTTGACCAAAAACAGCAACTATTGACGATTCTGAGCAGTGGTTTTTTTTTTTGCTCCCAACAACAGTTGGTTACTCGCAGACCTCAAAAAAATTCTCGCCGGTTAGAAATTTCGCTCGAATGAAGAGGTTATTACTGAAACTAAGATCTATTTGGAGACAAAACACAAATCATTCTACAAAAGTGGTATTGAAATGTTAGAGCGGCGCTGTAATGATTGTGCTGCCCTTGATGGAGATTATATTGATGAATAAAGCCAATATTGAACAAAAACAACCGTGTTTTCTTTGTTAGGCTAAGTCATTTTCAGTTTATGTGTTAACGCTTTACTATTCATTATCCCTCTATGGTAATGGGAACTGTGTCTGCTGCACAATCCGGCAGCCCGTATATAGTAGATATTTAACAAAAGTTCGCCACTAGAACATTATGGCAACTACGAATTCGCTGTCTAGTTGATTCTGACAATTTATCGTCGATCCGATTGTGTTCTATAATCCGCGTTCGTGACAATACAGTAATATAGTAGTTGTCAAATATCTCCCTTTTTTGTCTTTTGAATTTCGCGGCTATGTACAAAGCGCTACAGAGCTCGTATCTGGCAACACTATACATAATTTGAAAGGACATAACCTACAAAACAACGCTATGCATGATTAGTTTGGATATTGCGTTCAACAGTTATAGAAGTGTAAACCTTATGTGAATTAAAGAAAACAATAAGCACTAAACCATTTTATTGGCATTTAAATTTAAAAAAGCGTTGAACCTAGTGCTTTAAAGGATAAATTTTAGGATAACATCCCACGAATTCGGGGTTAAAATTTGAATGTGCGAATTGAGGAGGTTCTTCACCGCCGCGCGGACTTATGGTTTTTCAGATATTTATATTTAAAGTTAAAAAATTCAACTATTTAAAGTTGGTGTCTACACATTTCTATAGGTTGTCTCCCTTCCGCTTTTTTGCTCTTTATTCAATGCTTTATAAAAAGTGTTACAGTGATCGGATTTAGTTAAAATATGTGCCGTTTTGTTCGATGATCTGTTTCCATCTAGACGGCAATTTCATAATACCTTCCTCGCAGAAGCCCCCCTCCTTATTTGCGAAGAATTCGGACAGCCACTTTTCACAAGCCTCTTTTGAGTTCAACTTCACACCACCAAGGGCATTCGCCATGGACAGGAACAGGTGGTAATCACTTGGCGCTACGTCCGGGCTATATGGTGGATGCGATAAAACCTCTCATCCGAGCTCCCGTAGCTTCTGACGAGTCATCAACGAAGTGTGTGGTCTGGCGTTGTCCTGGTGGAACACTATACCCTTCCTGTTGGTCAATTCTGGACGCTTCTGGTCGATCGCCTGCTTCAAGCGGTCCAGTTGTTCGCAGTAGATGGTAGAATTAAGCGTCTGGCCATATGGGAGCAGCTCATAGTGGATGATTCCCTTCCAATCCCACCAAACACACAGCAAAACCTTCCTGGCCGTCAATCCCGGCTTGGCCACTGTTTGGGACGATTCACCGGCCTTCGACCACGACCGTTTTCGCTTCAATAAGTTGGGTTTCGATCTACTTCCACCCACGACCTTTTTAGTTTTTTTTTTGTATATTTTCCACGCTTTAAGGGTTTTAACGGGACGGAGACAGTCTTGGCATTAACCCAACATTCAGTTCGGCACTGTGTCACCCTTACATACAAAAGTGACAGAGTATCTCGATCAGGGGTCAATGGTCCGTAGGAGTTCCACAAGGCCGTGAAGGCCGCATGTTTTTGGCGTTACCCAGGATGCACTGCGTAGAGGGGAACCTGCTTTACATCCTTTGATGTGTAATATTTCGATATATTTATTTGCTAGTAGAGGGGAACCTGCTTTACATCCTTTGATGTGTAATATTTCGATATATTTATTTGCTTTTATCATTAAAATTGATTATAACATCTCAAAAGACCAAGCGGTCGCACATACATATGTAGGATTGATAGTTTAAAATAAAAAATTAAGAAAAAAATAAATAAAACTGTCTATAGACAAATATTTTAAATCGACAAGAGCTATGTTGCCACTTTTGTCACTGTATTTTCTGTGCTTTGCCGGGTCATTGTTCTTGCCTTCTGGAAGGAAGATCAGAAAGATGTTCAATATATGATTTTTAGCTTTTGCCATCGTCACAAAATACCGCTCGTAGGCAAGCGCACGCTAAAGGTGATGTGATGGTGTTTGTTTTTATGAATGAATCACCTTTACTTGATGAAAGTCCGCTTGAGTTAATGAATGAAAATGTTATTGTTGTGTTGCCTCTCATATAGACGTGTATGCTATTTCAGACGATAGTGGTTTTTGTAGAACAATGTTTGTAGTTTTATTGGTAACATATTTATATGTGAACACATACATGTAAGTTTATGTATGCATTATTTGTTTGGCATATACATATGTACATAGAAATTTGAAGATTCTAGTAAGATATAGGTATAATACAAAAACAACAAATATTTGTTATGAAAATATATTAAGTATAGTTTTCGTGTACAAGCTATGTATTTAGGTTTTTGTTCATGATTTATTTAAGGGATTCAATGCGAAGTTTCGGGTAAAGCTAGTTCGTAATTAAATGTCTTTAACTATAAGTAGTCATGTTTAATTCAAACATAAAACTTCGATTCGATTTTGTTCTATCATCCGTGTTCGTCACACTGCCTTTCACCTAAGTCTGATCATTCCGATTAGACATATTTGCGGAACTAAAAGCTTTTATGTCCTCCATCTCTCCTTCTAGGGTGTTGTTAACTTTCTTAGACGTCGTTCTCTTCTTGAAGTTAATTCTATCCGTTTTCCGGAGCCCAGTTTCTGATATATCCCTTGACAGAACGTAACTCCATTAAAACACCGAATCTCGTTATCCACTTTTTGATGAATGCATCCGTCACTGGTTCACGCTCTTGATTAGGAATTGTGTAGAATTCTGGCCATTCGTTGAAATGGTCCTTGACTACCAAAACATGACTTTTTCCTAATTTATTGATGTGAAATGGACCATCTTCATCCACGCCAATTTGCTCTACTGGCGCACCCGAATTGAACTATTTAATCTGGTCATGACTCCTGGAGCTTGACCATTTATCTATAATACACTCAGCATATTTCGCAATCCTCGCCATAGCTGATTGTCGAAAACCGGTCCTAAAAATCATTTGTTTAATTTCTCCAAGGTTTTCGTGATTCTCAAGTGCCCTCATCTTGGACCGTTGTACTGTACGTTAAGAACTTCAGGAATTCTAAACTTCAGAACAACCATAATTACTCGGGAGCTTTGCCCATTTTCGCTTTTCCATACTTGATGCAAGCAGTCACCCACCAACTTTAAACTGCTCCTGGCAGAGGCCCAATGTGCTTTTGTGAGGTCTTCCTGTAGTTATTTCTCCACTCGTTGTACATTTGTTCCACTCCACTTCTTGCATTACACCTAGCAGTTCTGGATCTTCTTGCAAAGAGTCATCAAGTTTTAGCTTTAATTTTATCCGGCTCTTCCGCTTGTGCTACTGGTACTGGTATACACGCGTCCTCCTCTCCCAACTATGAGGACACTTGTGCTGTTATACACACTTCCTGCTCTTCCAACTGTAAGGATGTCTGTGCTGCCAAACGCGCTTCCTGCTTTCCCGACTGCTTCTCTTCCATTGATATATGAAGTCCGTGCGCCTCCAACTGTGCTGACATACAAACCCCAGTTGTTTTAAACTGTGCTAATATACGCTTCGCATGTGCTTCCAACTCTGCTGTGGAACATTGACTCTCTTCCTTTTCTTGTATTCTCCTTGTTTCTTCCTCTAATTCCAATTGAAACCCATATTCGTCAACATTAACGTTTCCTGGTTCCATGACCTCTCGTAACCGTGACTGTTCCAGAAAGTTTCAAGGTACATCATGCTTGCCCAATGATTGTGGATATTCCACTCGTTGAATTGCTCCAGTATAACGTGGAATATGATTATATGATCGGAACAAGATTTGTTTGTGCGAAAGCCTGGGCCTGAATCCCGGCATACGTTAACGAGCAAGTAATCGTATCGACATTCCTTGGTGTTGTTCTAAAAATCGCAAAATTCGGCAATGTATGTGCAGCGTTACATAATAGCTGCATACAATTTAAGAATTCAAAATATTGCAGATATTTTGTAAATGACAATGATACAGAAATATGGTAGATAAAGGAAATGAGACCCAATTAACTAAAATTGGTCTCAAAATTAAAAATCGTATTGTGTTGTCTTTAGATAATAATTGAATGAAACGTTCCAACGACATTTAAATTCACATTTTGTTTTAATAAATATATTTTCTTTTAAAATGGGAAAATTAGATCAAATTAAGCTACATTTCGTATACATTGGCAATTATTTATGAATATCTCTTTTAAAAGCATCAAACTCAAGAGTTTTAATGTGTAACTCCACAGCTTTTATTTACATATCTGTTTTATGTGTATCTGCGTTTATTTGCAGCGATCTCTCCTTTAAAGCGATTTTTAGTGGATTTTGTACCACAGCGACAAAAGTTAAATATTGAATTCATGTAGCTTTTGCACTATTTAAAATAAAATAATTGCGTAGAAATGAATAAGTGAAGTGTTAGTGGATATAAAAGTTAAAAATATAAGTGTAAACTTCATGATAAATCGAAGAAACACGCACTTTAAATAGTTGAAGTTTTGAACTTTAAATGTAAATGTCATAAAAACCATTAGTAGCTGCAACTTTATTGACATATATATATTCTTACTCTGGAGAACTTCTATCCGTACATACCCAATTCGGGGGATCCTATTCTAATTCCCAGCCTTTATTTGTATTTATACTAAAATTTTAGCCTTTTTAAAGATCTGATGAATACTTAATGGTTGTTAACATTTTTTGCTCTAAAGCTTTCTTTGAATTTTTGTCTTCAAAACCATAGAAAAGTTGTTTCGTTTTTCTTTCAAAACTTTATAAAAAAGAACAAAAAATTAAACACATTATTAAGCAGAACCCTTTTTTTAATATTTCTTGGAAAATGCGGCTTATAATTTTCGAGATATTTGCGATTAAAGTTAAAATTTTCAAATATTTAAAGTAATATCACTATTTTTTCGATTTAAAATGTATTTTACACTTATATTTTTTACTTTATATTCATTAACAACTTACTTATTTGTTTGTACACATCCATTTCACGTTATACAGTCCAAAAATAGCTTTTATTCAATATTTGACCAGGGATAAATTAAAATACGCAACATTTATTGAAATTAAATATTATTATACATCTATTTATTAAACATATGAAGAAACTATTTAATTATTTTTTTGTGATTTTGTTATAGGTATAATAAAACAACTGATTTTTGAACTTTTAATACCTACGCAGCATAGCATCACAAAAGATTTCATCACATACATTTCAATCTCGCGTTTTCTTTAATTTTCATTGTTTTCCAATTTCTGTTAGTGATCTTCAACAGCGGCAATGAATCTCTCTGTTCACATTTATTTATGGTAGGATTTCAATCTGGCTGGCCCTGTTTTCCAATTGCTAAACGTCAAAATCTACTGAATTTTGACAGTTGGCTGAGTTCAATAGTTTTTAACGTTTAGACCGCTTTTACACACAGACTCTTTTGTAACTTTTGTAAACCGGTTTATTGTGGGTCAGGGGACGACGAGGAAAGACGAAGGGACCGTGCCACTCATGTTCGGGTGGCACGCTTTGTGTTCTTGTTCGCAATAGCTCGCTGCTACCCCTTTCAGCATTCCTTTTCACTTTCAAATTCTTTGAATGTTTGCAAGAGCGCTCGGTTTCAAAGGAATTCGTTCACAAATTTGAATTCTGTTATCTATTTTTTTTTATGCAAATATGTATGCATAGAATAATAGAAATATTTTAAAAATTGTAAATAAAGAAAAAATTAAGATATAAATTATGGAGTAAAGAAATTATGAATTTTTAATACTTAAAGATTAGGGAATTCCTGTTATAAATTTGGCCTTGAAAATATTAGTATCGGATATTCAATACATTCTTGTGGATTAGGGAATTCCCGTCTTAAGTGTTTCTTTGAAACTATTAAGCAGTTAGGTATTGTGCATATTGTTCTACCATATTCATGTTAATTCATTGCAAGCAAAATGTGTGACCAACATCTCAACATACAAATGAAATGCAACACACTCTAAGTGTTGCGCAGTCGAACCGCAAAAATATTTACGAAAATTTTGTGAAAATGAATTTAGAAAAACTAGACTCGAGTTGCTGCTCTCTTTTTGCCCGTGTGAGTGCACAGAGCGACACCAAAAGAGAATTTGAAAAAAATGAGGGTCAAAAGAGTCCCAATGTAAAAGCACACTTATCAATTGCTCTCACCATTATATCAACATGCTCTCATCATTATATACCCCCTTAATAGCGGCCTTTACACGGTCATTTTTGTATGCAAACATGGTATGATGCAAAAAAAAACTGGTTTTCGTTTAAACGGTCGAACATGCAATCATACTTTATTTCTCTGTTATTTGTGAACGAAGCAACATCAAGGATGAAATGACAAGGATGACATGAAGCGAGACTCTCTCATTTTCGCTGATTTTTCTGTTATTCTCATTCCCTGATTATTGAAATCAGGGAATTTCGAACACTTGATGTCAAAAAAGGCGGGATGCCAGAAATAAACCCGCTAAAAATAGCTAACAAAAGCAGTACGAAACGAAATTTCAGGGAACGACACAAATATTTTTGATCAACGTGCAACTAAATTTTATTTACTAATTTAATTTAAAACGTTCATCATAAAACCATGATATTTTATTATGACTTGTATTGTTTCTTTGTTATAATTTTTTTTTATTTATATGTTTTTTTTATATTATATGATTTTTTTTTAAATTTATAATCCAGCCATCCATAACGCTTAGATAAATTTCAAAGAAGTCCTTCCACAGTTCTTCGTTTATCCGTGACGTCATTACGCTTCAATGTTTGCTTACGACTGAAAAAATATACTGCCTGCATGATGTAAGCGCTTACACCATAAAACATGTTCATAAAACATCATGTTTTTAAAAATTTTTAAAAACCATCGCACATGTATGACGAACACGAATTTATTATGTTTACACGCTCATTTTTCTCATCACGCCGCACATGCTTGCAAACATGAATGACCGTGTAAAGGCCGCTAATAGTTTCATAGAAATACTAGAATAAAAAGTCGGGAATTCCTTAATCTACCAGAATGTTTTGAATACCCGCTACTAATATTTTCAAGGCCACATTTATAACAGGAATTTCCTAATCTTTCGAGAAGTAATAAAATCCAATAGCATTTTACTCCATTTTTCTATTTATTATAAAATATTTATGAATCAATTACAACTCTTATTTTAAATAAAATGATATTTGAACTAAATCCTTTGCAGTTAAAATAAAAGTATATGAAGGCATTTTAATATAGTATGTAAATAAAAATAAGTAACATTAACATTATTTTATTTTTGTTAGAATTCATTTATGTATATAGTATTATTATTTTATTCATATTACATACTATTTGCATATCACATACAAAAAATAAATATTGAACCGTGTGTGAACTGGGACTTAGTTGACAGCATTGCAAACTAATTGATGTTGATTGATATCACAGCCGTACGCTAAACCAATATTCGAATCAGCTGTTTACTAATGTTAGTGCCGTTTCACATTGGGACGCAAAAGAGTCTCATACCAGTTTATTGTGTGTGAGGGGACGACGAGGAAAGACGAAGGGACCGTGCCACTCGTGTCCGGGTGGCACGCTTTGTGTTCTTGTTCGTAACAGCTCGCTGCTACCCTTTTCAGCATTCCTTTTCACTTTCAAATCCTTTGAATGGTTGCAAGAGCGCTCGGTTTCAAATGAATTCGATCGCAAATTTGAGTTCTGTCTATTTTTGTATGTAATATGCAAATACGTATGCATAGAATAATAGAAATATTATGACAAATTGTAAATAAGGAGAAAATTAAGATATAGATTATAGAGTAAAGAAATTATGAATTTTTAATACGGAGTAAAGAAATTATGAGTTTTTAATACTTAAAGATTAGGAAATTCCTATTATAAATTTGGCCTTGAAAATATTAGTAGCGGATATTCAATACATTCTTGTGGATTAGGGAATTCCCGTCTTTAGTATTTTTTTGAAACTATTTAGCGGGTAGGTACTTGTATTATGCATATTGTTCTACCATATTCATGGTAATTCATTGCAAGCAAAATGTGTGACCATCATCTCAACATACAAATGAAATACGCAGCACGCAGTGTTGCGCGGTGTTGCGCAGTCGAACCGCACAAATATTTACGAACATTTTGTGAAGAGGAATGCAGAAAAACTAGACTCGAGTTGCTGGACTCTTTTTGACCGTGTAAATGCCCAGAGCGACACCAAAAGAAAATTTGAAAAACATCAGACTCTTTTGCATCCCAATGTGAAACGGCACTTACAAATCTTACAAGTGCCGTTTCACATTGGGACGCAAAAGAGTCTCATACCAGTTTATTGTGGGTGAGGGGACGACGAGGAAAGACGAAGGGACCGTGCCACTCGTGTTCGGGTGGCACGCTTTGTGTTCTTGTTCGTAACAGCTCGCTGCTACCCTTTTCAGCATTCCTTTTCACTTTCAAATCCTTTGAATGGTTGCAAGAGCGCTCGGTTTCAAATGAATTCGATCGCAAATTTGAGTTCTGTTATCTATTTTTGTATGTAATATGCAAATACGTATGCATAGAATAATAGAAATATTATGACAAATTGTAAATAAGGAGAAAATTAAGATATAGATTATGGAGTAAAGAAATTATGAATTTTTAATACATAGTAAAGAAATTATGAGTTTTTAATACTTAAAGATTAGGAAATTCCTATTATAAATTTGGCCTTGAAAATATTAGTAGCGGATATTCAATACATTCTTGTGGATTAGGGAATTCCCGTCTTTAGTATTTTTTTGAAACTATTTAGCGGGTAGGTACTTGTATTATGCATATTGTTCTACTATATTCATGGTAATTCATTGCAAGCAAAATGTGTGACCATCATCTCAACATGCAAATGAAATACGCAGCATGCAGTGTTGCGCGGTGTTGCGCAGTCGAACTGCACAAATATTTACGAACATTTTGTGAAAAGGAATGCAGAAAAACTAGACTCGAGTTGCTGGACTCTTTTTGACCGCGTGAATGCCCAGAGCGACACCAAAAGAAAATTTGAAAAACATCAGACTCTTTTGAATCCCTGTCTGAAACGGCACCAACTGAGTAAATTTGAAGGCCATTCAATTAAAGTTACCAATGAATTCTCCAATTTTATCTATTATTTTATTGGAGGAAGGGAGCAAAACAGATTAAAAGAAAGATTTTAAGAGATTACAATAATCTACTTGACGTCCGAGGGAGTTAAATGTAGCTTGCATTTTTATGCTTGTGTTTACTTGCTTAATTTCCAGGTTTATATTACTTTATCGCCTGAATAAAGATGCTTTTGTTATGCTGTTAAATATTATGTATTACGTTTTGTCAATCTTAATATATATGTATTGTTTCGTTTAGTAATTAATCAAACTCAATAATTATGGCATTTTGTGTTCCTATCTTATATTTTCCCCTAATGGAAATGGAAACACGTTAATTCGTAATGATAAAATAAATTAATTTCTAAACTATCTGCTTGCTTTATTTCTGATAAAAAAAAAAAAACGCATAAAACTGGTTTCCGTTACGATTTCGTCCGCGCTTCAAAGAAATAACCCTGGTGGGCCATCTGCCGCGCTTCAAAAAATAACCCTGGACGAACCAAACCGGGTTATCAGTTATTCTGCGTAGAACTCCTTTTTGTATTGGCGACCTTCTGTCGCGCTTTAAAAAAATAACCTTGGGAAAGGAAAATACTGAACAATTTTTAATTGTTATTTACTGTTACTGGTTATTTGGCAATATGCAACCGTCCTTTATTGTGTGAATAAATGGATTTAAGCCAAAGTTAAATGTTTATTTAAAACTATTATTGCACTATATAATGTGAAATATATGTGTACAAACGCATTAGTGAAGCGTTGGTGGATATAAAAATGTAAAATATAAATATAAAATTCATTTTAAATCGAAACAAAATTTTTAAATAGGGAAACCTTTACTTTTAAGCGCAAATATCTCGAAAACTATAAGTTTCCCGCGGATATAACTATATCTATATACCCAATTTTGAGTACTTCCTCTATCCGCCCATACCCATTTTATCCCTCAAATCCTGTGACTATTCGAAAGTCGAGCCATATCTTGAATTGAATATAAAATTTTAAATAAATTCCGTTAAATATATATTATAGGCGTCGTTGTAAATTTATGAGACTTCCTTTGCTTACAATTTTCGAAGAATCCACTGTATACTCATATTATTTTTGCTTTACATCTGTTTTTTTTTACACGCCGGCATCACTATCTACTACTTGTAAAGAAAGTAAAGCAAAAAATATGAAGAAATTTTGTTCGTGTATTTGTTTTCATGGAGAAAAGTTTCGTCTGGGTAAATTATAAGATATAATGAAATATGGGATATGTAATTTCGGGAAAGTTAGTGAAGGTTAAAATATATTATCGTGTTTGATTTCTTCGCACAAATATCGAATATTTGATTTTTGTGTTTATCTCTTTAATTGAACATATCAACATTTATAAGATTATAAAAAAGTATGTATTTGTATATCCATATATAGTTACTTTGTGTGTTATTAATATGTATTCTTATGTTCTTTTCAAGGTTGGAAAAGGCTATATTTCATTTAGAAGATATTAGCTGTTTTTTATAATGGCAGCAGTTGACAATGACAGCGATAATGATGTGATTACTGATTTTCTAAATTCCAACACTACATCTAATACTGATCCCATATATTCTGTAACTGAACCGAATTTACAAAACCAATTGCAAAATACAAAGACGCAACACCTAACTAATCAACCGCGTCCCTATTCTGAGAGTCAAAATTATTGCATTCCTATTATAGATACTCCACCAGTTTTGCACTCAAATAATTCTTGTAATAATAATATGATTCCTACAATAAATGTAACCCCGCACAGTCCGGCATCAATAACAAAATTTAATAATATTTTCGAAGACACCCTGACACAACTTCAAAGTATAAGAGAGACTGTGGTACAAATGAAAAATTGCAGTGCCCACATGCATGATGGTTTTACTAGTTTCTGGCCAGTTCATGCGGCTATTCTAAGCGCATCTTTACCTGACCTATATTCAGTAAATAGCAATGCTAATGTAACACACGCTCTTGGGCACTATGTTAGATGGATGCCACGACAACAGCAATATGTTCCTATGAATGAACGTCGTCGATCTTGGACAACCATTGAGGATCTGAATATTACAAACAAAAGTATTAGTTTATCTAGCTTGGATAGTGAAGAACCTGAAACAATATGTGCTACAGATCAGCGTCGACGTTCTGCTAGAAATAGCACCGGAGGTAAGTTTTCAAATTAACATACATATATTATCTGTTTTTTATTTCTTTGGTCCCTTTGCTAAATAGTATTAAGATTTGGAGAATTGAAGATAAGTTAAATGTTGAGTTAAAGAATTTATGCAATATTTAATATTAAATAAATGCGTAATAACGAATTTAGTAAAGTATTAGTGGATATAAAAGCTAAAATGATAAGTGTAAAATTTTTATAAGTCGAAGAAACACCCACTTTAAATAGTAGAAATTTTCAAATTAAAATGCAAATAGCTCAGAAACCACTAGTTAGGGGCAGCTATATATATTTTTTTCTTTTCATCTGGAAAGCCTCGTCTCCGTACATATCCATTTCAATCGATTTTTGGGGGTTGCTATTGTAAAATTTAACCGATTTCCGAAATTGTAAATCATATTAAGATGATAGTTTTCAGGCAAATACAAATCTGTCAGCTGATAATACGCGAACCGGTCTGAGTGTTAAATTGAAGAAGGTAATATTTTTTTGCATATATTTTATGCATTCTCTTTGTGCCGAAGATATTAAAAATCGTGAGGGAACAACTTCATAGTGAATGTAAAGGTAATCGTGTACATTTCTCCACAATTGTAATTTTGCAAAAACTTTATTCATATATTTCTTTGTTCATTTTGGTTGTTGTTATTGTTTCTAACATGTCGTAGTTGTTAAACTTTTAATTTCCATTTAAAAATTATTTTTAGGCATATCAACACACTCCCTTAACGAGGCAGAGTTAGCTCGGGATTTTCAGCGAATTGCGGCAAAGCGTAGTCTAGCAACCGAAATTCGTATTCCACTACAAAAAAGCATATCTACTTCATCAATAGTTGCAAAAGAAGAGATTAAATCTCGTCATCTGTATGATAGCGAGGATGAAAACCAAAGCCTTTTGAGAGCCCATGTGAAAATTGAGGCATACGACAATGTGGAGAAACGACGAAAGCGGGGTTCACTATTCTTTCGCAAAAAAAAGGATAAAAATAAAATCAAGTCTGGAGGTCACACTGGTGTATGTGATTCGTGTGGTATCAATATATCAACATTAAATTTTAAGGAACATCAAATAGAATGCAAAGGAAAAAAATCAGGTTTCAGTAGTGGTCAAAAATTGTTATTGGTTGGTGTAAAGAAGGGAGCAGATAAAACAGAAATTGGTCAAGACTATTTCGATGGAGTTGATCAGACCTTAAATCTTAACGACGACACACCCTTGATACGTTCTGAATTTTTAAATGACCCACCTATCGAAGCTCAGGATCTAGGCGCAGATCCAATACTTGGAATAGCAGCTGAGGAGCATGATTCATGGTCACCCAGTGTTCCCAAGGACGTTCTAAAATCTCTCAAAGAAAAGCAGATTAAAAGACAGGAACATATTTATGAGTTTATTATGACAGAGAAACACCATTGTCAAACTCTCCTTGTAATGCAAAAAGTTTTTGTCGAAAGTTTGGAACGTCATTTTGCTTCATGGAATATAAATAACATGTTCCCCCGTTTATCAGAATTAACTGAGTTGCATATAACTTTTTTGAAAAAATTAAGACAAAAGCAACGAGAGCAGTATGTCGTTGATAGTATAGCTGACATATTATTAGATTTTTTTTCATTGGAAAAAGCACAACACCTAAGGATAGCATATGGGGAATTTTGTGCTAATCATCGAACAGCACTGGAACATTTTAAGACGTGCATGACCAGTCGTGATCAAACGTTTGCTGAGTGGTACAAACACTGTTTAGCTAATCCGTTATTAAAGAAAAAAGGAATTCCAGAATGTATACTATTTGTTACCCAGCGCCTTACTAAGTATCCTTTGTTGATCGAACCCCTTCTTAAAAGTGGGCGGGAAGATAAATTGGAAGCGGATAAGCTTCAGCATGCGCTTAATTTAGTAAAAGCCTTGCTTATAGATGTTGATGCTTGCGTTGCTGAGAAAGAGTTACGAGAAAGACAAATCGAAATTTTTAATCGCGTCGACCCGAAATCGTTTGCCATATATAAAAATAAACCATTTCGCAAGTCAGATATTGGAGTTGAATCACGTCGTCGTTTGAAATTTGAAGGTTATGCAACTTTAATGCAAGGGCGTTCAAAGATGCAATTAGTATTAGTTGTTGTACTCACCGACTGTCTATTCTTCCTTTGTGAGAATTCTGCCCACAACAAGTACACATTTTTTACACCAGAACATAAAGCGGGTGTAGTTCCATTACAAAAATTGCTCATTCGTGAAAAAGCGGGAACAGAAGCACGCGGTATTTATATAATTTCTTCAAATCCATCTTTTCCGGAAATGTATGAATTAAAAGTGCAGCAGCCTAAGGATAAGAATACTTGGATTCAGTCAATACGGCAGGCCGTTCTGGAGTGTCCATCATCGGATGTTATAGAAACTGAAGATCTTACAGCTGAAGAAAAACTTCGAATTGGTGTTAGTAGACGGGATCTTATTGATAAAATAAGACAGAAAGATATTGATCATGCAATTCTATTGGAGGACAAGATATATCTCCAACTGAATTTATTAAAAGAGCAGAATAATTTTTTTGAAGTTACTGCAACATCTGGGCAAAATAATAGTTGTTCAACCCATGGAAATGGTGCATACATTAATGGCAGCCCAGCAAACGCTTCAAATTTCCTTTCTACGTTTGGTTCCTATAAGGATTTAGTGGGCGTGGATTGTAATACTATCGAGCTATGGAAATATGTGTTGAATATGGTGCAAAGTATTAGCCAGCTGGCTGCTATGGTGTATACAGCATCTACTGGTTTGCCAGTGTCGCGTTCAGTAAGTTCGGTAGGGGAAAAACAAAGTGACAGTTATGCATCTCCTACACTACCGAAACGTGCAGAAACGTTTGCTGGTTTTGACGAAAAACGAGGTAAAGGTAGTTTTTCGTTTAGGGACGCGTCGAAAATGTCAGCATTACAAACTCTAACACCACGGCTACAAGAGTTGGAAGAGAAGTGTGATCCTAAATCTGGTTCATCCGTGGTCACATTGAGAATCCAATCCTTAACAAGTGGCTTACAGTCCTCAACGACACTTGAAACTGAACCTATGCAGACTGAAGATATTGCCATCAAAGATCATAATTATGCCGCATTGCAAATATCACATCATCTTCATTCTTTACTATGCATAGTGTCACAACAGATGACAGTTATACAAAACTTGCAATTACAATTGGCATTGTATCGGGAAAGTCCACGAGTCGCTTATACCCATAATGACCAATTAGAAGAGTTAAGAAATCTTCAGGACAAATTACAGGACGAGAAAACTGTTTGGTTACGCCAAAAAGAGCAACAGGAACAAGAATTAGAGGAAAAACATGAACAGCAAATTAAACTTCAAGAGCAAATCAAAGCTGAACAAGAAGATATCAAACAACAACGGGAACAACTTTATCGTAAAATGGAATTACTCTCAAATCAAGGATTACTACTGTCGCCCAATACACCTCTATTGATTAATAGTCCATCATTGGCAACAACTTCTTCTGGTGATGATGCACACGATAGTCACGAAGGAGGTAATTTGCAAAGCGATTTGTCCACACCAACCATCTTAGCCCAGAGTACTGTCGATCGACGAAAAGACAAATGGCGTACAGCTTCGACGATTTCTAAAAATCCACCTGGTAACTTGCTAAGTGCCACTAATGCACCAAAAATAAATCAGACTTGTATTAAACAGAAGTTTCCTATGAAGTTATCTTCTCTCTCGGCAAGCACATCCTTAAGCAGTCCCAACTCCGGCAGCAGCAAAATTGACAAATCTGCCAGTTTTAATGCAAGTGTCTTACAACAAGCCGGCTGCACACAGATGTTGCCACTCAAGCTGGCTGATAAACGTTCTACTAACAATTTTAACACGACACAATCAACGTCCCAAATTGTTCCACACCATGCGCGCACTGGTAGTTCACCTGCAATTATTCAACATCCTAATACAAGAACAGCAACGTCACCCCCTCCGTCAACTGTGAGCATGAGTCGTACGGATTCCTCATCGACTTTAACTTTTAGCCAGCGACAGACGCCCACTTCCTCGCGCAATTCTCAAGCAATGGCACAGCCGGGAAAAAATTGTTTGTCAACAATTGGGACCAGCAATTTAAAACGCCGCAACAAAAATAACAATGTTAAACCAGATGAAGAAGAAATTTATTTTTGACGCTCATTCTCACCAGAACTTGAGATATAAATGAGACATTAATATAATTACATTATTGCAGATAGTTAATTAGAAGAAATCCATTGTCCCAGCTCAAAAACAAAACATAAAACTCAGAATAGTTTTTAATCTAAAGTATGTTTTATTCATATGTAGTTGACAAAAAGCTTATGTATTTACATTTCTATACGTATACCATATAAATTGCTTCCATTCTCAACATGTGAATTATAAGTAAAGTCCAAATATAAATATTAAATTGTAATTCATTTTTGTGAAATGTGATGTGTGATTTCAATAAAAATGCAGTAAAAACAATTAATTGAATTATATTATTTAAAACGTATGCAATAATATTCTCATAAATCAGTAGTATTATCATTTCATAAATAACATAGAATAGAGAATAGAACTTAATCGAGGTTTGCACTGTAACCTAAGGTCTATTGTGCTCTCTCCTCCATCACATATATTCCCAAAGGCCCAGCACTCCGGTGAATTCCAGAAACTTGCTGGGCACTATAGAGGTGTTGTGATCCATTACCACATAAGTGAAGCCAAGGGTCTTGAGCCTGCGTCTACAAATTGCTGTACAATCTAAAATCAGGTGATCAGGAGTTTCGGGTTCCATGTCGCAAAACCGGCAGTTTGTACAAGAAGCCATTTTCATGCTGGACAGGTGTTTTTGGAGTCTGCAGTGCCTTGCTAGGTTTCAATTTCCAGCCTTGCATTCTATTGGTTGCTGCCAGTAACTTTCTCTTTCAGATCAGGTGTACACGGTTGCATCCTGGTAGGCTGTGCAGCCTTCCTATGCACTCCTTCACTAATAGCGATTTAAACTCATAGGCTGAGTTCGCTTTTAGTGTCACTTGACTATCGCTATGTATAGCGATACGCTGGTTGCGTTGGAGATTTATTTGTGCACACTGACTTTTAGAAAAGTCTTCTGCTTGAAAATTGCGCCGTCTCTTGGAAGAAGAGCCAGTGGGGTATCTGGTCTGTTAGCGTGCTGATTTGCATTTAGGTGTTTGATTTTCAGCGCCTTCGATCTAATATCGTTTTCTATAATCTCTTCCATCCCTTTTAGTATGAAGAAAGTGAGACTAATAGGCCTGAAGGATTTAGCCTATGAAGAGTCTTTCTTTCGCAAGGCTATCTCTTATCTGTCCAACACCGTATGGCAATAGAGCTTGTTCTCCTTGTTGCAGAAGTGCTGGGAAGATGCGATCCGCCCCTGGTGACTTATATTTTCGTGAAAGAAGCCAGTGCCCACTGGATTGAGTCTGCATTTTCTGCAGTGAATAAATCCTTGCAGCTGTCCAATCGAACAGTCTCCGGGAAGTTCGCAAGCAAAAATGCCATTGCCCTCTTCTCTACGCTAGTCGTATAGGTCCCATCAGATCTTTTTATGGCTAATGTCAGTCTTGCCTCTGGCCAGAGCCTTATGTAGTCTGGCTGCCTCTAGGGCTGAGGAGACGTTTTCACAGAATTTTCTGAAGCTATTGATTTTCGCAGACCTAATTTCTTATTATAAGTTAGGTGCTACCTATATTCCTACCAGTTGCCAGTACATTTGGCTTTGTTGGAATGCCTGCAAACTGATTTTCTGAGTACTAAAAGGTTACTGAACCACCATGAACAACTTCGTTTCCTGGTGGTCGACTTTAGTGGACAGTCGCAATGTTACGCGTCCATTATTAACTGGTTAGTCACAGCCAACCTACTCTCTAGGCCGAGCGGCGTAGCATCGCTTCCTACCCGCCTTATATTTAAATCTAAAATATCCCTAAATACATCCCAGCTCGTGTTTCTAGAGATACAAATCGGTCCACACTTCTCGTGCTATTAACGAAGGTGGTTTTGCAACCCACATTCTCAATGCTTAAATTGCTACATATAATAAATTCCCTCGCGTTGCAGTCTGTGCTGCAGAATTCCATATGGTGCGCGTTGGCGTTTCACCCCATTATAAGGGGGAGCTTATTTCTACTGCAGTAATTCATAAGTTTGTGAATCGCTGTGGGGGTGCTGTAGCTGTCTCCTCTGGAAAATAGGCCAATGCAAGGACGAAGTCCGAACCTTCCTTGTCCTTCACCTGCGCCGCAACCAGATTCTGCGTTAGAAACTCTGAAATGCAAAATAAATTAATTTCGTCCCTAACCACTTCACAAGACCAAGGTCTCTCACCAGAGATATCCCAGATTACCTTGCTTGTTCTTGTATTGAGGCCCCTGACATTTCCTCTGTAAGTCTACGATTCCTGGATCAATAGGTTATTCGATAGGAAGATACTCGCGATAAAAGCCGAGGCGACCGTCGCGTGGTGTAGGTTCCTCTGGGCAACTTTTATGAGGCTTTGGCGGTTCTATGAAGGACAAGTACTAGTCGCCGTTGTCCTCATCTTTGCCACACTCCTGAACCTTCAGTTCTTCCAGGCGCTTCTGTGTGGAGGGAACTCCCCTTCCCGCATGATAGGAGACTCATCCTGTACTCCTCCCACGACAGTAGCAGTAGCAACTTGCTTGACTGTGTCGGTGCCGCTACCGATTATCCTCCAACCATATGTATTGATGCTCTTGTTTTGGTTTAATGAGACCAAGTGCAAACTAGTAGGGCTTACCTGCGCTCCTGAAAAAAAACACTCCCTGTAGATCTTATCCATTATGTTGTCCTGCAGAGCGTTGGCCACCAATCGCCTGTGGCTGATTCCTCTTACAACTCCGAGGTTCTTGAATCGTTATTTTCCCACATTCAGTGTACTAAAATACCATTTCACAGTGGCACCTCTCATGCCCACCCTGCAAGAATAATCAGGGCCACCGAGACGCCCAGCTTCTGATTTTTTACGCACACTTTTGGTCCCGTTTCGATTGGGTTCGCCCGCCTCCGAGCAGCTGAGCCTGCTTGAAGGGGTTGTTGTGGTGTCCGCATTTCCTGCAATCTGCCGGAGTAGACAGCGTCTTCTGAGTGCCACTGCAGGACGGCACTTTATCATCGTCCCGCGCGTGCTCCTCAAACAGTGCGCGCTCCTCTTGCGAAAGAGTGTCTAGAAAACTAAACTAACGCCTAACTTCTAAATCGCTCTTACCTGCAACGGACCTATTGCCTGGTTTGGTTGTTCAAGGTGGTGATTGTGGATGTTGTTTTGTTTTGGTTTTTGTGTACTCATTCCGTTTCTTAGGACCTTTTGCTCAGCATGGTGAGCTTCCAGGTCTGGTCTATATCAAAGGGAAATCAAAGGTCCGCCGCGCCAGAGCCCCTTGACGCTTGTACCGGTATTACCCAAGGTGGCACGGTGTTGGAAGGCTCCGTTAAAATACAGTCGAATTTACTTCCTGGCTGCAAATCTTCCAATGGGCATGGGAGTTGCATAACACCCTGGATTGGGAGCAGCTCTTCTTCATCGTACACATGCGGCCCCTGGCAACCCGTCTAAGGAATGCTGTACAAGACCAGTCACACCGGCTGGGAGGGACTGAATGACGTTGAGATTAAGCCACTTCAAGGTGCCTGCCAGCTACAGAAACCCTGACGTGGTTATCAATAACATTATAAATAGTTCCGTAATTTAAATGGTACATATGTAATTATGTATGTATGTATTGTTGACATGTCTATAATAAACTTTTGATTCAGTATAACTACGGATTGTAATAAAATCGAAAATATTTAATATTTTATGTTTATCGAATTAAACCCCTACATGGGACAAAGAGAAATTATACGAAGCTGTTGCTTTTATGCAATTACGCTGGGAGATATTATTCAGTTCTAATATTTGTTGTTGATTTTTGGAGATTGAATAGTGTAATATGATGTGCTCAACGGTCACCATTGCAAATCAGGAGGGACGGTAAGGAAACTCTCGATTTATGAATGATTTATTGTATTGGATACATCCAATGGAAATACCTGAGTATGACTGTTAATTTGGGTATTAATTTGAAACAATTACTATTTTCACTATGTTGTTGAGGCTTTGTGGGGAGAAATTGATCGAGTTCAAACAGTAAATTGATTATTTGATTTTTAGATAAATAAATAAAATGATGAATTTCCGATTGTGTGAATGCCTTAAAGGAATGCATAATATCTCAAGAAGATTGTGTAAGAATTTGAAGTTGATTGGAGCAAATTTGACGGTTACGTGTATTTTTATACCTGTTTAATGAAAATTTTACATCAGATTTGTTGACAGTGCAATAGGCACTACTGCATAACTGACGAGGTATCGCTGGAAAAAAATTCAATAATTTTCAACTTTGTTGATATTTTTTTATTTTTAGTGACAAATTTGGAATTTGAAAACCTCCAGCTTTACCTGGGGATAGCGATTATCTAACGATATAATTTTGACTTTTTGATGTCAAATGATCCAACACCGAGTTATGAGTGGCAAATAAACATTTTTAACAAAAAAATCATTAATTATGTTATTGTTTATTTATTGTTGCTTTTTTGTTCAAGTCCATTTATATTTTTTCACATTTGGACATCACCTCCATTTATTTTTCACTTGGTTTCAACACAACGCCGCACAGTAGCGCCAGGCGCCCTATTTTTACGGATCAATTCACGGAAGCTTTATTTGTATGATTTTTCTTTATTTTATTTTTAATATAACTACAGTTAGTCAAAACAAAAAGTTTTTAAGAAAATTTAGATGCAGTTATAGTAAAAAATTGTGGTTAACTAGTTATGAACATAAAATTACAAAAATAGTTCAAAAAGCTCTTATTTAATATTCATCAGTATCGTCCCCATCTTTATCCAAATATATTGGTCTTTTTTTGGCAACCTTCGCATGCTTGGATCTGAGGTTAATAAAAGATATTTCAGAAAATCATGATCTGATTTTTCGCGGCTACACTTTCTTGAATGAAATTCACGATATTTTTTTAACCTTTTTAGTGCCGGGAGCCGAAATATCAAAATTTCTTATTATTGATTTCATACCCACAAGACACTACCATTAATAGTATGTGCAATTGCTTTATCAAATTCAAATTTATTGATATTGTTTCAGCAGAATTTTCTGCATTTTGGTCAAAGTCTTTTTGGGCAAAGTCTAGCGGTATTACCGTCGTTTGTGTTTCCAAAGCCAGGCTTGGGGTGGTCAACTATTAACCGTCAACTTTTTTTAATTGTATAGTAGTATAAAATTTTTTAATTTCTTGTTCTACCCTTTCCTGTTCCGCAATCGCCAAAGATTGGGTTTACTTTACAAATTCTATTTTTAGTGGTCTGCAAAATCTAGTAGATGACGGTGATTTTTCCAAATTACTTCTTCTTCCAACGTAAGTTTCAGAGGCACAATCGTTGTTAAATATACGGAGGAATCACTAGCATCACTTTCATGAAAATCTTGTTTGAACGAACTGTGACCATTTTGTATAAAGTTGGAGTTTTCGGGTCCTTAACGAGTCAATCCGATTTTCATCAAATTGAATTGATCGTTTTGCTTGTAAACTTACTTCAGTGGAAGTTTCGCTTAGTGTAATGCACTGATATTCTGGATAGCACTTTTTTTCTCTACTTGTATTATTTTATAGGATGGAAACTTATCTGGATCAGATTGCGACATTGTATTGGTATAGGGATAGCTTAGCTTCTACGAAGACAGCCAGTGCTTTAAGGTTTTACATTTTTGTACCAGTAAGAGGTTTCATCAAACTTTCGTTAAACTTTTTGGCTGCTGACGGTGAAAATTTGTGTAGCATTAAGTAAAACTGATAACTCTGTTGTGTCTCTTAAATATTTAGTTTTTTTTTTTTAATTTGCATGAGTCACTAGAGTCACTAAAGGAAAGTTCCTTTCGACCTCGTTTAGGCGCTAGTCCACGTGGAAATCCAATTGACGATTGTAGCCAATTCTAATTTTTGCAACGTTTGCACGTTTTACTCGGAATTGAATTATTGTCTTAATAACTTTAATTTTATTATAATTTTATTTTAAAATAATTAATCATGATTGATTGTTTGATCTGCTACTACTATAATATAAAAAGTTTTTGTAATTCAAAATTAGTTCATACTTTTTAATTCGATTAGCGGGAAAACTTTAGTTTAGCCGCCGGAAACTTATAGCTTTCGAGATATTTGCATTTTAAGTTGAAATATTCACAAATTTCATTTTACAATTTCTCGATTTATGGTTATCTTTTCTTTTATATTATGCACTTATTTTTTTGAAGCGCGGCCGAAGGCCGCCAGTGCAAATAAAAAATCTTTACAAAAAAAAGCAATGTTAAAGAGAATATATCACTCTCTATAAACTTCAATTTTTATTAAGGATAATTATAATAACAGTGAAGATGTTGAATATTTGATATATGAATACATATGGCGTAAAAATATAGTAAATCAGCATCATGATCCATTTGTGAAATTATCAGATATGAATTATCAGACATCGAGATATTTGCATTTTAAGTTGAAATATTCACAAATTTCATTTTACAATTTCTCGATCTATGGTTATCTTTTCTTTTATATTATGCACTTATTTTTTTGAAGCGCGGCCGAAGGCCTCCAGTGCAAATAAAAAATCTTTACAAAAAAAAGCAATGTTAAAGAGAATATATCACTCTCTATAAGCTTCAATTTTTATTAAGGATAATTATAATAACAGTGAAGATGTTGAAAATTTGATATATGAATACATATGGCGTAAAAATATAGTAAATCAGCATCATGATCCATTTGTGAAATTATCAGATGCAATAAAACACACGTTTAAGCCATAAAATATTTATTAAAATGGAAAATTAAGTTCATAATATTTTTACTTCATACTGGTAACTCTGTTGTGTCTCTTAAATATTTAGTTTTTTTTTTAATTTGCATGAGTCACTAGAGTCACTAAAGGAAATTTCCTTTCGAACTCGTTTAGGCTCTAGTCTACGTGGAAATCCAATTGACGATTGTAGCCAATTCTAATTTTTGCAACGTTTGCACGTTTTACTCGGAATTGAATTATTGTCTTAATAACTTTAATTTTATTATAATTTTATTTTAAAATAATTAATCATGATTGATTGTTTGATCTGCTACTACTATAATATAAAAAGTTTTTGTAATTAAAAATTAGTTCATACTTTTTAATTCGATTAGCGGGAAAACTTTAGTTTAGCATCCCACGATTTCAGGGTTAAGAGGGGTATGGTTGGATAGAGGAGATTCTCCAGATCTCGAATTTTTGCATTTTAAGTTGAAATATTCACAAATTTCATTTTACAATTTCTCGATTTATGGTTATCTTTTCTTTTATATTATGCACTTATTTTTTTGAAGCGCGGCCGAAGGCCGCCAGTGCAAATAAAAAATCTTTACAAAAAAAAGCAATATTAAAGAGAATATATCACTCTCTATAAACTTCAAATTTTTATTAAGGATAATTATAATAACAGTGAAGATGTTGAAAATTTGATATATGAATACATATGGCGTAAAAATATAGTAAATCAGCATCATGATCCATTTGTGAAATTATCAGATATGAATTATCAGACATCGAGATATTTGCATTTTAAGTTGAAATAATGGCATTTTTGCTTGCGAACTTCCCGGAGACTGTTCGATTGGACAGCTGCAAGGATTTATTTATTAACTCCAGAAAATGCAGACTCAATCCAGTGGGCACTGACTTCTTTCACGAAAATATAAGTCACCAGGGGCGGATCGCATCTTCCCAGCACTTCTGCAACAAGGAGAACAAGCTCTATTGCCATACGGTGTTGGACAGATAAGAGATAGCCTTGCGAAAGAAAGACTCTTCATAGGCTAAATCCTTCAGGCCTATTAGTCTCACTTTCTTCATACTAAAAGGGATGGAAGAGATTATAGAAAACGATATTAGATCGAAGGCGCTGAAAATCAAACACCTAAATGCAAATCAGCACGCTAACAGACCAGATACCCCACTGGCTCTTCTTCCAAGAGACGGCGCAATTTTCAAGCAGAAGACTTTTCTAAAAGTCAGTGTGCACAAATAAATCTCCAACGCAACCAGCGTATCGCTATACATAGCGATAGTCAAGTGACACTAAAAGCGAACTCAGCCTATGAGTTTAAATCGCTATTAGTGAAGGAGTGCATAGGAAGGCTGCACAGCCTACCAGGATGCAACCGTGTACACCTGATCTGAAAGAGAAAGTTACTGGCAGCAACCAATAGAATGCAAGGCTGGAAATTGAAACCTAGCAAGGCACTGCAGACTCCAAAAACACCTGTCCAGCATGAAAATGGCTTCTTGTACAAACTGCCGGTTTTGCGACATGGAACCCGAAACTCCTGATCACCTGATTTTAGATTGTACAGCAATTTGTAGACGCAGGCTCAAGACCCTTGGCTTCACTTATGTAATAATGGATCACAACACCTTATATATGTGATGGAGGAGAGAGCACAATAGACCTTAGGTTACAGTGCAAACCTCGATTAAGTTCTATTCTCTATTCTATGTTATTTATGAAATGATAATACTACTGATTTATGAGAATATTATTGCATACGTTTTAAATAATATAATTCAATTAATTGTTTTTACTGCATTTTTATTGAAATCACACATCACATTTCACAAAAATGAATTACATTTTAATATTTATATTTGGACTTTATATTTGCCGCCGGAAACTTATAGTTTTCGAGATATTTGCACTTTAAGTTGAAATATTCACAAATTTCATTTTACAATTTCTCGATTTATGGTTATCTTTTCTTTTATATTATGAACTTATTTTTTTGAAGCGCGGCCGAAGGCCTCCAGTGCAAATAAAAAATCTTTACAAAAAAAAGCAATGTTAAAGAGAATATATCACTCTCTATAAACTTCAATTTTTATTAAGGATAATTATAATAACAGTGAAGATGTTGAAAATTTGATATATGAATACATATGGCGTAAAAATATAGTAAATCAGCATCATGATCCATTTGTGAAATTATCAGATGCAATAAAACACACGTTTAAGCCATAAAATATTTATTAAAATGGAAAATTAAGTTCATAATATTTTGTAGAGGGTGATTGGGTTTTTTATTTATTTTCATTGCTTTCATCCGTTTTAATATGGCAACACTTGTTATCTGACAACATGGAACCCATTTGTTATTGTTCATATTACGAAAATTGTGTAAAAATTAAATGCTTATTTAAAGCAAATACTTAAATATTTAATATAAAATAAATATGTAGAAACACTGAAGTGAAAAGTTATTCATAATTCAATCGCGTCAAACTTCTTCCTGCACTGGCGGCCTTCGGCCGCGCTTCAAAAAAATAACCCTGGTCGGTCCAACACCGGGGTGTTCATAATTTAATCGCGTCAAGCGTCAAACTTCTTTCCGCACTATTGTTCATTTTAATTCGCTTTCAAAATATATATTTATATATATATATATATATATATAATAGATATGGCAACACTTATTATCTGACAACATGGAACCCATTTGTTATTGTTCATATTACGAAAATTGTGTAAAAATTAAATGCTTATTTAAAGCAAATACTTAAATATTTAATATAAAATAAATATGTAGAAACACTGAAGTTAAAAGTTAGTGTATAATAAGTGCATAATATAAAAGAAAATATAACCATAAATCGAGAAATTGTAAAATAAAATTTGTGAATATTTCAACTTAAAATGCAAATATCTCGAAAACTATAGTAAACTAAAGTATAGTAGAAAAGTCCAAATATAAATATTAAATTGTTATTCATTTTTGTGAAATGTGATGTGTGATTTCAATAAAAATGCAGTAAAAACAATTCATTGAATTATATTATTTAAAACGTATGCAATAATATTCTCATAAATCAGTAGTATTATCATTTCATAAATAACATAGAATAGAGAATAGAACTTAATCGAGGTTTGCACTGTAACCTAAGGTCTATTGTGCTCTCTCCTCCATCACATATATTCCCAAAGGCCCAGCACTCCGGTGAATTCCAGAAACTTGCTGGGCACTATAGAGGTGTTGTGATCCATTATTACATAAGTGAAGCCAAGGGTCTTGAGCCTGCGTCTACAAATTGCTGTACAATCTAAAATCAGGTGATCAGGAGTTTCGGGTTCCATGTCGCAAAACCGGCAGTTTGTACAAGAAGCCATTTTCATGCTGGACAGGTGTTTTTGGAGTCTGCAGTGCCTTGCTAGGTTTCAATTTCCAGCCTTGCATTCTATTGGTTGCTGCCAGTAACTTTCTCTTTCAGATCAGGTGTACACGGTTGCATCCTGGTAGGCTGTGCAGCCTTCCTATGCACTCCTTCACTAATAGCGATTTAAACTCATAGGCTGAGTTCGCTTTTAGTGTCACTTGACTATCGCTATGTATAGCGATACGCTGGTTGCGTTGGAGATTTATTTGTGCACACTGACTTTTAGAAAAGTCTTCTGCTTGAAAATTGCGCCGTCTCTTGGAAGAAGAGCCAGTGGTGTATCTGGTCTGTTAGCGTGCTGATTTGCATTTAGGTGTTTGATTTTCAGCGCCTTCGATCTAATATCGTTTTCTATAATCTCTTCCATCCCTTTTAGTATGAAGAAAGTGAGACTAATAGGCCTGAAGGATTTAGCCTATGAAGAGTCTTTCTTTCGCAAGGCTATCTCTTATCTGTCCAACACCGTATGGCAATAGAGCTTGTTCTCCTTGTTGCAGAAGTGCTGGGAAGATGCGATCCGCCCCTGGTGACTTATATTTTCGTGAAAGAAGTCAGTGCCCACTGGATTGAGTCTGCATTTTCTGCAGTTAATAAATAAATCTTGCAGCTGTCCAATCGAACAGTCTCCGGGAAGTTCGCAAGCAAAAATGCCATTGCCCTCTTCTCTACGCTAGTCGTATAGGTCCCATCAGATCTTTTTATGGCTAATGTCAGTCTTGCCTCTGGCCAGAGCCTTATGTAGTCTGGCTGCCTCTAGGGCTGAGGAGACGTTTTCACAGAATTTTCTGAAGCTATTGATTTTCGCAGACCTAATTTCTTATTATAAGTTAGGTGCTACCTATATTCCTACCAGTTGCCAGTACATTTGGCTTTGTTGGAATGCCTGCAAACTGATTTTCTGAGTACTAAAAGGTTACTGAACCACCATGAACAACTTCGTTTCCTGGTGGTCGACTTTAGTGGACAGTCGCAATGTTACGCGTCCATTATTAACTGGTTAGTCACAGCCAACCTACTCTCTAGGCCGAGCGGCGTAGCATCGCTTCCTACCCGCCTTATATTTAAATCTAAAATATCCCTAAATACATCCCAGCTCGTGTTTCTAGAGATACAAATCGGTCCACACTTCTCGTGCTATTAACGAAGGTGGTTTTGCAACCCACATTCTCAATGCTTAAATTGCTACTTATAATAAATTCCCTCGCGTTGCAGTCTGTGCTGCAGAATTCCATATGGTGCGCGTTGGCGTTTCACCCCATTATAAGGGGGAGCTTATTTCTACTGCAGTAATTCATAAGTTTGTGAATCGCTGTGGGGGTGCTGTAGCTGTCTCCTCTGGAAAATAGGCCAATGCAAGGACGAAGTCCGAACCTTCCTTGTCCTTCACCTGCGCCGCAACCAGATTCTGCGTTAGAAACTCTGAAATGCAAAATAAATTAATTTCGTCCCTAACCACTTCACAAGACCAAGGTCTCTCACCAGAGATATCCCAGATTACCTTGCTTGTTCTTGTATTGAGGCCCCTGACATTTCCTCTGTAAGTCTACGATTCCTGGATCAATAGGTTATTCGATAGGAAGATACTCGCGATAAAAGCCGAGGCGACCGTCGCGTGGTGTAGGTTCCTCTGGGCAACTTTTATGAGGCTTTGGCGGTTCTATGAAGGACAAGTACTAGTCGCCGTTGTCCTCATCTTTGCCACACTCCTGAACCTTCAGTTCTTCCAGGCGCTTCTGTGTGGAGAGAACTCCCCTTCCCGCATGATAGGAGACTCATCCTGTACTCCTCCCACGACAGTAGCAGTAGCAACTTGCTTGACTGTGTCGGTGCCGCTACCGATTATCCTCCAACCATATGTATTGATGCTCTTGTTTTGGTTTAATGAGACCAAGTGCAAACTAGTAGGGCTTACCTGCGCTCCTGAAAAAAAACCCTCCCTGTAGATCTTATCCATTATGTTGTCCTGCAGAGCGTTGGCCACCAATCGCCTGTGGCTGATTCCTCTTACAACTCCGAGGTTCTTGAATCGTTATTTTCCCACATTCAGTGTACTAAAATACCATTTCACAGTGGCACCTCTCATGCCCACCCTGCAAGAATAATCAGGGCCACCGAGACGCCCAGCTTCTGATTTTTTACGCACACTTTTGGTCCCGTTTCGTTTGGGTTCGCCCGCCTCCGAGCAGCTGAGCCTGCTTGAAGGGGTTGTTGTGGTGTCCGCATTTCCTGCAATCTGCCGGAGTAGACAGCGTCTTCTGAGTGCCACTGCAGGACGGCACTTTATCATCGTCCCGCGCGTGCTCCTCAAACAGTGCGCGCTCCTCTTGCGAAAGAGTGTCTAGAAAACTAAACTAACGCCTAACTTCTAAATCGCTCTTACCTGCAACGGACCTATTGCCTGGTTTGGTTGTTCAAGGTGGTGATTGTGGATGTTGTTTTGTTTTGGTTTTTGTGTACTCATTCCGTTTCTTAGGACCTTTTGCTCAGCATGGTGAGCTTCCAGGTCTGGTCTATATCAAAGGGAAATCAAAGGTCCGCCGCGCCAGAGCCCCTTGACGCTTGTACCGGTATTACCCAAGGTGGCACGGTGTTGGAAGGCTCCGTTAAAATACAGTCGAATTTACTTCCTGGCTGCAAATCTTCCAATGGGCATGGGAGTTGCATAACACCCTGGATTGGGAGCAGCTCTTCTTCATCGTACACATGCGGCCCCTGGCAACCCGTCTAAGGAATGCTGTACAAGACCAGTCACACCGGCTGGGAGGGACTGAATGACGTTGAGATTAAGCCACTTCAAGGTGCCTGCCAGCTACAGAAACCCTGACGTGGTTATCAATAACATTATAAATAGTTCCGTAATTTAAATGGTACATATGTAATTATGTATGTATGTATTGTTGACATGTCTATAATAAACTTTTGATTCAGTATAACTACGGATTGTAATAAAATCGAAAATATTTAATATTTTATGTTTATCGATTTAAACCCCTACATGGGACAAAGAGAAATTATACGAAGCTGTTGCTTTTATGCAATTACGCTGGGAGATATTATTCAGTTCTAATATTTGTTGTTGATTTTTGGAGATTGAATAGTGTAATATGATGTGCTCAACGGTCACCATTGCAAATCAGGAGGGACGGTAAGGAAACTCTCGATTTATGAATGATTTATTGTATTGGATACATCCAATGGAAATACCTGAGTATGACTGTTAATTTGGGTATTAATTTGAAACAATTACTATTTTCACTATGTTGTTGAGGCTTTGAGGGGAGAAATTGATCGAGTTCAAACAGTAAATTGATTATTTGATTTTTAGATAAATAAATAAAATGATGAATTTCCGATTGTGTGAATGCCTTAAAGGAATGCATAATATCTCAAGAAGATTGTGTAAGAATTTGAAGTTGATTGGAGCAAATTTGACGGTTACGTGTATTTTTATACCTGTTTAATGAAAATTTTACATCAGATTTGTTGACAGTGCAATAGGCACTACTGCATAACTGACGAGGTATCGCTGGAAAAAAATTCAATAATTTTCAACTTTGTTGATATTTTTTTATTTTTAGTGACAAATTTGGAATTTGAAAACCTCCAGCTTTACCTGGGGATAGCGATTATCTAACGATATAATTTTGACTTTTTGATGTCAAATGATCCAACACCGAGTTATGAGGGGCAAATAAACATTTTTAACAAAAAAATCATTAATTATGTTATTGTTTATTTATTGTTGCTTTTTTGTTCAAGTCCATTTATATTTTTTCACATTTGGACATCACCTCCATTTATTTTTCACTTGGTTTCAACACAACGCCGCACAGTAGGGCCAGGCGCCCTATTTTTACGGATCAATTCACGGAAGCTTTATTTGTATGATTTTTCTTTATTTTATTTTTAATATAACTACAGTTAGTCAAAACAAAAAGTTTTTAAGAAAATTAAGATGCAGTTATAGTAAAAAATTGTGGTTAACTAGTTATGAACATAAAATTACAAAAATAGTTCAAAAAGCTCTTATTTAATATTCATCAGTATCGTCCCCATCTTTATCCAAATATATTGGTCTTTTTTTGGCAACCTTCGCATGCTTGGATCTGAGGTTAATAAAAGATATTTCAGAAAATCATGATCTGATTTTTCGCGGCTACACTTTCTTGAATGAAATTCACGATATTTTTTTAACCTTTTTAGTGCCGGGAGCCGAAATATCAAAATTTCTTATTATTGATTTCATACCCACAAGACACTACCATTAATAGTATGTGCAATTGCTTTATCAAATTCAAATTTATTGATATTGTTTCAGCAGAATTTTCTGCATTTTGGTCAAAGTCTTTTTGGGCAAAGTCTAGCGGTATTACCGTCGTTTGTGTTTCCAAAGCCAGGCTTGGGGTGGTCAACTATTAACCGTCAACTTTTTTTAATTGTATAGTAGTATAAAATTTTTTAATTTCTTGTTCTACCCTTTCCTGTTCCGCAATCGCCGAAGATTGGGTTTACTTTACAAATTCTATTTTTAGTGGTCTGCAAAATCTAGTAGATGACGGTGATTTTTCCAAATTACTTCTTCTTCCAACGTAAGTTTCAGAGGCACAATCGTTGTTAAATATACGGAGGAATCACTAGCATCACTTTCATGAAAATCTTGTTTGAACGAACTGTGACCATTTTGTATAAAGTTGGAGTTTTCGGGTCCTTAACGAGTCAATCCGATTTTCATCAAATTGAATTGATCGTTTTGCTTGTAAACTTACTTCAGTGGAAGTTTCGCTTAGTGTAATGCACTGATATTCTGGATAGCACTTTTTTTCTCTACTTGTATTATTTTATAGGATGGAAACTTATCTGGATCAGATTGCGACATTGTATTGGTATAGGGATAGCTTAGCTTCTACGAAGACAGCCAGTGCTTTAAGGTTTTACATTTTTGTACCAGTAAGAGGTTTCATCAAACTTTCGTTAAACTTTTTGGCTGCTGACGGTGAAAATTTGTGTAGCATTAAGTAAAACTGATAACTCTGTTGTGTCTCTTAAATATTTAGTTTTTTTTTTTTAATTTGCATGAGTCACTAGAGTCACTAAAGGAAATTTCCTTTCGACCTCGTTTAGGCGCTAGTCCACGTGGAAATCCAATTGACGATTGTAGCCAATTCTAATTTTTGCAACGTTTGCACGTTTTACTCGGAATTGAATTATTGTCTTAATAACTTTAATTTTATTATAATTTTATTTTAAAATAATTAATCATGATTGATTGTTTGATCTGCTACTACTATAATATAAAAAGTTTTTGTAATTCAAAATTAGTTCATACTTTTTAATTCGATTAGCGGGAAAACTTTAGTTTAGCCGCCGGAAACTTATAGCTTTCGAGATATTTGCATTTTAAGTTGAAATATTCACAAATTTCATTTTACAATTTCTCGATTTATGGTTATCTTTTCTTTTATATTATGCACTTATTTTTTTGAAGCGCGGCCGAAGGCCGCCAGTGCAAATAAAAAATCTTTACAAAAAAAAGCAATGTTAAAGAGAATATATCACTCTCTATAAACTTCAATTTTTATTAAGGATAATTATAATAACAGTGAAGATGTTGAATATTTGATATATGAATACATATGGCGTAAAAATATAGTAAATCAGCATCATGATCCATTTGTGAAATTATCAGATATGAATTATCAGACATCGAGATATTTGCATTTTAAGTTGAAATATTCACAAATTTCATTTTACAATTTCTCGATCTATGGTTATCTTTTCTTTTATATTATGCACTTATTTTTTTGAAGCGCGGCCGAAGGCCTCCAGTGCAAATAAAAAATCTTTACAAAAAAAAGCAATGTTAAAGAGAATATATCACTCTCTATAAGCTTCAATTTTTATTAAGGATAATTATAATAACAGTGAAGATGTTGAAAATTTGATATATGAATACATATGGCGTAAAAATATAGTAAATCAGCATCATGATTCATTTGTGAAATTATCAGATGCAATAAAACACACGTTTAAGCCATAAAATATTTATTAAAATGGAAAATTAAGTTCATAATATTTTGTAGAGGGTGATTGGGTTTTTTATTTATTTTCATTGCTTTCATCCGTTTTAATATGGCAACACTTGTTATCTGACAACATGGAACCCATTTGCTATTGTTTATATTACGAAAATTGTGTAAAAATTAAATGGTTATTTAAAGTTATACTTAAATATTTAATATAAAATAAATATGTAGAAACACTGAAGTGAAAAGTTATTCATAATTCAATCGCGTCAAACTTCTTCCTGCAATGGCGGTCTTCGGCCGCGCTTCAAAAAAATAACCCTGGTCGGTCCAACACCGGGGTGTTCATAATTTAATCGCGTCAAGCGTCAAACTTCTTCCGCACTGGCGGCCTTCGGCCGCGCTTTAAAAAAATAACCCTGGCCAATCCAATACCATAATTTATCAATAGAAGCGAATGAATAAAATAATAGTTCATGTATTTGGGGTATAATCCTCTTTTATTGTTCATTTTAATTCGCTTTCAAAATATATATTTATATATATATATATATATAATAGATATGGCAACACTTATTATCTGACAACATGGAACCCATTTGTTATTGTTCATATTACGAAAATTGTGTAAAAATTAAATGCTTATTTAAAGCAAATACTTAAATATTTAATATAAAATAAATATGTAGAAACACTGAAGTGAAAAGTTAGTGTATAATAAGTGCATAATATAAAAGAAAATATAACCATAAATCGAGAAATTGTAAAATGAAATTTGTGAATATTTCAACTTAAAATGCAAATATCTCGAAAACTATAAGTTTCCGGCGGCAATAATTATATATATTCGGGATCTGGAGAATCTCCTCTATCCAACCATACCCCTCTTAACCCTGAAATCGTGGGATGCTAAACTAAAGCCCACCCCCATTAGCTATAAAAGCGTGGTTTTTTAGTTTCTTTAAATTATTATTTATTTTTAATTTTTTAGTTCGATTTATCAATTAATTATTCGCGGCATAGATAAAATTCGCGGACATATGGTAGTCTTGAAATCATAGATAAAACATGGATAAAATGATTCGAAACTCTTTGATTTTAGAGAGCGCTGTCAAAGTCCACATTTTTTATAACATTTTACAATGGTGCCACTAGTGAAAGAAATACGTTTTGAGATTTTTTAATGTATTTCTTAAAAGTACATGTATATTTTAATCACAAAAGATTTTCAAAATTAACGATAAAAACTAAATTTAACAAAATCTTGGAGTTGATTCCATCCGTTTTCCGGATACTCAGTTTCTGGTACATCCCTTGACTTAAAGATGACTTGAGATTCCATTCTTGATCAGAACGTAACTCCATTGGAACACCGAATCTCGTTATCCACTTGTTGATGAATACCTCCGCTACTGGTTCAGTCTCTTGGTTCGGAATTGTGTATACTTGTGGCCATTCGTTGAAATGGTTCTTGACTACCAAAACATGACTATTTCCTAATTTATTGGTGGGGAATGGACCATCTTCATACACGCCTATTTTTTCAACTGGCGCACGCGAATTGTGCTGTTTCATCTGCCCATGACTCCTGGACCTTGATCCTTTAGCTACCATGTTCTCAGCATATTTCGCAATCCTTTCTATAGCTGATTGACAACCAGTCCAATAAAACCTTTGATTCAAATTCTCCAAGGATTTCATGTCTCTCAAGTGCCCTCCTCTTGGACATTTGTACTGCACGTTAAGAACATATGGAATTCCAACCCTTGGAACAACCATAAGTACTCGGAAGGTTTGCCCATTTTCGCTTTTCCATACTCGATGCAAGCAGCAAGATCTTCCAACTGTGAGGATACCTGCACTGACATATGCACGTCGAGCTCTTTCGGTGCTGACAACTGTGCTGAAAAACTCTCAAAGAAGGATTCCAACGCAGAATAAATAACCTTTACTGAACATTCTGGACCTTTTTGCAAAGAGTCATCCATTTCAGCTTTAATTTTATCCTGCTCTTTCACCTGTGCTGGTATACACACTTCTTGCTCTTCCAACAGTAAGGACGCTTGTGCTGGTATAGAAGCTTCTTGCTCTTCTGACTGTGAGGACCCATTTATTGGTTCACATGCTTCCTCCTGTTCCAAATGCGAGGACACCTGCGCTGACATACGCATGTCCAGTTCTTTCGACTGTGAGGACCCATGTACTGATACACACGCTTCCTTCTCTTCCGACTGCGAGGACAAATGCGCTGACATGCGCCCGTTCAGTTCTTCCGACTGCCAGGACACTTGTACTGCAAAATCCTCAAAGAACGATTCCAACGCAGCACAAATAACCTCTACTGAATATTGAGTCACTTCCTTCTCTTGTTTCTTTGTTGTCTCCTCCTCTAATTCCGATTGAAAGACATATTCCTCAACATTAATGTTCTTTGCTTCCATGGCTCTTCTTAACCGCGACTGTAATTTGGACTTTACTCCCTTTGTTGCCAAGCCACGGTTTTGCAGCTCCTTTTTCAGTTGTGGAATCTTCAGATCGTTAAACTTGGCCATTTTCAAACAATTCTCTCTTTGGGAATTTATTTGACAATCCCACTTCTGACACCAATCGTAACGGATTTCTCGTTAAATCGTCTACCTGTAACTTACTCTTGAGTTCGATCACTGGATTGTTAAATAAAACTCCTCAATTTAATGGCTACACATATTCTTTATTTCTAATTCCAACAACTTAACACTTATTGCTCGATATTCGAGCTTACAACTTCTTGCTTATGTCTCAATTGTTCTTATCACGACAACACTCTAACTTGAACTGTGTTTGCTGAACAATCCGGCAGCCCTTATATAGTAAATCTGTAACAAAACATTGCTTCTAGAACATTCTGGCAACTACGAATTCGCTAACTAGTTGCTTCTGGTAGTTTATCGTTGATTCGATTTTGTTCTATCATCCGTGTTCGTCATAATATGTAACCCTTTTAGCTGCATAGCTTTGGGGCATTTTTGGATAGTACATGCTTGTATTTGTATAGTACCTGCTTTTAGCTGTGTAATTTTATAGTCGTTGTACGATTTCGTCCATTTTCAAAGTGTGTGATAGGAATGAATAGGTAACCTCACATACCAAATTTGGTTGAAATTAGTTCGATAGTTCCTGAGATATAGTTCATCTAAAGTTTGGTGGTGCCACGAGCATTTTAAAATTTTTCACCTCCTCCTTTAAAGCTCTTCCCTACCATCTTGTTTATAAAATTTAATGCTTATGGCGCATTTATTTCGTGAATTATCGTACTTTTAGTAGTTTTCAACATAACCGTTATATGGGAAGTGGGCGTGGTTATTATCTGATTTTGCCCATTTTCACGGCGTATGAAAAAGGGCTAAAAGAACTTCCTCTCAGCAAATTTGGTTGAGTGAGCTTTAGCGGTTTGGAAGATATATACATTAAACCATTTAGGGGCGGGGTTAACCCATTTTTAAAATAATGGGAAACTCTTATCAAATTATTGCATTGTCATCGGTTCTTGACACGTATGCAAAATTTCAAGTTGATCATACTTCTGGAAACCGGTGAAAATTGAGCTCTAAGATTGGATTACATACATACAACCTAAGCTAATAAAAGCGTATTTAAAACGACGTTTGAGCATGTTCCTTACAAAACTTAAACACATTACTTTTAAAATAAAGAATATTATTGTAAAAAAAAAACAGAAAATTAAAATATAAATTACAAAAACAAAAGCAAATCTAACGAAACTCCACAGAAAAGGTGCTTAAGGTGCTTTATTATTTATTTTTTCAATTAATCCGTGAAATTAGCCCCTTTGGACCCACAGTGCGCCGTCGCTTAAGTGATTAATATATATTTCTAATCCACTTGGAGTTTTCGTAATAATATATCTAGATGTTTGAAGTCATGCATACTTGCTAATAACTACCTAGCCTAATAACTACCTAGTGAGCCTTACCAAATTTGAACTGGATGTTTTTGAAGTCATCCACTTCAAAATGATTAAAGCAAATTCTTGAGTTTTGACTAATCTTCGCTTCGCAAAAAATAACTCAAAGCTTTCTTAAATCCGTATTTTTGGGAAATCTCAAGAAATGTGTATTTAAAGCTAATAGTGGTTTATTGCTATTCTGTCTTAAATTTTAATCATATATTTATTATATAACTAGCTTTTACCCGCGGCTTCGCTCGCATCGAATCCATCAAATAAATAACTGATATCATTATAGTAAATATGGATCCATATAAAGAATATATTTTATTGCTTGGCTTGGATTACTAAATGCAATAAATTTTCAAATTTTAAAATATACTTTATTGAATCAATACAACAAAGATATATTTCATTATAACGAAATTACATAATTTAGAAATGGATCAATTTAAAATAAGCAATATAGATGATTAATCCAGTATATTTTTATAAACTATATTCTTAGTTATGAAATTACGACGACGCGTGGTTCTTACTTCTGCATCATTAATTCTTCTTGACTGCAATTGTTCTTGCGTTTCCGTTGCTCTTCTAGCTTCCTGCTGCTTAGCTTGTCTTTTCGAACGTACTCGTGCCTGATGAGAAGTTTCAGCTGCTTTCAAAACACGTTGTCGATCTGCTTGCTGTTGCCTTCTCAGCTCTGCTTGAACTTCACATTCTTTATTTCGTGTAACTTTAGCCTTACGCACCGGCGTAGAATTTCTTGACAGCGCCGATTTCCGCTTTCGAGGCATTTTTATATTTAATAAGAGTAACTAATAATATTTGTGTTATTTCTCTGATTTACGTTTTTTATACATTTATGTTTTCTTTCATTTTTAATTTTTTCGACAAACAATCATTTCTGCCAAACTTTTTTTTTCAATTTCAAAATTTTCAAATTTATTTTCCAAACATATATAATCTTCCAAAATAATTTTTTTAATAATCCGTAAAAAAATTATAAATTTTGTAATAAAAAGTATCCTATGTTCATTCTGACACCTCCAAGAGTATATGTACAAAATTTCATGATGATCGGTTAAGTAGTTTTTGCGTGAAAGCTTAACAAACAAACGGACTTTCGCATTTATAATATTACTAGCTTTTTCCCGCGGCTTCGCTCGCATCGAATCCATATTTGTGTTATTTCTCTGATTTACGTGTTTTATACATTTATGTTTTCTTTCATTTTTAATTTTTTCGACAAACAATCATTTCTGCCAAACTTTTTTTTTTCAATTTCAAAATTTTCAAATTTATTTTCCAAACATATATAAACTTCCAAAATAATTTTTTTAATAATCCGTAAAAAATTTATAAATTTTGTAATAAAAAGTATCCTATGTTCATTCTGACACCTCTAAGAGTATATGTTCAAAATTTCATGATGATCTGTTAAGTAGTTTTTGCGTGAAAGCTTAACAAACAAACGGACTTTCGCATTTATAATATTAGTATAGATATATATATATAGATAAAAAAAAAATTTGACTCTCCAATAATTTTCAAAAATAAACTTTAAGTATAATTCCTTGGATCCTTATACTGAATATATGGGATGTAACGCAGGTTAGCCTTCACGCGGTGGATCCTGGGTAACGCTAAATGACCTGCGGGCTTTACGGCCTTTCTAGAACTCCTACGGATTTGACCTTTGTTCGATACGGGGCGACACCCTGCAGAAATGGCTGATGGGCTAATGCTAAGGCCACCCCCGTCCCGTTTAAAGCATGAGAGGCCTCAGAGTACGTTCCCCTCCTGTCGTCATTAAGTTGGTGGGGTAGGTGTTTGTTGAGATGAACGCATTTCCTCATAACGGCGTGCGCCAACCCTCGTAACTGAGACTACCTAGGGACCATTTAAAGGCGACTACCTTTCCAAGGGATATATAGCGGCTCTGAGTGGGGACCCAACTAAAATGAAGACATACAATGACAACAACATAACTAAGGACATAACAAGGAAGCAGGTCGAAACCGACCTCTTTAAAAGTGGACGGTTCCCTGGGGGGACATCTTCATCCCCGTTAAAGGGTGAGGAGAAAAATTCCGGGAGTGCCTGGCTTACCGTCACTAGTTGTGAGGCGAAGGGAATGGGCAAGAATCTGCCGACAGATACCTTAGGCAGGGCGGAATCGGCAGCACCAGCAGAGGAACCTCTGCCAAGTTCATGGGGGACGCGGGGTTCTCAGCGAACGCTAAGGGTCCCGGGGGGAAGCGCGTGACTGCAGCTAAAAAGATGAAGGCGAACCGTCGGTTGGCTGCGGTACTGCAATCCATCTCTTTCCAGCCAAGACTGGAGGTTGATTAGGCTGGAGAGGACAAACAACAAGGAGTCCATCGCTCCTCTCAGCATTGCAAAGGGAGCCATAAGCTATGGCTTCGAGAGGGTCGTCCTTAGAATACTCCCAACTGAAGCCAGGGCGGATGGCCCGCAGCCTCAAGCTGAGGTGGAAGAGAGTGGGAGAGCGACCTACTTGAAAATAGACATCGACCCTATCTTCTTGGATGTGGTGAGCACGGGGGCGGATCGTTAGGTGATTATGGATCCGTCCTCAGTCTCGAGCGCCTGTTCGAGGAGGCTGGGGCCGATAGTACGGAAGATGGTGCGGAACTCGCCTCCAAACTAACCTCCAGCATTTAAAGGTGGCCTCTGCCGATCTATTGCTTCGTCTAGGCTGGGACGAAGCCGACGTTGTCTTTATCCAGAAACCGAGGATGAGCAGCAACGGTATCTCTGGTTTAAGGACAAAAAGCCACAAGGCGGCACGCAGCACAGGCAGAACCAGAGCCTGTTTGTTTATCAGCAACGAGCTTAACGTTTTTCTTTTGCCTAATTTCAGCAACGAAGACGTCGTCACTGCTAGACTGGAGGGTAGCTCTGGAGAACTCTCGCTTGTCTCTTAATCTTAATAGGCTCGGATGCCAATTCAAGGCACACCGTCTGGGGGAGCTCGGACATCAACGCAGGAGGTGAGTAACTTTTTGATTTTATTTGTAGTGTAGACCTTTCTATATGTAATAGGGGAAACAGCCTTACCTTTGTGACAGCTAGCAGGGCGGAAGTCCTTGACGTTACGCTAGCCTCCCTTGATTTCGGAATGGA